>NC_047141.1:23495136-24241803 GCF_009829125.3 Periophthalmus magnuspinnatus | reverse complement strand
TTTTCCCGTTCCTCTTTTTGCAAAACAAAAAAAGTGGAAAAAAAATAGCTAAAATGTTGGAACATCATAACATCTTTATTAGGCAAATAACATCATAAATAAAAAAGTGCATAGAAAAATTAAACAGGTTTAGAAATATGTATACAAATATTTACAAACTCAGGTTTTATTTTTACATGGTAACAAAGACATATTTAAAGATCACATATTTTTTATCATGTTTATACCTTTTACACTTATTTTAAAATAACCCTACCATATATATACTTTCATCTTTATATGTTTATACAACATACAGCTTTCTGAACAGATTCAGGGATAGATGGTCATGATCACTTGAGTCTAGTACTCTGCATCAATCAAATGCTCTTCCCTCTCTCTCTCTCTCACCCACACACACACTCATGCACGTACACGTACGCCCACACACACAAAGACAACTGTGTCACCTTTGTAGGAGAATAAAACCAAACTACTCTTAAATTATGATCATCCTCTCGTTTTGCATCAGTATTCCCAAACATCTGCCGAAACAGCTGAGGTAGAATCCTTGCAAGGAGTTGGGAGTGACTCTGCTCAATAGTTGTGATTTAAGGTGATTGAAACAAGTAAATCTGGGCTCCATCCCAGTGATTGGACATGCAAGGAAAAGAGTTCAAGACAAAAAAATAAATAAAAAAATCCTATTTGTTGTATTGAAATGATGTCAATGTTTAATAATTTGGTGAGCCAGTGCACTAACTCTTGTGGCTGTCAGTATTTAGTCAAACTGAACAGTTAAATGACCTGCTTTGGGAATAAAAATATATATATAATAAAAGGCATAAATGAATGACTTAGCCCCAAAAGGAAATTCAAGTAAATAGAAAAAAAAAAAAATGTAAACCAAATAAGAAAATTATATAAATGGGGAGATCTCCAAATATACCAGACCACTACCTTTTATACAAAGCACACATTTACTGTTAATATAAATCAGGAATAAATAGAACTATCCATATAAACAGTGAATTTGCTTAACCTCATGGTGACAGCACTGAACATCTAAGAACAACATCAACATCTTTAAGGTGCCGTATACCACGCAACTTCAGTACTGGTTTCTAGAGACGCCCCAGAAAAGCAATAATTAGAAACAAGCTCGGCGCAGAAGCTCTATGCACACACTCAGTGGCCATGCGTTTAACAGTGCTCCCTGATAAGAGACTGTAGCACTTTCACTAAAAGAAAATAAAAAGAAAACTTAAAATCTGTGTCTTGAGTATGTGCAACTGCAGACTTATTGCAATAGATAATAAGCTTTTGCCCTAACAGTAATAAAATAGATTTAAAAACTATTTTGTTAACTTTTCATGTTTGGCTTGGTAGTACTGTATTTGCTACATACATTGTACATCAACCAAAGAAAAGTTTGAAAAACACTTGTCTGTCTTTACAAGTGTGAAATTAGTAATTGCAATGAAACCGTTACATCATCATAATGTATTCTTATGCTTCAAGGGAAAATGTAGGCACAAAACTGCCCACACTATCAGACGTCAAACTGAGTAGACATGACAAAAATAGACTTGAGTGCATAAATTGTAGGTGTCAGATAAAGGAACAGTTCCTGGTAAAACGGAAATATTAGTTAAATAAATTAAAGTGACAGCCTTTCAAAGCTTAGCACCATAGAAAAATCTAAAAATAAATCACCACAGGAGACATTAATTTGCAGATAAAACACTAAAGTAAAAGTAAAGGTGAAAATATGGCTCATGGTAAGACTGCACAGATGGGGCCCAAAAATCCCACCACTGAAGATGGAGCGATCATGATTATAAGTGAATAATTAAGAGAATAACCCAAAAGGAATCTCAAGACCTAGAAAAACTAGGATTTAGCAATGATACAAATGGGTAAGGCTTGACGTGTGTTTTGAAAGAAAAAAATGTTGCAGCCATAATTATAGTTTCAGGAACATTGCCCATATGTTCTTTCGCTGTTCCTAAATCTACTAATAGTACTTAGGTGGACTGGTCCTGGTCCAGATGTTACGGTCTGCTCTGATAGTGGCAACCCCCTGTTTGTGTGGCCCTCCTGCCACATCACTGAGCCACGTTCAGTGCCATTTTACTTTAAGGCAGAGATAATTCCTCCCTCTCTTTGTATGAAATGCTCAGTTAAGGAAGCGCCGACATCTCCGTGCCCCGCAGTTGCAGTTCAGTTTGTTGCTGGCATCTTCAATTGGAAATTTGTAATCGTAAGTGAGCTCTTCTCCTCTGTAGATCTTCCTTAAAGCAAAGATGACGATGTGTTTACGACCCTCCACGTTAATCACTCTGGAATAGCAGTTCGGTTCACAGGAGTGATTGATGAATCTTGCCGCATTTCCATGCATGGTGGCATCCACAACATCAAAATCATCAATGCGGAACATGTAACATCCAATACCCTAAAATATTCAATAGAAGTGTTATTCTTTTGTTACTTGTACAAGAAAACATAGATGAAAATTTTGCCTGCCAACACACCTTGCCATCGTAGTACTTTTCTCTTTTGTCTGTAAGCACAGATCGGATGACGATGCCTGCATATTCGATAACCATCTCTCCAGCTTCAATGTTCCTCTTGCAGAAAAGGCCTCGGCCGTGGATAGCAGACCTGTGGCACACATGATAGTAAGGACAACTATAAAAAAGACGTACTTTTAGCCTCCAACAGTTTCTGAATTGCTTAAAACTATGTGCCCAGGAATAAACCGTAATTTATCTTTGCATTAGAACAGCTCTACAAATACTGGGCTACATTACTGTGTGTTTGTGTGTAGTGTCATGCATTATATACAAAAGATATTTCATTTAGTGACCTGTAAACGCCCACAGCCTCTTTGGAGGTTCTTTCCAGATGTCTGAAGCGCATCGCCATTGGCAGCTCTAGGCTGGTGGCCCGTCTAGGAGAGACAATATTATTGATTACAACCATAACGATATGGCTCATAGGCACATTCAGGATAGACAGAGGCCTGACCTCGTGGATTTGAGAAGAACTTCATCTTCCTCATCATCATAAAGATCTATGTCTGGGAGTTGTCTGTGCTGAGACGCCAGGAAGTTAAACATATCAAACGTTGACTTTCTGTTAACACAAAAATAAACATAAAAATCCAAATTCAATCTACTCATTGAATGTGACTTGTACCTGGCATAGAGCTCGGAGCGGGCACAGCCGGTGGGGTTGACTGGCAGGTCATCTTCTTGGGAGAACTGTTTGAAAAAGCGGAAGGTGTGTTTCTGACAGTGGTGAGCTCCGTGAAGTTGCTCGAGCAAAAACATCACTGTGTCATGGACAAAGCCCAACATGTGGTCCCCAGTGATCTTCTGAAAGGTCAAAGGTCGCAGTCGTGCAATGGCTCGCGCTTCCTGCACCCCATCAATGACAGCCTTCCAAGCCACTGTATGAAAAAATGATCAAATTTGTGTTTTTTATAAATTACCAGAGATACTAGAAAACTGATAAAGATATCCTGAGAAACAGCTCACCCTCAATACTGTCTGCTTCAACACTAAACCCATCATCGCTCTTGATCTCAAATTTAAGATGCGGCTGATCCTTGTTACTTGGACATTCCTCTTCCTCATCTGATGGTGGAGATTCGTCCTCTGACCCTGAAGAAGCCCCTGAACAACAAGCGCACAAAAGTAGGTGTGTGCCAGTTCATACGAGCATCCTTTGCATATTACATGTTATATACATAACAATAAAAGTTACATCATATACTCTTAATTACCTGAGTACTTCTTCCAGTCGCTCACAGTGCTGTGTTCGACTAGTTCACCAGGCAGATGTTTTCCTTGTTCACCTCTGGACATGTGATTCCAGAGCTCAGACCTACAAGACATTCAAATTATCCTTATTATATCATCAGTGCTCAAGTACCGAAGAGTCCCAAAAATGCAGACTTACCCTGAGCTCTCAGAATCGCTCAGACGCTCCTCCTTTAGCTCATCCAGATTCAAGATCCCCTTCACTGTTGGAGTTTTGATTCGGACACCTGAATTGCGATTGGAGATGCTTGGTTTCCGGCGTTCCTCAATTTCACTGGGGGGGTCTGGTGGAAGAAAGTCCACTTTGGATTTCTTGGTGACGATACGATCTGACAAGGATGACACCCTCTTCATACGCACATGGGTGCGGGGCCGGGTTGCAGGAGCAGGGGTAGGTGTAGGTGCAGGTGGAGAAGAGGGCGGAGATGCTGGGGGTTCTGGTTCAATTAACAGACCAGGGGGTAAAACAAGAGAAGAAGGACTTAAGGAACGGAGACCGCTCCACTTTGGGGTGTAGTTACTGGCCATGGCCTGGTTAATAATGGCCTCTGCACTTTCAGCTGGCGTCATGGGAAGGTTCTCGGGTAGGTTGGCAGACATGGATTTTTTGGATGAAGTTTGTTCTTTCTTTTTCTTTGGCTTTTTTGACTCTGGAATACCCTCATCTTTTGGAGTTTTTGCATTCTTTCTTGGTTTCTTTGTGCTAACTGTTGGCATAGCACCATTGCCACTATGAGCAAGCAGCTGAGTAATTGTGGTTGGGTTTTGAACTGTAGGGACCGTGGCTGTAGCCATGTTAGCAGCAGGGGGAGGGACAGACACACCCCCAGCAGCAGCTAAAGTAGCAGACAGAGCATTACTTTGTAAAAGACTGGCGATCTGTGTGACACAGTTAAAAGAAGGAGAGTTTGGAGTTGGAAGTTGGAAAGTGTTGCTCTCTGGGTTTTTCACAAATATTTGGCCAAGACGATTAACAAGGAGAACATGGGGAGTGGGGTCTACGTTGGGGCCGCCCACTTCCTTCACTGTTAGAATGGCGTGTCCAGGCAAAGCTTGGGGCAGCACTGTCTGCTGAGGTTCCAGTGCTGGTCGCGGAGCTGAGAAGTTAATGGAGATGGTGTGACCAGCAGTAGACTCTTTTTGCAGAGATGTGGTGCTGTAGCCGTTCAAAATGACCGGAGCTGTCGTGGTGTGGAGTGACAAAGGAGCTGAAGCCAGTGTGGCCGAGGAGGAAACTATGGTGAGAGCAGTGGAGCACATGGGCTGTGTTTGAGCAGAGTACATGGGGACAGACACAGTCGCTGTAGATGCTGTTGGCAAAAAGGGCGTAGATGAGGACAACACAGGGTCGGTCTGAGGGACAACATTTAGTAAAGATTGAGTTACATCAACTGGAGTGAGAGTGGTCAGTTTAGTGGACACAGAGTCTGCTGGTTGGGTGCTGGTTAACTCCTGTGGTGAGAGTACAGGCTGAATTGTCGTCAGTTGGGATTGGTTGATGGCTGGCAAACAGGAATAGACTGGCAAAGGATTAGGGAGAATTTGCAAAGGTGTGTGCGTTGCAGGAATTTGGGATGTTGGAGGTGGTGGAGCATTTAAAGAGTCTTCTTTTTTCCGTTCCTCTGCATTAGCCGGTGAATGATTCTCTGCAGCCTGAGCAGATTCTGCAGAGGAGGCAGGGTGTGCATGCTCCGTCTCTAAAACTTTCGGATTACGAACATCAGTTTGTTGATGTGGGGCACTGTCGCATTTTTCAAGTATCAATCTTGCTTCAGAGGTAAGTCCAAAATTTGAACTCTGGAATAGCTCTTTCAAATTTGACGCCTCATGCCCTTGTCTTGTTACATTTGGAAAATCGCTTTGTAGAGGAGAACGTACAGTATCTTTAGTTTCTAACAGAGTCTTGTTCTGCTCTTTACTTGACGAACAAGTGTTTTGGGAGGAATTATGAGAGTTTAGGTAATTTTGCTGTGGACAATTAGTATTTATTGCAATGGGAGACAATGATGAAACCACCGTTTTTTGTGAAGATGTAGTTATAGAATCGGGAATGGGATCAATTTTCTTTTCAGGCTCGGATTCAAGAACATTTTTAGTCTTTTGAATTTTTGTTGCTTTTTTACCAGATTCTTCGTCATTCACAGAATTCTCATTAGTGGCAATACTTGCATCACTTTCAGTGCCATCGTCTATTCCGTCCAACTGAGCCATAGTTTTTGAAGAAGAAGAGGGAGGCTTACAATGCTCTTTAGATCCAGTACGACTTACAATTGTCCTTGAGAAGTCAAAATAGTGCTCCATGTCATCATCAGAGGAGCTGTTTCCGAAGTCATCCCTTGCTGAAGCTGCTGAATGAGGAAGACTGGCAACAACCAGGGTTTTTCTTTTATGTACCTCTTGAGTTCTTTCCCAAAACTCTTCGGGATCATCGCCCTCCACCACTATCTGTCCCCCACAGTTCATAGCGACACCTTCATTGAGGAGTGTTTCTTCGATTTCTAGCTCGGTCCTCATATCCTGACTCAAAGTTATGATTGAATCCTTATGAAATGAATTGAAGGGGAAATCCTCTACATCTTTCGATTGCTCTGAATCTACTTTTGAAGTAGGAGAGAGATCTTCAGGCTCCGGCGAAGCCAAGAAGTTGTGTGGCACCTCAGCTGAGTCTGGTTGGCTCAGGTCGAACGACAGTCTGCTCCTGGGTAAGTGTGGTATTGTCGGAGAGAAGGAGAGACTTGGAGAAGGGAAGCTGGGTTCGTTATCTTGCCATGATGACTGGGGGAAAAAGGACGAGGTACCATGTGGCACTGCGTTACCATGGTGTCGCACAGAGGAAGCGTTTCTGCTGCCTCCAGGACGATGTGAGGGAGAGGTTTCAGTGGCACCGAGGGGGAAAAGAGGAGATGACGGCTGAGAAGACTTCCCAGAACGCAGTGTAATGGGTCCAGGCAAAGGGGGAGAGATGTGACCATGAAGACCGGAGGTTTGAGAGTGTGGACTGTGGCGACGTGGTTTCCGGGTCTCATCCAGATCACTTATGGTTAAAATGTGATGTGGCTTTAATGGAGTTACACCTTTTGATAAACAGAAATATTACAGTTAAACAGGTGAATAATACCATATTTGTGGTTTGTTTCGTTTTTTCCCATTCATTTACTTACCTGGACATGGCAGTGGGCGGGACATGCCTCCAGCTGGCCTTCTGGGCATTTTTGGCCTGATTGCATGGTCTGCCTTTTGGGTGGAAACAGGTGCACTGGCTTCTCTGATGTTAGACTGCCGGTTTGCTGCACTAACTGGAAGATCTTGGGGTTCTAGTAAAACATCAAAACCATTATTATTATTTTTTTTTTTTATGAAATAGTAATATATTATATCGCAGGCATCTACCTTGCAGTGGGCAGGGGCTGTGGGCGATTGTTTGATTGTCTCCCTGGTCAGGCATCTCCTCAACAGGTTTTTCAGGAACAAGGGGCCTCACCTCTTTAACTGTGCAAGTGTATTTGCAACGCCTGTGTGGATTCACAGTGCTCCAGTACCAGCGTGACGATCTATGAATGAAGTGACAAAAGGATTCAAATAGTGCTCAATTATTGCTGAGTCATAGATTACCTGGCCATGAGCTTATAGAATGTTGTTAAGCAAAGTGATTTCATTTTATTTTGTTAAAACGCCATATGAGGTCAAACGTTTGTGAATTTACTTTGTGGATTTTTAAAAAATAGTATATTGCTGATGCAGGACAACTGGTTCATATCCTCCACTCTGTAAAACCATGACAATTTAAAATGACAAAAATTTTAACTTACTGAAATCCAACAGGAAACAGCCTCCCCTTTTGGGCAGATAGTTCTGTTAGTACACCAAGTTTGTCAATGTGTAAGGAACCTGGAGAAAAACCCATAGAGTATGTAATTTGAACAGGGATAATGCAGTAATATACTGTGCTTGAGAAAACCGCTTACCTATCATAACATTAATTAACTCAGGTTCCACTCCAGTAAGAAACTTTCTGCGCAGCATGATGCCCTCAAAATCCACATACACCCGGCGCTTCACTTCAAACTCCTGGCCAATTACCATCTGGACAAAATAGGACAAAAATAATGAATATGAACTAACAGAGTTTCAAAGTGGTTCAAAATGACAAGAGACTTACTTTGCCACTGATGAGATGCCTGTGTTTATAACAGTAGACCTTCTTGTCATCCTGGAACACACATTGACGGGAGCGGGCGCACATAAAGTGGTAGTTGCTTTGACATGAGGTCAAACAGCAACCCACTGTAGCACCGGTCTTGTTGCAGCGCTCACATCGCTATCAGAAAATAAAGTCACTAAATATTAACAAAGTGATAAAGGTTTAATTTATATTATGATAGTGAGTTAATTTCACCATTAGCCGGCCTCTGGTGACAGCGCTGTGCACATGGAGTAGAGAGCCATAGTCTTCTTCAAAAACCTCCGCTGACCACAGACAGCAATTAACATGGGCCCACTCATTCTGCCCCAGATACAGCAACCTCCCTGCCTCCTATAGAAAAATGCAAATTTGTAAGTCTCCTCATTGTCAACTTTGCATTAATTGTTTTTTTCCCCACATGCTTACATTTGGCTTAAGATCTCCATATTTCTGACACAAAGAGCACTGTCTGTCATCTTCCTCCGTCCATCCAGTGTCTAAATCTGCTTTGGAAAGTCTACCCCTTTTTCCTGTACATGTCCACAAAAATATTCAAATTTAAGTTCAAACACACTCATATTTCACCAAATAAAATGAAAGATGTACCTTTTAATTTCAGCCTTGCCATCCTGCTGGATTTGAAATGATTAATTGGATCCTCTGATATTGTGGCAGCAGGCTCCTCTTTTACACACAGGTTTTGTCCATTATCTTCCTGTAATCGTCCTAGAGGGACCCTAGACTGAGCTCTCTCTTGCCATTGAGCGTAGACATGTTCTGTAGTAGGCGGATGAACAGCATTGGACAACATTCCCCTAGAAAATAAAGTCAGTTTTATTAATGAAAACACTGCCAAGCAGATATTAAAAAGCTATTTCCCCATTATGTGACAAATAATAAAAAATGTTCTTATATTAAAAGAATGTCACTCACAATGGCAAGTCTTTGGTAGATGGGTTCCACACCTTTGGGTCTTGACCATTAAACCAATTGAAAACTTCCTCAAGAAGCTGAAATGGCAAAACAAATATCTTTTAATATGAACACATTTCCTTCAGCTGAGGACTTTGATAAGAGTTAGTGTCTTATGTCACCTTTAAGTAGTAAGAGCGTGCCAGAGCTGTGGGCCTCTGCTCCTCTGGAAGATTCTCCTCTTGCTGCAGTCTTTTCCTCACCATTTGGACTACATCTTCATGAAACATTTTCTAAAAGTAAAATGACATTCAAAAAATATATATATTTTTTTTTTCCTTGCATAAATAACACATGCACATCTTACATTAAGGCACACATAACAGATTGCTGGTTGTATATTTACCAGTGTAGTATAAAGGCCTTTGTCAAACTTCTTTCCTACAGCTCGGAGATCACAGGCAGGTTGTCCTTCAATGCCACGATCAGGGTCAACCAACTTTTCACACTGTAGTGAATGCAAGAAGAAGCTTGGTTAGCTGAATATATCATTTTAAACTGGAGAAACACATTTTCAAAAGTTAAAGCTGCACCTGTGAGCAGGTGACGAGGTGTTGTGTGAGGGTGGAGGAGAGCAGACAGGCCAGAACCTTCTCTATTCCCGACCGGAGCTCGATGTACAACAGCTCCCTCCAGGCGCTGGGCTGAGTCACGCTGCAGGGCCGACATGAGTACACCACACTCTCTGGCAGGCTTGACAGAATCTCATACAGTTCATCTGAAATTATTTTTAATTTTTGATTTACCAACATAAACCCAATGTGTACTATATGATTATCCATAGTCAAATTGTATCCACTGGTCTAATAATGCATCACTTGCCTGTTAGATCTTCACACTTTGCATGAACCCAGTGATTACAAGTGCCACACTGCATCATCTGACTATCATAGTCATTGTCTTCATAGCATTTGAAGCAGATTGGACAGTAGTTACCTAAAGAGAGTCAATAATTGCATAATCAAGCTTCAGTTTCTTATCAAACCAAATGAAAGCTCATGAGCTGTGCTTTAGTCTCACCCTGTTCATAGAGTTTGGAACATTCGGGACAGAGGCCTTTATCATGGTTCCACTCCGTGTCCCAGCTCTTTCCAGGTGTGACGCCGCAACTTTTACATCTTATGCATGTCATGCAAACCTGCACAGTGTTGTGTTGATAATTGTGTAACAATATTACAACAGCATTAATTTGAACAATGTGAACAATAAACATACCCAAGCTTTCCTCTTTTTATTTACTTTTGGATAGTTAGGTCCCAAACAGGAAGCATGGTAACAGTTCTGGCATCGCTCACATTCCAACAAAGGCTGAGTTTAAAAAAAAAAAAAAGGAAAATATTTTATATAATAATTTTTTTAACACTATAAATTTGCTAGATCAAAGTAAAATATAGACCTTTGAGTGTTTGTTTTTACGGCCACAAACATGGCAGAACTTGCATCGGCGACAGCACCAGTTTTCCTTATTATCATTGGAGGGCCGTTCTGAAGGGTCAAGGCAAAACTGGTGGAAGGGCTCACAACATACTTGGCAGTACAGCATCTAAACAGAGAAAGAGCAAGATGTATTACTTTGTCAACTCACTGGGTATTTTATAGTTTAAATGAGGCATGTTTCAGGAGCTTGCCTCGTGCTGTCCTTTACTGGCACAGAGGAAGCACGCATAAGGGGGTGTGAGAGGTGCAGAGGTAAGGACACTCAGGCCACCAGTGTTCCACACATTCTCCAAGGTACAGTCCTCCTAAAAACAAACAAAGTGTTTATAGAAGCTGAAAACTCTGCTCTTCTGGCCATTATCAGAACTGCTTACCCAATAAGCACAACTCTGAGAGGCAGAGATTTCATCTAATAAATGTGATACTTGAAATACAATAAAAAGGTACCTTGAAGTCAACCCTGATCTTGTGAGTAGGCTTTGTCAACTCTCTGTCAGTTTTTTCAAACCCATGAGCCAAGGCAGCGAGTACACTCGGAGGAGTCTCCTCTAAAGAACCCTAGACCAAAACAATGACAGTCATGAACAACCAAAAGTTCTTAAAATAGGAAATCAGTAACAACACTATATGTAAATTATCATCTAAGCCAAACATGAACTGAAAGCTTACCTTTTCAGGTTTACGTTTGCCACTTGGAACACGATGTGTACTAGACTTCCGGTGCCTAACTTCATCATCTGAGATGTCTCCCAAGAATCCATCTAATGAAACAAAATCTTCAAAAAAGAAAATTGATGAGCTGGGGTTACAGCGTAGTTTGTGATGATTACAAAATGTGTGATTGTGTGAGCCAATAGAAAAACTGTTGGCCTACCTTCATTGAAACGAGGTCCAGTGCCTCTTCTCCTGGCGGGAGAAACAGCATTGGAGACACCTTTGTTATCTCCATCAGACTCATAGTCGACCAGGTCGAAGTAAACTTTGGGCTTCACAACACGTTTCGGCTGCTTCCGAACAGATGGGCTGTTACCATCAGCCTGACCCGACGGCGAGTCTGCAGTGCCCTCGCCCCCTTCATCATTGCTAGAACACCCTGCACTTAAAGAGGCACGCCGTCGCTTGGAGGCACCTAAAAATATTGAGAATATATTTCACACTGGTCTATAACATCTATAATACCGCAATATTAAAGCACTTAAGAGCAGAAATACCTTTAGGGACTGTTCTTCCACTAATTCTACGTGCTTTCCTTTCTTCAATTTGATCACATCGCTTATACCTTGGTAAGAGAAAAAATTACCTATTAAATACTGAAATAAACACATTTACAATAAAGGACATATACTTACACACAACATTGTCGCTTAGTATTGGGACCACCAAACTTGGGTTTGTCTAGACAGTTAATACATTCCCCACAATCTTCTTCATGGTTGCAGCCTTTGCACACTCCACATCTCCGAGAGCGATATCCAAACGGTCCGAGCCCTTTCCGTTTGACCAGATTGGACACTTTCTTCACTTTTGTGACCTTCTGATCTGATGCCCCAGGGCTGTCTGATTCTGATGGAGACCCGTTATCTGAAAAAGAATGAATGTTAAGTTTGATAAGTGTTATCAAGGTAAATGTATTTCCTCTTCAAATTATATCAACCTTTAGTGTCTGTGGAAGGGGAAATACCAGTTCTTTCATGGAGAGGCAAAGCACTCAGTCTGGGAATGTCATCAGGTACCAGAGCCCGAGGCTGTCCCAGCACCACAGAGGCAGCACGACACACGTGTTTGATACGGGGACCTCCAGCATGGCGAAACTCCTGACACAAAGGTGAGGTGACGGGCACCTGCAAATCAACCAGACGTTTTAGTGAGTAAAGAACAGATATAAGACACGAAAATGATGTAACTATAATGTGTATATATATCATGACATCATTTTTGAGCTTTGCCTGTATTTGTTGAGGCTCAGTCTTGACTGGAACCTCAGGGATAGGTTGAACCTTCTGCCTCCTCCTTTGTCTCTTCACTGTTGCATCTCTAGATCTGGGGGTGGACGGAGCTGACAATAGCTACAGGATGAAATAAAAACAAGAAATGACATCAAGTTAACTCAACAATAAAGAAATGTTCAATCAATTAAAAATAACTGAGCATGTTTATCTTACCGTAGTTGTTTTGAGTTGTTTTTGTTGGTCAATTTTGATGAGCTGAACTTTAGCTTTCTTAAGGAGATTGAACATCCTTTTATTTGCCCCAGAGAGACGTGGTTTTTGCTTTTCAGTGGCAGCAGGATCCCCTTCATCAAGAGGTGCAAACTGCCTTCTCTCCTCTGTGAATTTAGCAATAAGTGTTATTACTCAACTGTACAATTCAAACATTTCAATGGGATATATTTAGCTTACCTTGGTGACTTTTGATTGGTTCCTTTTCAGTTTTTTTTGTAACCGTTTTAAAGTTCAGATTTTTTATACAGACTTTTCTCACAACCCCCGGACTATTGAGATCTTCTATCTTGAGTTTTGGTTTGTCCTTCTCCACATCTGTATGCCGCTGCCTTAAGCTGATACTCATCACCTCATCATCCAGTCCTTCGGCCAAATCAACAGCTGCCTGAGGAGGTTTGCTTGCACTATCCAGTTCTTTAGACTTTGGATGCCCTGTGTTAAGCTTTTTAAGCTTTTGATAAATCTTGAGGTGATCAGTGTGTTTGCTTGGTTTGAGAGAACATTTCTTTTTCTGGGCTTCTGGGAGGTCCGCAGGTGCTTCTGGGGACACTGGAGGAAATAAAAGCAGGTCTTCACACTTATTCTCATGTGCTTTGTCCAGTGTATAGATACTCTCACCAAACTCATCTGGCATGTGCCATTTGAAACTAGAATTCTTTAGGAGACTTGTCTTCTCATTTTTCCTACTTTTCTTCTCAGAGAAAAGGCTGTCAGATATGCAGGTGGCATCTTCTAGTTCCTGTGCTGAAAACAGATCAACATCCAACTGTGCTTCACTCAAGAAGTCATCATCGAGAGGAAGGATTGGGGATATCGCTCTGACAATGTCATCCTCCTTTCTTTTCACTGGAGGCATCTGGGGCGTCTGTAAACCCAATTGTAATCCTTTCTTTGGAGAGTGCCGGCGAGGCAATACTGACATCCCTGCATCGTCCATAAATCTCTGTGGGGTCTTTATCACACGTGAAGATCTGGCACTTACAACAGGCATTATGAAATGTTTAATATTTTTAACAAATTTGGATTTTCCAGGTTGGGCCTCAGTTACTTCTCCATGTGAAGCATCAACTAATGTGTCACTCTCCTCCTGCTTTAAACTGGCTTCTTCCATTTCCATGAGCTTTGAAATTATTTTAGCTGCTTTAGATCTTTTAGATTGTGAAATGTGAAGGTTTTGTGGCCGTTTTTTATACTTTTTATTTACCCCAATAAGTTTCTTGTTTGAGGCAGATGTACGAATGGCTAACTTTTTGGACATTTTAGTAGTTTCTGAATTAACTGTACTCCCAGAGGGTTCGGGTGCAAGTTTCCCATTTCTGTTTCGGGGCTTGGGCTTCTGTCGCTGTCCAATCAAATTCTTGCGCCGCTTCTTTAATTTTTTTATGGATTTCTTTTTAGAGCTCAACAGTTTTTTACCTTGATTGGAGACCACACACAGCGAATTATCAATTAATTGAATTTCATTTTCTTCTTTAACAGACATTGGTGTCTGTTGTGGCCTTTTTTCTAATACTATACTTTCCTGTATTACTTCAGTGTGTGTACAGTCCTTTGTTTCAAAGGGGGTGTCATCTGTTAATAACGGCTGGCAGTCTTTTTGAAGAGCTTCAGAGATGACACTTTCTACTATGTCCGATACAGTATCAGTGAACATTTGTGGGGATTCCTGAACAGATATAACCTTCTTCTTCCTTTGCACACACCTCCTTTTCCCTGTAACAGTATTTCTACATCGTCTAGGTTTAGATTTAGATTTTGAAGGCACAAGCAATGGTTTGGCCTCACTGGAAAGTGGTTCCACATCTTTCTCCACAATGGGTGGGGAATCATTCTCTGGCACTTGTTCTGCAGCATCACAGATTTGTGAGGAATTCTTGTGAGCATTTTCCGAAATGTCTACACTGGTCAACTCAACAGATTCTGGAGTCAAATCTTGCCAAGTCTTTTCGGGTAGAACATGTGTGCTTGAATCCTCCGCTGAAACCTGAGATACATTTACAGCTGATTTTTGAGGGCTCTCTTTTTCCTGTGCATTTGCCCTGGCTCTTCTTTTTGGAGGTGTCTCCGGCTTTTGGTTAACAGGCATTGTTTGTGGAGCTTCTACACTTGATGTCCTCCTCCTCAACCTTCTGGCGGGTGCCACTTTTTCTTCCTCAGATGTTGGCTTATCTACACTGCCTTCATTTGCATCTTTAGGAACATCTTCTTTCTTTTCAGGCCCCGGACTAACTTGTTGTATGAGAAATGATGGCTTTGAGCTTTTATTTTTACCAGGAGATGACACCTTTTTAATTTGTAGAGGTGGAATTTTTCCACACTCTGATTTAGAAGTTTCTTGATTTAATGTTTCATTTTCATTTTCAATTACAATCTCTTCCACCGACAGCTTAGGAGAGGGTTTTCTTTCAGTGACTTCATTTTTATTTGGGGAACCTTTCTCACTGGGGTCTTTGTCCTTCTTACTCTTTTGAGAGTTTGATGTATCCAGTGTAGATTTTTTACTTCTTCGTTTCAAACTCTTGCTTACACCAGTGTCATCACTAACCTCATTTTTATCTGTTACTTTGACTGCATTTTCACTTGTCTTGGTTTGAACTGTTTTCACTAAGGCCAGAGTCCAAATGTACTTCTTTCTTTTTTTCTTTTTTCGAGTTAAATTCTTTTCACTGGACTGTGTTTCATATTTTGGATTTTTTATGCGAATTAATTTTAATTTTGGAACTTTATTTTCAGCATCCTGAAAAGACTGGAGGCAGTCAGTAGGCTGCACAATGGTGTCATTCAATTTTGCAGTTAATGGGTCCTGGATATCTTGATTTTGAAAATCCTTATTTAGCCTTTTACTTTGCCTTCGTTTATGATTATTCTGTGTGGTTGGTTTGATCTCTTCATTTAACTTTGTATCAGCTGAAACAGCCTCTGTACTGCCCAAGCTAAGTGGTGCAGTTGCACTGTCTGAGACATTTTTTGTAAGTGGGTTTTTGACTCTAGTGCTTCTTCGAGTACCAGGCTGACGACCTTCTGAACTGGACTCTGTGACATTGTCTTGGTGTTTGACTGTTGTTGCTTTTGGGTCTGTGGCTCTACAATCACTTGTAATTTCAATTGGATTTATGGATAGTGTTTGTTGTTCACTAGCCACAACTTTACTGATGTTATTTGCAGTTTGTGCTGGCTTGGCAGCGGATCGCCCACGCCTCCTCACTTGTGTGCTCCCTTCGGCCTTATCCACCATGTCCTTTTTGTCATCAAGGGGCTCCGCTTTTAATTTTACATGAGCGCTTGAAATTTGCTCGTCCAGAAGGTCCTTTGGTTCAGGTTGATCCTGAAGTTCTTTTTCTTTCGGCTTCTTCATAGAGTGTTTGTGAAGTTCTCTAACACTTTTTGTTTTCTTTTTGGCCACTAATTTTATAGTAATCCTTGGTGCTGATGCAGCATTTTTAGTGGACTGGTGGTCTTTAGTGTTTTTTCGTTTAGATCCTTTTTTACAGTCTTTAGCAGGTTCTGTTTGAGAAGATGGACTTAGTATTTGGACCAAGTCTTTGTCATCTTCAAAAATGTCACCAGGGAAAGCCTCTGTATCCATTGTGGCTGAAACAGGTACTTCCTCCACTTGACTTTTAGATTTGATGCCCTCAACTAAAAATATACAAAAAATGTAAAGCATTTAGTATTATAATACAACAATAATTTGACATTCTTCTAATACATTAACACAAATATTATTATCACCTTTTAAAGGGTTTTGCCGGGATGTTTTGGAACCCTTTTTCTCAGGTTCAAAGCCTTTGAAATCATCCACCTGAAAGAAAAAGCACAATGGTTATATCTATGTAATGTCAAGGTAATACGAAATGATCTCATTCTCCTTCACACAAGCTCTAATATCTTGAATATATATATATATATATATATATATATATATATATATATATATATATATATATATATATATATATATATATATATATATATATATATATATATACATACATACACACACACACACACGTTTCAAGCCTGAAGGTGCTGGAAGTGAATAACGCAGAGATTTGACAATGATAGCAATAAAACAGACACATTTCCGACAATTGAGGAAAAAATTGAGAAACTATGTAGACGAAATGTAGCAGAGATTGAATGCCCTCTACTGCACGAGTGTGTACAGTAGCAGACAAGCCCACTCAATTTAAGTGTAACTACACTGTAATAAACCATCAAACATCTTAACACACCTGATATACAAGAACTTCATCGGATTTAATAAAGAATGCACATTTGATATATATTATAAATGCTTGGTTTGTTAATGCTAACATTTAGCAAAAATTTTACGGATAACCAACATTAACTTGCAGTGAGTGAATGTGTTAGCTAAACTTACAAACAACAAAGTCTTATCTAAATAGCCTTAGATTTGTATGTGTGGTTCTGCGATTTACAATCTAATCCACCTCTCCAGATCTCCGAATTTGGGCAGTGAATGTCTTAAGTTAGCATTAGCCATTTTATGCTACGGTAGCGGTAGCGCTCTCCTTCTTTGTGTTCGCTACTAGCGCTAGCTTGCTGCTACTCCGTCCCATACAGTGAGTGAACCAAGGATGAAGTAAATGCTGTGTACTGATTTAAAAAAGTATGTCATATTTATGTCAATTGTTCTTTAAGTAATGTTAAAAAGTAACAAGCAAAGAGAGAGTATTCAAATTGAGTATGCACTCTCCTTAATTACTCAAATTGACAAGTCTTGTTATGCTTGTTCATTAAATGTCACGAAATGTTGTACATGGCTAACATTAGCCAACAGTTAGCATGGCACTAGGATGTTGACATTTCTCCATGACACTAAACAGCAGGCTTCAGTTCACAACATTCATTCAGACACATTTCAACATTCATCCAAATATAAAAAATAAAATAAAGATACTAACTCCTGGGTGGGTTTGGGACCTCACCTCTTCGCTCCCACTAGAGCTGTATCCAGCCTGGCCAAGAGTCTTATGGCTCGCTTCTATGCCCAGTAAGCGCAAGTGGGACTGGTCTTCGTTTAACGATAGGACCAGGTTTGGGGGCCTTTGGCCTCCATTTGTCACATCATCAGCCTCTAAGCCTGATCGCCCAAGTTGCCATCGCTTCTCTGAGCGCAAACGAGTGCGAGACGACCACGGCCGACCGGGAAAACGTCCTCTGGCAGGAACAGTGCCGCCCTGGCCTCCTACGGCAGCCGCGGTTGCTGATCCGCATCCCGCTGCCGCCATCATCGCTTCAACAACAACACACACACCGAGGGCTATGGGGCTAGCAGCGCGTAGAGACAAGAGGGTAGGCGCGGGTGGGAGGGTGCGCCGCAAAGACGCAAGGGAAAGGGAGTTTTTGTGTTGTGTCCGGATTCTTTCATTTGTACAACTTTCATTTATGAATTTACGCTGTCAATACCAATATCACAGTGAATCAAAATACGATCAGCCCACATAGTTTAAAACCAAAATAAACATAGAATGGAACATAAACGCCTATTTTGAACATTCAATGAAACAATATACCATTTAACGTCCACAGAAATCATTCTCATGCTCGTTTTTATGATGTTATGAAGTAAAAGTAATGTGACGCTTCTCTTTTCATTTGGACAGTGGGCGGCGACAAAGAGGCACAACATCACATCCACATCAAAAAGACGAGGAAGGAGACTTCGATCGTAGCTACAGGAAGAACAATATCGAGAACACATCAACCACTGTCTCTAGCGTTTGTCCACACGAAAACCTGGTAGATTAATTACCCTTTTAATAATGTTATTTCGGATATATACGCGTGCTGACGCTGAACTCATTTCGGCTTCTATTTCTGGGGGAAACAGCGCCCCGGTCGCTAACACAGCGCACACAGACGGAGCTAGCTAGCAGATACTCACACCATAGACAGAATATATACTTTCTTTATTCAGTCTATGATACACACATTTAAAGGTAGCGCTAAGTTGCTCTTTTACTCTTTTATTAACAGGTCCAAGGACAATGAATCTGGAACGTGTTCCCAATGAGGAGAAACTAAATCTCTGTAGAAAGTATTATCTGGGTAAGTTAGTACTTTGCATCTTTAACTTTACTCAAGAAGTTATTCCGGTGTGTAATATAATAAATATAATCACAATGTCTAAGCAGAGGTGGAAATGGTTGATGCATATTTTGTTGAATTAAAAGCTGCGTCCTTTGGTTGGTAACAGCACGATGAATTGAACGTGATGGATATGAAATTATGCTAACATAACATTTTGGGTCATAGTTCTCAAATGTTGCTGCTGTGAAAAAAATGACAACGCCCTGACCCATATGATTTAAATGGTGGTTTAAAATTTCTTTACAGCAGAGTGTTATGGCCTTGCCATTAGGGGAAAATGGTTTATCAGGTTCACTTATCATTAAAAATATAATAATAATAATAATAATGCCTTACACTTGTAATGCGCTTTACAGGCTTGTCAAAGCCTCTCAAAGTGCTACACTATAGTCATTATTCATTCATTTCCACACTTGGTGATAATATCAATGTTTGTATAGAGGTAAGAACTGCGCAACATTTAGTTTGGCCCCAGGCTCTCAATTACGATATGTTCACACACTTTAAACACTTCTTTAATAACAGAATAACTATTTACCATATCTAATGTGTGTTTCTCTTATTTTCTTAGGTGGATTTGCCCTCCTGCCATTTTTATGGCTTGTTAATGTAATTTGGTTTTTCAAGGAAGCCTTTGTAAAACCATCCTTCACAGAACAAATGCAAATAAAAACATGTGAGTAATATTACATCTATTTAATATATGTATATGGACATTTACTAATACCCTACTTTGCTTGCCTGACCAGCCTGTCCCTCCTACATTCTGTTTGACACCCTTTATGGTCTAGTTCCTTCTGCATTCGAACAACCATTTTAACTTGGGATGGTCCAACCACAGCCGTCTCTTAAATGCGGAAGACATTTCATCTTAAATTCTCATATTATTCAGAACAAAATATAGCTGGGGCAATAGAAGTATTCTCATGGGTACTCAGCACCTTCATTCAGCACTTGCCTGACCCTTTGCTCAGCTTTGTAATGGACTTCAACTTCAGTTTGCCCATGCTCAATATTGAAGTTTGGACAGTGTAAAACAACCACTGTGTGATGGAATGTGAGTAGAAAGGCACAGTACCTGCATTTGAAGTTAGACTTATCAAATGCACAAAAGCAAAGCAAAAAAGTCTTTGCACAGCTACCCAAGTAGGGCCGCCACTGTATATTCTCGCAGCCTTTCTACATCAGCAACTTGAATGGTAGTGTTTATACCAGCAGTAGAGGTTTGAAACACTGACAATGGTAGACTACTCTACACTGTTGGCACTCTTAGAGTCATTTAAATGGTAAATGGTCACATTTTTAGATAGTGCTTTTCCACCTTCAAGGCACCCAAAGCGCTTTACATCAAGGAGCCCCTCACCTATTCACACATATGTGACCGCTCAACCAATCCCTTGAGAGTGGGATTTGAAGTGAACAAACACTCCTGCTGCACTACTGTCGCCCCGCTAAAAGTGCCAACGGTGTATGTTTACCCACTAAACTAGAAACTGTTCCAAATTAGCTATTTTTTTATTCTTTATTTGGATCATCATTAGATTCCACCAAGTGGTTGCTGGTCTTCCTGGGGTTCATCCAGCTACAGGTGCTTCAGCCAACAACTTGGATGGGTTTCCCACATTCAACAAGTGTGGACACACTAAAGGAAAAAAAAAAATCAATAATATAATACAACCAGAAAACTTCAGTAGAATGGAATATGGACCTGTATGATGTCCAGGTTGGTCATCTTTAGATTTGCAGGGGTTCCTGTTTATTTTTGGAGAATTTGAGTAGAGAGTTGCTCATAACTTTTCACTGTAGTTTTTCCTTTCACAAAAATATTCACTAATGTTACCAAGCAGGGTACCTGACCAAAAACACCATGATGACCATGAGAGTGTTACTGTCAAGTGTGAATGAATATTCAATCCCTTTTGACTGTATGGTACGGTTTAATACAAATGAATCATTTATTTTGTGTTTCTGCCTAGATGTGAAGAGGTCGGCACTGGGGGTGCTCCTGTGGGCTGTTATCCCTTTGTACCTGGATTACAGTGTTTCCAGCACTACAGGGCAGAGTGGGGTGAAGTGGGTGATTATTTGTCATTTACAATCCCCCTGGGCACCCCGTGAATATTTAAAATATAAATTCTTTGTTGTTAACGCAGAATGCTTCAGTTTTATCCAACACACATCTAATTTGTTTTGTTTTTTGTTGTTTTTTTGTCACTTCTTTCACTGCATTAATTGCAAATAGCTTCTTTGGTCATGTGGTTGTGATAGCCGACTTTTAAATGGCTGGTAAAGTGAACTGCCACTGTACATTTTTCTGTATAGGGTAGTTTCTATACAAATGACACCAATTGAGTGATGTTTTTTGTATTTTATATCATACCTAGTAACATACTTTAATGTATATGATTTCACTTGCCCATTATAAAAACATTTTATGAAATAGTTTTGTTTATTATTAAAGAAGAACACGAAATGTATTAATAAAATGGCCAATGACTGATGCAATGAGTTTAATACATACTTGTTTTGATTGTCTAGTTTTGTTCTTGTTGTTTGTTTTGTTATCCAGTGAAAGTGAAATGTACAACTGGCCTATTAGTAGACCCACGTGTTGTGGCATGTGTTTTGTAAAGCCTGCTGTCACTGTCTGTCTTTACAGACACCAATATTTAGACCTTAGCCATTCTATTTTAGATGCATTCCTCCTTGACAAGCTTGTCCATATTCAAGTGTATGCTGCAAATTAACTGAGGCACATTCTCCAGTCTCAGTAATGAGCACTGAACATGTTAATTGACCTAAAGTCTACAACAGCTGCATCATCCTCAAACAATCCTCTCTTATCCAGATTTACTCTGACTGAAATCTCAGGGGTGGTACCCCTAAGTCCTTGAACAAAGAGGCAAGGTGCCCCACTGTCAATGCCTGGCTCATTATGCAACTGGAGTATAAAACTCAGACCACAGACAGGAGCTTGGAGATATTTATTTCGGGAAGCAGTTGAGGCATAAACAAGGACCGAAGAGTGTTTGGTTAGCTACATTAGCCCTTGTGATCAGAGAGTTCAAGATCTACTGAACCCAAAACTATCAAATTTTATAATTCAAAATACATGGATTTTATTTTGCCACACACGACCCCTGCTGATGGTATCCAATGGGAGAAAATTTTACCTCCCCTGATTCCTCGACTGAATGGAACCTATGGACAATACAACTGGTCTCCAAAATTGCTTATTGCTGAGACTGAAAATGCCAGTTCTGAGGTAAGTTATAGTGAAACAGAACCTGGTCCTGTTGTGTTGTATGCAGATTACCTACATAAACACATTTGATTTAGACCAGCCTTTTCTTCCTCAGGTGAACTGTGATGACAATGGCTTTACAATTCAAGTTGATGTTAAACACTTTAAACCAGAGGACCTGATGGTTAAAGTTATTGGAGACTTTGTGGAAGTGCAAGGAAGGCATGAGGAGAAAAAGGTTAGTGTTTTGCAATATTTAGTTGTTTAGCTATTGCTCATCAACTTGCCATTAAGTAATAACGTTTTCCTGTTGATATTAAAAGAATGGGAGTGGACTCACAACACGGCAGTTTAATCGTCGATATAGAGTTCCAAAAGAGGTGGATATAATGGCTTTGGAGTCTGCTGTGTCTCCCAGTGGTATTCTCATCGTATCCGCACCCATTTTACCACCGGACAATGTTCACGCTTTGAGCTAATCTACACCCAACGAGAATTAAATGTTGTATCCTCCAGTAATCGTGGCATAGGTGATAAATCTATAGAAATGTAGTCAACTTTGTACTACATTTTGAGACTTAATAGCAATGTTTCATTAAAATTCTTGGCCACTGATTGGATCTTTTATAACATGATTTTTTGTGTTGTTGATTTAAATGTGATATAGAAATAAAATTGTACTTAACATTCCCTGATGTTGGATTCTAGTTCACTTGAACTCAAAAGGCCTCAAAATGAGCAGAACTGAGTGATGGGTGTTTTTAAAACAAGAACAACTTTATATTTACCATCTTTGTTTAGATTTATCAACTGTGCCAGTATGAGAGAAGGGTACTGTATGTGATTGTACACTGAGTATTCTTTTGAGGTAAACTTGTAAGTATACGCTGTTGTATTTTGTATTCATGCTTGCACTGAAGAAATATTAAAATGTAACTTTTATTTGACGGTGATTAAAAAATAGTAACATTATGCATTCAGATTTTGTTTTGTTCTTGGAATTCCTTTAACAGTGTATCCACTTCACTGTGGAAAAGATATTTACAATTAAAATTCATTTTAACTTGTTTAGAATTTTTGATAAACATACTTGATTTGTTCTTTAACCCATTTTCTCTGTTTTCGAAGGACTTGAAGTAAAGGATCATCTTCAAACTCCTTTTCATCTGAATCTAAAATGATTACAGTAAAAAGAATAATGAAATATATAGTACATATAACATAAATATAATTCACAGTTAACAGAATTCTCTATTTTCTACTGT
Organism: Periophthalmus magnuspinnatus; assembly: GCF_009829125.3. Classification (NCBI taxonomy): domain Eukaryota; kingdom Metazoa; phylum Chordata; class Actinopteri; order Gobiiformes; family Gobiidae; genus Periophthalmus; species Periophthalmus magnuspinnatus. The sequence goes on along the minus strand of NC_047141.1, from coordinate 24,218,557 downwards.
ATAATCTCACCTTCAGCCTCTTGAAGAAATTGTGAAATTATTCCTACAGATTCAGAGTCACTATGTTGCCGTTTTGAGACCAGGCAGGGTGGCGATGCTGGGGGAATTTCTTGTACAAGGGTTGAGTCCATAGAAGGAAATAATACTTCAGAAACAACCTGTTGAACAACATTAAGACATTATCTGATATGTTGTGGCTTTAATATCTGTTAATGCAATTGTCAGTTAAACTTATGATGCTGCAATATATACTAAACATATCCAAAACATGAACAACAACGTGTATATACCTGTCCCAAAGCACTTTGGATTGGAGAAGGTGCCCCATCTCTGCTCTTCTTAGAATTGGTGTGTTTCTGCATACTAGTTATGTTTGAGGGTATTTTCTGTTGTAAGTGAACCCTGTTTTATAAATAAATGAATAGGAAGACTTCAGGTTCTTCATTTTACAGTAGTAGTACATGTTAAGTTGTGGCACTGTACCTTGCCAGTTTCTTTTGCTCCTTGGAAATAATTGATGATTTCTCCTCACTCTTCTCTGGCTGTTTCTTAAGTGCCTCTGTGCTCTCACTTTGAGATAAATGTACATCTTTTTCAACACTTACAGTTATGAGTGGTTCCAGAGGTAAATTTTGTGTTTTTTGAGGTAGAACAATAGTTTGTGAATTGAGTTTTTGTGAAACCATCTCTTCTTCATGAGGATTAGATGACTGATTGGGACAGGGCAAAATATCACACAGTAAATGCATGTGGGAGGGAACATGGGCAAGAGCTTGTGGTGAAGAAACTATAGAGCTAGAGGGCACCGTAGTAGTAGGCATAGTAGTAGCAGTAGTATTAGCTATTCTGGTCTGCTGATCTAAAGTGGTTAAATGAGGTCCACTAGTTCCTTGTGGCAAACCTGGAGGAAGCGTTTCTTTAATTCCCTAATAATGAAAAATACAATTATTACCTTTTTAATAGACAATCAGAAAGTAAAGCTAATAATAAAAATACGACTTGAAACCACACATAATACATACCATAATACATTGATCTGAATGCAGGGATAGACTTTTATTATATCCTTGCCAGCCTTGTGGATCAAAGTGCTGTTGTGACTGCATCCTTTCCCTCGCCTTCTCCATCTTTCTCCTTAAACGCCATTGGAATAATATGTCCTCCTCTGGGCGTAAAGGATTAATTGAAGACGGCATAATAGAGAATGGGTCTTTAGCTGCAAACAGTATCAGTATAATTTATATAAAATGCATTACATGTTGAAATCAGACATAGAGAATGAAGAGTAAAGCACAACCCACCAATATTATACTTAGGCATATTTGGAATCAGGGGCTTTCTTACAGGCTCATCAGCACTCACTGGAGATGAGAAGTCAGAGCATCCTACACCATCTGAGCTCACAGGGAGTGAATCTTCCTCAAGAGTAAATTCACTGGAAACAAATTAATTTTTGTTTACTTACTGAATCATTTAATTTATAATTAATTAATATTTTTTGTTGTTATTACCCCTTCTGCAACAGTCTGCTGGCTCTCTCTTGTAGCTGCAAAATCTCTGAATTGTAAGGTTCACATTGGGAGGTGTCTGACAAAACCTATACACCAGAGATAATTGACATTAAAACAGCACAAAGAGCAAATGCCACTACATTATATTACTTACTTACATTATATTAACATGCACTAGATGCAGATAGTAAATAAAACTAGACAAAAATTATAATTAAATATAGTTACACTTAGGGATCCTCTACTTTGGGAAATGGCTCTGTTGTGATGAGGCAACCTATGATCTGTCAAAAAAAAAAAACATGAAAACATTTTGAAGTTAGTCAAGTATTAGTAAAATATAATAATATGCTGTGCACATTCACCTGTTTTCTCTGGTGTTAAATTGGAAGGTAATGACAGGGATGCTGCCCACCAGAATGGCAGCAGTTCTTTGGAGTTGGAAGACTTTTGCTGCCGTTCCTCTCGACTTTGTGGTTCACCATGACGAAAACGATCCACATACCTGATGAATATGAATATCTTTAACAAAACTGCAAGTGTATACTGATTTACCAAATAGTGCTTGCAACACACACTTTGCCAGCACTGAGCTATGTTCAGTGTCATTTTCAGAGGACTTGTATATTGATGTTGGCACATTCTTGTCAGATGAGGGCATATCACTGGGAGAGGAAGGTTCAGAGGATGGCCAAATCTCTGTGAAAATTGGACACCTCTCCAGATCTGAGTTGGTGTTGTAATCTTGCTTTCCATCCTGCTGCAGAGATTCTGTACAAGTTTGTCGTTTTAAAATTGGTGACATTTTGGATGCCAAACCTGACACCTGCAATGAAGAGCAAAAGTAATATACACACAGTGATTTACATAATATCAGCCAGTGTAAGTGGTCCCTTGAAATTGTAAATATGTTAAACATCCTGAAAGAAAAACTTAATATACACTGACTGCATCATAAGTATAACTATGTTATCACATTTTTGTATTACTTTATTTGTTGGATTATTGTTAGTCAGCGTTATTGCTACTAGGTGATGAGTGGATCCTAAAAAAACTACAGTTCAAAACGAACCTTCTTCTTTGTCTTTGGCAGAGATGGGATCTGTGATGAACGGTGTTTTTTTCCCGTCAAGGGTTCTGTTCTGGTTGCTTTCTGATTGGAGAAACTGAAAACAACAATGAAGCAAATCCACCATTAATAAATATGTAATTACCTTTGAACACAAAAAATCTTACCTTGCTTTCATAATTAATACACAAGTTGGAAGAATTTTGGAAGTTTGTAAGATGATCAATAAATGAAAGACTCGGTTCAAAATATCACAACATTTGCAGCAACATATGGCAGTTGACAATACTTTACTGGAAGCAGAACCAAACCATCAGTTGCATGTATTTGAAGGAGCCATCAAGATACAGATGTACAATTATTAGTGTATAATCGATAAAACTAGAAGCTTTGATTCCGTGAAAGACAACCAACAGTAGTTTCCATAGTTAGTAGTTTTCACTACTGGTAGGTTGACCAATAAGGGCGCATGTTTGTTTAATTGACAGGAGAAAGAGCCAATGAGCCAGAAGTCTAATATCCGCTGGAGCCAATCACGTCACGGGGAAGGGTCAGCGCGCGGAACAGGAAACTGGAAACAAGCTAAGTTAGCAAAGATAAAATTAGCTAGCAAGATCCACGATTCATTGTAAGCGACGTTAAATGTTATATTATACAGTTAAATACAAAGTAGCAGCAGTAGATGTTTTCTACCGATGTTTTACAAGCTGAAGTGCTATGGTAGAAATAAAAGGATTAATAAATAAACGTCTGTAACTACCCCCGCAGCTAACCTACTGCTAACTAACGTTAACAAACAATGGTCGGGGGGCTGTGCGTCTCGCTCAAGAAATTTAATTAAACTGGATACGTATCACAGGAATAATTTCGGAATAATTTCTTCATAAGCAGCAACCATGCACCACATCAAGATAAAGACCGAAAGACCAGGTAACTGTCCCCCTGTTGGTAGATTACCCCCTTTCGCCAATCTGCAATTCTGTTAAGTGTTTTATCTAGTTTATACATTTGTTATTTGTTTCTATAACTTTTACAGACATGGAGGCGTCTGGAGCACGCTTCAAATTGGATGCTGTGTTACAAGGATTGGTAGAAAAGTCGGAAACTGAAATGTAGGTCAAAATGTATGCAGTGTAAACAATCTACCGTACTATTCTGTGTTATCTATGCTGTTTTTGAGCCATTATGTTGATTACATTTAATATCACAGAATCAGTTCAAAATCTGCTGTCTTTTTGGGAGAACTGCCCCTTCTTAATGCATGATATTTTAGAGAGGTTTGCCATCTTGTTCTGCCTTAGTTTATGTGATGATGATGATGATGATGATGATGATTATTATGATTATTATCAGGGACCAAAATGAAAGTGAAGCTGGGAAAACTGCAGAGGCCTCAAATAAGTATGTAATAATTCATATAAACTTTTTCACTTCTATAAGGTCTATACTTAATTCAATGTTGTTTATGTTTTTTCTATCTTAGGGATTCATCTCCGTTGTCTGGCAAAAGGTAAGTGTTGTGCTCTTACCAAATTCTATTAGCGTAAGATGAATTTATTTTGAAACGCATTGTTTAATATTTTCAGGCCACCATCAAGGTTTCCACAACATAGAAGAAAGAAGCGTAAAGAAATGGATGAAAGCATGCCAGACACCAATCAAAACAAACAAAGTAAAAGAATAGTGACAATATCAAACTTTTATTTTTAGATTCAAAGAAGTCAAGCATGCATGACCAAAACATTACATTGTATGTTAATTTAATCTTATTGTTCTCATTTTTATTTTTCAGATGCCTATATTATCAAGTTGTTTGACCGCAGCGTTGATTTGGCTCAGTTTAACAGCAACACACCTTTGTATCCTATTTGCCGTTCTTGGATGCGAAATAACCCATCATTTCGAGAGCGGGCTGATCCCACTCCTCTCTCCCCACACAGTGTTGCAGATGAAGAGGTAAGCAAATTGACAAGGTGGCTTTTTATCCCTAATTTCAAATTTAAACTTTGTTCTTTTCAGCTGACTGACAATGTTAATGGTAAAGAGCAGGATGTTCACCGATTGCCTCCACCAACTCCCTGTCCTGTCAACTCATCTGGTGAACCAATCAATCTCAGGATCCCACCGACTGACAAACCCGCAGTCAAAAAGGTTCACTACCAAATACCTTTCCTTTTTGGTAGCAAATGTATTTTTTGCTAGCACTAACATTTGGTGTTTACTCTGATCACAGCCTACCGATAAAGTTCCTTCATCTGGATCCCGTATATCTGACCACATGGTGCGCTGGAAAAAGATTAGACAAAAGTATGAATTTTTAGATCTAGTCACACAAACTAAACTACTGAAAATGTCCAATAATTGAATTTTACTCTGGGTTGCTATTACCATTCTGGATGTGAAATACAGAGTCTGAATTATGTGCCGTACTTGTCTTTTAGATGGAAGGAGTGCTCCAACAAGAATCAGTTGAGATACAGTGAGAGCATAAAGATCCTAAAGGAGATGAAGGAGCTGTATGACCACTGAGCAGTGGTGCTGTTTGTGCAGATTTCACTCCCTAGTATTTGCGTGAAAGCAAACCTTTCTAAAATTCACTCAGTTTTATAAATGCATGTCACTGTATAGTTGGACTGATAATATATATTTGAAAGTGATTGAAAACTCTTAAACTTAAATTAATACAGTTGTTTTCTTGTTCACTTTTTTATCCATTTTCCTTTTCCATAATTGAAATAAAAATAAAAGGTGGATTTGTAATTTGTTCCTTTGGTTCACTGCTTCCTTCTCAGTGTTACACAAACTGGATGTTTTCTAATTTGAGTGATGTGTTCACAGTGACCAAAAGAACACAAAATTTACACTTTTAATCAGTAATTGGAAGGAATCATAATAACTTGCGATAACCTTATTATACTAAGCTCAAATGTTATACAATCATGCTTGCATCATGGCATATTGTAATTTTGCAGTCTGAGAAAATGAAAACATTTACTAAAGAATTAACTGACACTAATGTGGCTGACAGAGAATACTGTAATACTTTGAGAATTATTTGTCCCTAGTTTTTCACAGGTCCAGTGTTTGCAGAGCCATGAACCAGATTCTATTTAATTAACTTTAATAGGTGATGTTATAGAATACCCAAAATGTTTACTTCAATATTAATTGAAAACAACACATATTATATAAAGTTTAATATTTCAACATTGACATCAGACTGACAGGTTCACATTCAGTGTGGGTAGTAGTTTAAACTTGTTTGTTTGATGCTTTAGTTGTAAGCAAGGGTCTGGTCGATCCAGCTGCGCAGGTAGGACACACGGGCATACACAGCAGGAGCGTAGACATTACAGTTTGAGGTTCCCCAGGATACAATACCCACAAGAGACCACACCCCACCGCTCTCACAGACCAGAGGGCCGCCAGAGTCACCCTGAAATGAACCAGCGGAGATTAACCACTACAAAATGTACAAGGCCATCCACTGATATTGGCAGCCCTGATGAAATCTTTGGTAGGTTCTTATAAACTTCTACAGCAGCCGTGAATCATGCAGTTTGCACACTGTGACCACTGCTCATATTTGTCAATGGTGCCACTATTTTTGTTTTTGTTTTTTTACCTGACAGGAAGACACTCCAGATGCACCAGCACAGATCATGGCGTCAGTGATTCTATTCTGTCCCCAGTACTGCTTGCACTGAGCAGGGGTCAGCAGAGGCAAAGCGGTTTGCTGGAGGTAACGGGGACTAGCTGCAAATGGGCAACAATAACAAGGTTTATATATATATAAACGTAGTCATAATCACTGAATATTACTCTTAATTTTATAAAGCTTTGTGTGCAACTCCACAGCGTTTTAATGTCAAGATCAGATTACAGTGTAATTACTGTCATCAGTTAAAATTATGAATCACAATCTTAACTTCTTTCACTTAACTTAAACTGTAACTGGTTTATTTTAGTATATGTCTCTTCTCACACAATGCTAGATATGATAATGTATTTGATATTTCTTTTGTAACTATAAATTGTGTTACTATCTCACTGCTACTTACAGGTGGACCCAGTGCGGCCCCATCCAGTGGTCACACACTTGGTTCCAGATGGGATGCTGGTGCTAGACGAGGCCAGACACACAGGAGAAATACGATTGGTCATCTGGACGGGCGAGGACAGCTTCAGCAGGGTGATATCATTGGTGAAGGTGTTGCTGTTGTAGTAGGGGTGGGAGATGGCCTGAGAGTGAGAAGTTTTTGTTAATAATATTATCAAAAGAATTCTCCATATTATAATATACAGTGCTCTCCATTACATATCACAGTTTAAAATATGGATGGAGAGAACTGAAAATGCATTTGTGAACAACTTACTCTGGAGATGGTTTTGATCTGAATGGGCTCACTGTTGTAGTTACGGTCGTACTCTCCCAGGATCACACGGTGGTTATAGGGGCTGCAAAGAGACAGTGAACAGGGTTATTAGGAGAATGGAGGAAGTGTTTGGCCATATCATGTACCTGTGAATGAACTTACGACACACGGCAGTGAGCAGCTGTGACAACCCAGTACTGGTTGATCAGGGAACCTCCACAGAAGTGAAATCCTGTGCCATCCTTGTGAAGTAAAAGTAAGTAAAAGAGTCTTCAAAATCTTTTTAAAGAGTAAGAATTGACGTTTAAGGAGACAGTTGTCCCTGGAATTCACTACCTGAAGAGAAACCTGCCAGGGCCAGGATCCAGAGACAGCGTTTTCTCCATTCACAATTTTGTTGTATCCGCTCACTTGGGGCTTAATGGTAGGGACTCCACACCCTACCAATCATCAAACAGGAAAAAAGTCAAACTTAGAAATGATTTTATTTAAACCTGTTTGTTCTAACATTTTACAATTTCCCACTCTGAGCTTGGAGGTATGAGCTAGTATCAATTTTTATCTGTTACTGCACTGTCCTCAAGCTAAACCTGGTTGTTTATACTGAATAAACTTACCCAGAGCGGAGGCTACAAGAGCCAAACAACTGACTAGCAAGAACATGGCTGTGTCTCCCATCGGTTCACCTCCCTAACTCACCATTTACACTGGGCCATGGGTTTTTATATGGCAAAAAAAGTGTTTTTGCATTTGATAAGAATGGGGAAAAACACCTTGATAAGCAGCTGAAATGACAAGCAGTCTATTTATGTTCTGTGCTGTATTACATCAGAAAAGGACAGAAAAAACATGTAGACATATAGATACATGTATTAAATTAATAGCCAATGTATAATAAGTATGAGTCTTACTTCTAGAAAATATTCTACTTATTTTCTCTGTGCAATAAAAATTTTAGAATAAAGTTAAAACAATATGAACATAATATACTAATTCTCAAGTTTGTGTTTGTAGCCTGAGGCATTTCTCATCTATTTTACATTACTTAATATTATTTCTATATAGCCAAATATAAAAAAGAAAGATATAAAACATGACACAGCATATTTATATTCCCAACAGTGAGTTTTATTATTCATTTATTTTTGAAGCTGAGAGGAAAAGTGTGCTTATTGAACATGAGATGGTAAACATGCACATTAATGTAAGCTGGGATTTGTAGTTTAGTCAACCTCTTCAATAGTCGGGCCAGAGGAAGAGCCGGCTGCTCCAGCTCCACCAGGGAAACCACCAGGCATCCCTCCAGGCATTCCCCCAGGCATTCCCCCGGGCATCCCTGCTCCCTGGTACAGATTAGTTATGATCGGGTTGCACACCTTCTCCAGCTCCTTCTGCTGGTGCTCATACTCTTCCTTTTCAGCCGTCTGTACACAACACACAAAACAATTAGGTATATGGAAATAAAGTAGCTGAACAGTTTTTGCTGGATTTTTGAGTATTTGTTTTATTACCTAATCCATGGTTCAATCTAATTTTAAATAGCCATAATTTAGGCCTGAAGTAGTCTGGGTTTAGATTTGGTAGTACTAGGAGAGTCAGATATTTTCTGAGGTTGTACTTGATGTGAGAAGTTTGAGAACCGTGACTATAGAGATTAACTTTGATAAGACAAAATTACTAATGTGTTTGGATAATTGAATTAGCCACTAATTTAAAATATATGTGATCAAGTTCATGATTTCAATTTAAACAAAATATTGTAACAAAGTCCACCATCGAAGAGTGAAATATTGTCATATTGTAGAATAGGAGGACAACTAATAAAAAAAAAAAAGTCTTAGTTTTGTACCTGGTTCTTGTCCAGCCATGCAATGATCTCGTTGCACTTGTCCACAATGGTCTTCTTATCCTCTGGACTGATCTTGTCCTGCAGCTTCTCGTCCTCCACGGTGCTCTTCATGTTGAAAGCCAGAGACTCCAGGGCATTCTTGGCCGTGACTTTTTCTCTTTGCACGTCATCTTCGGCCTTAAACTGCTCTGCTTCCTGCACCATGCGCTCAATATCCTCCTTGCTCAGACGGCCTATAAATGTATGCAAGTTTGTATTGATGAGAATGGGTTTATTTAGTATATTTTTACGCCTTTAACAACTGGTATACCTTTATCGTTGGTGATGGTAATCTTGTTTTCTTTTCCAGTGCTTTTGTCCACGGCTGACACGTTAAGAATACCATTGGCATCAATGTCAAAGGTGACTTCAATCTGGGGGACACCTCTTGGAGCAGGTGGGATACCAGTGAGCTCAAACTTTCCCAGGATGTTGTTGTCTTTAGTCATGGCCCGCTCACCTTCATACACCTGTAAAGCTCGAGTTTTAGTGTGGCTTGTCATTAAATGTAGTGTGAATGTTTGAACACCATAGTACCTGAATGAGCACTCCGGGCTGGTTGTCAGAGTAGGTGGTGAAAGTTTGTGTTTGTTTGGTGGGAATAGTAGTGTTCCTCTTGATAAGAACAGTCATGACTCCTCCAGCCGTTTCAATTCCCAAGGACAGAGGCGTGACGTCCAGCAGGAGAAGGTCCTGTACGTTCTCAGACTTATCTCCTGCCAAGATGGCCGCTTGCACAGCTGTAAAGAGTTTTAGTGTTAGACTGTTTCCATGGAAGGTACACAGATAAAGCCACTACATTTGTAACACTTACCTGCACCATAGGCCACAGCCTCATCTGGGTTGATGCTCTTATTCAGGTCTCTCCCATTGAAGAAGTCTTGAAGCAACTTTTGGATTTTGGGAATACGTGTGGAGCCTCCAACCAGGACAATGTCATGGATTTGTGCCTTGTCCATTTTGGCATCCCTCAAGGCCTTCTCCACAGGCTCCAACGTGCCACGGAACAGGTCAGCATTTAGCTCTTCAAAGCGGGCTCTAGTAATGGAGGTGTAGAAGTCCACTCCTTCGTACAGAGAGTCGATTTCAATACTGGCCTGGGTGCTGCTGGAGAGGGTGCGCTTGGCCCGCTCACAGGCCGTCCGCAGACGACGCACTGCTCTTTTGTTGTTGGTGATTTCTTTTTTAAACTTCCTTTTGAACTCAGCAATAAAATGATTTACCATGCGGTTGTCAAAGTCCTCTCCTCCCAAGTGAGTGTCTCCAGCTGTGGATTTGACTTCAAAAATACCATCTTCAATGGTCAAGATGGATACATCAAAAGTGCCACCTCCAAGGTCAAAAATGAGGACATTCCTCTCACTCCCAACCTAACATATATTTTATAAGTTATTATTACCTAACCCTAACAAGAATTTGAGGCTGCCATTACAGTTGTGTTTACCTTTTTGTCCAAGCCATAGGCAATGGCTGCTGCTGTTGGTTCATTGATGATACGCAGCACATTAAGCCCAGCAATAGCTCCAGCGTCTTTGGTCGCCTGGCGCTGGGAGTCATTGAAGTAGGCAGGGACAGTTACAACTGCATTGTTCACAGGCTGTAAAACAAAACATATTTTTTTTACTTAGTTTATCACATTTTGGATGTCATTATGTTTACATAACTTGACTTGTGATTACCTTTCCAAGATAGGCCTCAGAGATCTCCTTCATTTTAGTTAGCACCATTGAGGAAATTTCTTCAGCGAAGAATGTCTTGATCTCACCTTTGTATTCAACCTCCACCTTGGGTTTAGATGAATCATTTATAACTTTAAAGGGCCAGTGCTTCATGTCTGACTGCACCACAGCATCGTCAAACTTACGACCAATGAGGCGTTTGGCATCTGACAGTATCAATATAGTGTCAATATTTCATACAAGTGTTAACTGACTATTATGTTGCAAAACTTTACCAAACACAGTGTTGGCAGGATTCATGGCGACTTGATTCTTGGCTGCATCCCCGATCAGCCTCTCTGTGTCTGTGAAGGCCACATAGCTCGGGGTGGTCCTATTACCTTGGTCGTTGGCGATAATCTCCACTTTGCCATGCTGGAAGATGCCCACACAGGAGTATGTGGTGCCCAGATCAATACCCACTGCTGGTCCTTTAGACATCTTGCAGACACATAACAAGACGGTTAATGATTTTGAGAAATGTAAATTAAGAACTTATTTATATTTAGAGCAACATATTATGAACTAACTATTTATACATCGTCTATTCACTGCATGTGAATTTATAGATCAATGTAATGCTTCTTTATCTGAATGCTTATGTGTCCCAGCCCTATTTCAGTACAGACGCCAAAAGGCTTAAATCTAAATAACATGCCTGCAGTTTGTCATAGCGTCCTTCTGATCTCGTTTCAACAGCTCTGGTCTGATTCCTCTGTGTGTGTCAGTGTCAGCTCAGTGTAATGTGATGTACTGAAACTCAGATCACAGGCTGTCTTCCAACAGCTGCCTTCAAATAGCCTGCACTTACTATTATTAGATCTGCTGTGGCCGGGTAGCAATGAAGTTGGACTAAGTGGCAAAGGGCATGTATAAATGGTTTTTAGACACAACATGTTGAAATATAGTTGGCTTATCATTATTCAGCTCTGAACAGTCGAGCTTTGTGTTGGATTAGAATACTCATAGAAAGCCTATACCATTTTAATTTTAGCTGGGTCAACACATTGATTCACTTGTCTGCATTTGCACTTTGAGTTTTCCCATACATATGCCAAACAGAATAAGCAGGAACAGCTTATTGAATTATCATTCATTATAGTGTTGTGAAACACACAGAAAAGTGCTTACATGGCTGGATTTTAGTTTTTTCAAATATCTGCCGCATGCAAAGCCTTATGACAGGGCAGCTTTGATTAAACGTTTGAGATAGCCCAGTAATCCAAGAGTTAAACTTGTTTGGCTTTTTTTTTTTTCATTGTCCATGTGGTTACCATGCAAATTCACCTATTAAAATGACTCTCTCAATAAGAAGCAACAAACAAGACAGGCTTCCTGTGGACGGGGTTACCTTGAGTTGTCAGATGTTCAAGACTTTACTGAGTTCAAAGCACAAAGGCCAGTGGCTGCCCTCCTCACCAGCTCTGCTCTTTCCCCTTGTAGATCGACTAAGAGAGCGAGTGCCTGCGCTCCTGGCAGTATATAGGCACACATGGAGACACTGGTGTCAGGTGACCAGGCAAAAGGTCCACGTGTTGCCGACTGAAGACTGAAATCGGATTAATCTGGTACCAAACAAACAATAAGTGGCAGGCTGTAATTACTGATGGAATTAACAATTTTTTTATTTTAAGAAACCCAAAAATGACAACCACCACATCTGAAATGAAACAGAAGTGCAGTTTAATGCATCACCACACACAGTAGATTGTTTTGTTTGTCAGTCAAACTACTGCCAAAACTATCGGCATGTGACAGTGATTTTCTTCAAACCAGTAGACAGTAGGGCGATATTTTAGATATTGTCCACTTTTTAAAAATAAATACAAAAACAAATGTACATACATATTATTGTATATTTTCACAGCAGCATTTTGTATCCCTGATTTCTTAATAAAATCATTTCAATACAAAGAAATTACGTAGAAGATAGAAAAGGTCTCCGCTGTCGCTGGGTTGTTGGCAGTGTCTACTCAGGTAATCCCAAGAGCGGCGCTTGCAGTAGTCGAAGAACAGCTGCTCTGCTTTCTTCAGAGTGCTATTTAGGTCCAGAGTTCCTTGAAGACTGCACAGAAAAAACAAAAACAAACCACTAGTTACACAATGTCCTGTGCCCTTCACTAATATATTCACCCCTGAAATAGTATGGTAATAATTTAGAAACTGATCCCAATCCTACAGATTTTGGCAGTAGTATTATTAATGAAGTGCACATGGAATACAGGCTATATAGAAAACAATACCTAGACAGAGCCTTACCTGTTTGCAAACTGTATTAGCTGGACATCATTTCGACACCTTAACAGAAAGCCCCTGTTTTCCAGAAGAATGGCCGCACAGATGAACAGCTCAAATGTGAAGTCTGGGTTGATGCTTTGCAGATGTGTTTGGGTACCACTGTCTAGACATAAAGACATAAAGACATAAAGACATAAAGACATAAGGTAAATGAAAACTCAACACACAAGTGGGCTGGTATTTATCACAAAATCTGTATACACAATAATTCACGGGATTCTTCCTCCATTATGGTGAGAAAAGATCAGGTCCCCTATTATTATTAGAGCAACAGGGTTTAAAGTGAAGATATGTGTTAAAATAAGTTCTGCTGCTGCGACTCCACGTCAAGAGGAGACAGCTGAGGTGGCTCGGGCATCTGTTCAGGATGCCTCCCTAGGGAGATGTACTGGGCATGTCCCTCCGGGAGGAGGCCCCGGGGAAGACCCAGGACACGCTGGAGGGACTATGTCTCTCGGCTGGCCTGGGAACGCCTTGGGGTCCCGCTGGAGGACGTGTCTGGGGTGATGGAAGTCTGGGAGTCCCTGCTTAGACTGCTGCCCCTACGACTGGCCCCGGATAAGCGGAAGAAAATAGACGGATGGCATAACACAAAGCAAGCAAATAACAACAGTAATTCTTAATGCCACAGTCTAAATTTAACACTACAGGCCAATACAATGTTGTAGTTTGTTATCTGTGAACCCAGCAAACTTACTCAATAACAGTTGTCAAATGTTTGCAAACTTTGTATGAAGACTGCATTCACCTGAGGCCCTCTTTTGTGCCAGTCTCTCCTGGTACCGTGCGCGCTCCACTTGCTGAGAAACCAGCTCCAAGTGGTCACAGCTCAGGATCTCAAACAGACGAAGAGCCTCGCTGTGTTTAAACTCCCTTTGAAAGCCCAGCAGCAGCCATCTGACACAGAACAATGGTATAGCTCCAATCAATTCAGTTTTCTTTATTATTCACAAATTGAACATTTTTAAATGAACTGAAAATACCGGTGACAAAAGGTGAAACTCTCCATGTTGTTAGTCATTAGGTGGCCATAGAGCTGTGGGTCCAGCTCTTTGAGTAATGCTGCCTCCAATTCTTAAACACCAAACACAACTGTTTAGGAGTAGTTTTGCATCAGATTGTTGGTAGAAAAAGTATATTGCATTTGAAAAGAACATGAATGAACCACCACATTAATATTAATCAGCAATCTAAAGAAAGGTGAAATTGCTTTTTTAAAAATATATATATATACATATGGTATAACTCTAATAAACGGAAAATGTAATTCTGCTTCTTCAGTTCTGATCTGTAGAAGCAGAATTACATTTTTCGGATGAACAGTGAAATGTCTTCACTCAAAAAACAGACACAGAGTATATATTTTGTGAACATACTTTCTTAATAATAATTTAAATTATGTCTTATATTCTCATTTTATAATTACAGTTAAATAATGAGAAACCACTACATTGCATTGTTGCGCTGTATCTGATTAACCACTAGAGGACACGATGTCATCCATTCTGTTCATCAAACATTTATGACAGTGATTTGATTGAAACCATTAGCTTTAATGTAATTACCTATTTTTCGGTGCAGCCCATCAGCTCTAAAGTCCTTTGAAAACTTCTCCATGTAACAGGAGAAACTCCAGAAAGTGTCCACTTCTGAGTCCAGAACCTCCAGGAAGCGGCTGCACAGGTCATTCATTCCTTGTGCATAACTCACTTCTGTGTGAGATATTGTTATCCAGATATGTATATGAATGTTATAAATAATAATGGACAGAACTTGTGAGATTTACCTGGATGAAAAGCAGCATAAGTGATGAGGATATTTCTTAAGACCAAGAGATTACCTGAGCCCTCACCTCTTCATAAACACATAAACAAGACAAAAAAAAAAAAAACATGAAGCAACTTCTTAACTTCTCAGTATAAAGTATGTTTGGCCAGGCAGAAAGGACATTGTGTTCATTTGCTATTAGTTCAAATATCATATATTACTCTTCCATTTTCCATTCCAGCTTGGCGGCTGCTTTATTCTATCCTAACACATACATTAGTAAATAAAAGCACAAGTTAGATCATTCATAAGAATGTTAGTTTGCAGTTAAATGGCAAAGTGAAAACTTGGAGACAGCACAAAGTCAAACTAACATAAATCCTAGAAATAACTAATTGAATAAAAATAGATAAGTTTAATGACATCCTCTGGAACATCTTCATGGATAAAAGCAGATGGTGAACCCCCTCCAGAAAAATTACATAGTGCATCTTTAAAACCTCTGAATAGATGTGACAAACTCACTTGTAATAGCTCAGGTCTCTGTTTGTTCGTGGCACATCTTTGTCTATTATTCTTATTGCTTCCTGTAGCTCCTCTTGATCCAGGGTGAACCGCTCAAACAAGATCTGCCCAAACAAAGCAAATTCAGCATGTAAAAAAAGAGCCTCATATAAGTCTCTGGAATCTCTTTATGCAAAAAGTAAACAAATGTAAAATGCATATCTTACTCTGACTAAACAATGGATAAAAATCCCCCAACACGGGAAGTAGAGGCTTTTTAAAAAGTTAACAATGTTAAGGCTAAAATATATGTGCAATGCTTTGAAACATTCATACACTGGCATGGTGGGTGAAGTATGGCTGAACCAGAAATGGGATTGGCGAATGTGCTAACTACTTAACCACTGCTGTTATTGTGTGTTATTGTGTAATCATACCTGTGCCTGGAGCTCCAAGAAGGCCAGCCTCTCTCTGATCTCGTCTCTGTACTCCAGGGACTCTTGTTTGACCCGAGCCTGTCTCTTGTTGAAGTATTCAATGGCTACTATTAATTCCACTGTAATTACAAAGACAAAACTCATGAGGCATCAATTGTTGTCTTTGATTGAAAACCTACACTAACAATCCCATTTACCATCTGTGCCATTGATGTGCATGTTCACTGTTGAGGGAAGTAACCGTTGCCACTTTCCTTTCATGACCTGGTATCGGACGACCAATTGCTCCAGCAGCAGGGGGCGCTCCAGAGCAGTGGAACTGCAGGGATACATTCCAAACAGAAAACGCCACACAAGGCTTCTCTCATGAGGAAGCAGACCAACTGGGCAAAAAGGAGAAAAGAAGTTGGGTTGTTTTGGTACCAGGCCTATAAGAAATTCAACCTAATCTGTTGTTCTGCCAACTGTGTTTGACAGAATGTGATGATGGTGACCTATAACTATAATACATGTGTTTGCACCAAAGAATGATTATCTGAACAATTGGGCATCATGTTTTTGGCTTGAGGGTTTTTTAACTCTCATGTGACGTGTACACTTCTGAGAAATCTTGCAAACTCATAAATGGCGCCTGTGGTTTTGGGCAATTTACAAGATGTTAATGAATAGTATCACTGTAACTCCACCATCACTTGACCACTTGATGTTAATCACACTGGTCTTTATATAGACTATTTATATTACATACAAGTTAAGCCAATTTATGAAGAAATAATAATAACACTAATAATAACACTGGTTTAACGCGCGAACTTGAAAGTTTTAATTGAAATGTTGGCTGAGGTAGACAGATCTGATTTTCTTATCTTTAGCATTAAAACAATACATGTGTGGCTGTGACAAACTTTTGGGCATAATGCGGGGTTTATTTGCCCCAAACTAGGCTAACAGTAAAGATAGCCTTCATTACAACAGTTGTGCATTTGATAAGTGTGTTTTAAGTTAAGTACCGTTTCTGAAAACATGCCTCCTCAATCTGGACTCGTCCACCCTGCCTTCCGCGTCCATCACTCCAGGTAAAGTGATTCGTGCTGTGGCCACAGTCGGACAGCTGAACGCCGCCACTGTCCTGCGCACGTCTCCAGCAGCGGCCTCTCCTGCTGCACCTGCGTCTGAACGCTCCATGCGCGCGGACAGGTACGGATGAGCGCGAGACAAACCGACATCCTCCTCACTGTCCCATAGCAAACATTTCACGACATAAAATAAGCGGACTTTGGTAACCCGCAGGCTTGGAAAATAGGCTGAATGAAGTAACCTGGATTTGAGGATTTCATCCACACAGACTGCGCGCTAGTGAAGCAGCTGGAAGTCATGAGACCGCACCTTGGGATCTGAGTTAGGCTCCACATTCTAGGTGGAGCTCTGGGAAGACACACGCACGTTTTCCCCATCTAGTGGCTTCATGATAGTACTTCACATCTTCACAAGTTAATTTAAAGGTGGACTATGTCACTTTTGTGTGGGGGTCGTCATGGAGATGTAGACTGGATATTTTAAGTTAGTTTGCAACATCCATTACAAGTTGTATTAGACCTACACAAAAATACATTGAAAAGTATGCATTGTTACCATGAGGCTACAAAGTATGATCAGATCCTCTCCTTTTTGAAAACCCTAAGTACCTAACATTACAGTAAGATGAAGACATTTAGGTGTGTTTTCTGTTCTAAAAGAGCTGCCTGAGTCTGGCTGTGTGTGAGAGTGCACTGGAGCTGGGGAGGGAAAAGGACACTGGTGGAGAGCTGCTGCTGGCAGATATGATGAGCCAGTTGACAGCTGTGGCCCACACACATCTGTCGGCTGGTAGAGAATTTATTTATTTATTCTTTTTTTTTTCATTTATTCATTTATTCATGTATTCATTTATTCATTTATTTATTCATTCATTCATTCATTCATTCATTCATTCATTCATTCATTCATTCATTTATTTATTTATTTTACCTTTATTTTACCAGGCAAAACATTAAGAACAATTTCTTATTTACAATGTTGGCCTGAATGAAAACCCCAGACCTTTGGGGGGTAATATTTTTGGGCAAATCCCGGGAAAAGAGGACGTCTGAGATCCAATAGAAGACGTATTGCAGAGTTCCTTTTACTAAACGGGAAAAAGCATCCATCTTTTAAAATATAGCATATTTGCAAGTAAACTTTTTGTCTATTATTACCCTGCGCTATTGAATTCCTTTTTTCTTTGCACTTACTATGACATCTCGTGGTAGTTCACTTTTAATTGAGATAGGTAGGACTGTTACATACACTACACTAATATTTCCATTTCTTATTCCAATGCATTCCTACGCCAATGCATTAGCTGTAGACCTACTGCAAGGACACAGCTGGGTCTTCTGCTTGTAATGGATTTTCATGCATAAGTCAATCAGTGATAATTTTTTTTATTAATTAATTTTATTTATTTATTTAGAAAAGGGGCAGTGCATATTAATGAACATAAGATACATATGTAAATATGCCAGATTTTAGCCACAGGCTAGTTTCCATCTGTTGTCCCTGGACAGGTTGATAGTCACATTTAACATAAAATACCACATACACAAAATACAGTCAAATACATACAGGGCAGGACAGAAGCCAAGTCAAAAACATAAACTCAGGAGGGTTACTACAACTTTTAAAGTGCTGTGTGTATTGCACAAGTCCTAAAGTGCTGTGTGTATTGCATAAGTTCTAAAGTGCTAAGTGTATTGCACGACTTCTAAAGTGCTAAGTGTATTGCACGACTTCTAAAGTGCTAAGTGTATTGCACGACGTCTAAAGTGCTAAGTGTATTGCACAAGTTCTAAAGTGCTAAGTGTATTGCACAAGTTCTAAAGTGCAAAGTGTATTGCACAAGTTCTAAAGTGCAAAGTGTATTGCACATAACCTAAAGTGCAAGGTGTATTGTACAAGTCCTATAGGTCGAGTATTTTATGTAAAGCTAAAACTGAGTAACTATGAATTGTGTTCACATGTTTGTGTTGATCTAAGCCACTCCTTTAAATACCTTTTAAATGTAGTAAAAGTGGGTGCCTCCCTTACAAAAGTGGGAAGACTATTCCACTGCACACAACCTTTAAATGACATTTTGACCAAAAGTAGTTTTTCTCACAGGAAGTGAAGTGGATCTTCTAAAAGTAAATGTAGTGCTGACTTCGTTTCACACTCTGAGTAACAGGAAAACACACCCATGAAAAACACATCTATTACTTAAAATATAACATAGTCTGTAAACAGTAAACTGCCAGAAGTTAAATGGATTTGTCAATGCTAACGCTGCCCTTATGGATGTCTTTTATATTTGCGCCTATTATGATATCTGGTATAAATGGTAAGGGCCATTTTTATCCTACTATAGAAGCCTGTATTAATAAGTTAAAATTAATTGGTTAATCTTTTTTTTTTCTTCAATAAAGGCTGGAAAGTTGACGTAAATAGCCACATTGATGTACTCAATGGTTCAGATGTTGTGATCCCATGCAGATTTACCTATCCACTTGAGTTTCGCTCAAATAATGTGACAGTTTACTGGAAAAAGGAAGAAAACAAACCCCGAAAGAATGATCAAAATCCATGTATTTTTCACCCAGATTCTTCTAAAATTATTGAAACATACAGAGGACGGACTTCACTGGTTGGTAATGTGCATGATGGGAATTGCTCTCTTCTGATTAAGAACATAATACATGATGTATCCGGCCTCTATGTGAGAGTCATTGTGACAAAACCATACAGTTTCTACACAGACACTGTTTCCATTCAAGTAAATGGTAAGGACTTATTGGTAAGCAGTCATTGTATACAGGTTTATGGTATATGGTAACTCTGTTATTGTTATTAGCGGGTGCAATAAGAAGACCAGTGACCAGTCCTCCAGGTATGACTTTATGACTTATGAAAATAATGTAAAAGCAATGTAATAATTGATTGATTGGTTAATTTCCTGCTAGTATTATTCAGATTATAACTATTCTTTATTTAGCCAGTTGCTCTTTCTGTGTCCCTGTGATTTCACTCATGGATCGAAAAAGTTTGTCTAACAACTTTGTTTTCAGCGGTAGAGGTAACAGAAGTGGAAATCAGAACTAGACCTCATACTACAAGCAGGACAACCATAATTTACCCAACTGAAAGCCAACTCACTGACTGTAAATTTAAATTATTTATTTGAAAACAATAACCCAATTCAGAATTATAAAGCTGTTTTTATAATCTTTCATTTACAGTGGTTACAACACAAACTCCAGCCTCCTCATTGCTTCACATCACATTTGTAGCTGTTCCTGTTGCCTCCGTGTTCATGGTGGGGATAGTTGCTTTGATAGTTTTTCTCATCTACAGAAAATTCCACAGGTAATTTTGAGCTTGTTTTTGTGTCCGTCCTATTGGCAAACAAAATGAGAGGGATTAAAATATTTCACAAATAGGTTATACACGCTCAGGGCCATGTGGGAAATAAAGAATAAGATTGTGTTTCTCATTGGTATAACTTCATAATATGTTTTTGCATTATTATTTAGTTTATAAAAGTAATAATCATAAATATTTTTTCTCCCCCAGGTCACAGTCTTTAAACAGAACTGCATCTGAATACTACGCAAACTTTAGCCAAAGCTCAGTGAATCAAACCAAAGAGTAATTTATTATTATCTACATTAACCACCATTGAGGAAAAATCTACTTTTTAACTTTTGTAGTAATTAATCATTTTTTGGTGATTGTTTTAGTGAATTGTCTGGTTTGACTAAAAGCACCCCTCAAGATCCAGGAGTGAAGGTTATTGATGATGAACCAGTGTATGGCAACCTCCAGGTACAAACAGTATGGTTAAAGTTTGTATACGTACACATGATTTAGAAGATATTAAAACATGTTATAATACTTAAGTACATTTAAAATTAGCCCCATATGAGTTTCTGAGCACATTACATGTCACAGTACATCTCTTTCCCTGCCCCTCCACTGGCACTGCTCTTAGTTCAGCAGGTGTCAAATAAAGGACTAATCTAAAATGCTATTAATATGTATTTCAAAGGAAACTATGGTACTTCGGGAAGGTTTTTTCATACCTTATTTTTAGTGTTATTTTGACAACAATAAATATAACAGTAAATAACATGTAAATGTACTTTTAACTTCACACTTTCAGTTCTCTTTTTAACCCTGCTATGGCTATAATTGTTTGCTAATAAGTGTTTGTGTTCACAGCCTCTGTCACACTGGTCTGACACTCCTACAGATATGGATGAAAGTATATATGCCAATGTTTAACAAAACTAAAGTATTACTAAAGCTTTACAATGTCTAAATGTGTGTAAAATTGCAACAAAAAATTATTTTCATTCAGTGCTGCTTTCTGCTTAACTTTTGTAGATTTATTTACAAATTATTATATTTTTTGAATAATGTATTGCAAATAGATTGTTGTAGACTAGAGCATGTAGTAGGCCTGTGAATTTACAATGAAATAATACAACAGCTTACGTTTTTATTAAGGAACCACATTGCAGTAGTAAGTCAGTATAAACAAAGCACAAAAACAGAATTTGTAGGAACCAAATGACATCTCACACAATTTTTTTCAGTTTTGACAAAAAGAGCTGATCTAGTCATTTACTACACACTGCAAAAATGCTTTGTCAGTAAATATCTTGTCATGCAGCTTTCTATTTGAAATGTATCCTTGAATTGTGTAAGAGAACTCTATTATTTTCCAAAAATACTATTTTCTCTAAGAATGTGTACTATGTATTGGCTTTGTGTGTCTAATGTCATTATTCCAGTCTCATCATCTAGTCACATAATACCTGTGAAATGTCTGTTGTGGTCACTTTTGGATGAATGAGCATTTTGACTGTATAGATAAATAGACAGACAGATAGATAGATAGATAGATAGATAGATAGATAGATAGATAGATAGATAGATAGATAGATAGATAGATAGATAGATAGATAGATAGATAGATAGATAGATAGATAGATAGATAGATAGATAGATAGATAGATAGATAGATAGATAGATAGATAGATAGATAGATAGATAGATAAAATGTTAATATTTTCTATACTAATTTTCCAACTTATACATTTGTTCAAATTACTTATCTTGGTTTTGTTGCATACAGACGTTATGCTCTAACTTCACTTTATTATGTATTAAGCTCTGTTCTTTCTCACTGTGCAATCAATAAAGTTGTTTTTTATTTCCCTGATTTCCCCATATATCTCATATCCACATAAAGACCATGCAGCAGAGGTTCATCGGCTGCATACCAATGAGGTGAGCTGAGGGGATTAAGACTCATGAGCTTGTCCTCATGTGATGGCAGCTCCTGCACAACACCACATTCTTCAACATATCTCCATCATCAATAATCTGAAGCAAGTGGTTTTAAAATTATCTTAAAATTAAAACTGTTAAAGTAAGAGATTTTAACATGTGATCAAGGGTTGTCATTGTTGGACAAAAAAGAGTTCAAAGTGCATTATGTAACTTCACTGATGGAGGTCTGCCATCTGATTGTCTCCAAACAGATGTTATTGCTTTGTTTTAAATGTTTAACAGTTTGGTATTAAAGTTGTCTGTCTTGCTTTTATTCATTTTATCTTTTTTTTATTACTATAAATACCAAGAACAACGTGCATGCACACTAAGAACATAATTTGTTAAGTGGGCTTCCCTTTCCACAGATCTGACCAGTAACTTGACATGGGGAGTCACCTGATTGGAACTGTTTGAAATAAAATGAAAAACAGCTCCCTCTTGTGGTTGTTACCCTTAGTTCAGTCAGCTTTTACTACACACAAGAAGCATTCTGGTACTGAGGAGTTAAGAACTGAGCTGTTAACTTGTTTTAGTCATGTCGCTGTGTTTCTTTACCAAACATCTGACATTACAGGATAGCGAGAGTCAGTTAATGTCTAACATTAGCATACAACGCATCATCCTCTGGATCAAAGATCTATAGAGAAAAAGTGAAGAGTGAAAAGTGAATTAATTTGTGTTTGTTTGACCAGAGTGATTATTACAAGATGAGACTTGCATACCTCTTCGTTACCGTATGTGTGATCACTGTAATGGACATCAGCACATTTACTTCTGTTTATCAGACAGCGGCAAAAACAAATTACATATTTGGACAAAGAAAAGCACAATGTTTAAAAGAAATGGAAGCTTTTACCTCATTGGAACAGCGTATTGTGGATTCCCCAGCCCTAGGTCATGGTTGTGTTCAATAGCAGATTCATTGTCACATCTTATCTGAGAACTGCAGAAACATACAAACATCATTTTTAGGCAAACAGTCCCATACAATGTTGACTCTTAATAAACTTATAAATATTATTATTTGTTTTATTTAATCATGTACATAAATCAAATAACATTATGAGATTTTACATACTATTTTCTTGCCACTACTAGGAGGAGTATGCTTAAAAGCAGAAGAGCTACTCCAATGCTAACACCAATATAGATATAAATATGACCTGTAATATAAAAAAATATATAAGAATTCAAAAGTTTGTTCTGCTTTAAACATAAACAGATGAGCTTACAGTGAGGTAAAGACATCAACAGAGTGGCATTGCCCATAGTGTTGTAGGCGATGCATTTGACAGAACTGGACAGTCCTAAATCAGCCTCCAGAGTCACAATAGTGAGCAGGCCAAACTGCTCTGTCCTGGTGTTCAGCAGCTCTCGGTCTGAGAGCAGACGGACTTCACTAGGAGGGTTGGAGTCAACGATACACATGCACCTGACATGATGACCATCCCAGAAACAGGATGATGCATTTCTAATTTCTGGGGCATCTGGAATAAAAAGTAAAAACTGGAGCAGAGTGGAAAACTCAAATTTACAGAGGGTCAAGATTAAAAACTGTGACTAAATATTTATTGGAACATTTCAACAACATCTGCATGTTTTTCAGAAAGGTTGGATTAAATTTGAAAGGGGGGACAGGTAGCAGATACTAATGAGCGTCAACAGAAGTGGTGGGGGCCGGAGCCAACACATTTGCAAAGCATTCTGGGATTAGAAGTGCATGCGGCCAACGGGCCAGCTCTAATACATATTTGGCATGATCTCGCGGGCCAAATATAATTATATTGAGGGACAAATCTGACATGTCTGAGCTAGAGTGAAATAATAATAATAATAATAATAATAATAATAATAATAATAATAATAATAATAATAATAATAATAATAATAATAATAATAATAATAATAATAATAATAATAATAATAATAATAATAATAATGGGCTGCAGGTCCTGATGGCTTCTTCGAGCCAGGACCTGCAGCAGGCACTGGGGCGGTTTGCAGCCGAGTGTGAAGCGGCTGGGATGAGAATCAGCTCCTCCAAATCCGAGGCCATGGTTCTCGACCGGAAAAAGGTGGTTTGCCCTCTCCGGGTGGGTGGTGAGTCTCTGCCCCAAGTGGAGGAGTTCAAGTATCTCGGGGTCTTGTTCACGAGTGAGGGAAGGATGGAGCGTGAGATTGACAGGCGGATCGGTGCAGCGTCTGCAGTGATGCGGTCGCTGTATCGGTCCGTTGTGGTGAAGAAGGAGCTGAGCCCAAAGGCAAAGCTCTCGATTTACCGGTCAATCTACGTTCCTACCCTCACCTATGGTCATGAGCTCTGGGTAATGACGGAAAGGACAAGGTCGCACCCTTAGGGATAGGGTGAGGAGCTCAGTCACACGGGAGGAGCTCGGAATAGAGCCGCTGCTCCTACACGTCGAGAGGAACCAGTTGAGGTGGCTCAGGCATCTGCTCAGGATGCCTCCTGGACGTCTCCCTAGGGAGGTGTTCTGGGCATGTCCCACTGGGAGGAGGCCCCGGGGAAGACTCAGGACACGCTGGAGGGACTATGTCTCTTGGCTGGCCTGAGAACGCCTTGGGGTCCCACCGGAGGAGCTGGAGGACATGTCCGGGGTGAGGGAAGTCTGGGAGTCCCTGCTTAGACTGCTGCCCCCGCAACCCGGCCCCGGATAAGCGGAAGAAAATGGATGGATAATAATAATATTATTATTATTATTATTATTATTATTATTATTATTATTATTATTATTATTATTATTATTATTATTATTATTAATAATAATATTAATAATAATAATAATAATAATAATAATAATAATAATAATAATAATAATAATAATAATAATAATAATAATAATAATAATAATATTTACTTAATCACATTATGAAACCTAGCATAGCCCTAAAAGCCTTTGTGCATCCCAAGCAACATGGATTGCACATGCATATATTGTCGGTATATTGCATATATTGTCATCAGTGATCGCCACAACTTTATCACTTTAGTACAATTTGCACATATTTATTGTAAATTATCAAATAAACATTCCAGCAGAGAGCTGATGAGGTCTAAAGAGATCTTAATATATCAGCCATAGATTTAACCTTACAAATGAGTAATTCACTTCACTGTCATACATTAAATGGCACTAAATTGTTTTTTTAACCACACCAGCCACACCATCCCCCATCACACACAAAAACACTCTAGCAGGGGCTCAAGGGCACAATAAGATTCGGAACTGAGTTAGATTAAAATGTCAAATTTGGGTCAATAGTTAAATGTAAAAAAAAATATATATATATATTAAAATATATAGAACTGCACAATGTATGTCATATAGGCTATAAATAAGCAAGGACAGTAAAGTGTCTTACATTTAACTGACAGGACGGTGTTTGCAGTCTGTTGCATCCCACCTCTGTGGCTTACTGTGCACTCTAAAGGCTTGTTGTGGTCGCTATGGCCAACCTGAAAAATGAGTGTTGAGGTTGTTGTCCACAGAGCGCCTTCTATCTTGTGCTGGACCTCCTTTTGTCCTGCATGAGACCATGTGAAGTGTGGTGGAAACTCGGGGCACGTGTGAGACACTGAGCAGAGCGCTGACACTGAATCACCCAGTCGTGCTTCCTCTTTCAAGACAAGCACAGCAGGCTCTAGAACACCTGCATCATAACAAAAGCATTTACCACAGACTGAAAAAGAAACATAAATGTGCAAAAACATGTTTTTGTCAGGATCACAAGTGGTAGACATGTACTTTTCACTCTTTCTATTACAGTTTTTAAATAAATTATGGTAGGGAAAAAATATTTTAGTATTTGTGTTTGGTAAAATTAAAACAGAATGTAGCCTGTATACAGATTCAGAGTTTACATTTGTGCGTAGAATATTGTGCAAACATAACCTGCAGAGGTAATAAGTATGTAATTAACTTACTAGTGCTTGTAACAGAAACAGCATTTTCTTTGTAGGAATAATTATTATATTGTGCAATCTCTATCCTAAAATGGTATGGCCCTTTGTCACTTGTTTGAACAGGGTCAATCTTGAGAGAGCAGTTTTTGCCGTGGAGGTCTCCCAGTAACTTTGTCCTGTTTCGATATTGAACCAGTGCTTTCCTCTCGTCTGGGTGGTAAATGACATGGCTTGTTTCATCGGCCCAAATGCCTGTAAACTGTCTGACCACTTTTTGGGGGGAAGGATAGTCAAATGAGCAGGGGATCACCACACACGAGCCCACTAGAGCCTTCACTGTGGAGGGGACTTTCACGGTCCAGGAAGAAGCAATACAATGGTAAACTGAAAAAACAAAACAAAAACAAAAACAACATTTAATGTCTGTGTAATCCCTCAGTCATCCAGATATAATTCATAGTCAAACTGAACTGAACTGAAGAATGAGCAGCAAAATATCTTCACTCCTACAACTTTTTATCCAGTTGACAGATAAAAAATTTTCTTTTACTATAAACAACATTTAAAGATAAGCTGCCTTAATGATTGTGATTGTTGAAAGATGTTAAAACATACCATGTAAATGAAGAATCAAAAACAGCAGAGCACACTTGGGAAGACTCATCTTGATAAGTGTAAATATGCAAGTATGTCCACCTCTTTGTGCTAGCAGTGTTATTTCCCGTTCGTGTGGTGTGGCAGATCGAGTTTCCATTCTGCTTTTATTAGCCTCACCTTTTGATCACCACAAGACAGTTGCATCTTTTCACACATTTTTAACATTGTAACAAAATTTTTTCAGCAATTGAATGAATGCAAGATAGATATGTTTTATGCTATACTGTGGAACATTTTAGGCAAAGTTATACCATGCATTTGAAGATGTGGAGGTTAAAAAGTTGCATAGTTCCCCTTTAACACTAGTACTTTATCTTCCTATTCATAAGACAGTTGTATCTTAACAGAATTATTCATACTTAGAAAAACAGTGCTTTGAAAATGCATTAAACCAAGAGTACATCTTTATTCCTGGACTCTCACTTCTTCTTTTGGCAGATACAGTTGATTTATTTATGGTTAGACATATTTCGCTCAGACATGAATCACTCAATATAAAACTGTGAGTAAGATAATGATGAGGGGGGGAAAATATGAGATGGGTAGATTAGAAGCTCATAAAAATTGATTTTGCATATAATATTTAACCCAGTTCAGAACCTCTCTCACATTCTCCACCATAGCTGAACTCAAGCTATGCCAGATCGAAACAATATAAGCACATATAGATATACAGTAGATATAGATATAGATAGGTATTTCATAATCATAATGCATACAATATCACATAATTTAATTTACGTAATTACTCATTATTGTAGTTATTTATTAAGTCTAAACTAAGAGTGGTTTGGCTTGTGGCTTTCTGGACTTTTTCACACTTCTTTTGCACATCACAGGCACACCCTGTTCACATGTTCAAATAGTTTTCAGGCAAACAAGAAGGTCTTTTTGGCTGTACATTAAAAGCTAAATTGGAGAAGGAGTGGTCGCTATTGAAATGAATAAGCACAAAACTATGCTTGTTTTGAACACTTCAAAACTCTTCATATTGGCTCAACACGTCCTCTAACTTCACCGTGTTTTCCTTTGTTCATTTAAGGTCTCCTGAATCAGGGGGGCAGAAGGTCATCAGATGTAGAGTTACCCATGCTACAAATCTCAAAAACAAACATTATGAGGACTTGTTTTAAATTAATATAAAAATGAAGAAACATATTCCGTGCAGTAAAAATAGCACCTGTTGGTTTAAGGTAAAACTTTCTTCTTCAGAGTCCCAGTGCTATGGGTGCTAATGGGTCTCATCAAAGCAAATGTCTAATCTCATGAAAGGAGTGGTATTAAAGAGAATGATGAGGAAGTATTCATTAAGTGTGATTAAAGACTGTACCATTGTCATTTACTCAGTTAGTGGATGCTAGTCTATATAAAGATGATGTGATAACATCAGATTCAGTAACTATACAATTGCATACATACTTAAAAATACATTAATATGGGAGAAGGATTGTAATGTATGTGACTCTTCTCAGGTGTGCGTTATAAAACCCATCACTCCCTCCAGTGAATTTATCAAAGTCATACTCTCACATGGGCAATTTTTCCTCTGTGGATAAGTTTGCCTAATTTGCTAGAAATATCCTCTGTTAAAGGAGAATTCACATATTATTATCAGATTTGGTTGATAATCACTGCCATAACACACTCAAAGTTTGCAGATAAGCTACATTAGTTTTAGTTGCTCTCTAAAGTAAATATAGAGCAATGTGAAACTGACTAAACTGACAAATTAGTCAATAAAGTTATTTTCATTATGTGATTTTACTTTGTTTCAGTTGTGCCAGACATTTTATCTTTAATTAAGGGGAGCTAAAGGTGTGCGAAGGTCTTCCATCGGGGTAGAGCTGTGCAATCAATCACATTTTAATCAAAATTGAGATTCAGTCATTTCTAATAGGCATTGATCAGCTTGGGACTTTTTGAGTGAGAGGTTCATAGCCAATCCTCTGTCAGCAAAAGAATGTGGTGTAGAGCAAAGTTAAGGAGGAAGAAATTTGACAATTATCTGTGTTAAAAGGATTTACAGTCTGCCTTGAATAGTGAATAGTGTCCCAAGCATAAATCGTGTCCCTGACACCTCCCTAGTGTCAGAAAATAAAATGTGTTATTGTTTCAAAACAAAAATACTCCATAAAGGCACCTAAACAAGTTGTGTCCCCCCCAGTTTTATTTGCTGGGTTTTGGATGACATCACAACATTCTGTAGGGCTATGAGACTACATATAAGTGCCAGGGGAAAAAAATGCAAATATTTGTTTTTCTATAGCAAGTTCCAGGGCATAGTCAATAAAATAAGTGAATCGAATTTGGGTTTTCATTTCAATATTTATTATCAAAATAGTAATCAGGGAAATAGTGTGATTTAGAATGTGATTAATGTTATGCCATAATCACATTCTAAATCACACTATTTGCGACAGAGAATTTCTCACCAAGCGTTCACAACTTTTTAAGCGTAACCATCCAACTATTAAATATACTAAATATCAAGCACATGATATTTGTGTAGCAGCCTTCACCCAAAGACAGCCTTCCACTAACAGTGCTCTAACCATTATAACATGTCCAAGGGGTTGCAGTTGTTTGTCACTTCTTGAAGAAGGAGTGGTGGCTATAGAAAACTGTCCTCTTTGGTGAGGTCTACATAACTGACCCCTCAAGGAGCATGGACTTTTTCACCACTAAACTCTGCTTGTTTTGGATGCTCCAGAGCTCCTCTTTGTATTGGCTCAGCACATCCTCTAAATTCACCATACCCTCCTTTGGTCATCCAAAGGGCACCAGATGTAAATGTACCTGACATGCTACAAACAATCACAGACTATCAGGAATTATCATGGAAATATAGTAACAACCAATAAATACATTTATTGGTTCTTACTGGTTGGCTTGAGTTAAGACATTGTTCTTCGGAGTGTAACAAAACTCTGTCAAGAGACCTCAAGATGCTCCCATTTTATACTGAAATGTTCTGGGTGTTATACTGAATACTCAGATGCTAATAGGTGTCATCAAAGAAAAAGTCTAATCCCTTTTCGAAGAGTGGTATTAAAGAGCATGATGAACTATTCATTAAACTATCAGTCATAATTAACTGTTAACATGTGCAATGGCATTATATGGCTTTTATGTAAAAATAGTCCCTGCAAAAGTAAAACATTGTAATCACTGTAAATATGTATTTAGTGTTTGTTTGATTCAAAATGTACTAGTAAAGAAAAAGGATAAGGCAACAAAATATATTTCCTCAAAAAAGATCTAATGTAAAAAGTCAATAAGGTGCCTAGTATAAACCTATACTTGCTTATAATAAGTTCTATTATGTATTGTTATTCTTACGTCTTCTAGAAGGTTTTAGGGGAAACAGTGAAAGGAGAAGTCCATCAGGCCTCTTGGAAGACTCAGCATGTTAAGCATTCAAATACAGAATAATTATTTCTCAGTATTCAGCTGACCAAAGCAAATATAAAATATAAAAGGGAAGTTGAAACAGTATTCTATCATATATCTAAAGTTATAAATACTGTATAAGAGTTATATAGGAACCAAATATCACATACATATCATAGGAGTGAAAAATAACCAATATAACAATAACAACTTTAAAAGTTTATACACTAATATGTCTCTTTTGACAATCAAGTTGTTAAAAACATAACATTTAACTAAAGCATTGCTTTTATTCAAGAAATAAGCAAAGGAATTATGTGAGACAAAAGAGGTCTATACTGTTTAAAGGTACTTCTGTGGTATTGGAAAAAAGTGTACTGTTATCAAAACAAAAAATAAAAAATAAATAAATAATAAAAATGAAAATGAAAATAAATAAATACACAAACACACACACAAAACAAAAAACAAAACAAAACAAAACAAACAAACAACAGAACAAAACAAAACAAACAAACCAAAAACTGATGATGACAGTTTCTTGTGTCAGGTGGGTCCTGTGTGAGCATTCATTTATTCATTCATTCATTCATTTATTCATATATACAGGGAGAGCTCATAAAAGCACTCAGAGTCTCCTTTTATGAGCACCCTGTTCAAAATACAAAATAACAAACAAACAAACAAAAACTAATAAAGGTGCACTATATAACTTTTCTGGTGGAGGGTCTGCCACGCTTGTCACCATGGAAATATTCTTCTTTTGCCAGGTCAGATCTCTGGAGAAGTTACCCCACTCACAGTAAGAATGTAAGAAATAAAGGTATTTTTAGCAATATGGTAACAGAATGAATGCAAGGTACATTTTATGCTATACAGTGGAACATTCCAGTTATAATATTCTTTTGGAGATGTGAAGGTTAAAAAGTTGCATAGTGCTCCTTTAACACTATTGCTTTATGTTCCCATCCATAAGACAGTTGTATCTTAACAGAATTATTCATACTTAGAAAAACCAGTGGTTTGAAAATGTGTTAAACCGAGAGTACATCTTTATTCCTGGACTCTCACTTCTTCTTTTGGTAGATACAGTTGATTTATTTATGGTTAGACATATTGCGCTTTATTTCTTTTAAACAATACTATAATGTTCTTTAAACCAACCTAACAATAGAAACAAGTCCATTGATTTTTCTGAGGAGAAGAGAACCAATTTGATACTAAAAAGAGAAGTATATGGTCATTAGTTTAGCTAAAATATAGAAAACCGTGTTTGAAAATGACCATAAGGCAAAAATGGACTCTGTAAGACTGACAGAAGTCCCTTATTGTCCTATATGTCATTTAAAACACCATTGTATCAAGCAATGTATTATGTTTAAAAGATAAGAAAAATCTATATATAATTAAGACATGTTGGAGTTTACTTTAAAGCAAACCATACTATAATTTGTCATTTTTGTTTTCACATATGAAATGATATTGTATAGGGATTTTGTTTTCATGTTCTGGCAAAGATGTATATCTATAGGATTAGTCATTTACATGTCCTGACAAGCTTGCTATGGGTGTTTCCTTCCAGTGTAAAAAAAATTAATAAATATATACAAATCAGGTCACCACAGTTCCAATGAGATATGCCAGATAATTGTATAGCAAGCAATTATCTGGCATATAGTTGCTATTAAAACAATTAATACTAATTTTATGGCAGATAATTGCTTAAAGAGAAGACAAGGAAGGCAAGTTCTAAGGTGTCAGCTCAATGGCAAGAACAAGACCCAGGCAATAAACAGCTATGCCCTGCCAGTAATCAGATACCCAGCAGGAATCATAAGCTGGAGATACAGGCCACAAACGTTAAGACATGAAAGCTCCTGAACATGCATGGAGGGTTCCATCTCAAATCCAGCACCCTGAGACTGTACACAAGCTGTAAGGAAGAAGGCCAAGGACGAGTGAGTGTAAGAGCCACTGTCCAGGAAGAAACATCCAAGATCCATAAGTACATCAAGGACAAGGCCTCAACAGATGACGTGCTCAGCGAATGTCTCAGACAGTGGAGTGCAGAGGAAGAGGTGCTGGAGGAACCATCATGGGAGGACAAGCCCCTGCATGGGATGTACCACCGGAACATCACTGAAGTGACTGCTATCAAGAAATCCTACCAATTACTTGAGAGAGCTGGTCTGAAGGACAGCACAGAGGTACTCATTCTGGCTGCAGAGGAGCAGGTCTTGAGCACCTGAGTGATAGAGGCCCAGATCTACCACACCAGACAAGTCCCATGTTGTAGGCTGTGCGAAGAGGCCCCTGAGACAATCCAGCACATAACTGCAGGGTCTAAGATGCTGGCAGGGAAAGCAT
This sequence comes from Periophthalmus magnuspinnatus, assembly GCF_009829125.3. Lineage (NCBI taxonomy): Eukaryota > Metazoa > Chordata > Actinopteri > Gobiiformes > Gobiidae > Periophthalmus > Periophthalmus magnuspinnatus. The sequence continues at coordinate 24,186,263 of NC_047141.1, read as the reverse complement.
ACATGGAGGGACATAACCAAGTGGCAGGCATTGTGTACAGAAACATCTGTGCAGAGTACGGACAGAAAACCCCCAGGTCAAGGTGGGAAACACCTCCAAAGGTAGTGGAGAATGATCGAGCCAAGATCCTGTGAGACTTCCAGATACAGACTGAGAGAATGGTGATCACAAACCAACCGGACATTGTGGTGGTTGATAAACAACAGACCAAGAGAAAAAGGAACATGAGAAACTAGAGAAATACCAGGGGCTCAAAGAAGAGCTAGAGAAGGCCTGGAAGGTGAAGGCATCAGTGGTGTCCATGGTCATCGGAGCACTCGGGGCAGTGACCCCCAAGCTAGAGGAGTGGCTACAGCAGATCCCAGGAAAAACCAGACATCTCAGTTCAGAAAAGCGCAGTAATAGGAACAGCAAACATAATGCGCAGGACCCTCAAGCTCCCAGGCCTCTGGTAGAGGCCCAGAGCTGAAGGGATGAGACCACCTGCAGAGGGTGAGGATGAGAAGAAGTAGTATATAATGATAATTGTGATTGTTTCAAAATCTACTAGTACATTTAATGAAATTGAAGAGGATGTAATGTAGTTGTGAAGGATGTGAATGCAGATCAGGTAGAGAGTTAAAAGAAGTTTATCCGATATCAGAAGAGGAAGGTACAGACAGCAGGCACATGTGTTACATTACAAAGGAGCCTTCCTTGAACTTATATTCTGAGAAAGGTACTATCTATAGAAGGACTTAAACAAATTTTACATATTGCCCTTTGTAGCTCGCTGTTACCAGAAGGTAGAGTACGTCACTGAATGAATGAAAGAATGTTTGCAGTCAGTGAAAAATGGATTGCAACACCTCTTGTCTCAGAAGAGGTGACAGGTGGCAGGGAGGACATCTTAAAATAAACATGTGAAGCATTCTTACTGAGAAAAAAATTCACCTCAATGTTTCTAACACACAATATTCAACACAATGTGTAAGAGTAAAAAAATGTAACAAAAATTATGCTTTCATGTAACAAACCTTGGTTCAACTCAGAAATTGCAACTTTCAACTAGGTCAGATTTGGATTGGTCTTTTTTTTTTTGCAAAAAGAGAAATAAATGTTTATCAACAGTTAGAAAGGTAAAAACTTACTTCATGTCTGTGCTGACAGTCACAGAAATCCACCATAGTTCTGGAGGATGGTAAGATACCTCTCAGAACCTAATATTCATATATTACCAACCGATATTTTATTAAATTCAGCAATTATAAATTCTAAAGAGAAAATATGTGATGCTTTTAATCGGTATTTCATCTCTGCATGTAACCTTTTGGATAATGATGGTGGTCCTTTCACTTACATGGAGGTCTTAAGTGCTCTCCGCTCCATAGACCCAAAGAAATCCACGGAAGTTGATGACTTTGATGCAAAACTCCCCTTACTAGCTGCCCCATATTTATTTCAACCTCTTTTATATATCTTTAATTTATTAATACAAATGGCAGTTATACCAGAATTATGGAAAACAGCACATGTTTAGCCTTTACATGTTTATAAGGGTGGGACAAATAATGTCATTTCTGGCCAGTATCTAAATTACTTTGTCTTGCAAAAGTTTTAGAAAAGTTAGTTGTAAATCAAATTACAGTTTCTCTAAATAAATGCTCCATTTTGAAGTCTCATTAATTAGGTTTCAGAAAAGGACATAGTACAGTCACTTCAATCACAAAAGTTTTAAATGACATTTTCACAGCTCTTGATGACAAACAAAATTGTGTAGCTCTGTTTATTGATTTGACTAAAGCTTATGATTCAGTGGATCCTGGAGTCTGAAGCATATTGGATTTGACTATGTTACATGTAATTGGTTTCAAAAACAGAACAGAGGTTTCAAACAGAACTCAGGCAGTAGTAGTGAATGGGTTTAAATCAGATTTTCAAATTCTCAAGTGCTCTCATTGGGTTCCCCTCTATAAATAAAGATAAATAAAATACATTTTAAACTGTTACATGATTCCAAGAAATGCATTTTAAGGATAAGTTTTTGTAAAAACAAAATCCAAGATATTTTTAGGCAGTGACTCTTTAAATCAATTTTTATAATTTAGTGCATAAAGATTTGTAGCTTGCACATCACTTTAAAGTTTTTTAGGAAAAAAAAAATCATGTTCTTAGTTTTATTTGCATTCAGTGATATTCTTGCTGCAGTTTTAAAATTGCCTCATCAGCAGAGGGAGCACATACAAAACAATCATCCACATACACATTTTTGTGCCTTGGGGCAGCTTAAAGTAAAAGACTGATGGGTTGGAGGCTAACTCCAATCCTTATCTCAGAGACTCTGCTTGCTTGTAATGTTAGACATTAATAATAAAAAAAAAAAAAAGGTACACATACGGTATTAGTATATTAAAGAAAAAGTAACCCATTAATGGGTACACTCATTATGAAAAAGAACATAACATATTTAATGATATTAAGGCAGTCCATTATGGACAGCCCCTCCCTCATTTGCCTTTGTGTATTTATGTTCAGTCAAGCCTCATCTCATTTTGTCAGAGTCACTTCAACCGGTAAGAGCCTAATGACATAAAATACATATTTTACATTGTTCAATAGATACTGTGTCATCTTTGTTTTGCAAAACCTTTTTTTTTTTTTTTTTTTTGGTGTTTTTATTGCACAGTGGAGACATGAAAAGAAAGATTATTGAAGAGATCTTTCTTAAACTTTATCTTCTCATAGGAGGTAAGTGATATTTTTAATGGTGCTTAAGAATATTGTTATTTTTTTATTTTTTTGTTAACAATATTTGCTGGCCCCTAAATAGTTCTATTATCTATCTACATCATTACAAATTTATGCCAATATCAAAAAATACCATGTTGTCTTTAAATGCATTTATTATCTGTGACCTTTTACCATCTGAACTAAAAACAATTATATGTTTTTAGTAAATAAAAAAAAAATAAATAAATAAAAATAAAAATAAAAAAAACGTTTTGGATCAATGTAAAATAATTAAAATGCATAAAGATAGCAATAATGAATTAAAAGTGCATTATGTAACTTTTCTTGAAGAGGATCACCACCTACTTTTAGAGATTACTTTGCCTGGAATGTTCCACATTATGACATTAAATGCGACATCCATGTATCACCAAACTATAGGTCAATTCTTGGATAAGAATGCTCATAAGAATGCATGTTCAGGTATTTTTGAGCAATAACATATCTGTAATGGAATAAGGCAAAGCAATAACGTCACCATAGACGCAATCAGGCGGTAGACCCTACCAAAAAGTCACACAGTGCAATCAGAATAACATTTTTTGAATGATTGATTGATAACATTTTTTGAATGATTGATAGGGGTATTTAAGCTGCAGTGGTAATTGTCCATATGTGCAACAATAAAACAATAAACTGTGCACCAAATTTAATTTAGCAATAAATATGTTTATTTAATTTCACCCTGACAGTTTTGAGCACTCCCGTCTGCAGTGAAGAGTGGAAAGCCTCAGTGCTAAAAAACATAGAAGCTTTGGTTGGCTCTTGTGTGGTAGTGCCATGTTCCTTCAGCCACCCAAAGGAAAGCCTGCCCACCTCCAGAATGAGAGGCCTATGGCATCACTCCCGAGACATGAAGCATCTCATCTATTATGAGGACAGCACCATGGTCATGGAGAACTTTAGGGGCCGCACTCGCCTCCTGGGAGAGCTGGGTAAAGGCAACTGCTCGCTAGAAATCAAAGAAATCAAAGACCATGACAATGGCCCCTTCTGTTTCCGCATTGAACTGGCCCGAACTGGAACCGACACCGGCACAAAAGACAAGTTCTCTTTTAAGGAGGACTGTGTGACGCTGCAAATGCTCAGTGAGTCAAACATCCATTGGGTGAATTGTAACATACATACCACCTCTTGTAACTTTTGTTCAATGTTCATTCAAAAAACCATGAATGAATATTGAACAAAAGGAACAAGAGGTGGTAATAGGTATAGGGCTTAACTTGTAAAGTAGTTGAGAATGGGGAATGTGTGAAATTAAACCCTGGGCATAACAACACAATATGTTATGTTACAACAACAGCATCATTGGCCCGGTAAATTGAAACTTTCTTCAGAATATAATTATTTTAGGAATCATCAATATTTGTCTGCTATAGTCAGTCTGATATCCAAACTACACTGAGCTATTCGTGGGTTTCACTTTCCTTCTATGGTGTTGTTTTGAGGGTGGTGGACTATTCATCATATATATTTTGTTTAGAATTGTTAATTACTATGACAATGGTCTTAACTTTTTATCATTCTGAATCCATGGATGCAGGTGTGTTAAAATAGTCTTATTGATAATGGTGTATGCCAAATGATCCAGAATCATCATTTCTGACATTCTATGTTTTGTTTCCTTTCCGTGTTTCAATAATCCTTTGTAATAATGCTGTTGATTATGATATTTATAAGAAACATCAAAGGGGAAACTCCACAAATGTAAATAATAATTTTACATGCATAGTCTCAGTTAAATACAAATGGGCCCGAATACTTTGGTATTGATCAAAACCTATTGAAACCAGTTAATCTAAGTGTGACCCTAAGGGTTTTTTTTTAAATAAAATGATTGCTGCTTAACTATGTTAAAAATTGTCTCCTCCTGTAGCCAACCCAAAGGATCCAGAATTGACATACAAAGACCCTGTTGAGGGCCACCCCTTCAGCATCACCTGCTTTGCCACTCACACCTGTCCCACCTTCAGACCCAAACTCAAATGGAACACTGGGACAGAAGTCCAGATCACTGAGAGGCACAGGGAATTACACCCTGGATTTTGGGAAATGAGTTCAGTCCTGTCGTTCGTCCCTACAGTAAATGATGACCACAAGGAGGTCACCTGTACGGCTCAGTTCAACGGAGAGAAGATGTCTACCGCCAAAATGACCCTCTATGTCAAACGTAACATTCAATACTCAACATTTTTACATATTCTCAAATGTGGTGAAAATTTTCCTGTCTATGGTATTTTCATATCCATAGAAACTAACAACAACAAGTAATTTATATTCAGATAGCCTGTAATCTACGGGATACATTGACAGAGTTTCAGCTTCATTTAAAAGCAATAAAAAATGCTAACATTAATGTTGTGATTGCAGGTATGGAAAACTACAACCACATAATCATTCCTGTTGCTGTGGCTATTGGTTTAGTAGCCATCTTTGGAGGACTGTGTTTCCTAATGACGAAAAAATACAGGTAAGACAGGAGTTATATTTTAGTGCTTGGTTTTTAATTTAGAAACCTTAAACAACAGTACATTAGGGTTCAATATACAGGCACGTAAAGCAATGATGAAAATAAGAACTACTAGTGTCACTTTTGTACAGCAAAAATAAAATGACTAGTTCTTATGTAGTGGTATCCTAGAGTTTTCAAGGGTCCTGTTGGTCACATCAAGTTAAAGTATGTCGTTTCTGGTTTAGGAGACGCATTGAAGAGCTACAACGTCAAGATGGCACGTAAGTAAATTATAAAGTAACCTAAAAAGCAGTCAAACATTTTTATTACATTTTTATTTTCTTTATTGTTTCCAATAGTATGTTCAACCGGCTGTCCAGACTGTCTCGAAGGTAAGAAGTGTCTTTATCAACTGTCTTTAACATATCTTAAATTGTTCAGATAAGCCATTTTAATGTAATATCTTTTATCCTAGGATCCGAAGCCCAAGAGAAATCCATTCTGGACATAGGCAAGACAATAGCGTGCATTTGTAAAAAGTAGACATTTATTTTTGAACAGTTAAATGTCATGTACCAAAACGTCTCACTGAAGTGTCATTTATGTCATTTTCAAGTTTTACTTCTCTTTTTATTTCTGCGAAATTGGAGGCAGACGCTGAAAAGTGGGTGATAACTTATCAGTGTTTTGGAGAAGTTCAACTGATTAAAACTTTCCGTATTCAACATTTATTTTTACATAAATTCATTTCAAATAACCAGATAAAATGATATGTCCCTTTGGATGTAATTATTAAACTCACATTAAAAGGTTAAAGGTCATCTCTTACAATTGATGATATTCTCTACAGGCCTCAAAACAACTGTGATGCTACACTTTCAAAGCCTCGTTTTCCATCTCCAAAAAGGTACAAAAAACCAACAACTTTCTAAATAAAAAATGTATATTACTCATTTTATTTTAACAACTGTTTTGCTTATGGCACTGATTGGAAATAGTAAGCCCAAAGCATGCTCCTTCAATGAGGTATTGTGATGATATAATGGGTATTCCTTTTTAGGTTTCTTTTAATTTGTACTTTATACCTACACATTTCTTTTGCAGGACATTGATGATGATGATGATTACATAAATACTGCTGATGTGAACATCTATGGAAATCTCTGAAAAGATTTTGAAGCATGTTGTGTACATTTTCAAAAACGTTGAGAGAAAGTATTGATAAATTCTTAACCAATAGCTTTATATTGAACACCACTGGTTTGTCCATTGCTTTGTCCATATCTAATAACCCAATCAATATTAACACAATGACTGTTTCATAAACCAAATATTTGCAAAACAGTGATTAATCTAGCTATGCTAAAGCGAGTTAGCTTTGAAGTATATGTAGTCAGCTGCATTTTAATCAGTTGTGACGTGTCTTTGAAAATATGTGGATGACATGATTTTTCAAATACTTTTAAAGTTATAATATTTATCAATAATCAGTTGCTGTGTGTTTTGATTGTATAATGGGTAATTGAAATGTATATTTGAAAATCCCATGCATGTAATAAATGTTGTGTAAACTAATAAACTAAAAGTGATTAAAAGTAAAACATGTAATTGTTTAGTGTTATGACATGATGGTGAAAATTAGTTTGAAGGGAGTGTCCTAATAGAAATAAATAGAATGCAGGAAATCACGCTTTGTGAACACATCTGTGTTAAACATTGGGAGGATGTGACTTGGTTTTAAAGTCTTCCAGGGGTTGGGTGAGTTTTATTAGATTCATTCATTTGGCTTTTGTCGTAACGGTGGGTGTAGCGGACCAAAGAGTGCAGACTCGAGGAATATTTACAGTGTTTATTGTACAGATTGAGACAAGATACAAAACTGAGGGTTGATCGGATGGTGAGCGGGAAGCCAGGTGCGGGCCAGGATCCAGGAACGTGGAGTGCAGGGAAAAACCAAGACAGTAGGGCTGAGAAGCAGGGTTGGAGCAGGGTCGGAGCAGGGTCGGAGCAGGGTCGGAGCAGGGTCGGAGCAGGGTCGGAGCAGGGTCGGAGCAGGGTCGGAGCAGGGTCGGAGCAGGGTCGGAGCAGGGTCGGAGCAGGGCTGAAGGCACACATAGGATCCGGCACCAAACGCAGATAATCCAGTGCGGCACAGAGCAACGCAGGCACGACAACGACCTCGCACTGAGAGTGTCTGGTGCAAGTCCCTCTTATCCACTGCAGCAGGTGGTGGTGATTGCGCTAATGGAAGGCAGGTGCGCGTGGGAGGAGCAGAGAGCTCCGCCCAGCTCCGTGTTCAGGCAGGTGAGGGAGGGGGAAGAGCACACAGGGAGACAAAACAGGAACAGAAATACACACATTATGACAGCTTTTTAATGTATTATTTTATTTATTTAATGTTCATCTCTGTGATTGTTCTACTGAACATGTTTATAAATTACATTTTAATGATCGAGTGAAAATTTTGCCGTTTGATGATGGGTTATTTGACTCACAATTATTTATACCATGAAAGAAAAGCCACTTTCTTTCACACATTTCCATTCTTCTGGTTACCAATGTCTGAAAAGTACTTTTTACAGGATTACAAATAAAGATTTATGCTAAAGAAAGCCATAACAATTCCTATGCCATTTTAGACTGACAAAACGGCTACAATGTTCATAAATTACATTAACTACTGTTTATATTGTTTTTTATTGATCATTTACGGTGAGTGACAGGTGGGAACAGTTTTCGCTATCTAGTACCAATGGTAAAGGAGTAGATTTCATATAAATGAAACAGTATCCCCTCACAATCATTTTGTGACATCAGTGACAGTCATTTGCACCCGTTATCACTTTTATTTGATAAGTTGTCCTTTTGGTTGTCAGTTTTAGTTAAAGGGCAGTTATGGTTGGACTCCACTCCCTTCTGAGGATTTGTATTACATGTAGGCCTCTCCTAACACTTTGACCATAAAGTCAGCTGTCTGTCCCTATGATCCATCTTCACCATCTTGTTCTAGGATGTTTCGGCATCTGTTCTTTGGCTTGGCGTGTGCAAATGCCTCGTAACATTGCACTGTAGGGCTCCTGCCTGGTTATCCCCTGCAGCTTTGACTATAACCAGAATCCTCCTGTCAGACCAAACCGTGTGGTACCAGTACGTGAGTCGAGGCTATCCTCTGGTCTATGATGACTGGTACCCGGGCAGTGTTGTAAATAAATTTAAAGGGAAGACACATGTCTCCATTCATTGAAGAAGCTGCACCTTGCCCCGTCACAGACAGAAGCTCTACCCTGGGATGACCTGTCACAATAATTACTATATCGACTGATCGTTCAATATATGTGAGATGGAAAAATATTTTTTTTGGGTCAGTATTTATTGTGTGTACATTTTCTTTCTACTACTACGACTTTTTTGGTTATTTTTTGGCTTTATGATAAGATTTGAGCTGTAACAGATTAAATTAATATTTTCTATGACTCATTACAGACTAAAGTGTTTCATTCTGCTATTTATTTATTACAGCTCATGTTGTTTAGCAATATTGTACATTTGGAATAGTTTGTGTGGTATAAATCTACTTTCAAGTTATTGTGTCAGTGATATACATTAGTTTCAATAGTAACATTTATCATCTCTATTTACTTCAGAAATATATCGCAATTCAAAATTTGTTATTGTGACAGGCCTACCCCTGGGTCAATCCTGAGAATGCCGGCTCAAGCTCCTACGCCCTTCATAAAACATTGGACAATATCGAGGTCGGTAACATATATTATGTTTTAGTTTAGCTGTCCAAGGAATATGGCCTGTTTCTCTTGTTTCTTGTTGTTTGCTCTTGCTTCTAATGATCACAAAGGTTTCTATTTAAAAAAAAAAAATGTTTGAAGAGTCTTAGTGATTCATGATTTAATACCATTGATTCTTGTGTGGAGAAAGCCAGACTTTATGTAGCATTGCAGATGGGGCTGGTACTAATGAAAGCAGCACCAACTGCAAACTACAGTCTGCTCTTGCAGTAGCTTTGCGGTCCCAAAGGGGGCGCTGGATCTTACTTTGCAAGGACAATACAGCTGAGCCTCACCTGAACCCTAGTTTACAGCCTAACTCACCATCCCACCCACAGCAGGACTGAAGGTGATACATTATTGCACATATTCTGAATTTGTTAATTCAAACAAAAGTTTAGCAGTAGTCGATTATATTATTTCTTGTCTTCTATTTTAAGACAAACCTGATGGTGACTGTGCAGCGTCAATCACACATCTCAACATCCAGTTGAAAGAGCACTCTATGAAACACAGCAGGCTGACCAATGGCACATCCAAAACCACCCTCAGGACTGTCATGTTTGTGGAGAGAGACCAACAGACCGTGGAGTGTGTGGTTAAACATACAGGGGGCGCTACAGAGAAGACAACACTGACTCTCAATGCTAAGTGTAGGTGTTAATGCATGTGCACCTATAGTTTAATAGACAACCAGGAATCAATCAGTAACATGGCAAAGTGTATTCAGATAGGCCTCTACCTGATCTGTCACATCCCATGAGTAAGAATTAGCCTAGTGTTTGGTGAAGGTTGGAGCGGTCAGTGATGCAAAGAGCAGAGGTTTTCCCTCTTGTTTTTTCCGTTTTTATTTTTTATTTTTTTTACATTTGACATATTTTTCTAGTCTATCACTGTACTTTGTTGTATTTCAGGCTCTTTCTCACCTCTGTCCATCACACCTACAACTGAAGAGCCACTCACACCTGTCCCTTCTCCATCCTTAAATGGAGTCAGAGGATGAGATCACTGAGAGCCACAAGGAATTACAACCTGGACTGTGGGAAATCAGTTCAGCCCTGACATTCACCCTGCAGAAAAAGACAACCACAAGGAGATCACCTGTATGGCTCAGAGAAGATGTCTGCCTCCAAACTGACCCTCTATGTCAAACGTTACATACCAGTACAATACTCAACATTTTTACATATTCTTGAATGTGGTGAAAACTTTCCTGTTTATGGTATTTTCATATAACCAGAGACAAATACACTGTACTGTACAATTCACATTTAAACTGCCCCCATCTTTAGAAACAGGCCCATAGAAACTACTATGCAAATCCACAAAATAGCCATTGCCAAAATGACTTTCCGGTAATTTATACTCAAAAAACCTATAATCTACTGAATACATTGAGAGAGTTGCATTTAAAAACGCTAACATTAACATTGTGATTGCAGGTATGGAAAACTACAACCACATAATCATTCCTGCTGCCGTGGCTATTGGTTTAGTAGCCATCTTTGGAGGACTGTGTTTCCTAATGATGAAAAAATACAGGTAAGACAGGAGTTATATTTTAGTGCTTGGTTTTTAATTTAGAAACCTTAAACAACAGTACATTAGGGTTCAATATACAGGCACGTAAAGCAATGATGAAATTAAGAACTGCTAGTGTCACTTTTGTACAGCAAAAATAAAATGACTAGTTCTTATGTAGTGGTATCCTAGAGTTTTCAAGGGTCCTGTTGGTCACATCAAGTTAAAGTATGTCGTTTCTGGTTTAGGAGACGCATTGAAGAGCTACAACGTCAAGATGGCACGTAAGTAAATTATAAAGTAACCTAAAAAGCAGTCAAACATTTTTATTACATTTTTATTTTCTTTATTGTTTCCAATAGTATGTTCAACCGGCTGTCCAGACTGTCTCGAAGGTAAGAAGTGTCTTTATCAACTGTCTTTAACATATCTTAAATTGTTCAGATAAGCCATTTTAATGTAATATCTTTTATCCTAGGATCCGAAGCCCAAGAGAAATCCATTCTGGACATAGGCAAGACAAGCAATGTGCATTTGTAAAAAGTAGACATTTATTTTTGAACAGTTAAATGTCATGTACCGACACGTCCCACTGAAGTGCCATTTATGTCATTTTCAAGTTTTACTTCTCTTTTTATTTCTGCAAAGTTGGAGGCAGATGCTGAAAAGTGGGTGATAACTTATCAGTGTTTTGGAGAAGTTCAACTGCTTAAAACTTTCCGTATTCAACATTTATTTTTGCATAAATTCATTTCAAATAACCAGATAAAATGATATGTCCCTTTGGATGTAATACATATGTAATTATTTTATTAAACTCACATTAAAAGGTTAAAGGTCATCTCTTACAATTGATGATATTCTCTACAGGCCTCAAAACAACTGTGATGCTACACTTTCAAAGCCTCGTTTTCCATCTCCAAAAAGGTACAAAAAATAAAATGTATATGACACATTTTATTTTAACAACTGTCTGTATTTTGCTTATGGCACTGATTGGAAATAGTAAGCCCAAAGCATGCTCCTTCAATGAGGTCTTGTGATGATATAATGGGTATTCCTTTCTATGTTTCTTTTAGTTTATACTTTATACCTATACATTTATTTTGCAAGACAATGATGATGATTACATAAATACTGCTGATGTGAACATCTATGGAAATCTCTGAAAAGATTTTGAAGCATGTTGTGTACATTTTCAAAAAAGTTGAGAGAAAGTATTGATAAATTCTTAACCAATAGCTTTATATTGAACACCACTGGTTTGTCCATTGCTTTGTCCATATCTAATAACCCAATCAATATTAACACAATGACTGTTTCATAAACCAAATATTTGCAAAACAGTGATTAATCTAGCTATGCTAAAGCGAGTTAGCTTTGAAGTATATGTAGTCAGCTGCATTTTAATCAGTTGTGACGTGTCTTTGAAAATATGTGGATGACATGATTTTTCAAATACTTTTAAAGTTATAATATTTATCAATAATCAGTTGCTGTGTGTTTTGATTGTATAATGGGTAATTGAAATGTATATCTGAAAATCCCATGCATGTAATAAATGTTGTGTAAACTAATAAACTAAAAGTGATTAAAAGTAAAACATGTAATTGTTTAGTGTTATGACATGATGGTGAAAATTAGTTTGAAGGGAGTGTCCTAATAGAAATAAATAGAAGGCAGGAATCACGCTTTGTGAACACATCTGTGTTAAACATTGGGAGGATCTGACTTGGTTTTAAAGTCTTCCAGGCGTTGGGTGAGTTTTATTAGATTCATTCATTTGGCTTTTTAATGTATTATTTTATGTATTTCATGTTCTCTTTGATTGTTTTACTGAACATGTTTATCACATTTCACACATTTTAATGATCGGGTGAGAATTTTGATGATGGGTTATTTGACTGTCACAATTATTTATACCATGAAAAAAAAGTAACTTTCTTCACATTTCCATTCTTCTGGTTACCAATGTCTGAACAGTACTTTTTACAGGATTTATTCCTATGCCATTTTAGACTTACAAAACGGCTACAATGTTCATAAATTACATTAACTACTATTTATATTGTTTATATTGACCTTTGCAGTGAGTGACAGTTACTTAGTACTTACTAGTACCAGTAGTAAAGGAGATTTAATACAGTTGAAACCAGAAGTTTACATACACTATATAAAAAACACGTATGCTTTTTTTTCTCACTGTCTTGACATGAAATTAGACTAAACTTTTTCTGTTTTAGATCAATTAAGATTAACAAAATTATCTATTTGCTAAATGCCAGAATAATGAGAGAATAATTGTTCATTACTTTCTTCAAAGTCAGAAGTTTACACAAAATAAGATTACTATGCATTTAAACTATTTGGGAAAAGCCATATGATGATGTCATGTCTTTGGAGGTTTCTGATAAGTTTATTGACAACATTTGAGTTAATTAGAGACACACTTGGATGTGGATGTATTTGAAGGCACACCTGAACCCCCCTGATTCTTTGTGTAACATCATGGGAAAGTCAAAACAAATCAGCCAAGATATCAGGGAGAGAATTGTGGACTTACACAAATCTGGTTCATCCATGGGTACAATTTCCAGATGCCTGAAAGTGCCATATTTTATCTGTTCCAAAAATTATACGCTACCTAAGTATAAACCCTATGGGAATGTTCAGGGATTATACTGCTCAGGAAGGAGATGGGTTCTGTGAGATGAACGTGCTGAAATATGCATATCAACCCAAGGAGAAAAGCAAAAGACCTTGTGAAGATGCTGGATGAAGCTAGTAAGAGTGTGTCATTATCCAGAGTAAAACGGGTACTGTACCAACATGGGCTGAAAGACCACTCTGCCAGGAAGAAGCCATTATTAAAAAAAAAAAAAAAACATTAAAAGCCAGATTACAGTTTGCAAGTGCACACAGGGACAAAGACCTTCATTTTTGGAGACATGTCCTGTGGTCTGACCAAACTAAAATTTAAACGTTTTGGCCATAATGAGCGTCATTATGTTTAGAGGAAAAAGACAACACCATCAAAAGTGTAATACAGGCAGCATCAAGTTGTGAGGTTGTTTTGCTGCAGAAGGGACTGGCACACCTCACAAAATAGATGGCACCATGAAACAATTTTATGTGGAAACACTGAAGCAACATCTCAAGACATCAGCTGGGAAGGTAAAGCTTTGGCGCTATTGGGTGTTCTAAATGGACAATGACCCGGAACATATTACCAAACTTATTACATATTAAGGCTTAAGTATAAAAAAGCCAATGTTTTGGAGTGGCCATAACAAAGACCTGATCTCAATCCTATTGAAAATGTAGACCTGAAAAAGCATGTGTGAGCAAGGCGGCCTATAAACTTGGCTTAGTTACACCAATTCTGTCAGGAGGAATGAGTCAAAATTCCTGCGAACTATTGTGAAAAGCTTGTGGAAGGAAAATGTTTGACTGAAGTAATTTTTAAAGGTACCAGATACTAATGAAATGTATGTAAACATACATTTGTAAACAAATGTAAACAAACACAGATTTTGAAGAAAGAAATTAAAAATTGTTTTTAAAAGCCCCTCTCTAATCATTCTGGCATTTAGCAAATGGAAATACGTTTGGTAATCCTAATTGACCTAAAACAGGAAAGGTTTAGTCTGATTTCATGTCAGACAGTGAGGAAAAAAGCATGTCTTTTTATATCGTGTATGTAAACTTCTGGTTTCAAATGTAAATGACACATCATCTCCTAATAATAATTTTATGACATATGTGACAATTATCTGTATCCCTGTCATCACTTTTTTTTTTTTGATAAGCTGTCTTTATGGTTGTCATTTTTAGTTAAAGGCCGATTACACCAGTTATGCTTGGGCTCCACTCCCTTCTGAGGCTTTGTATTACAGGTAGGCCTCTCCTAGCACTTTGACCATAAAGTCAGCTGTCTGTCCCTATGATCCATCTTCACCATCTTGTTCTAGGATGTTTCGGCATCTGTTCTTTGGCTTGGCGTGTGCAAATGCCTCGTGACATTGTTGCACTGTACGGCTCCTGCCTAGTCATCCCCTGCAGCTTTGACTATAACCAGAATCCTCCTGTCAGACCAAACCGTGTGGTGTGGTACCAGTACGTGAGCCGAGGCTATCCTCTGGTCTATGATGACTGGTACCCGGACAGTGTTATAAATAAATTTAAAGGGAAGACACGTGTCTCCACTACTGGAAGAAGCTGCACCTTGCAGATCTCCCCAGTTACCTGGTCCCATCACAAAGAGAAGCTCTACCCCTGGGTCGACCCTGAGAATGTGGGTTCAAGCATCTACGCCTTTTATGAAACAACTGTCACTATCAGTGTTGTAGGTAAAGTATATTATGTTTTAAATTAGCTGTCTGTAGCCTGTTTCTCTTGTTTCTTGTTGTTGGTCCTTGTTACTAATGATCACAAAGGTTTCTATTTAAAAATGGTTTGAAGACTCTTGGTGATTCAGATGATTTCATACCAATGCTTCTTGTTTGGAGAATGCCACAGACATTATGCAGTATTGACCAAGGTGGGGCTGTTACTGCTGAAAGTTCAAGTGCTTTACTTTTTTAAATGCACCCTGAACATAAAAATGCAGCACCAACTACAAACTGCATAGCCTGCTCTTAGTACTTAGCAGTAACTCTGGACAACCAAAAGGGGCACTATACCCCAGTTTACAAGCACTATACCGCTGACCCTCACCTGAACCCAACTCACCACCCCACCCACATCAGGCCTGAATTTGATACATTATTCCACATATTCTGAATCAATTAATTACTCCACAAACAAAAGTTTATCAGTAGTCAATTATATTTTTCTCGTCTTCTTACATTTTCAGACAGAGCAACAAAGCCAAACCTGATGGTGATTGGGGACATGAAGGTGGGCCAGTACGTGACGGTGCAGTGCAGCGTCGTCCACACTTGCCACTTCTATCCTCCCTCTCTGAACCTCAACATCCCGCTGAAAGAGCACTCTCTGAAACACAGCAGGCTGACCGATGGCACGTCCAAAACCACCCTCAGGACTGTCATGTTTGTGGAGAGAGACCAACAGACCGTGGAGTGTGTGGTTAAACATACAGGGGGCGCTACAGAGAAGACAACACTGACTCTCAATGCTAAGTGTAGGTGTTAATGCATGTGCACCTATAGTTTAATAGACAACCAGGAATCAATCAGTAACATGGCAAAGTGTATTCAGATAGGCCTCTGCCTGATCTGTCACATCCCATGGGTAAGAATTAGCCTAGTGTTTGGTGAAGGTTGGAGCGGTCAGTGATGCAAAGAGGAGAGGTTTTCCCTCTTGTTTTTTCCGTTTTTATTATTTATTTATTTTTATTTCATATACGCCTATAGTATAATAGACAACCAGGAATCAATATTTATTATTATTATTATTATAAATTATTTCAATATATATTTAAGAATTACTATTTGTAATGACATGAAAACCTGGCCACTTCATAGGCCTTCTATTTGTCACTGTACTTTGTTATATTTCAGGCTCTTTCTCCCCTCTGTCCATCACACCTACAACTGAAGAGTTCCTGGAGGGAGTTCTCACTGAAGTGACATGCACGACCTCATACACCTGCGCTCGGAACAAACCCACTCTGACGTGGAACTATGGCAACATGGAGGCCACCAGCCGCACAAGCAGCAGTGGGAAGGCTCAGTGGAAAACCATATCCACTCTGAATTTCATACCTGCTGCTAAGGATCATGGGAAATCTCTCACATGCTATGCACACTTTACAGGGGGTCAATGGCAGGATGCAAGTATATCACTGCGTGTTAAAAGTAAGTTGTAACAGACTATGTCAACTATTAGAATACTAATAATAAAGTTACAAGCAGCATGAATTGGCCCTCAGCAGACCACACAGGGAGAGGGGGCGTTATTGTGCCCTTAAAATGTGCCTCCTTAAATCTACTGATAACACTCTCTTTTCTCATTCTCATTTTTATCTTTTTCATCTTTAAATTTGGGGCAATAATTGTGGCTGTAAGTGGCCGTTTTTTTCTTTTTTCTTTTTTTACATCTTTTGATGCCCCAGTCCTCGAGATCATTTTCACAAAACAAATACTCAAGAACAACTGAAAAAAACTGTTGAATTGAGATTTTTTTTAATTTATTTATTATTGAACTCACTACAGCAACACCATAAGACATAGGGCTCATTTACTTTATTGATCAAGATGCCAAAGTGAATTTTGTGCAAATTTTCAGAAATTCTTTGCTCCCATATAAAAGTTTGTTTCAATTTTTCAATTGGATTCTTTCACATTGAGTATGTTGAGGGCAGGGAGTTTAACAACTGATGCAAATTTCACTCAAATATTTGTATGTGCAAATGGGAGCAATTTGTAAAAATTCAAACTTTTAAAAATATTGGGCAATTTTTGCTGTCAGTTTGGTACTTGTAGAAAAAAATCGGACAACTTTAATGTGCACTTTCACTTGGACTTCGCCCATTGCAGTGACTCTATTCAAATGTGTGTGCATGGGACTTGTATGATTTGACTTGTGCATAAACTAGTGTTTGAGGTAACGGAGGCTCATTTCATACACACTTGGCACAAAATTATGGCCTTCATCAGGTTGTGGCGCTCTGGCCTAATATTGTCATTGGTTGAGATTTTGTATGAGAGAAACAAATAAAAACATAGCATAATTATGACTATCTGTCTTGCATTGATTTTTACAGGAAACATGATGTCCCGTGGCTGGTCCTTCAGTGCCCCCAGCAGTGTCTCGGGGATGGCAGGCTCCTGTGTTACGGTCCCCTGCACTTTCACTTACAGTCAGTCGCAGCCCGCTGACCTAAAGGTCATTTGGTACTTGTATGGCAGCAAAGGATACACCCCTGTTTATGGCCCCAGCCAAGGGGTGGTCAGTAAATACAGCACCAGAACCAGTTTGATTGGGTCGGTGAATGATGGAAACTGCACCCTGAAAATTGACAGACTGGAGATGTCCCACAGCCAGGACAGAGTGTATCTGTGGGTGGACAAGAACCCCATAACCTCCTATCACACCATGGGACACTCATTTTATGACAAAACTACACAGATCATTGTTTCAGGTTTGAAATGTTGACTTTACTACCGGATTTATTTAAATGTTAAATCAGGAGTGGGTGCCTTATCAAAAAATATTCTTAGAGCAAAAAGATCACAACTTTGGATTTATCATGATTTGTACACACTCACTGCTGCTGCTTCTGAATTTTCACACTTCACTGTAATTGGTTAATAGCATGACAATGATGCCATAACAGATATATGGCATATATATATGCCATATATCTACCGTAAATTTCGGACTACAGAGCGCACCTTGATATAAGCCGCACCAGCTAAATTTGAAGAGAAAATCAATTTTGTACATATATAAGCCGCACCTGAATAAAAGCCGCAGGTTTTCATATTGTAACATGAGATATTTACACAGAAAGACGGTGCACCGACACGCTTTTTTTAAACTGTGCCTGAAAATTGGAACCAACACGACAACAACACGGGATGAACACATCTGCAGGTTTAGAAAATAAAGCTGCACCAACACGGAAAATCTGCTTTTATTTCCTCTGAAAACTTTTGTCGTCTTTTTACATTGACCAAGTTGGATTCATTGATGTCGAGCTCACGTGCAGTGGCTCTATTTCAGGGGTCGGCAACTCGCGGCTCCGGAGCCGTATGCGCCTCTTTCAGCCTTATACTGCGGCTCTGCGTGGCTTGGGAACTGACACAGACACAGCTCACAGTCCTGCGTAAAGAGCCCTGATTTTCAGACGCTGTGCGCACAGGGGTCAGGAGCAACTTTGGCCCGTCCCTAATGACACACTAATAAGCTCGTCCGTAGATGTATCATGAAAATCCTGCTGGAAATCGCCACAGAAATCTATTTGATGTAGTAGCAAGTATATTATCTGCTCTTGTATCCGCGGTGACGTATCACGTATAACACATCAGACACGACGCACAAAAGTAGAGCCACAAGCGAGTGAAAATGAGCCAAAACAATAGTCTTTGGAGATCTTTTTAACAAAGGGGAAAAGGACAACTGAGGAGCCAGAAGAGGAGACTACGACCTCCAAGAAAAAGAAAGATAAATTTAACAGACAATGCCTACTTAAAATCTGGGTTTGTCACTACAGGTGACTCTCACGCACAGAGTCCGCTCTGCGTAACATGCGGGAAAAGCAAATAAGGCAATGAAACCTTCAAAACTGCTTTGGCACATGGAGAATAAGCACCTGGGATTAAACGATACGCTACGAGTTTTTTTGTTGTTGTTTTTTTAAAGAAACTGCGGAGTAGAGTAGACATAATCACATAATCAGCGCGATGCATGATGCAGCGGTTTGGTGAGTTGTATTTTTTTAATGCACTTAAGTTGTTTTTGCCATATTTATCTGCCACGTGTAGAAGGCTTGTCCGTGAAAGTAAAACCTACATTATTCCGTTACATTATTGTTATTATACAGTGTTATCTTCATTTTAGATGTCAAAAAGTATTTGCGGCTCCCAGTGTTTTATTTTATGTGGAAAGTGGGTCCAAATGGCTCTTTGCGTGTTAAAGGCCGACCCCTGCTCTGTTTCCTTTCTGTTTCTTTATCTTAAAAACTGCATCATATCCATTTCATGATGCGCAAAATGATCGTTCAAAATCAAAACTAGTGAATTCTTCAGAGCAGAATCTTTCCCCACGTCTGTCTCACTTTTACGTTTACAGCTAGAGAGCGCCCCCCAGGGGCCGTTATCCAGTAAAATTCCATATATAAGCCGCACTGCTGTAAAAGCCGCAGGGTTCAAAGCGTGGAAAAAAAGTAGCGGCTTATAATCCGAAATTTACGGTATATATCTATATCTATCTCTATATCTATCTATCTATCTATCTATCTATCTATCTATCTATCTATCTATATCTATCTATATCTATCTATCTATCTATCTATCTATATATATCTATATCTATATATATATATATATATATATATATATATATATATATATAGATAGATAGATAGATAGATAGATAGATAGATATAGATATATAGATATAGATATATATAGATAGATAGATAGATAGATAGATAGATAGATAGATAGATAGATAGATAGATAGATAGATATCAGAGAGTAATATTGAACAGTTCTAATGTAATTCATAGTGCATCCAGTACCAATATACCAACACATGTGTTTATTTTTACAGATCATGCCAAAGAACCTGAGCTGAGTCTTATTGGTGACCTGAGGGTCGGGGAGCAGAGTAGAGTGTCCTGCAGTGTACAGCACTCCTGTATCTATGCCCCTCCCAGCTTGGATGTGTCTGGGGTCAGTGGAGCGGATGATGTTAAGCACATCATGTTGTCTGATGGGGTTTGGGAGAAAAGAGTCGAACGAGTCTGGACTGTGTCAGAGGACGATCAGAGAGTGAAGTGCACAGTGTCCTTTCCCGGGCGTCAGGAAGCCACCAGTGAGACTGACTTAAATATTGAATGTAAGAATATCTTCAAATCCTAACCTTAACTTTCAAATTATTATTATTATTATTTTTAATTAATGTGTTTTATTCTTATTTGATTTACTTGCTAATGTTTTACACTATATTTACAAGTTATTATATTATATCATATCATATCGTATTACTGGTGATGCTCAGGTACTGTGTTAATAGTACCAGCAGAGGGCAATAGGCCCATTATTACACCAAACCCTCAATGCAGTAAACGGTTTGGTAGGATAGTTGCAATTATAAATTCCTCTCATCCTCACTGTGTAGGCTTGCTATCTGTCACATCTCATGGGTAAGAAGAGGGACGTGTTGGTTGAACTTGGAGGGGCAGAAAACATGTACTGACATCACTTTTTGGAAACAGTGTAAAACTGTTTAGCTCTTTCTAGTCTATCACTGTAAATTGTTTCATTCCAGGCCCTCTTTACCCTCTGTCCATCACATCTGTGACTGAAGAGTTCCTGGAGGGAGTTCTCACTAAAGTGACATGCACGGCCTCATACACATGCGCTCGGAACAAACCCATTCTGACATGGAACTATGACAACATGGAGGCCACCAGCCGCACAAGCAGCAGTGGGAAGGCTCAGTGGAAAACCATATCCACTCTGAATTTCATATCTGCTGCTAAGGATCATGGGGAATCTCTCACATGCTATGCACACTTTACAGGGGGTCAAGGGCAGAATGCAAGTATATCACTGCGTGTTAAAAGTAAGTTGCAACAGCCTATGCCTAATACTAATATACTATAATTCCATGAATTTTGAGACTATGAAAAAGAGATTTTAGCACAATTGCATGACTATCTGTCTTGCGTTAATTCTTACAGGAAACATGATGTCCCGTGGCTGGTCCTTCAGTGCCCCCAGCAGTGTCTCGGGGATGGCAGGCTCCTGTGTTACGGTCCCCTGCACTTTCACTTACAGTCAGTCGCAGCCCGCTGACCTAAAGGTCATTTGGTACTTGTATGGCAGCAAAGGATACACCCCTGTTTATGGCCCCAGCCAAGAGGTGGTCAGTAAATACAGCACCAGAACCAGTTTGATTGGGTCGGTGAATGATGGAAACTGCACCCTGAAAATCGACAGACTGGAGATGTCCCACAGCCAGGACAGAGTGTATCTGTGGGTGGACAAGAACCCCATAACCTCCTATCACACCATGGGACACTCATTTTATGACAAAACTACACAGATCATTGTTTCAGGTTTAAAATATTCCCTTTACTTTTATTGTTCTAAATGTTTTATTTGAATTAGGGGTGGGTGATTAATATGGCAGATTTCTTGGATGTAGACTGTATTTTTGTAGCCATTAAGCTTTAAAGGCTACTAAGATTTTGTTGTTGAATAAGTTGTGAGAGTTGAAGACTAGGGACATAATGCTGAAGTTCTGAGACAGACAAGTTTTACCATCAGCACAGGACCCAACACCCGGAGGCATAAACCCTCAAGACATTGTGATAATCCATATAGTAGTATACTTCTGTTGACATAGGCCAAGATAATAAGGCCTGGGCTAGCAGTGAGTGCCCTCAGTGCAGCACAGCAGTACAATTTTTCTCAGATTTTAAGTTAAAGTCTAAGGGGTAAATCTGTGTTAATATGTTTTGAATCACAGTATGATACCACCAATTTTGCATATTATCATAAGGATCAGATCACTTTTCAGATGTTATCATTATATTCCCCAGCCCTGATATAATTTACGGTATTTATTTATGTTAAAGATCATGCCAAAGAACCTGAGCTGAGTCTTATTGGTGAGCTGAGGGTCGGGGAGCAGAGCAGGGTGTCCTGCAGTGTACAGCACTCCTGTATCTATGCCCCTCCCAGCTTGGATGTGTCTGGGGTCAGTGGAGCGGATGACGTTCAGCACATCATGTTGTCTGATGGGGTTTGGGAGAAAAGAGTCGAACGAGTCTGGACTGTGTCAGAGGACGATCAGAGAGTGAAGTGCACAGTGTCCTTTCCCGGGCGTCAGGAAGCCACCAGTGAGATCGAATTAAATGTTGAATGTAAGAATATCTTCAAATGTTTTGATTTAATGATTATTATTTTTATTAATGCATTTCTATGAATTATTTTACATTCTACTGTTTTTACATTTTATTAGGTATTATATTATTATTGGTTATGCTGGAGGTACTGTGTTGCTTGAAACTATTTGACATGACAGTAGGGATTATAAATTCCTACGCTTCTTACAGTTTGAATACAGTTTTAAATGTTCATTGTTTTGAATTTATTTATTTTTAAAAAATATCATTATATTATTGTTTGTTTGTTTTGTTTTTTTGCTTTTGAATGTACTGCACACATTCAATTTACTAGTTGGTATTATTATTTTCATGATGACTGAAAGACTTACAGCAAAGACAAAGGAATATGTATAATTTTTATAGCAGTCGGTGAAACCTTAATTTTAAAATGTGCTGTATAATTAAAGTGGATTGAATAATAACATTGGCATCTCTGCAGGCCCATACAGAGAGATTACAATGATTGAAAAGCCAAAGAATCTCACGGAAGGAATGGCCAAGTATGTTGCGTGTTCAGTTGACTACAAATGCAAGAAAAACACTCCAGATATTGTGTGGAACTTTGGAAATATGCAGAATAAAACAGACACCAGACAAATCTCTAAGAATACTTACCGCACAGTTTCAAACATCACTTTCATTGGCTCTCTGAAAGATGACCGTAAAGCTTTGACCTGCACTGCTCACTTCAGAGATGGTGAGACGTCAGACTCAGAAGCCCTTCATATTATAAGTAAGTAATGCTTAAAAAACTTGTAAATTATATTTACTTGTAAATAACTTTTTTTTACCTTTTTAAAGGATATGAAAAACCTGAGAACACATTTGAAGATGGCAGTAAGTTTTTAAGCTATTAAAATTATATGTGTAAAATATAAACAAAAATGCAATCAAAAATTGAATTCAATTCATCCATTGGAAACTTCAAATGATTCACACAAAAATACATATTATACAGTTTGTACCTAAAAGTGTAGTGATTTGTAAATCTGAAATTATGTATTATGTATTATGTATTGTATGTTTGCAGCTCTTCCAGCCAGCGTCCCCTTCAGAGTGCGAGCTCTGTCCCGATCTTGTGTGGTCATTCCCTGCACCTACGAAAATCCTGAGGACTTACTTCTCACACGAGGGATCTGGGCTAAACGCTCTGGGGGTGTGGTCTATCATAACGGACCCAGCCAAATCGTAGATCACTTCAGGGGCCGCACTCAGATCGTGGGCGACCTGAACCGTGGCGACTGCTCCCTGGAGATTGATGACATCAAGCCCTTTGACAATGGGCCTTTTTGCTTCATGGCTGAAAAAGAAAGTATAAAATACCGATTCAACAACAGCTGTGCGTTTGTGCTCATGGATGGTAATAACAGATTACACATTTTGCATCAATATTGAATTTTCTTTTCTTTGCTTGTTTTTATTTGTTCAAGAGTGCAGTTTTAAGCATAGACATGCATGTATATGGTATAATGTAATCAAAATAACTTATACATTAAGAACTTATAACTACATTTGGGACCATAACATGTAAAACAAACATGTATACAATTCACTCTTCACAGCATCCCCTGAAATACCTGTGATGACAAAAACTTTACCAGAGGCTGCAGCTGGATCTGTTATGACAGTTTCTTGTTCAGTGACTCACACATGTCCAACACACGCCCCAAAGTTTGTGTGGAGCGTTGCAACCTTGACCAATGAAGTTACACACACCGCTCTGAAACCTGGCATCTGGGAAATCACCTCCAACATCTCCTTCATTGTACCTAATGAAGATGGGAAACTAAGTGTGACATGCACAGCTGTCTTCTGGCGGAACAAACAGGAATCTAACACAGCCCACTTCATTGTTAAAGGTTATTAAGTTCTCAATTCTGTTCTGTTAAAGTAGTGATACAGGAGCCAAAGTATATCATTGAAGTACTCATCTAAAAACTGTTCTTCTGAGTAAAAAAGAAAAAGACACACCCATTTTGAGTACTATTTAAAGCATTTTGTAATTGTGCTGCTTTTTGTGGGACAGTCCAATTAAAAAATGCAGTGGATTAGAAAGCATAGATTTCTTCTCTCAAATGCAATGAGCTAAAGGCAAACAGTATAAAGTATTCGTGCCTAAAAATTGTACCTAAGTATAATACTTTTACTTTTGTTTTTTATTACTTTCCACCGCTGACCCTTACCCTAGTATGTTTTGTCTTTAGGTTCTCTGATTAACCAGATGAGAAGCTTGGTTCCCATTGTTGCTCCAGTCTCATGTCTTGTCCTTATAGTCATAATATTAGCTGTGGTGTTTGGAGTGATCATTTGCAAAAAGAGGTATGGATATTTTGAATCGATTCTGCTATATACTTTTAAACAATATGCAAAGCAGCTTCTCTAGATAAAAAATATTGATTCATTAATAGGAGAAAATTGGATGACTCAGACAGACCTCCACCTCGCCCAGAAAAAAGGCAGGTGTTCAATAAATGATCATATTTGTATCATTTTTTTTTTTTTTTTTTTTTAATAATAAATGTATGTATTTTTTGTATTTATTTATTTTTTGATACACAGGAGGTCGCTGTTTGAAAGACTGAACAGGTACAGTGTCATTTCGCAAAGCATCAGTTGTTCCTTTCTGTAATAACCTAAAGTTTGTTCATTGTTATTTTAGAACTAAAGAAGCAAGTGCAAGACCTCCAAGGCCTGAAAAACGGTGTCACTGCAAATATATATATTTTCTTTCTATTACTTTCTCCAATCATTGTGGTTTATAATTCTTGTACTGTTTTTGTTTTTCCACATAGGAGGTCATTGTGGGAAAGATTCTCTAGGTACCGACCTTAAACCATCTTATAACATTATAACCAATGTGTATAATACATGTGTTTGTTTCATTGTAGAAGAGGAGATGTTCGTGCTGTGTGGCAAAAGCGGAACTCTAATAAGTAAGTGAAAAACAAGCTCAATAAACAAAATTGGGACCATGTTTTGCGACTATATTCTATAGAGGTGTATGCATGTGTGCATACACCAGCAGCAATTATTTTATTATTATTATTTTATTTATTTTTTTATTTTTTTTTAAACTGCGCATTTATTCCTAAAAAAAATGATTTTAAAAAAAATCGTCATCTGGTTTCAACTGAAGATGGTAAAAGAATATTGTAATAAGAGGTGAGATTTGAAACCAATGAGAGGAGGTGTTTGAAACAGAAACTATGTTATGTGAATACATGGCTCTAAGCTAAGGATTAGTGATCAGAAATACATAAACAAAACACCTTTGTTACAAAACTACCTATAGGTAACAAGTAGTGTTTCTGGATGAAGGTGGACCCAATTAAAGCTTAAAACTGTAACTGCAAAGACAGTAGTGAGGCTATATAATGATATGTATGTTGTTTCACCAATGTAAGTGAAGTAGAAAATTACCTAAATTATCTTTAAATAAGAAGTTGCTGTCGTTTTTGTTTTAATGTCTTTTAGGAACTGTGCCGCTCCAAACCCAGCCACACCTAAACCACGCTGCCCTTCTCCTCAGAAGTGAGTGTCTACTGTTTTAGTGCTACTTGTGTTAAACTCCATCTCTTCATGTGAATTGAAATGGCTATGTTTTTACCAGTGTCTGCAGGGGTGCCCATAACCTGAGAGAGATCAGCTGAGACAGTTCCCACTCTGTAAGTCCTCCTTATGCGATATGTGACTATAATATAAATATAAGTTAAATAATATATTTTATTTTGCAGGACTCCTGTGGTACAAATCTCAAAGTCAAACCGTAATTGCTCTTGTTCAGCTGTAATATATCTGCCATTATATATTGCTATTAACACTGATTAAAATGTTTCAGACAAGTATTTAGTCTGAGCCTACTTCTGTTTAAAACGAGGCTAAAAACAAATCTTTTTAGCTGTGCATATGACAGCACTTTTCTCCTTTAATGTTAATTTTATTGTGATTATTTGTTTTTTGTCATTAAAGTTTTTTTTGTAATTTTCATTTTAAGGACAAAAAATAAACAAAACATATGACAACTGACCACATTAATCAAGCAGTCTATTACTTCAGTCCAGCAGAACTATTACTTCCCACAAATGACAAAAAGTGAGGCCATATCCTGTTGGTTTTGTCCAAGGTGTTGTGCACTTTAGAGATCAGTCTTTCAAATGCAGCAGTCTCTGTCATCAGTCTAAACCAGCCCTCAACTTGTGGCCTGTGGGGGCTTTTTCAGACCCTCAGAATTAGTCTGGCAGCCACAATAAAACCTACCACCGCAAACTTGTATATGTCCATTGGGAATCCAGGGGGCAAGAAACACTTATCTCCCAGAAGACACATCTGTGGTGACGTTGGGATAGGTAGGCCAATCCACTTTTCCATGTTTTTAATAACATCAGTCCAAAATGGAGACACCATGGGACATTCCCAGAAGTCATAGAGATATGTTCCACTATCGGTTTTAAATTCCCAGTAGTTATTGTTCTGCAATAGCTTTAATGAAGTAAAATAAAGTCTATGAATGTCATGATGCCTGTTTTCCCTGTCCTCCTGTGCTCTCTCCCCCTCCCCTGCCTGTCTGTCTGGAGCCGGGCGGAGTTCCTGACTCCTCCCGCACGCACCTGGAGCGCATCAGCGCAATCACCGTCACCTGCTGCCGAGTATATGAGGGCTCGGCAGACTACACTCGGAGCCAGACCGTCCGCGTGTAAACGTGAATGTTCCAGCCTAGTTTGGTATCTTGTTGCTCGCCTGCATGTACTTATTTGGATTTTTGCCACCTTCCAGACTCCTGCCCTCGCTCGTGCCTGCTCCTGCCTACGCTCCAGCTCCGGTACAGTCAGCCCTATGTCCTGCCACCTGTCGTGTCTTGGTCTCCGGCGTGCCGCCTGCTTCCTGCTCTGGGTCCCGCTCTCTGGACTACGCTGGCCCTGCCTGTCCTGGTCTCATCCCCGTTCCTGTCTTCGCTCCGGTCCTGGCTTTCCCGTCCCCGTCCTGCACTTCGCCCGCCCGGCCTGCCTCCCGCTCCCTGGTTCCTCGTGTGTGTTCGCTTGAACTGTTAAAGACTGATATTCACGAACTTGTAAATAAACACTGTCAACTTGCTCTGAGTCTGCATCCCTTGGTCCTAACCCGCACCGTTACAACAATGAATAATTTTATTATGAATAAGCTTACTTCTAGCATCTTTTGTAGCCCAGCCTACATTTGAAGCAACCCCATCCCACACATCTTCACTTATCTTAATATTTAGATCTTTTTGCCAACTTAATCTCAAGCCTTCACGTATTGCACCCTGGTTATTTAGAAGCATCTTGCACAATGACGCAGTTTGCATATTCACTGGCAGATTCAGCCTGACCTGTAGAGCATTTTCATTCTGTAGATGACTCAAGCTAAAGACAGAAGTCACACTGCTTTCGATTTGTAAATATTTCCAGACATCCCCTTTGTCCATCAATTTAAACGTATCTTTAACATGTCAAATGACAAAAAATTGTATTGATGTAATTCTATCTTTTGAACTCCTTGTATCAACCATTTTCACCACAAAAAGGGAGACTTGCCTATGTATATTGCTGGCTTATGCCAAACCGAGGAGTAGTACTGTTTATATAAAGAAATTCCAAATCTCTGATATGCCCTGATCCACACCCTCTGAGAGTGCTGTGTGATCGGGTTTTGTTGTAATTCACTTTTAGAATTCTGTGAAAGCTGTTGGATGATATTAAATGGAGCCACCAATGACCTTTCAACTCTAACCCAACCCTTATCAATTCCCTGATTTTTCCAATGTTTGGATAATTCGTTAATCTCAAAAGCGATATTATATAATTCCAAATTCGGGAGTGTCAGCCCTCCCACGTTCCTCAATGCCGAAAGCTTTCTTAGACCAATTCTCAGCTTCTTGCCATTCCAAAGAATTGTTTTAATTAATGTATTAGATTGTTTATAAAAGGCATTACTAATACTTATGGGTACCATCATTGAAATATAATTGACACAGTATCTTAATAGTATTGACTTTACCCCACAGGGTAAGGTTCAGTAGCTTATATATATATATATATATATATATATATATATATATATATATATATATATATATATATATATATATATATATATATATATAATTTTTATTTGTTTTGAAGCAGTGGTTCTGCATTAATTGAGATTATATTAGTCAACTCCGGGACCCACCTAAAATGGAATGGAGAAAGGTGAGCTTGGAAACAACTCCTTGAAACTGGCATAGCCTCTGACTTTTGCTAGTTGATTATATAGCCTGATAATTTTGAAAAAGTCTCGATTGTAAACAGAACCTTTGGAATTTAAGAGGAAGGGCCCCTAATAAGAAGCAATATGTCATCAGCATACAAGAACATTTTGTGTTCTTCCGATCCCTGCACCACTCCTTTAATACCTCTGTGATGTCTAACTGCAGTCACCAAAGGCTCTGAAAATAATTTAAACAGAAGGAGGCTTAACGGGTCTCCCTGATTAGTTCCGCATTCCATTTGTTGTATTGTGATTTCAATGTCTTTTTTATTCTGTAAAGCACTTTGAATTATCTTGTGTATGAATTGTGCTATACAAATAAACTTACCTTGCCTTGCCTTGTTTTCTCTTTCGAATTATAGTATCACAGTATGAGTATTGTCTTATTGTCTTACACATGCATGAGAAACATAGATGCCAACTGACCACCAAACAGCTTTTGCAACTTTATTGAGATTTTGTGAAATCGCTTGCATTATAATGGATATGAGCAGATAACAGTATCATCTATTTAGTAAATTGTGGCAAAGCATAACTGGTATTTAACAGTTTGATTGTTGCCAATTTAAACATGCAGTTGCTATTGTTGCAGTGAACAAAAAAACAGTTGATGGAACATCACATTACAACAGCTTACAATTGTCTTAATTAAGCGGAAAGAAAATGGATTAATATTAGCATTATGGCTAGGACAAGGAGGCTACCACTTACACCTTTAGCATCATTACAGAGGTCTCCCTCACAGCAGCTGATGACTGGGATCTTGCCTTTACTGGGTAAACACATGCTCTTGGTAGCACAGCCCTTCTTTATCTGTGTTTTCCCCACTGATGTCTCTACAAATATAATTCCACAAAACACTGTTTACTCAATTTATTTCCAAATTAATAATTTCTTCTATACATTGTAACTTTCAGCTTTTATTCCTATTAGACTAGATAAAATCTACTGGCTCTGTGTGTGGGAGTAAAATGTACTGATGATTTCAGACTATATATTCAGTGCGTTGCCTATATGTGATTTATAAATAAATGATTGTGCTGTTTACCTGATACTTTGATGCACATGTCCTCGTCTCCATCACAGTTTAGGATTCCGCTGCAATTTCCATTCCCATCACAACGGAAGCACTTCTTTCCATTGGGCTTAGTTTTTGGTGGCTCTGGATGGATGGAAATGAGATATTGAGATGATGATTATGATATAATATAATTTATTTTATGTCCATATGTGAAGTTATGAGAACATTATTTTGTACTTATAGTCATCTGGAAAATATTTCAAACAAGTAAATTGAGGTAGTAGTTTTTTCGTTGAGTACATTTTTCTATTTCTTTCATTTTCTCTTTTCGTAGAATTCCTTATCCTGCTGAGTCATCAGCACTATGTCTGTCAGTTATTTTTTGGAGATAAACAGAAAAGACTGCAGCACAAAACATTTTTGCAAAGTGATCTGAGCCATTTATACACCAAATTTAGCACTTTTAAAGATTCAAAGCATTTACCTGGAGTTTTGTTGTTGCAGAGGCTTGAATTGCAGCAGTCACTGGTTAAAACTTCTCTGGATACTCCATAGTTTATGGAGCCCTGAATACACTCATGAGTGGCCAAACAGGATTTGGTTGTAACATCCATAATCCTTGCATTTCCTGCAAAACACAAGTTTGAATTTTTCATGTCTGGTTTTTACATTTCACCACAAGCTGAAATGGATATGCTCCCTCACCGTTATATTTGGTAATTCTAATTGCTCCACATTGATTCTTGTCAGCTGCACATTGCATTTGAGTGCAAGTTGATCCATCAGCACACATGAAACACTCCAGACTGTGAACTGTTGAAATTCAAAAAGAGGACTGAGTATACGGCTCATCAAACATGATCAAACTAAAATAAAAATAAACACATAGCTAAACCAGGTTTAAACCAGGACTATTTAAATACAGTTATAATTTAGCATGAAATACAATTTCTTTGTACTAATCTAGAACATACCAGGACTAAACTAAATCAAGGATTTAAATCAAGGAACTAAACCAGGATTAAAACAGCTTAACATTTAAAATCCAGTTTTAAATTGGCATATGTTATTACGAGTTATTTTCTTTACACTAAATCAGAATAACATCAGCACTAAACTAAATCAATTGTAATCTGGATTCGTGTGTAAACCAAGCATAAACGAGGTGTAAACCAGGTGTAAATAGGACTAAACCAGGACTAAGCCAGGACTAAACCAGGACTAAACCAGGACTAAGCCAGCACTAAACCAGGACTAAACCAGCACTAAACCGGGACTAAACCGGTACTAAACCAGGACTAAACCAGGACTAAACCAGGACTAAACCGGGACTAAACCGGGACTAAACCGGGACTAAACCAGGACTAAACCAGGACTAAACCAGGCCTGAGCATGATATTTTAGCTTCTGACCACTTCTATTATTCTTCATACCCCAGCTTGTGATCAAGTCAATTAATTAAGCACATTATATAATTCTTCTAACTTCACAATTATAAATGTCCTACCTTGTGGAAAAAGCACAAGTCCGATGACAAGAGGATACAGATGCATGGTGGAGATGGGTCTATATGTCTATGAGGCTGCAGTTTTCTAGAAGCTTTTAACATCTTTAGACCACTCCCTCCGCTAAGAATCAAAAACACTTTCCATGTTTGTGTTCATCTTCACCTCTTTGATAGCTCTGATCATCTCAAATGTGTACTTTACTTCATTTTTGTTTAAATGTTAGTCAAAATGGTGTTTAATTGGTGCTATTGGGAAGACAATTAACTGTGTGTGGGGGTGTGTGTGTGTGCGTGCAGGTGTGTGTGTGTGTGGGGGGGGTGCGTGGGGGTGCGTGGGTGTGTGTGTGTGTGTGTGTGTGTGTGTGCACGCGTGCGCACACTACCCTGCTATGGGGAAGATTATTATAAGGTCTTGGTAGTTTTCTCAAATTAAATATAAAAAAATATGTTACAGAAAACATTTTAAATCTGAAAGTCTGAGAAATGTTTTCCTCCTAAAACAATATGACAGTGCACAGGAAATGGATTAAGTGCTTCAGGTGGAACAACAAAAGGAAATAGCATAGGGTTATAGACATACTCGAATCAAATTGTGTGCTGCACCAAAGCTTTTTCATTCATAATTCAGACCCTTGTGAAAGTCTAATGTAGTGTAAACCACAAAAGCAGAATACAAGGCTTTTTGTCTTGTTATTTTGTTGCACTAATGCAACTATTTATCTGTGTAGCCATGGTGTTCCCTCAGTTATAATAATCCATTATGGCATAAAACCAACTAATCTATCTCCATGAGAATGTTCCAAAGTATTGTTATCTTTCTATTGCCATGAAATCATGCAGGACAGGTGACTGACCACCTCCAGTTTTGCTTTAGAGAAGGTCATATCGTTTTTTTCAGGATGCCAATAGGTGTGTAAGCACCCATTGTGTTAAATTACAAGTGTTAAGTGTTAAACTACAACATGTGTGGATTATTATTTTACATTTGATTAATTCTAAACAGCCTTATTGGTCTAACGCACCATAATAATTAAATTACGTCTATTGTCTTATTGACAGCTTACTCAAACAGCATTGAGACTGCTCTTATCAAGGTGACAAATGACATTCACCTAAACACTGATATATGCAAATTATGAGTCTTGATCGTGTAAGATCCTCTTACAGAGACTAGAAGACTGGGTGGGCATCTCTGGTACAACACTAAACTAGGTTTAAGTCCTATCTAGAAGACAGGGTGTATTTGTTGAAACTGTAAAATGTGTCTCAGATAAAATGTCCCTGACCAGTGGGGACCCCTGTTGTTCAATCTCAAAATGCTGCCATTAGGCCAGTTAATACACAGCAATAATGTGTCCTACCACAACTATGCAGATGACACTCAGATCACTGGCAGCAGGTGAATATGGACCAGTGGATTCACTCTGCGGCTGGATCCAACAGATCAGTGTGTGGCTGTAAAAGAACTTTCTTCAGCTAAACTCAGACAAGACTGAAGTCATAGTTTTTCGCCCACAGAATATATATATATATATATATTTTTTTATCTCGTTGTGTGGATTTGTTTGTATTGTAATTTTAATGTCTTTCTTATTCTGTAAAGTAATTTGCATTACTTTGGTTGGAATTGCTATACAAATAAACTTGCCTATTTAGATTGACTTTGTCACAGTTTGATATAGAACTCAAAAGCAGAACACAGAAACATAGCCAGGATTATTTATTTACAGTTAATTAAGCTGTTGGGCTGGCAGGGCAGAGAGGCAGATAAGCAGGGCAGGAAGATAAACAGGGCAGGCAGGCAGGCAGATAAGCAGGACAGGCACGATCTGGGCACAGGAAAAAAACAAAACACTTTCAGCCAAGAATCCAAAATATCAAAAAGAGCAAAGTGAAGAAATACTAACTAAAAATGTAAATCAAACAAACTGGCAAGAAATGGCTTTGGAGCTACTCTTCTTATACTAAAGTAGATGAAAGCCAGGTGTGCAGTGAGTAGCCACTCCCAGACAGGAAAAGACAGAGAAGACAGAGAATGAGGAGGAGACAATTGGAAAAGCAGGACTGGACCGGAGCAGACTGTGACAGATTCACAGTTGAAACCAGAAATTTACATTAACTATATGAAAAGACACATGTGCTTGTTTTTTCTCCTTGTCTGACATGAAATCAGACTAAACTTTTCCTGTTTTAGGTCAATTAGGATTACCAAAAATGAACGTGCTTCGGTCCAAAATGTGCATATCAACCCAAAAACAAAAGACCTTGAAGATGCTGGCTAAAGCTAGTAAGAGTGTGTCATTATTCACAGTGAAACGAGTACTGTACCTATATGGGTTAAAGGCCACTCTGCC
The DNA here is from genome assembly GCF_009829125.3 of Periophthalmus magnuspinnatus. Classification (NCBI taxonomy): domain Eukaryota; kingdom Metazoa; phylum Chordata; class Actinopteri; order Gobiiformes; family Gobiidae; genus Periophthalmus; species Periophthalmus magnuspinnatus. The sequence continues at coordinate 24,153,003 of NC_047141.1, read as the reverse complement.
AAGAAGAAGTCACTACTTCAAAAGAAACATAAAAAGCCAGGTGACAGTTTGCAAATACACACAGGGACAAAGACCTTCATTTTTGGAGACATGTCCCGTGGTCTGATGAAACTAAAATTGAACTGTTTGGCCATAATGAGCATTGTTACATTTGGAGGTAAAAGGGGGAAACTTGCAAACCTGAGAACACTGAGAACACCATCAAGAAAAGAACATTATATGGAAATACTGAAGCAACATCACCCAGGAAGTTAAAGCTTTGGCACAAATGGATCTTCCAAATGGACAATGACTCAAACATTACCTCATACATACAGCACTGTGCTTGATATTGTACACAGGTCTGACAGTGACCAGCCAAAAAAGTGCCTTATTGTACTTAACTCTTGTGTTGTAATAAATTCCTTTTTTTAAAATTTTATTCTCTTGGTTTTTAACTCACTGCTCACCCCTGTGGTTTACGTGCAGTTCTGAAATGGAGCCGTAGACTCTTTAATCCTAGGTGGCTTTGCTGATTTTAAAAGTTCAGTTAAATTTTAATCCTCGTAAAAGGGTCCTTTCTCGGCCACACTGATGTAATGCTTAAGTTGCCCGCTCTTAATCAGCTTTCCCTGGTTGTATACGCTCTACCATGAGTTCACCGAGCCTGTGGTCCTGACCCAGACCAGCCCAAAGCCGAGGTTGAGGTGGGAGTGCCAACCCCTGAGTGAGCCTGTTCATTGAAATTACACTGAAATCAAGGCATTTTGTGAACCGTAGGAATTTCTCCAAGTCCATAAACGCAATCTACACTCTTAACTCTTCAGGGCAGGTTTTATTTTACAGAGATAGACCACATATTCATTAACCAGAGCAATTACCCCGTGTGCAGTATATTTCTTGTGTGATTTCTGCAAAAGGGCAAAAGCGATTATGTTTAAAAATGACAAAAAATGAGTTCAGACATGCTGACATATTTATATAAGCCTAGTAAGTGCTTTCATTTCTACCAAGTGTCATTAATTACAATTAACCACTGCCTTATTAAAAATGGCCAAAAGCATTACTGTCTGTGTCGCAAATACAGGTCAATTAAAAAGTTCACAATCCAGCCCTGATCAGGACTGTGCATGGTGTTACTCACACAGGGCCGGCCAAGCCTATAGCAGACGGCGCAGCTGCTGAGGGCCCAGAGGCCACCACAAGGCCCCCAAGAGCCCATACATTTATATTGAAAATGACGATTGGAAAGTTTGTTTTTTCCTGAAAACTAAATGGCACTTGGGTGTTTATACTAGTCTAAATATCCTTAAACAATTAGAAGCTAAATATTTTCCGCCTATATTTGTTTTTGAATTGGGCAGTGGTGTGGACAGCTATGTGAGGACAGCTACGTGTTAAACAGGTGTGAGAGACCCCTCCCCTTGAGGTGTGCTCTGAGTGCACTGAGGCAGCAGAGGGACATTTGAATGGGTGTTTTACAGACTAAAAGACTTTGGTTGGTGTTTCTGAAGTACAAGATAATGCATGAAAAGCCCCAGAGGAAGATTGTTTTGGGGACAGGACTTTTCAGAGAGGACTCAAAATATGTCCCCACCTTACACCATTGGAACTGCAGATAAAATGGTGAGGCCGGACGTGTATAACAGACCAGATGCATATCAGAGAGGCACGAGGGCAGCAGGTCAGTCCGTTTATTACACTGGCTCTTTTTGGTTGTGGCTCATCCTTTTGTCTCTAAACATCAGATGATGTGAGTGTAGCTAAAGTGTCACTGCTCCTGTGTCAGATTGACAGCGCTGATTTTGGCAGAAACTTTGGTTATATCTGCTGGATGAAAGAACGACCTGTGAACGACTCCTGGATGCATTGTGAATGCTCATATGGGGATGCACCGGTACCACTTCACTTTGAGTACTCGCCGATACCGAGTGAAGATGCCAATACCAGACATTTTACAGTAGTAAATCTAATTAATTTCATAGGATTTTTTTTTAGTATAGCCTACTTTTTCATCTAGGAAAACTTATTTGAGGCTGTTTTAAATTTCTGCTAAAATCACTGTAGTTGGGGTATAATTTAGAGAAGCACCTGGTTTAAATATTTACCACTTAGTCTTTGCAGCTGGGTTAACTCCTAACAAAATATATGCTAACAGTGGCTTGTTAGCAGAACAGTGAGTGTTGTCTTACTTTTACCATGGCTCCTCTGCCTCCGACCCAGCTCTCCACGACTGGTACGACCCTCACACCCTCCGATTCAATTCACTTCGACTGGTACGGATTACTTTGTCTCTGACCCCGCTGCCCACGATCCGCTCAAGGACTTCTGCAAACAACCCTGCTCTCAACTGTCTTCATTTGCATATTACAACCTGTAAATAAACCTTGTTAAACTGTTACCCGAGTTTTGAATCTTTTGGTCTCCCTGTCAGTCATTACGACAGTGATATAATTAATAATAATAAGTAAATGTACTCTTGCTTTAGTACATCTTTTGGCTACTCCAATGACATAAAGAATTGATAAATGTAAGCCCACTTTAGTCAGCTGGAATGCATTAAAATATACTAGAAACCAAGAAAAAAAATGCATAAATTAAAATTTTCTGTGGTAGACCCCTCTGCCTTACATGTTTTTATACTGTTGTGGCTATTGATGTTGTGAGCCTCTAGAATATTCAGTCTTTTTAAGTCTTTTATCCATCCATCCATCCATCCATCCATTTTCTTCCGCTTATCCGGGGCCGGGTCGCGGGGGCAGCAGTCTAAGCAGGGACTCCCAGACTTCCCTCACCCCGGACACGTCCTCCAGCTCCTCCGGTGGGACCCCAAGGCGTTCCCAGGCCAGCCGAGAGACATAGTCCCTCCAGCGTGTCCTGGGTCTTCCCCGGGGCCTCCTCCCGGTGGGACATGCCCAGAACACCTCCCTAGGGAGGCGTCCAGGAGGCATCCTGAGCAGATGCCCGAGCCACCTCAGCTGGTTCCTCTCAACGTGTAGGAGCAGCGGCTCTACTCCGAGCTCCTCCCGTGTGACCGAGCTCCTCACCCTATCCCTAAGGGTGCGCCCGGCCACTCTGCGGAGGAAGCCCATTTCAGCCGCTTGTATCCGCGATCTTGTCCTTTCGGTCATTACCCAAAGCACTATTCATAATCTTGTGAAATATGCATAGTGTCACTGAAGTGGAGGACCCCAGTGACAAATTCAGCTTAGGGCCCCCTAAGGGCTAAGGCCGGCCCTGTGCGCACAAGTCTGACAATGATCGGCACAAAAAGTGGCTTGGTCCACCGGAAAACTCCCGATGCACCAGATGCTGGACACATTTTAGGGGGTTTATGTGGAGCAACCCCAGTGCACAGAAGATTTTGTTCTGTTTATTTTACTTTTTGGTCTGTCTTGTTCACATATAAAGCGCGTCATTATTTCTATGTTCACGGGAAAGCCCCGTGAACACGCGCGCGTTTCCACTAAACGCAGCTAAATACACCGTGAGGACTGTACGCGCTGGTGGCGAAGTATAAAAAGCTTTTTGACACAGACCCAGGCTCACCTCTGCAGACAGACGCACAGGAGGAGACTGTCGCTGATATTAAGTTGACCAACGTGTCAAACAGCAGCGCCCAAAGTGTAAACATGTTTCTTGTATGTTGAATAATATGCAAATAAAAATCAAGCTTAGGTTTAAGAGTGTAGATTCTGACATAGCGTTCCAATAATTGGGCATGTACAGACAGCACGTCCCATATTATGCCTACAAGGAGGGATCGCCTTTTGGAAAGACACAAGTTGCTTTAGGAATAACTTCAAGGACTACTTTATGTCCCTTTGCTCCCAGTAGCTCTGTCCTCAGTAATAGAAATACGTTGTGTGTACAGCAACATTATGAGAGACGGTGGTTGTATTTACAAAGGAACTATGTCTTTTTCACACAAAATCCAAATGGAATAATGAAACCCGTGTCAGACAATTCAAGTCATTCAGTTCAATTATTAGACAGTAAATATATAATATAACACTTTATGAATAGAATAGTTAGATGTTTAACCACAAGAACAGAAAATTGAAGAATGGCAACAAAATACATTCTACATTTGGGAAGTACATTTTATTTTGCATGTGGTCGGATCAGATTAAAATTGTTAACAAAAAACAAAACAAAAAAAAACAAAAAAAGCAACAAAAAAACGCTACAGGTGATTTGCATCTTTACCTAGAATGTTTCATAGTATAGCTTTAAGCGTATCAATCTCCATGGGGACAATCAAGTGACACCACAACGAGTTACTGGTCAAATATATGGAGATTGTAAGAATGCATGTTTTTCAAGTGTTTTTTAAACCATAAAAACACCCAAAACTGACGAAATGAAAGATTGTTTTTAGCAATAGAAACACCTGCACAAGAATAAATGCATGATAGATAAGTTAAGATAAGTTAGAATAGCAAGTGGCAAACTCCCCACCAGAAAAGTTACATAGTGCACCTTTAAATATTGTTTTTAGTTTGAGAAAAAGAAGAGTGAGAGTAGCGTGGTGGTCAACAGCAGCAGACTGGCACTGGTGCTTGTGCCTCCATTGCAGTAGTTTTTGTCACAGCACTTAAGAGGTCTCACTGTCTTTATAAGTGGAGATGGGTCGACGCACATGCTCTTGGTGGCACATCCTTTGATAATTCCGTGTTCACCTGAAAAAAGAAAATTCCCGACACATATTTTTCACATCATAGACACACCATCTCTTCACATTATTTGCAGTTTTATATGAAACATGTGTCAGACTGGACTGTTTACCTTCACCACTGGCACAGTAGATTTGGTCTCCGTCACAGTTCAGTGTCCCAGTGCAGTCTGATTTTCCATCACAGCGGTAACACTTTAATCCATTGGGGTTGGTTTTACGAATTGCTGTGGCAAAGAATAGTATTAAAATGGTGATTAATAATGGTAAGTGTGCAGACACTAGAGGCAAAGTGGGTGAAGTGTAATTGCCCAAGGTTACACGGATTTTTACAAAGAGTAAAACCAAACAATAATGATCATATTAATATTATACAAATTTTCAAAACAAATATTGACAACCAAAATCATGTCATTGTGATGTACATGTGTATGATTTGTCATTTTGAACTTGGGTATGCATAGGTCAAGTCACTTACGTTCGGGCGGCTTCTCAGTGTTGCATTTGTCGGAGTCACAGCACTTGGTTGTAATAAAATTTTCCAAAACCCCTCCATTAAAAGAGGCATCGGTGCAATGCTCCGGCTTGGCGCAAGATCCATACATCTCATCATAACGTTTTATATTTCCTGCAAAATAAAAACGTATGTTTTTGAGTCTCAGGCACAAACTCTGGAAATGTTTCTTATTCTGCACAAACCCTGGAACATAAATAGTCTCATCGCTGTACAGCGAGTGAACTCAGCAGGACACTGCTCTTCAGAACCTCCACATGTGGCACCACCTGTTCTACACTTGTTACATGTGAGGGTATAGGCTGAAAAACACACATTTAGTTAGTTTAGAGGAGCAAAAATGATACCTATAACAAAAAAGCGTGACTTATAAAACTTAACCCAAATGAAGGTTACTAAAAACAGCAGCAGCAGCAGTTTACCTTGTGGAAATAGGGCAATCCCACTGACAAGAAAAAACAGATGCATGTTTGGAATAAGTATGTGTTAGGTTGTTATATTGTGTGTGCTGTGCAGTACTCTCATCTGTGAGTTTTGTTTTTTAATCAACCTTAGACCACGCCCTCTCTCTTTGAATGCATTTTATTGTGTGTGTGGGTACCATTTTATACAAAAGCATCTAAAAAAAGACAAATCAACTGGGCTTCATATTTTTTTAACCTGCCAATAAATGTATTTATTTATTTAATTTTATTTTTTGCTGTTGGCAGTTCTGATGATTTTTTTTTTTTTTTTTCCTTAGTTTTGTTTTGTTTTGGTCAAAACAAATCTAACTTTAACGAAATCAAAAGTGTTTTCCCAGTATATTATTTGAAAAAGTACTTTTCATACAAAACATGCAAGAGAAAGTCCTTCACAGTCTAAAACACCGTTGTTTTAAACACAGTTTAAAAACAATCTTACAATCCCACATGCCCTTCCACCCAACCCCCCTACCTCCTACCCACTGGCAGTTGGCGAACATATAGACTTTAAAAATTATCTGGGAAGAGGGCTCTTAAACCAGCCTCCCATGTTAATGGGTGATGTTCTGCCAAGTAAACCTTGACTCAAATATCAATGCTTATCTCAAGAGGAAAAAAAATTAAAATTGCACTGTCTATAAAAAAAAAAATCTCATCTGCAAGAGAAAAAAAGAAGAAAAAGATAAATACAAAAACCGAATTATTATTATTTCATCTTTAGAACAAAACACTTTGCAGATAAAAAAAAAAAAAAAAAAAAAAAAAAGTGCATAATTTGTTCTATTTTGTCGCTTGCTGCTCAGGGCTTCCTTTGACTCTTTGACTTAAATAACCATTACAGTAGTTGCTGCAGAGGATCTGTCTAAAGGACTTTAGTACAAAAGCAAAGTGTGAAAATGTTTCTTGCATGTTGTGTAATATGCAAATGAAAATCAGGCTGAGGTGTAAGTGTGTAGTACTATTCTGAACTATGTCATTTTGTTTGGGCATGTACAGACAGTGAGTCCCATACTATGCCTACAGAGATTTTTAATCAGTTATTTTTTCATTATTATTTTGTATTTAAAATGATATGCATATTTTGGATTAGAAATCTGTAAAGATGTAATTATTAACAATAACCTAGAATTTATCCAAACAGCTGTAAAGGTTGACAAGAAAAGTAATCTATTTGCAGGATGTTTTCCAGTATGTAATAAAAAATATATGAAATATAAGTGTTAAAAATACAAATTAAAAGTAATAACAAAGAATGTTTATGTACAGTAAATCAAAACAGAGTGAGTATATAATACAAAGAACAATACAAAGAATTCTGACATAACATTCCAAACTATGTCATTTTGATTGGGCATGTACAGACGATGTATTATGCCTACAGGGAGGGATCGGCTTTGGGAAAGACGCACAAGTTCATTTAGGAATAACTTCAAGAACAACTTTATCTCCCTTTGCTCTATCAGTATCCATATCTGTATAAGATCATTAGGAGAGAAGGCGGCTGTATTCAGAAAGAGCTGATGACTTTTTCACACCATCCCAGATCCGAGCAGCATAATGAAACCTGTCAGACACACAATAAATAATAAATAAGTATAAATAAATGTAACTTATTTCAATGGTAAATGGTCAAATCATGTATATCACAATGTACAATGTACAATGAATACAAAAACAAAAAAATTGTATGAAAAATATTTACCAGTTTTTCTCTGTGAGTATAGTATGTGAGAGCTGAGAGCGGGGCATGGCCAGTATCTGACTCCGAAGCTTGGGAACCATAGCAGAAAAAGTCAGATGCCCTCTGTACCCAGGAAGTAGAGAAAAGAGAGGGTATGTGCCCGACCCTGGCAAAAATATGCATAATATGGTTAACTGCACACTATTCTTTGGACATTTTAGTCATTTTATATGTTAGAAAGTCAAAAGACTCACCTGCTTTGTTTAAATTGTCCTCTTCACCCTCCTGCACAGGAAGTAAAAACATATTCACCTCATTTTCGAGGTAGTCTGACCTCAATCCAGGAAAGATGTTGCAGTCCAGCATTGACAATGTGCCTGACAACAACAAATGGCAATACTTTACAACACTTCACATTAAGACACATACCTGCATTTAGTTGTTCAGGCTGCATAGAACCTTATTCAGTATATTAGGAGTATATCTTATATTTAACCTTTGTATTTAAGATGAGAATGTGCCATCAGTTTGTCCACCACCATATGCATATTCTTCATATTTTTGGGGCAAAAATCATCTCTTCTTGCCTTATTCTGGAGAAAAACTGGAGAGGAAGCACAGGTTTCAATAATAAAGCAGTGTGAGTATGGGAAAAATCAGAAATCAATCATTAAACCTATATGAGGATAGTATTCAGCCCCGTCTTCTTTGCCCAAGGAGCCGGAGCTGTCATGGCTTGCAGAGGGCGTGGAAGGTTTCAGCATCTCAGCAGTCTGCAAAAATCTCAACAGCCAAAATGGAAATGTGTTATAATCACAATTGAACTTGCCTGTCAGTGCCTAAACCTGCAGTTGGCAGAACGTTCCTCATTATATGGAAAGGCCATGCTTTATATGAAAGCTCAGAACCTCCAGAATTCACTCACAGGCTGCACTGGCACTGATTAATCATTGGCTGTATGTGTTGGGGTTTAGGTAGTGACCATTCAGATGAGAGAGAGTCCAATTAGGTTTAAACCAACTGGATTTTAACATTGAAAATGGTGACCTGAATGAGAGACATATGTGAGACTTCTTCTGCTATCTTGTTGGTTAATCATCTTGAGAACCAAAACAAATAAAGTAAATAAATGGGACATCATGTTCAATGTTTTAGTATTATAACTGTTGTGAGTAAACGCTATGTTTATTTTTGAACAATTTTGTGGTTCTAGTCATGTCTTGGTTTTGCTAATGTTAAAAGCAGTTAATATGAAGGGGCTTATAGTTTAATTTCTAAATGGTGAAATACAAATTCCACAAATACTTGGTTATGGAACACAACATGAATGTTAAATTCAGGTTGAGTCGAATCCCATGGCCTACATACCTGTATAGGTTTATATCTGTAAACCAGTCCTGAACCACAATTACAACATGGCACACTGTAAACAGGAAGGCTGTTATCTGTAAAGACTAAAAACAAATAAAAATGAATTTCAAATTTAAATTAGACACAACCAGAAAAGCCTCGATTTGTTCTGCCACTGCCCTCTGCTGGACATTTATATACCTGCATTTCCACATATGTATGAGGAAGGTTGTACTCTGGAGGTAATTTCCGATCATTGTTGATGAGGTGATCAAGAATGGATGGGCTGAGGATGGGCTAGTGAAAAATCAGTGTAAGAATTATTAATATAGGAAACAAATAGATGAAATTAAAATAGATTATTATTATTATTATTATTATTATTATTATTATTATTGTTTTACCTGTGTGTCCAAAAATATAACACGTTCTTGTGTAATAAAGAAATCCACTCCTGAGCTCTGGTTACCTCCTCTCTCCTTGATTTCCTGGGTTTGAGCTCGGAATACATAAGCCCTTCAACAAGTTAGTAGGGTTAGCTTTACTTGTTTTTCAGTAAAAATAAATCACTAAAAACACTGTCACAATCAGTGTACTCAGTGTGTATTTAAAACATCATCTTTCTTATTACATTTACCTTGGATCCTCCTCAGGTGTATTGGCGGATAACAGGGACATAATGGTTGATTTTCCTGAGCCTTGCAGACCAATGACTCCAACTACCAGCATGTCTGTCTGGTCTCTTAAATACTGTAATAAGAGCAATAATAGGAGACCAATTTAAGAACATGTTAATAATTGTAATGTATGCAATGTAAATTGTTACCTCCATTGCATTGTCACACCAATTCATCTGTTCATCTACCAATTTAATGCTGTGTTTCATCTTCTCAGGTGGAATTAATTTAGCTTGACCAACCAAAGCTTTTAAACAGAATAAAGTAGCAATTTATTTACACATGTTGAGAAGTAACATGATTCATTTATCATGATAAATACTGAACTCACGATCCACAGCACTGCTTGTTGCCGAACCACCCATTCCTCGGTTTTGTATCTGGTAGACTGGCTGCGTGGGACGCTGCCCCTCTCGCTCTATTTTTGAGGGTCCAGCTCCAGGAGGTTGAGCAGCTGCTTCTGGAGGGGTGCCTGGCTTACCCCCATCATCCCGGGCCTTCATCAGCATAATAGGCTTTTCAAGAACAGGTCCTCCACTGGGTACTACATTTTGTGTAGTTTTAGCCTGAAAGAAATTCATCAAAACAAACTGATATATGAAGCACCTTAGTATAGCAGTGTGACAGTAAATGTTTATGTGAACTAAAATCTAAAGTAAAGTAGAAATTGTTGACAGATTACAACTGAATTAACATAATTGTTAACCATAACAGTATCCATTTATGCATGGTTATATTGCTTATCTTAGCTTCTGTATGATTTCAGACATTTTTAATTATCCTTACCCTTTCTGCTGGGGGTTTAGCCAGAATAATTGGAGTTTTCTGAATAAGTGGTCCAGGTGGTTCCTCACTCCCGTCCTAGAAACAAACATCATTTTAATCTACACATGACAGACTGGAGGACCAAATCATTGTGCTTCAGTAAACATAATTTATAACAGAGTAGAATTTAATTTTTTTATGTAATTCATGCATTTAAGTAGATGTTAGTGAAAGAAATATAGATCCATATATGGAAATTGTATCTTTGATCTAATACGTTTTGATGCTCTATTTAGCCAACTACATCACAAAATGTCTGTCCCCAACTCAAGTAAACATTTTGTGACTTTTTATGTGTTCAACTGAGTAGGAAGCAAGAAAACAAATCATTTAATTTATGTTCTAATGGAAGATAGGGGTGGGATTTAGTAAAATTAGAAAAAAATAAGTCAAATGTGCGTTAAATGTATTGGATACATGTGTTCATTAATCTGCTCGAAATAAATAAATAAGAGAATGAATAAATCAATGTGACTTATAGAGAGAATATATAGAAAATTATGCGTTTAATGTGAAACTCAGCCATAGAGCCTACTACAGACTAAATATGGTGTACGAAGTAGCCATTTTATAATAGATTCATGGATAGTACTGACCCTCCGCTCTCGGGGCTGGTACTCTCGGTCTCGGCTCGGTCCAGAGAGGTTTTGTCCTGGGGGACCCACATCTCTCTCACCCCGGCGACGTCTCCTCCGTCGTCCCGGACAGTACATTCCTGGCTGACTGTGTCCCGACTCCGACATGGCACACCACAAAATAACTGACAACTGTACTATTCACATATAAAATGACTGTAAGAGAAATATGTTCTACCAGATTCTACCCTCACGCTGGATGTAAATATTCGTTCGTTTTCTAGACCACTTGATTTGTTGCAATGGGATGCGCAGTTGAGCGGGTTCCAATATGAAACTTACCCAATAAGACTCCGCCCGTCTGAAAGTATCTACTGTAACAAATGAAACGCATAACGTCCGTCGACTTGGAATTACCGAGTAAAACACCTATCTACATTTAAAGGTTCCTATGGCGCACAGCAACGAAACTATTTGGTTTATTTGTCATGAATTTTATATTCAAATTTCCTGAAACTACGATACGCTGGCTTTGTTTGAAGAGCTTGTGTAGTGGTAGTAAATAGTTTGGAATAATGATATATAATATAACACACGCTTCTGGAACAACTAGGCCATTGATTGTCGCATTATTAGGCAATGTAATATAAATATAGCCTTTACTGTGACTGTTGAAAAGATAATTTAAGTGAGATCTCACATAAATAAACAGATTACTCATTAGTCTGTAAAATGTAGGCTTCCATGGGCAATAGGCTGATACAAGTTTCTCAGTGTGATCAATAGTTTGGAGAGGCAATCTTGTTTTTGAAAATACCGTTAAATTGCAGTTTCTTATTCTTGTGACTTTAAACGTAAACATGATCTTATCTAATATACAACAAGCCAGGACACAATAGACCACTTATTAAAGCTGAACTGCGCCATGCTTTTTATTTTTAACTGCCTTCAGCTTTTATATTACACCTATTTAAAAAATTAATGTATGCAAGTACTATATCTTGTATAATTTCATCACTTTGTTTGACATTTCTCGTTACAGAATAAACGGAACTATGAATGCCCAGCAGAGGGAGCACATGCCCAACTCAGCCCAAACCTTGCATTAATTTGTTGAGACATGTACATTTGGTTCAATAGAACCTCATGGCATAATGAGACTTTCTTGCACCATTTGATTTAATCTTGAAGAGAATTTTGAGTTATTTACTGAATTAAACAAGTAACACAGCTCAACAGAGACAATACTGTACAATGAAAATTATTTCATATTCCATAGGAATACATATGGACAAAATCAATTGTTAACCTTGAAGCCTTTCAAATCTCACAAACCAACAGCTGAGATCAGTTCACAAGAGGCTTAGTCACAAATACTTTGTACAACTGATTAAAAACATACAGGAAATCGATCAAATGCCCCATGATTCCTTCACTGTTCTCTGTGTAATTCTACAGCAGTGAGTCATGGTGCTGAACACCGGGCCAGAAGATGAGATCTTTGGTCGGGATGCCAGTCTTTCAAGTGGTTCAGCATGTTCAGCCGCCCCTGTGCAAAGGGGTCACCCACTCATTCCCCAGTGTTTTAGACCTGCTCAGCCTTGTCACCTGAGATGAAACAAATACACTAAATAGTACACAAACTTTCACAGCCCACCCTGCAGTGAGATCCCTTTACCTGATTTCGGGCGAGCGCTGTCGCAGGAAATGAGAGAGCAGCTCAGATGTCTGTTGGAAGCAGTGGTTAAGCTCATCTAACTTCTGCTCCATGGATAGGATCCGCTGCTCCAGCTCCCGATAAGAATTATTCCAATTAGCACTTAGGTCACACATTATCATCTGCATCTTTGGGAGGTCCACCATTTCACTGGCAAAGTCTCTTAGTTTCCTCTGTTTAAGTCGTAAATGGCGAAATCTGTTTGGAAAAAGTTTAAGTTAAGAGTGAAGCTAATTTAATTTTATAAAACATTTATGTATGCATTATTTTTGTGTTTTTAAAATGTAAATAGAAGGAAGGCATAAAAAAAACATCCACTACATTTTAATATTGATGCAATATTGGGTTTCATAGTGTTTGAAAATAAATCCAAGTTGTTACTGAATAGTCTTCTTTTTACCATCATGTTTTTACTCTGTAATGTGTTATTGCTAATATCCTCCTCCGCTGATGGCCCACTGAACTGTTAATGACAATCACTGTTTCACTCTGGGTTAAATCAACAGTTTAGTAATGCCCTGCAAGGCAAATGTTGAGACTTGGGACTATACAAAAAATAAACTGAATTGAATGTTGGCTGGTACAGAGGTTTGGGTCACTCACACTCGGATTGCCTCCAGGAGGCAGCGCTGGTGCCTCCTTTGCTCACCACGATTCTCCTGACTCAGGTTGGCACGGTGCAACAGCCAGCACTCTCTAAGCACGTTTGCAGCAGCATGGCGAATCTGTTGGTCAAATGGTTCAGTACAGGAAAAAAATAACTTTAAAGCTATCAACATGAACATCTAATCTACTGTTTCAGGAAGTCAGTTATGTTTAAACCCAAGTGATATCTGTATCAAGCAGTAGAGCAATTCTAAAGTGTGTCTGAATGAAGGATTGGTTGCACCTGGTCTGAAAATGAGACCAAATATTGTGAATATTGGTTATTAAAGTTATTTTTATTTCACAACCTTTATAGCATAGGTTGGCTATATCGAGGTAATTCTTTCCTTGTTTTTCTTTCTTTTTTCTTTTTTGTTGTTTGTTTTTGTTTTGCCATTTGATTTGACTAACAAATAATCAGTTATTAAATATGCAGGAGCCAATTCAAAATAAAAGTCAGGAGTAGGTACTGTACATTTTTCTGCTATTAATGATTAAACTAAAAACAATGAACATTGCTTATATGTTTTAAAGTAATCACAAATCATTTTTTCATATATTGATCAATTACAGTTATCATTTAGGCCAGTTAGAAGGAGAACTACCCACACTGTCTGACCTTGAATTTTATTGGGCATCTCTTATAATACCCATGGGTTTGCATCCTTACTTACACACCTGGCTCAAGACAATGATGTGTGAAGCTCTGACAATTTGAAATGATGAATTTCGATATGGACTGACCCTCCATTTGTGAACCACTGATGTATCTTCACTTCTCCATAATGTTATCGAGATGGGGGACAGAGGTCAGTATTTTTGTACTGATTAGCAAGCATTTTCAAGAAATACCACAAACCAACAAATTATCACTAATCATTTTCTGGTCCATGTCTCATTTGTGGTTCATAGTATATTATGTCATTTAAAACTAAGCTTATCAAAGTTTCACCTGTGCTCTTTGATTCTATTTACGTCTGTTTATCTTCCTGCCCCCTTCACCGTAAAAATCCAACTGATGATGTCACTGGAGGTTAATAATAGTGTCCCATCCAGATGTCTTCCCTTGTTCCCACCAGTGTAAGTGTGAATATCGGATGCTCCGTAACCTCACACACACCCATGCACAATCCAAATAAAGGCTGGACCCCGTGTAAGGATGCTCCTCGGGACAGGATGCAGCCACCAAAGTGCAGGAAATGGTTATATCCTCCCAAGAACTGTGTATTTACATCAGGTATAACACAGTCTCCTGCAATGGGACATCAAGCAAAATCCACAGGAGGTGCAAAGCGTGTGTAGAGATGTTATCAAAACTTTCTGAATGAAAAAGGAAATGTGAAGTTAATGTGACACACACAGCCAGCACGTCACGACTATTTAGAGTAGAGATTGAAAAGAAAATTATTATTGTTATTATTTTTGGCTAAACCTAATTCAGTTTTAAGTTAGTTAGTGGTTACATTTACGTTTTAACTATAGCCACAACAGCAGTAGATGTAATGTGTATGATTTGTAAGAAAAATACACTGGCTTCAACATATTCCTGGATATCAGTCCCCTGTTTATTGGTGTTTATGGTATAAACAGTGGGCCACTATAAACAGGGCCATTCAAAATGCCTTCTCTGTTTATAGGTGTCATTGTGAGTAGTTTTTTGCATAAAATTTTGGCTATTATATACAATGATTTGCTTTAACCATATTTTGCTATCTTTAGGACTTGTCTTCTTAAAAAACTGGTAGAAGCATTCACTTGTTCCGAGTGCATTGTCCTTAAGTGACACCAATTATTTTCCTTTCCTGAACATTTTTCCTGAGCTTAACACCTTCCACTTTCTAAAAATGGAAGTTACAGCCATATGAAGGGAAACTGAAGAACACATTTAAAGCAATCACAAATGGTAACAACTGTTGCCGTCAATACACATGACCCTCACATAACAGAGAGTCAAAGAGGAGCATTTTTGTTTTCTCTTGTAGCTGAGTATATATTTTCCAGAGCAGATAAATTTAGCACTTCCATATGCCCAGTTTTAAACATTTCACTACTACACTACACTGTGTAACTTTTCTGGTGGAGGGTCCACTTCCACCACCTACTAGTTTCCGTGGAGATGTTATTTTTTTGCGTAGAATGTTCCACGGTATTAAACTCAACTATTTCAAGGCCATGCTACCAGGCCAAGTTGTTTACAATGTAATTTTTAGCAATAAAAAGAAAAGAAGAAAAATGAATGCTAGATAGTAGATAAGTCTCCATAGAGATAAGCAAGTGGTGTACTTACCCCCAGAAAAGTTATAGTAGCATAGTAATGTATAGTATAGTGCACCTTTAAATTAAGGTGTTAGACTGAAAGATGACTTACTCTTTTTGAGATCTGTATATCCAGCATGAAGAAGTGTACATGCTTCTCTCCTTTGTTTAGAGCCAACTTTTTAGTGACGACGGCAACCAACATGGCAGTGCAAGCTACGCCCTGAGCAAAAAAAAAAAACATAATAATATAGGAATTATGGTTTCAAATTAAATATATATTACATTCTGAATTGCATTCACAAAGCAATCACCAAGTTACCTGCTTTCCTCTTTGTCAAGCATTAGAAATAGAGAGAAAATCAAGTATTAGTAGAGAAACAAACAGTACAAATACGCACATATGCAATATCTTTACTTAAGTGTAACTGGTTTTATTATTGCGAAAAGGCATTTAAATATTGACAGTTAGAGCAGCAAAAGTGGGGGTAAAGGAAGCTGTAGGAGTGTTAACATAAATAGTAGTATACCAAGAGTTAATGGCAAATATATTACAGTAGAACAATGGTTTAATGTGTTTTCTTAGGGAGTGGGCAGTATTACGTTTATTAATATTAATATATTATAATAATTATATTTTCCACCTCTGCATCAGGACACTTTTGTTACAGCAATGATGGACTCTCAAATGAAGTCGGAGACACATTCTTTCCTTGAAATCCTCTGTCCAGATTTGATTTGTAACATTTGTGTTGTCAACTGTTCTACACAGCTGCAGATAGATCTATCCTTCAAACTCAGGCAGCACAATGTAACACAACAGAACTGAAATTGCACTGTGAAATGTTGCACATATGTAAGGTATTGGAAGGGCTTCTGCTACCAATAATATATTCTGTCTTTTTAGGGAAAATACTATCCTGGCAATGGCAGTATAGTTTAAAGTTGAGACCTCTACAAACATGTCCTGAAAATATGTGATTCTTGTAATAGTTTAGCAGTTCATACCTCAGTCTTCTTTGAGTTAAAAATGTGCATTATGAATTGCATTCTGATTTGAAATGACAAACTTTAAACTGACCAAGTTGAGCTATATATATATATATATATATATATATATATATATATATATATATATATATATATATATATATATATATATGTGTGTATATATATATATATATATATATATATATATATATATATGTGTGTATGTGTATATATATATATATATATATATATATATATATATATATATATATATATATATATATATAATATATATTATATATATATAATATAAAATATAAATATTATATATAATAATATATATAATAGGACATCAACCTCCTGCATGACTGTTACTTTTTTTTTCCTTGTAACTCCATGAGCACAGGTTGGCACTGCCTTCCCTTGTCCTCATGCCAAATGCAATAAAGCACCTAAAAATGGATAGGGTGGAAAGTTTCCCATTATAAGAAGGGAAGCTTATAAAAACAAGAGAGCTGGAGAGAGAGTGAGAATTTATTTCACTCAGCCCTGCATGAGAGGTGCAGCTCAACCTGCTTGCGTTATCCGTCAGCCACTCCCGTATGCAGTTATTGTGGACTTAAAGTCACAGAATGACTTCGCTGTGACCCCTGTTGTTGCTTCACTGTTACTATATGACTTTACAAGCAATGGCAGAACAGCCAGCAAAAAAGGCAAAGAAAGGATGAAACAAGGGCTGAGAAAATGATCACAAATGATTAACTGAGATTGAGATTCAGTAATTTGTAATTGTTGATGATATACTACTAGTATACTATATACTTTTGTAATCGAGAGGTCTGCAGTAAAAGCATGAGGTTTGAAATGATGCTATAATTTAAAAGTATGTAATGTTAATGTTCAGAAAATGAATGCTAAAGGATATTTTTATTTGATTTTAATAGACCAAACTAATTGTAATTGGCCAAGGACAAACACTGATATATTGTTGTCATATTACAATAAAGACATATGCTGTTATGATAAAATACCAAATAAGATCTTTCTTATACATAGGTTTCAAAATTACCAGTGTTGCAATTACCAATTGAAACTTTTTATCTTTTGAAACCTATGAATTGCTGAAAAAAATAGCGTGAAAAACTGAGAGAGATGTGAAATAGTAGAAGAACTAAGAATCCTGGATCTCTAATCTCAGTAACTGGCTACATTATATTTGCCAAATATTATTAGTATTAACAACATAAGAATGAAATCATACAGAGGAGCACAGTATCAGGACATTTTGTTTAGTGATGTGGTTTTGTCATAAACTGCCCAACACTGAATGTTAAGATAAGAAAGTATCATTCTTTGTACTTTTTTAAGCAGGTGTAGCATTTTAATCTTGTAAGTACTATATTACGCAGATTAGGGATGTCAAGGTTGTTAAATTAATTGATCATTGGGATTAAAGGTCACGATAGGATTGAATTAATGACAATCAGGAGAATTTAAGTTAAAATATGTGAATTTGTTTCAATCTTTTCCAAAAAAGTTAAATGTGAAATGTGAAGTTGTCTGTGTAATCCCTCAGTCGTCCAGGTCTGATACATAGTAAAAACAAAAGTTAAATCTGTCAACTGGACAAAAAGTTGTAGGAGTGAAGATGTTTCGCAGTTCACCCAAACCGCTTCTCCAGTTCTGGTGAAATTGTGTCCACCAGCGATCTGACCAGAACTGAAGAAGCGGCTTGGCGATTTAACTTTGGCTTACACTACAAAATGTGAAGTGCTTTTATTTGCCTGTTTGCTGCACACTTAATATCAATTAAAATGTTTGATTTCATAAAGCTAGTCCCATATACAGAAATGGTAATATATTAGAGAGTGAATAAAAGTGAATCAAGAATTTCACTGTTGTTTGGCCATGGTGTCAATAATGGTGAATATTTGTAAAAATTGTATCTATTATGTTATTATTAATATTAGTTATTAATAATACTTTTTTTTAATTTCCAGATGAACATTCAAAACAGTCATTGGAGAACCGTAGTGGTTACATACACTATAATTTGAACAGCATAAATGTGCTTTGGATAAATGTGTTGTTTGTGCTGTTACCATGACGCCAGTGAGGAGACAGACCACTTTGCCACAGCCCGTGTTTGGCGACACATCTCCGTATCCCACAGTGAGGAACGTGATCGCGATGAGCCATAGGGCCATGTTCATGTGGTCAGCCGTCGCTCTGGTTTGCCTATGAGGACACAGGGAGGGTATGGTTTAAATTTAAAAGAATATTTAAAAATCACACATGTAATCCAGCTGCACCATAGTATGAGATATATTATAAGATGTAAGATTTCAATTTGAGTAACTGTCAAGTGTGACAAAGAAACTAGAATTGTATTTCAGTTTTATCAGATTGATCAACTCGCCCCTGTTGTATTTTCACATATCACCAATAGATGCTGTCTATATTACTGCAGTCTGAAATTAAAAAATAAACTTGCAGGTTGTAGCTTTAAGTCTTGTCATAGCACAGTGGTTTTCAAAATTACTGTTTATTGACACTGCATGCACGCATCAACTAAGTAATAATAATAGCATTTGTAAAGCAGTGTTTTCTAACCAGCGGTATGAGGACCTGAGTGCATGTGAGTACTTACTAGAGGGTACTTGGTTTCAGATTTTAAAATAAGGTGAAACTGATAATGTGTAGTATGGTACATTGTTTATATCCTTCAGTGTTTCTCAAGGGTGATTTTGGACATCACGATCATTAAAGCAATAAAATATATTAGTAATAATTGAGTAAACAGATTTATAAGACTAAAGAATTACCGAGATATAAGGGGTACTTGGAGTGTCAGTGAAAGCTTAAGTGGCACTCAAGACAAAAAGGTGAACCATTACTATATAGATCTAAAATAAAACAGATGGCCTATAACACATAAAAAGATAGTCAGTATTATCCAGGTCACTGCAGTTATTTCTCTTATTATGTTGCAGTCACACATACACACAGTAGTGACTAGAACAGAACATGTTTGGACAGAGTAGACCAGTAGTATAATACAAAGTTCAGAATACAAGTGGCATTTTGTATTTGAAAGTACCTACTGTAGTTCTTATTTATTTCCTCTGGTCACCACATAGCAAATGATCTATGTTTTTTGAAAGCATCATATTGGTTTGACATTGGTTTAACACTGACTGCTTATCTTTTGGACTGGCACAAAGAATGATGCTGACATTATATAGCTGAATTGAGATTTGGTTTGACAAATACTGAAAAAGAAAATATTTTTGTGATGGTATGAAGCAAAAATATATTCGTTTTTTAATTTTGTATAGCATTTTTTCCATGAGATATAGAGAAAAAGAGAGGGAAGGAGAGACAGAACCTTAAATATTGTTTGTGAAGGCATTGTACTATTGGCTTGATACAATGTAGTTAGACTCATCAGCATTTAGTATACATTGTTAACCAGGAAGGAAACTGTAAAACTTTATATAGTCTCTTGGTCTAGTAAATAATACCTCCTTTATCTCACGTCTTGATCCTTTCTTCCACTCACAGTATGACAAATGCAAAGAGGCCAATTGGAGTAACCACAGCTTTTTAAAGTTGAACTGAATAATGACCTCGCACAGTCCAATAGCCAGATCCACTGAATAGGCTGACGTCGGGCTGGCTCACATTAAAAAGCTATTTGTGACATAAACACTACAGAAATAATCACTATCGACTGTTATTTCAATCCAGTTGAAGAAGGAAACTCAAATTGACCATCAAGGATTGAGGAGGAAAATACAACTCCTGCAAAGTTTTCACTGTGAGAACCAATGAGTTCCTCAATAACAGGAGTATAAGGACAACAAGTAGATATGAACGTCTGATCTGACCCTTCAAATTTACAACAAAATCGGCTCAAACTGAAGCAAAGGTTACACAAATATAAAACTATGCCCTGCTTTCTGTGAGGTTCACTTTGTGTGCCTCAAAAACTTTGACATGTTTTTGGTTACTATTGTTGTAATAATATAATATTTGTGTTAATGGTATTTTGCAAAAGATAAATACTTTGGGCACAGATGCATCAGAAATACTATGATCTAGAAGTTTATAGAAAGTTAATTGTAGATGATAAATGTGAATGCAGCCTAAATAGAATAGCATATTTGTGACCAAGTGCAATTTACCTTTCACACAGCGTGAGCATCCAGGATGCAGTGAGCCAGAAAAGCAGGATGAAGACCAGCAGAGTGCGGGCCGGGTACTTGTTCATGAGCACCTTCAGTACAAAGCGAAAGGTGAAGTTGATGTTGTTCAGTGACCCGATACTCCTGTAGGAGGCACTCAGGAGCACTTTGCTGTGAAGAAGTATGGCTCTGTGAACCAGGTATAAACGCAGGAACATAAAAACGGACAAGAGCAGCTCCAGGTTCATGAAGCTGTGTCCGAAGTGGCCCGTCACACACAAGGGAGCAGCAGAGGAGGACGAGGAGTTGTACGAGAGGCCAATCTCCCAGTATGCCCCCACCGGGTGCACTGCACACACCAGCAGCTCCAGTGTGATCACAAACACACGGTGACAGGTCATAGCAATGCGCCAGTCCACCTGGTTATGGTCAATGATGAACAACTGACAAGAGCAACAAGAGGAAGAAATTAAAAACAAAAATCAAACAATTATTAAAGGCCTAATCATAAAGAAACAAACTGACAGTGCACATCTACAGAGTGCAACTGAAATATGGAATAGAAACATGAAATCTCTTGTCCATAGACTTCTGTTAAGTAATAAGCACATGTAAATGTATGCAATTCAAATTAATATTAAGGGTAATTTTCTTCATAAATTATACTGTATGTACTACTTTTGCTCAAGAGACCTATCTGTTGTACATGTGTAATGTTATTAGAACTACCCTAAGGCCTAATGTTCACAAAGTTCTCAATTCATTCTAATTTAAGCTATAACATCTGTGACTTGAACCATACGTTTTGTTTTGGGATAAATTTGGTTAGTCCCTCCCTTCTCCTGCTTATCTCTATCTACCATTTGCTGGGCTATCTCTTGTCTCAGTCTCACAAGCTGCAGACAATACATTAAAAACAATGCTGATGTAAGAATTCAGTCACCAGTGACAAACTAGCACAATGTACAAGGCACAAACCTGCACTATGACACGGTGTGTACTTGAGATTACCCTGTTTTGATATGTTTTGTAAGTGGGCCTGCAATAATAGATCCAAATATTATGAAGTCTTATTATGAAGACATTATATTCAGATTTATTCTATGTTATTACTAATCTCATTTTAACATGGAACTTGTAATGTTTTTAATATTCAAAATGGTATTGTGTATTTGTACATATTCTTACCAGTGCTTATTTTGGAGAAAGAAGTAGTTTGTTGACTCACCCTAATGTCCTTATAGTGGAAAGCAATAATAAATATTAGGAGACACCCAGTGGACAGGCTGATGGCTCCATTGATGAACAAGGCACTTTTTGAGCCCTGTAAAACAGGGGAAAATTAAGTGAAAAATTACACTACAGTTTAAGCACTTCAACCACACTGCATTATTATAATACATGATCTAAATGGTACCATATTTTTAACATGATCCAGTAAATTATTTGGAAACACTTGGAAACAGTCTTCTCACACTGAAATATGGTCTTTTCCATCATTATTCAGAGCAGGTTGGAGAGCTGTGCTTCAGCTCACACAGCGTCAGTGGAAGATTTGCAAATGGACAGGCGGTTTCATGTGGTTAGCCGTTAAAAAGATAATTACAAAGTCTCCAACTGCGGGAAACTTGAGCGTGTAGGTGGTATGGAGTGACGTCCATTGGCAAGGTACATCGGTTTTCCAGAGTCTCAGCCGTAGCATCCACAGCTTCTCTGCACTGTGTCAAGTGCTAATTAAGAAGCCCACAAAAACGTAACAGTGCACCAGATTTACACAACACAACGACAAATTATAAACTTCCCCAAGCATTTCATTTCAAAGTATTTAAATATTTAGTTCATGTTTTTCTTTTGGAAAAAAGAAAGCAAAAAATCAATGAGTAAATCACTGTTATAAGTTTGTATATTGGTAGTTTTGTCCATTCATCATCAACTTCTGCTTATTTCTACTTGGGGTCAAATGTAATAGAAGCAGCTATGACTGCCTTGGCAACAAAGGACAGTTGTAGTATAGCAGAGGCAGAAAATGTGACATTTTATTGGTATATTTGATTGAACAAATCACGCATCAGTAGTAGCCAGTGAACTGCAGACTTCAGGTTAACCATACTTGTAATTTGCTCCATTAGATTGTGGTTTTATGGTTTCACATAAATTCTTGTGCTATGCATCAATAATAAAACAGAGGTATCCTGTCATTAAATTAGGGACAGGAAGAACAGAGGTATGGTGGGTCGTTAAACGATGACTGAGTTTAAAACTACAATCTGCATTGGTCCATTTTACTGAGGTCATCGTGAACACTGCTGAGATGAAACACCTTTTGAATAAATATTTGGAAATACAAAAAAGCAATCGTTTTATTGTTCAGAGACATAAAAAGACCCCCTGCCACACCGGGTAAAAGACACATGTGTAACTTCACAGCTGAAGTTACACATGTGTAATTGCTTTTGACACCAGGGTCTTAATATTGGTCCAACCTTGAGTTAAGTTTTCCTTTTTTTCTTATACAATAGTGGTTGATTCTTCCATATATCATTTTGTAGACAGACTTCATATTAATCAAAGTGGACCGGTCTCAATATGAGCCAAATTGCACATATTTTGTATCAAATATAGTACTCTAATATGAATGCAAAACAACATTTTTTAAAGATGATTACCTGACTAAACTGGCACTGTTGTCAAGGGATTATTATTTAGTTTAAAGGTGCACTGTGCTACTTTCCTCGTGGGATAGTCCACAATGAATTGTTTTCAAAAAGATGTTATTGCATTGGCTGAAATATTTCACATATGGCATTAAACTTTTCTTTCTTGTATTTATTCAATTAAGGTGTTTTTATTGCTCAAAATACCATAAAAGAGGTATAAAGAAAAGAACGCAAATGTAATATTTTAGTCAGCACTTATAAATTGGTGTTTCTTGTATCAAAACTTAAAGTACACTAAGTCCTTACTGTATCACTGTGTTTTGGGAGTCAGAAAAGAGGACATTGTGTTGAATCCTTCACACTGCCTCCAAGTGAATAAAGCAAAGCTGGGAGACAGCCTGTGCAAACAACCTAATTATCCACTAAATGATGTGGAAAGATAGCCTCAAGTACTCAGGGCAATCTAGCTCAAGGGAAGGAGGTGAAATGTGGAAAGATTTTCCAATAATAGGCTTGCTTTCCGGCATAAACATGAAAAGGTATACTAAAATATCACTTTGCTGGTTAGGTGTGGGAATATCCTCAAGCGCACTTCCATCATGTGACTCTGGGTCATACTAAAACCATATGTAGAGTGGGAATGCAATTTTACACACACTGAAGTAAAATAGGAGAGCCGCTTCTTCTAAATAACATTGTCCGCGTCTTTTCCAGTGCATCAGCGTTTCCACACTCTACTAAAGCAGGATGCCTCTAGTAAGGCCCGGACAGAAAACACCTGTTCTTAGTTGGTCTCTCTAAGCTCTGGCGCTTATGTCATATTGGTGTCTGTACTGTTGTATTTCCAAATGTATTTCTTCACATATAATTTTCTGAGAGCGGATATTTCCATTGTTTCTTTTTTTCAAATGTGAGTACAACAGATTGGATTCTTGACAACGTAATCAATCATTCTTAAAACATGGAGGTGGTCTAGAGTTAGCTCTGCAGTTTTGGCAGTATACATGAGAACTTTTTTCCACATGTGCAAGCGGCATACACAGTAAAGTCAGGGGAATTAATAATTTGTTGATTATGTGGCCCCAACATTGTTATCCACTGAGATCTGCATGTTAATGTCATGAGGCTGTGCTACCAAATAGTCTCTGGAAATGGACTCATAATCAGCGGGTGAGGGGGGGTCAGAGCCCAGGTGCAGACTGCTGGAGCTGCTTTCAGCCTATAGCCTGTCTACTCAGAGGTGCTATGATGAATGGGTGTAGAGTCAGGATATCTCCCACAATTATGGACAGATGGTGGTGGTTTCAATAAGAATATAACATAACTATTTGTGTAGTCTATATATCCCACTTAGGTTTTTGGGTGTGCACATTCACAAAGTTGCTCAAATAAAACTGAAAATATGTCAGCATATAAAGAAATAACAAAACTAGGCCTACAATTTAACTTGATCTAATTATGCAACGTAGGCGATTTTCTTTTAATGTATTTAACAGTACAATGTACAGTCACATAATGCCCGGGGGTAAAGATGCTGGTACTAGATTTTAGCTCATGAAGCTATTTTCCATCTTCATTGGGGTGTGTTTTGTTTGATTAAGTTACTTTTTCTTCTTTATAATGTGGACAATAACATCATATTAGATCAGGTTGCATGAAGCTTGTACAGAGCATAGAACACTGTTTATGCCATTTCAAATGTGCATGGCCCACACATAGCCCTCACAAAGTACTCACCGGATGGTAGACAGCGGGGCACATCTCAGCGTGGATGATCATGAGAAGTATCCCGAGAAGAGCGGTGGCCAGGGCCCAAGCGCACAGGCGTTTTTTGTCTTCTAACAGGAACTTTCTGTCTCGTAGTCTGTATAGGTCATCACCCTCTATTGGACTGGTCCGTTTGCCTGGAATTGACAGAGGGTCAGACACCCCCGAGCCCTCGACTGTTCCATTAATGAAGCCTTCGCAGTTCACACAATCCATTTTGGAAGCTCCGCGCGCCCCGTGGTTAATAATATCCATCTCCAGTGCGCACTCCATAACTTTGTCTCCGTGCGCGCTCACGTGGGTCCTCTCCCGGATAGGATACGGCATTGTTGGACGAAAGAGCCAAATAGTCGTTGTTCTTGTGAGGTACTGGTTTGCCTCAATACTTGCTCACATCGTTACCTTAACACTCCTGGTGTGAGTGGGCTATTTCCTACTCTCCGACGCACTATACGCTCACTGATAGCATCTACGCGTAATTTCTCTCCCAGTCCTCTAATTTGCATGACTTATTTTTTTCAGCATTATGTGTCACGACACCGATAATAAAAACCTTTCTGCTATTTCTTTTAGTCTGGTGTGCATTTACGAAGCATTTATGGCACATTTTGATAAAAACGCTTTGGCCACACATTGAAATATTTAAAAAAACGATTTAGACTATGGCAGCGAGTATAACGCCAATGACTTCAGGCCTACAGCCTAAACATATATTTTAAATATGTTGCATATAATGGCACTTAGTTGAGTGTCAATAATCTAACAGCTCTACAGTGACCTCTTGTGGTTAATTGGAGTTGTGAAACTAAGACCCTTCTTTTGTCTAGAGCAGTGGTTCTTAACCTTGTTGGAGGTACTGAACCCCACCAGTTTCATATGCATATTCACCGAACCCTTCTTTATTGAAAAATAAATATAATTTTTTTTCAAATTCAAGACATATGTATGTTTTTCTGGTGCACAAAATGAACCGTGCATTAACATCACTGTGTTCAAAGAATAAAACCAATACAATGCATGAACTCACAACAAATTACATACATACCTTTCTACAAAGACATAACCTTTTTTAATACTACCACACTGAAATTATTTAAATTTTTAACCGGGCAGGTACTTCAATAGGCACATCAAAGGGTGCATTTGTTGAATTGGGACACGGCCAGCGTCTGGAGACGCTTGCAGTCCGCGAATCATATGAGTCTGGTGCGTGTCTTGACCTCCGCCGAACCCCTGAGACTGACTCACCGAACCCCTAGGGTTCGATCGAACCCAGGTTAAGAACCTCTGGTCTAGAGTCTGCGTGTGGTTGTATGAAGTTTGTTAGTATGCATGTGAATATTTTGTCTATTCTGAAACTATGAGACCTACGATAAAGTTAACTTTTTCATAACCAACTACAGAAGTGCTCTAAATCCCCAAGGAGGCTCTTACACATATTACACAAAAAAAAAATCATGACACACATTGATACAGATTCAAGGTTGAGGTTTATTAGAAACGGGGCAATAGTTTTTTCTCAAACACTCAAGGATCAAACAATTTTCATTAAAAAAAAGAAGTCCCCACCAGTGGGTTGAGATGATTAAATCCCTGAAATACAAGTAGGCGTAAACAGCACAAACATTAGCTTCAAAGTAATACATGATTTGTGCCTTCAGCAAAAAAGCGTGGATGAATGAGGAGTTAATAAACAGTGAATAATAAAATATTAGTAAATGTATAGGCATACAAAAACAGGGAAATGTCATTAAAATATTTTGTAAAATAGAAGAGCATAGATTGTGTAAAACAATTGCACCCAATAGTAATAAAGCTAAACAGACAACACAGCCAGTGATGCAGTATACAACAAGGCTTATAAAAATAAATACAATTTCATCTATTAGCTGTGTTTTAGTGCCACCAAGTGATGGCCAAATATATTGCAACATAACAGTAAAATTGTGTCTCATACATTCATATACAAGTTCTGTATTATTTACAAGATGCTAGTAAAAAATATTTTAGTATACAGTAATTTTAGTTACAGATTAAAATGAAGAATATTTTACAATGATTGTGATTATCAAATACAAAGAAGCCACTTGGCCATCTGAGAGAACCTAAAAAATAAACATAACTTCACCTGAATTCAGCATTTGATATTAAACGTATTGCTGTAGGCTCCTGAGTTAGGTCTAAGCACCCAGTGATTGCTGCCATTTAAATGTGTACAAAATATTATATTCATCAGTGCAGACCTGACTATGAAATGAAACGCCTGTCACTTTAATCCATTAATAAATCTGTGCCACGCCACCATAAATAGAGACTTAAATGAAACAGTTTGTGCAAAGAATATTTAACGCTGTACAGAAGTTTTTGGCCCAAGTTTAGCTGATCGTGGACATGGCTCAGTTATAGGAATATCCAGTGCATCTTTGACTTTGGGTCCTGAGAAGTTTAGCCCTTCACTGCTCCCCACGGCTGCAGAGAAGCCTGGGGAAGAATGAACTGAGGGGAAGGCTGGGGTAGGATATAGTACCCAACGAGGGGCTGAGGTGGAGGGGGAGGAGGGGCACACACTGTGGTCAGAAACATGGGCGGAGCCTTTTTGTAAGGAGACCAAACTTGTGTTGGTTGGTAATAGTACTGGAGACTTGGAGGAACCTGGAAAGGCAAATCACAATATGAGCAAATGCAGTGTTTTAAACTAATTCATCTGCAAATATTTAAAATCCTAAAACATTGTAAAATTTGCATTAAATTTGTACATTTTCCATTTATGACTTTTATGTGGTGTGTGCCACAGCATATATATATTTTTAGACACTAATGGAACAAGAAATGACGGGAGAAATAGTTAAAAGTCATTAACGGTCATACTTCTTCTGGTTTGAACCCCATAGTTAGCCTTGATGTAGATAGTTTGGTTCTGTTTTAGTCTATGTTTAGTCATGGTCTATTAAGAGTTTAGGTCCAGATTAACTTGAATTTAGTCCAGAGGGTTAATGCGGCTAAAGACCAAACTCTAAAAGACCCCAAAAATCCATGTACTGTAAGCTTTTCATCTGCAATAATTATTATGTAAATGCACATTCCACACCTTAAAAAAATAATACGAATAGCACCATGTCATAAGGACACATGGACATGACACATGTCAATATATGAAAAAATAATTACCATATTCCTGACGTATTTGACTTTTTTTAGTCCCTCTGTGTTCCGTCCCCGGAGCCTGGGCACCATTGCAATCGTGTAGGCGTCTCCTTCTGCCGTTTCTTTTTGAACATCCTTCTTTTCTTTTTTAGACTCTCCCTCCTCTTCAGTGTCTTTCACCTCCTCCTCCTCTTGGTCTTTGGATTCCTCCTCCGTGTCGCTAGATGCTGTGGAGCCACAGTCCGAGGAAGTAGCAGAGTGGTAATCGGAGGTGTCCAAGTTAATGGACTCTTCTGACAGAGAGTCTTCCTGTGCACTCTTCAAACTCTCCTCCTTTTGTTCCTCCTGTGTGAAAGTGGCTACTGTAAAAGGTCTGCTGTTCTCTCCAGATCTGCAAAAAAGAAATTAATAAAGATCTGCTCAGTTTGATGCTTACGTTCAAGTATTAAAATTCAGACCCGATTTATTTAATTTTCAACTTTCTGTCTGAAACCATTATTAATGCATTACCACTACATTATCTCCTACTCCCTTTGATGGTTGGAACAGCAAATAATATGTCTAGTGCAAGTGCATTTTTTTAAAATAGATTTGATAAATCTTAAAACTAATTCCCATCGCAAACAATCAATAACTACCTATTTATCAGAAACAAAGACCTCAGTGTATTGTACTGTGAGTGGAGATGAGTGAAATGTAGTTTTACAATCTGATCTGACTATGAGCCTACCATCTAACAATTTGGAGATTTATATACCATTATTTATATTTTATTATCCATCAGTGCTTTTCTATTTAATGCAGCTCTGTGCCAGTCTCTGTCATGCGCTGAGTGACAATTAGATTTAACTAATTACAGTTAAGTGACTTACTCTGAGAAGGAGATGCTAAGTATTGTATAAATATTGTGACCTATGTTCCAAGATTATAATAATAATAATAATAAATTATAATATTGCCATTTTTCCAGTATAGCTTAACTGTAATCGTCAGTTGCTACATTTGGCAGGAAAAACACTTACTGCACATAGCAT
The DNA here is from genome assembly GCF_009829125.3 of Periophthalmus magnuspinnatus. Classification (NCBI taxonomy): domain Eukaryota; kingdom Metazoa; phylum Chordata; class Actinopteri; order Gobiiformes; family Gobiidae; genus Periophthalmus; species Periophthalmus magnuspinnatus. The sequence continues at coordinate 24,123,866 of NC_047141.1, read as the reverse complement.
GTTGTTCTGATATCACAGAACTGTGCACTTGGCATGAGTCATGGTGATTCTTGGCAAAACATTACTCAGGTAACAGAAAGATAACAGGAGGTGTCTATGTCGCACAAAGGCCAGACAGTGACTCACCGTGCGCACACCTCTAGAGGGTCGATCCAAAGGGTGAGCTCACGAGGAAGCCCCAAATCAGAGGGTTTCAACTCGCTCTCTGCACACGCCTTCAGCACGGCCTCATCGGATAGGACCCCATTGTTTATCCGAATGCACCTGTGAGGAAAAAAAACCATCACATATGTTCAGTTTTTTTAAAGGAGCAAAGATAGGTACAGAGTAAGTCACAAGTTGAAATCTACATTTACAGCTGTATTTGATTGGTCCGAAGCCTTGATTAAGCCCTGCTGCACACATTTTCAAAATGACCCCCTGAAATTATCTTGTGATCCCCAGATAAAAAACTACCAAAAACGCAAATACACGTTTCTTAATGGTGGAACTGGTATCTTTAATCTTTAATATTTAAAGGGGTACTATGTAAGTTGCAAGGTGTAGGGTCTGAAACCTTCTATCCATGGAGTTGTTCTGCTGAATGTTCCATAAAATGGAAAATTTGAGGCAATAAATAAAAACAGGTCTTGCTACAATTATTTAGTTGCAGTATATAGCTACCTGAATGCCTGTCCTTTGCTGGGACTCTCAGGGTACCAGTGGTCATCATATCTGCTACACAAATGCTGCTGAAGTTTCTCTGCAAACAACTCTGCTTTTGTCTCTTCAAGTTTGCCTCGTGCCACAACCAAGCGCTTCAGGAAGTTGACCCCCGCTTTCACCTCTCGTATCATGGTCATGGTGTCTGCAAAATCAAGATATAAAAAGCAACACTTTAGCATTTTAGAATTTTTTTTTTTTCATGTGTGAAACATATTTTAAAATCTACTTGCTGTGTACCATAGTTGGTGTTTCGTGAAACCAACAGCTAAAAATTAATGGTATGTTTAAGAAACTTTCAAACACTATGTGCATATGGTAAATTTTGATCAAGGTTCTTAAATCAACAGTATATAACCTCATCCCACCCCCATCCTACCCTTACTGATTATACCCAAAGACAAATTTATTGATGTTTTTCTCCTGCAGACCATGACTTCCTTTCACTTGTGTCGTGTGGGGGAGAGGGAACTTCAGCTGCACCGATAACAACACTTCCCTGTGCAGTTGCTTCACGCCTTCTATTTTTATAGGTTCATTTCTTTACATATTTAGTGCAAGCCTCACGGACTTGGCTCTATATTGACAAAAGGCTAAAGTTTGTATAGAGGCAAACTACTTGCAAATGTGTACTCCTGTTTTCACATGTAAGGCCTTCTCACATGCAAATCCAATGAGTTCACAGTGGTATTTATCTTCTGATAGCGTCTCTGTTTGGGTTGAGTGCCAATGTCAGTCTGACCAAAGAATAGTAAGTTTGCTGGAGGCCAAGGTAATTTGCAAAAGCAACTAAACCAGTTATACTTAAAGCATCTCCGCTGGTCTGCCGCTCCTGTTTTATTAAAGTCACACCTTGAGTACTGATTTGTGTTTGTTATTGTGGTTGAGGAAAGCATTTGTTGCCTCAGCTCATTTGTAATGCAATGTCTGTGAAAATTACTATTTGCATACCAAGATTCTGAAAGGTGACGATTAATTATGTCTCCAGAAATACACAGCTACTACTTAAACTTCAAACCACATTTTATTTTTAGAAACAGACTACGTCATTAACAAAAATCTAACTGCTGCTGAGCTCAAGGTAACCCAATGACTTTTAATGAGTTACCTCATTTGTAGAAGTGTTTTGCTTTTCTGTAGCTTTAATAAACACTTGTAGTTTTAATTGTACTCCCCCCAAAACAAGCATGGGAAATTAGATATTTGCGCAGTTTTTGACTTGGATGTACTCCTTTAAAGCTGTTAGCCATGCTATAATAAACAAAGATAAATGGTAAACCTGGGTTCACACGAGAAGGCAGGACTATAGGGAATGTACATACTATCAAAGGTGATAACATATCATAAAACATGCGATATTTTAATCTGTTTAATTTATTTTCTTCTGAACTGTTTGTTCAGAGTCAGTGTTCAATACCTTCAGTGTGTTGTGGTTAGTAATTATGGATTACAACAAGATTACATCAGACCAACAGCAACATGTATTATCAATGAGCGTCCACACGCTACAGTTAAAATATAGACTAAGATTACGTGTACTGTACTTCAGCCATAAATCACACTCATTTGTGCACATTTTCACTCGTCAATATGAACGCTGAGAACACAACAAGCACTGCTGTGCAGAATCAAGTAAAAAAAAAAAAAAAAAAAGTGGTTTATTAGAAAAGCAGACTGGTGGGCTACTTAATTAGCATTTAAGAACAATTTTAAGAGTTGGGAGTATAAGTCTCGCACATTGGCACTACCAAACAGGGCAATACACACATTTAAAAAGTTATAAATAAGTAGGTTTAGTGGAAACTTGGCCCGTCTCATTTAGGGTTCAGGATGTTTGACTGGTTTCTTATGTGCACTGAGAAAACAACAACGACTACTTGAGACAAAGGAGACCCAACAAAGCCCAAGGCACGTGTTTGTGCAAAGTTCGTCTTGGTTAAATTACACGAGAAAAGTATAACATGAGTTTAAAACAACACATCAGGTTTTAGCATGATGATCAAAAAACGAAACTGGGTGAGCGACAACGAAAACTAAAGTTTTTAGTTCTCTGACGATACGGAAAGCCCCGATGGAAATACAGAAGGTTAGGAGGAACATCTCTCAACTAGAATACAATAGGTCAGTTGAGAATAAGATAAACCAACAATTAATTAAATGTTTACAGACAATATTTTACGTTTTCATCTACTGGTATATGTGTTTAATAACTACTTTGTTGTTTATAGACTATACTCGTGGTAGTTTCGTGCCACTTTCGTGTAGTTCTCGTAGTTCCTGTGCGTAAAAAACGAATTCCAGTCTGTGCGTAAAAAGAAAATTGGTGAACATTGGCCAAATTAAATTCTATATTTGTTACCGCATTCGCCAAGTAGTACACAAGACATAATAAAAGTGAAACAATCCAAGGCAAAAAGGCTGATTAATAAGACAAAAACAGAACTGAATTTGAAAAAGAAAATTGTACTCACGATATAAGGTGGTTAATGGAGTGAATAGGTCTATATCCAGAAAAATTCAGCGTCTGTCCTCTCTTCAGCTTCGTTTTGTCTGTGGAGACGGTGGTGTGGCTGCTGCTGTGTTGGAGTTATTGTGGTCAGCACATGTTGCTTCCTTGTTCTTTCTCTGCTCACTCCAGCAATGCGACGCAACACACGCACGATTACCGTCAGCGTGAGTCACGTCCTTTACTCAGAGCAACGTCACCGGCTCGGACCATATTTGGGCAGTCAAGGTAAACAGCTGAGGGGGGATTTCATATTGTTCTTTTCGTTTACAAATCCAACCATGGTGTAACTTAACCCTTATTTAAGCAACATTACAATTTCGTGAGTGAATAGTGAAAGTAGTTTAGTTTGTAACGTTGTTGGCGCTTTCTAGTAAGCTTCAAATCAACTCGGTAGGAACAAATTAAAGATGATGTAATAATTGAATAGTTAACGTCTGTTTTGGAACTTCCCGGGCATTTTGAGGCTAACAGCTAACTGATAACATTAGCATTATCTGCTAATTCCACTAAACAAAAAATCGAGTATAAATTTGTCTTGTTTTTTAGTTACCTTTTTAAATATATGCCAAACGTTTTAATTGTGTCTTTCTATGTAGAGCTCAAAGCGCCTTTTCTAAACGTTTTCATTTTGTTACTTTCAGGCTTTCCTAAGGGCTGAAACCTTATCTCCAAGGTTAGGCCCTCCCACGTAAGTATGTTCCTGTTTCGGTCGCAGCAGGGGCCAAGCTGGGGCCAAGCTAGGGGCCCTTCTCTGCCACTTGATAGAAACTCATGGTGAAATAGTTTAGCTTTAGTTTAAAACAAGAAAAGTCAGTCTTTTTTTTCACTGTTTGTTTAACTCTGAGGAAAATGTTAGATCTGCATGGGGAATTATAATTTGTAGAATTAAGTAGGCTATGCTATTACAGTATAACGTTGATAAATCCCACAAATAAGCTACACACATTTGATCATTTTCTGTTTTAATAAGTATGTTCTTAAATGTGTTTATATTTTCCTCTTTAGTGTTATTATTTAACATAGATAGGCATTACTTGTACATGATCTTATGGCAGTAGAGGGCCTGCCTAATATACAGTTAGTATGAGTCGGTATGAAGCTATCATAAGAAATCATAAATATTAGTATTCCACTGCAGCACATGCCCCACAAACCACCCATTACCTCACTAGGACAACATAATCTTTAGTATATCATATTGAAAGACAAAAGATTAAACAAACTGTACGTAAATACCAAATTAGAAATAGAATTTTAAACTACACAATTTAAGAAATTTGATTCATTTCTCTCTTTCCCCGAAAAATATACTATTTGTTCATATTTCAGACTTTCACAGGCCTACATGTTTTCGTTTTATTGCAATACGTACTTGCTACCACTAGAGGGCAGAATGGTTTCCCTCTTTAAATTTTAATTATTTGCTTTGCCCTGTTTATGTTTGCTTCTCTGTGTTACAATGTAAAAGCAACTGAGCTCATTCAATGTAATTTGAGTAATACAATACTTATAATAATTATTTTTGTTATAAATACTTTTGTTTATTTTACTTTTAGTGTCAGCTCAGGTAGAAGGAGGATAGTGAGTGCATCTGTGTGGACTTCCTTTCTCTGCTTAGCTGGATCACACTGCCCCAGATGCCAAGTCAAGAGTAAATTATTATTGAGAAACGTGGAAAAACAGAGGGAATGTTACAGAGACTAAGGTATAGTGTCTGACAATAGGAGTAAAAAAGTCAACATGTGGGTGTCTAGCATCAGTTAGCACTGTTTTAACAAATGATGGACCTTTGATATGGGATATGGTCCTCAAGACGTGATTTGCTATAAAACAACCTTAAATTCTCACATAATGGTTTACTGGCTATAGTGAATATAACTTTGATGTCACAAAATCAAAAGAAATCCAGCATGGTATATTAGAAAATCTGAAAGGCATATAGAAAAATCTGCTGCAAGCTTTGTATAATTTCGCATATAAGATTCAAAGATACACACATTTTTGACAATTTTTTCTGCCATTTTACTATTTTCCGGCATTTCTTTCTTTTTATCAAAATGTACTGTCAGACAAAACAGCGTTATTACCTGTCATAGAAAATATAAATGTAATAAGTTTATGTGAATTGTGATAAATTAAGACCTAGCATCAAAGAGCATTTTGGTGTAAATCTTTTGCAGTATTACATACCCCTGCCCCATGCCTACTCAATCTTTTTGATTTTTAAGGCCATTACAGTCTGTTGCTATGCCTGCTGTGCTTTTGCTGTGTCTTTAAAGTGATATTATTTTCGTTCAGTCATCTTTTGGTGTTTTATTATTTCTGTCATGGCTTTTCAAATCTCACAACTTCCAGACAACTTTCTTCACTAGAAAACTCTTTATTATCCATGTTGTGGTGTTATTCTTGCCTTTCACACAGTGGTGTCTTGTCTGCTGCGATAACTGAAGAGGCAAACTGTGCGCCACCCATCACATGTCCATTCTCCTCCAGAGTGGGGCAATTTCATAGGTAAGTATTGGAAATGAAACCGCTTGACCTCAAAACGTGATGGTTCTTTTTCAGGAACAGTTTGTCTCTGCGCACGTCTGGCTGTATCAATGAGGGCCACACGCATACACCACATGCAGCCTGCTTCGCCTTTAAAAACATATTGATTTCTCTCGTTCGCAGGGAGCTTAATGCGATCGATTGGCCAGGCCCTTTCAAGATCAGCGCCGGTGTAAGCATCTCTTCCCCTAACACACACACAGCCTCTTTCCCCTCAGGTAATGATTGTCCTTGGGCTGGGGAATAGTTTGTCAGCATTAAGAGAGAGAAGCGTTACTCGTGGCATCCAGTGCTTGTGCCCTCCTCCCTGCTTCTGTGGTTAAGCAGGAAAAGTATATTTGCCTCTTTAACAAAAGGTATAAGTGAATGCAGAGCACATCTGAGACGACCTTTATCATCCGCCCCTCCCCCTCTCCTCCTGCTCCTCCGGTCAATACCTATTTGTATTTGTAATGCATTAGAGCAGTGCCCTCCTTTTAGATTGGAAAAAAGTTTCTCGATTTGGTGCCTCCCAGGCATATCAACCCAATGAGGTTTTTGCTTTATTTAGTTCATGTCTGTTGCTTCACTCAACTCCAGAGACTTCACTGAAATAAAAAAAAAACAACAGTTTTCTACTCATAATATAAAACATTGGGGATTCCCTCAGTTTACCCAAGGATGCAATGGATCGTACTCCAAAATGTATAGCTTTCATCATCAAATCTCCACTTGCCGCTATTGAGCATCATAAATGCAAAGTGAAATGACCCTCTTACCTTTTATTCTATGAAATAGCAATTAGCATTACCAAAACTACTTCTATAATCTTTCTATATAATTGATATTAGGTTTTAAAGTGTGATGTGTGCTTTATTTCTTTGTAATGTTTCTCAACAGAATATTTCTTTATCAGTCTAATCATTTTCCAGATGCGTTTAACAAAGCTGTTGTGCTGTATTTAGTGCACCTTGCATCCACCCTAACATCTGGCTGATCTATAGACGAGATGAAATCAACAATAAGGCCATTACTCACCAGGTTTAAATTGCCTAGTGACTTTTTAATTGCCTATATATCAGAGGCGCTTCTCAGTTCACATGGGTGCAGTCTAAACACGGCATAGATTATAGCTGCTCTCCAGCCGGAGTAAACTTTAAAAAGCATTGGGTGATTAAGAGTAACATTACTAATATATGGATAAACAGTTGTTGCATAAATATTATGTTAACAAAAAACTTATTAAGCAAACAGTAATTGAACAAAAGTCAAACTTTCTGATGAATGTCATTTTTTAAAACATTATCCAATTAAGTGTTGAAGAGGGTTGAAGCCTCTCACAGCACCTATGTCCCTGATGGGACACACCCTGGACTCTGGTTAAGAAAGTTATTTGCATGGCTACATCAAGTTGACACAAACAGCCATTAACTTTCCCATTCACTCTGGACCATTTAGATTCTAGTGTTTCTGTTAACTGATCATACTGTCTTACTTAGGCCTGTGCAATAATTACTTTATTGACTTATCGTTCAATATTTGACAGAAAGTTTGGGGGCTCAGTTATATCTTGTGTATGCTAATTTGCATTTGAAGTGACCTTTTTCAATGTTTTTGTATTACAATAATATTGGAACTATAGATAGGGAAATTATTTAATTTTATGACTCATTAATCACACCAACTAACAATTTAAAATTACCTGTTAGTAGGTTTATTTGATTTTTTTTTACCAGTAGATGGCAGATGTGAAACCTGCCCCTCCCCATCCCTCCTCACCTGGCCGTTGTTCAGGCTCCCCTGTCGTCTCTGGTCTTCTTCTATCAGACAAAAGTTGGCACACCCTCAGACAGCAGTAATTTAGATAGCATCTAGTGGTGCAATGTGCAAATACAACAGGGCCGAGTTGGCCATTCAAATTATAAATGGAAGCTCTAAGTTTTTCATTGTGCTAATTAGTAAATATAGGGTTTTTTGAAAAATAATTAAAATTGCGCAATTGAAACTTCCATTGAACAAATTTGAATGGAAAAAACATAAAAAAAACCGAAAAGGGTCGTTTTTATACTGGTTTGTTCTATTTGTAGCACACTAATACTTTATATGCATGTCTACACAGTGACTTGCTTGCCCTGCCTCGGCCTCCTATCAAGTCCTTGCAGCGCTCCGAACTGGCCTTTGTCTCCCCCTGTGCCATCTAGTTTAAGGTGAGTGGACATAAATATATAACCGCATCTGGTGGTACAGTCCGTTTGTTGACCCACACCACAAATTAGTTGTCTTATTATGAAACATTTCACCTGTGTGTCAGCCGTTGCCATGACAACCCTGTGCAGAAATGCAGCGGCTCGGCTTAATGGTCCGACCTCAACCTTGCACTCTCAAGATAGTGCTTTCATGATGTTATGAACACATGGGTATACTTTGTACAGCAAATCAATATTTCAAAAGGAGCCATTCCCTTATTATTGATTTCCCTCTGAATAATGAGAAACATTATATATATATATATATATATATATATATATATATATATATATATATATATATATATATATATATATATATATATATATATATATATATGAAAATGTGCTTTTGATGTGTGTCGTTTTAAGTGATATTTTCCCATTAAATTGATTCTGTACTGTATAGCCTTGAACTAGCACTTAGAAACCTTTACCCCTCCCCCATCTGCATTTCTCACTGCCCCTTTTTGCCCCTCTGTCCTCTTCGCTGGCTCTGTCTCTCTCTCCTACAAGCTGCATGTCTTTCCTGTGTGCAGGGGGCCAGCGGAGGGGAAGTACAGCGAGAAAGAAAAGCACTCGCAGTTCAAGTGCATGGCCTTAAAGACACAGCTGGCTCAAACAAAGGCCATCGCATAAGGAGGAGGAAAGCCGTTGTGGAATTGGCTCTATAATGACCCACCGGTGGAGTGGTGCAGACAGTATAGATGAGGATCATTTCACAGTCGGAAAAAAACTGGGAAATTTAAAAAATGTGAACAGGAAAAAGCAGAAAAAAAAGTCTCCTCCCCGTTTCCTCTGGCTCCACGTATGCTCCCTCCCACCTTCCTTTATTTCAATCTTGTCCCTCCCCTCCGCTCTCTCCCTCCTTCATTCCTGCTCCGCTCACATGCACACACAGCGATAAATATACACAAACGGTGAGTGATGCCTTCTCTGCACTTTTGTGTGTTTTCCTCTCGGCAGCTCTCCGCGAAACCGGTTCTGCTCAGTCTTCTGCACATGCAAGATCCCAGCCATGAACTGAACAGCAGCAGTGAGCAGTGAGCAGGCAGACTTGTTCACCACTTTCCCTTCCTCGCTCGCAATGCACTCTCCCTTTGTCCGTAAGACCTTGTTCTCTGCAAAGTCCACAGTGTGAGCGAGCTGAAGTTGGGACAATTTGTCTCTTGCCGAAGATCGCTGGATGGTCCGAACTACCGATGAATTGTGTCTAGAAGAAGAGTGGAGAGAAAGAGATGCAGAGCTGCAAGCCGAGAGACGAACTCAAGAGTTGGGAAACGAACGCGGGAAAAGGTAAAAAAGCAGACTCACTTTCTTTCAAACATGCCCTCTTTTCTCAACTTGTTTTGTAGCAATCCAGCATTTTTACTTGTACTAAAATTCTGCATTATTTTCAACACTAAAGAGCATTTAACTGTGTCGTATCCTTATAATTTGTCCATGCCTTTTATCCTGCCTGACACAATATCTATGTTTGTTCAAAGAGAACTTGCCAGAATTGAAGCCTAGTGTAAGTAACAGCCCGGGCTGGTTTGGGGCCCTGCTTTAAGAATGAAGGGGCAGAAGGAACAGGGTCAAACCTCCCACTTTTTAGGACCATTATTTTGTCTAATCACATGTTTCCTGGAGTGGTGCTATTCTCTACAGCCCCCAAAGTATTAATAAGATGACACTTGAATTATTGGTTGTCATCCTCCCCGCTCTGGAATTGACCTGTCCCACCCTCAATTTCCCCTCGGAGTTTGTTTGTATACCTCCCTGTTACAGCTCAGCCCCATTGTTCTGCACTGAATACGTTATACTTTCAAACTCTTATCGTGGTGCTGCGAAATAACGTTCCAGGCGTCTTATGAAAACGATATGTGCTTGTAATAGGGAGCGGCATTCGACAGTAGCACTGCAAAGCTTTTCTGGACTGTGTAATAGTTTATTTAAGGTGTACATTAAATTACTTTGTTGGTTGGTAATAAAGAAGCAATGAATAACCTTGATATATATTTTGTTTTACTGAGAACAATAACTTAACAAGTGGTGCTAAATTTTGTCGCAGTTGTGTTTCTTGGAAACTCCTGGCCTTGCTGTTGCAGTTTAATCGTAGCAAATGATGACGTGTCTAATGTCTAATTGATAAGTTATAGTTATATTATAGATTTATTTAGAACAGGTAGTGGTTGGAATGGTAGAAAATGAACTATTGCTGCTTTGCCTAAGTGGAGTGGACAGAATGGAAGCATATTTTGTCCAAGTGTAAGAGTGGCCGATGCAATTATCTGCGCTGTTCATGTTCAGCTGTTAGAAATCTGTCTGTCTCCTTTGGGCCCATAGCACCTGACAGCTGACAGAAATGTTAGTGTCAACTTCACTTCACTTCTCCGCAAATAAATGTGCACTTTCTGTGTTTACATTACTACCCATGCCCTTGACCACTCATTTTACAGCTAAGAATATGGTGCACATGTTTGTCTATGGTTAGAGGTTAGAGCTTATGTATCATTCTTGGGATTGTGATTTTGAATGGGTGAAAAGCATTTCACGCATGAACAAAATACCTGAGAAAATGCATTATACCACAGTTATTTTAAATATTTTTGTTAACCTCAATGTCGCACTTACTGAACCTTTGTAAGTTCAGGCTGCAGATGAAAACCATTATGCATTTTGCTTTTACAAAACTATGCCCCAGCCATCAATTATGTAGTTTTGATGTTAAAGAGATGGTGGACTGCCACACAGGGCAGTTAGTGGGATGCGTCATGTGACCATTGTGGATGTTTCAAACTGGCGGCTCTCACGGTCCGACTCACTGGCTATTCCCTGCGGACGCTCTGCTCCACTTGCATCAGTGTTTGTCTGCCTCTCCAGGACACAGGGCTGAGTGGAGAGAGAGAGAGGTCCATCTGGATACCCATAGGGCTCCTGATAATGTTTCTGTCACTGGCTCCAAACCCAGCGATTTTCCACTTCACATCCCTGACTGCCGTTACACTTGATTTGCAGCGATCACAAGAGAAGCAGGTCCCAGTACAGCTTTATTACATTGTACAGTCACTTTTCCAACTTTTCCGATAAGAAACAACTTCTTTATTTTCCACGTTTTAACAGTTTATCAGAGACGTGTGACTGGTAGATAGATTTGATATAATGTGATCTAGTTCAGATTTTTAAGTGATCAACCATATTACATGGCATCTTTTTGACAATAGTTGTTTTTGGCTTCACCAACATTTAAGTACATTTTTCTATTGTACAGAACATTATTAATTGTTCTAATAGAATGCGAATATTATATCTTTGTATTAAAATGAATTGCCTCAAACTGCACTTTAACACCATCTGTTTTGTTTTGTTTATCATCTTTTTGTTCCTCTTTGTTGGATAATTTGACAATGACTTTGAGATGATTAGACTTAATCCTTTGTGCTTTTTGAAACCCATAAATCAGTAATTAGAAAATACTTGCTATTTCCGTGGTACAGTGTAGCAAAGTGATTTGATTTACACAAGCAATTGTCATAATTTTATTGTGTTCATTATGTTTACAGATTTTATATTATGTTTATCAAAGTAAATCAAGATTCTTTGTTATTTTTGGTAACTACTACACATTTTATTTCTTTAAAAAGCTATTGGTTTGATACTTATTTATTAAGATGTGTATGTGTATGACCCAAATACATATGTCTCAAACACTTCAACAGTATCCAGTTTTCCTTTGTTAAGGATAATAATACCAAGTCAACTGGCATTGGCTTTCTTATATCGTTAATTACTGATCTCTCAAATATCTGGTTGTGTGTGAAAAATGAATCAAAAGTAGCTAAATGGGGTTAAATTCACTCATTTCAATGAATCAGCTGGTGTGTGAGATCAAGTGACTATTTCCTGATTTGGAGATTTTGGAAATTTCTTTGAACTTGAATTGATTAGATTTTTCCATTTTCTTGTTTCTCCCACTGCAGCACGATAGTGTACATGAATGTATAGTTAATTTGGGGCCTCGTTTACATCTTATAAAGGCGGAGTGTGGGTTAATATTTGCAGTCTGCAGGAATGTGTTAGGAGTCAGCAGTGAGAATTCCTCAGTAGTGCATTAGTAGGTCACAGCAGCAGCCTCTCTCTCTCTCTCTCCTCCTTCTCCTCTTCTTCCTCCTCTCTGTGTTCATTTGATGTACGTCTTCATCATCTGGGCTCATTCTGAATGCACATCGCTCTCCTGGTGTTCCCCTCTCATGTTTGATCCTCCCCGACTCTTTGAAAGTCTCGCAGACGTCCCGGGAGCATCGGGAGTCTGGGTTTTAAGTCAAATCTGAGTGATATCTCTATACAGGCCGGGTGTCTTCTGCAGTGCATCGCTCACACACAGTTTATAGAGCATATTGCTGAATGAACTTTGTTGTCAACATATTACAACTTTATGCATCTGCTCATAGGTGGACCAAAGCCAAAAAATAACCACAGTCAATAGTTGACTGGTTAGTTTTTTATTGTGTAATCTAGATGCACAATTAAGCCTGGGATTTAAAATAATAAAAAAAATTGCCAGCACTAGCAGTCACGTTAAAGACACAAGTTTGCAAAAACAAGCACTTTAGAATATAGGGACAAACTTATCAAATATTTTGCATATTATTCACTAGCTGCAAGTATTAAATGATTACATGTTCCTATTTCTATTAATCTTTTTTTTTCTTCAGATTACCACATCTGCTACCATAATGCAAAATGTGTTTAAATGGGCCATTGGTTTTATCTTGGATGTACCACTCTCTTTTTTTCTGGAAGTGGAAGTTTGCCACAGGCACATTTATTTTAATGGAGAAGTCCACAGCCAATACCATGTCAGTAAAAGCAGGTGGTTTGGAGCAGAGTTCAGACTTTGGAGGAAGACATTCAACTTATATGGCACTGTTAAAAAAGTTTGACAAGTAATGAATGTAATTTTTATTTGTTCTTATTAAGACAAAATAAAATCGAATTGAGAAGTGGAATCGATCAAAAAGGGGAAAAAGGATTCATTTTATGCATTCTACCCTGGATAGATTAAAACTTACATATACAGTATTTTTTATATTTATATATATATATATATATATATATATATATATATTTTATATATATATATAAAATATATATATATATATATATATATAATATATATATATATAAAATATATATATATATAAAATATATATATATATATATTTATTTATTTATTTTTTTTGGTAAAATAGCTAAGAAATAAAATGATTGACATATTCTATTACCACTGGTTTATGGCAACAATTATATTGCTCTGATGGACACTAGCAGTATGGATTTTCTTATATTATAAAGTGACGATGAATTATATATATAAATTGTTTATAAGTGGTGAAGTTTTACAACCCCACAGCCACTGTGTAGACTACAGCTGCAAGATTAATCAGAATCAGATCAAAATTACAAATTGAATGGACGCAATTAGCAAATCGCAAATGCAGTTTTTGAAGTATTATAATTTCCTTCACAAACAACAAAGTACTTAGTGTTTTTCTATATACAATCCTAACCCTGTAATTTAGACCTAAAAAACATGTTCTATATTTGATTCTGGTATTAGTTTGTCAGTTTATATTTCAGTCTTTTTGTCAATTCCGCGTGATGCAATTTAAAAATTTTACTTTAAAAAGAATCCTGTTATAAAAACATAAATTGCAATCTAATTTTAAAGAACAAAACGTAAATGGATGTTTTTTCCGAATCGTTCAGCCCTAGCGTAGACGTGTGTTGTCTTGGTGTCACTACTTCTCCGCTGGCAAACATATTGGCAGTATTCACAAGGAGCTCATTATGCTTGGCTGTTATACACATGCTTTGCTGTGGCATCGGAGGTGTCAGCTAGCTGCGTCACCCGCTGCCACCCTCCTCTGTGCCAACTCCCGAGTGCCAGACACCAAGCGGGTGCACGAGAAAGAGGAGGAGAGGTGGGTGACGTGTGAAAAAGATGGAATGAAAAGAAAAGTTGAAGGTGTGAAAACAGTGTAGTGAGTGAGAGTAGAAGTGGAGGGAGGCTGTGAATAATTGGAAAATTAAGCTTGTAGTCTGTGTACTAGGAATGAACAATTTGAGAAAAAAATATCTAAGTGTGTGTTTTTTGTAATTTTGATTAGCAAATAGAACTGGTTGTTATGACAAGTAATTAGTTTGATTTTGTCTTATTAAAACAAAAAAATAAATAAAATAAAAATGTATCAAAATTAATTTACTGAAAAAATACATACTTTTATTCAATGCAATTTAGCAAAAAAATAGTCAAATTACTTACTCCAAAGTCTGAACTATGCTCCAAACCACATGCTTTTACTGACAGAGGATCGGCTGTGACCTCTCGATTAAAAAGGCCTAGGATGATCACTGACAATTAGAAAAGACTCAATCTCTAAAATTGTACAGCCCTATTTTAGAGTTATGCTTTAAAATTAACTTTACATTTCAGAAAATGCTTATAGGTACATTTATACATAAGCATATTTTGCCGTTTAGACACTTCCATAATTTTGATCTTTGCTATTTGCTATTTGCTATTTCAGCCATTCGAATAAAGCATCGATGGGTCATGTAATGTGAGGCAGGTGCTTTTCAAGGATCCCAGAGATGTATAGAAACACTTAGATACTAAAAAGAAGAGGAGATCTAAAGGCATTATAATAAATAAAAGTAATTTATTTGGCTATTATTGGGGCATTAGTATTGGTATGTGTAAAGGTGCCTCGGTGCTCCTTCCGAGATTTTTACACTGTTATGAGATTTATTTTATGTTCATTGGAATTTGGTTCTGATGCGTGTCCAGCATCGTAAGATGAACATTTAATGAGTGAAATATGAACTGCTAAACTAATATAACAACTCCATGCACATCCGAACCTGTTCATTGAGGCCTTAATTATAGAATTAGCAAGTTTTATACATAATAAGACAAGATTTTTGTTGTTTGTATTTTGGTACCACTTTACGATAACTACACTTCTATTAGCCTTAATGCAGCACAAAGAAAGACCTAATTCATAATTAATAAATAGTTTATTAAAAATGATTCAAGCTTAGTGCCTTCTTAATTAAGGGATTAGGAGTTAGGATATGAATTAATTAACTGTGTAGTACTAAGCCTGAATCATTCTTAATAAACTATTTGTCTATTATGAACAAGGTTTTTGTCCATCCTTTATTATGAGTACGTCCTAGCATCTTATGTTAAAATACTAATAGCAACATTTGTTATTTTGCAGTTATGAAAATTCTGATTAGATTGTCATTAATTCTGCAAATCATACATGAATGGAGTATGTTAAGTTTTTTGTTTTTTTTACTTTACACCAGTCTTGACTCTTGAGAGGTGAAAATCTGCCATAGCCAACTGTTCTTTGGTCAGTGCGGGGTCGCAGGGGTCACATGTGTAAGATGAAAGCACCGGCTGTGGTGGGCTACTTCCACAGAGCGTCAGAGAGGTCAGGAAGTGGCCCCCAGCACAAACACCAGACTCATTGTTCAAGTTCAAGGTAACGCTGAATGGGGTTTTCATTCACTGAGCTGCCATCCCCGTCCTCCCGAGAAGTTTCTGTTTTTAAAAAAAGCTCCTAATTAGATCAAAAACACAGCGCCTTCGGGAAAGTCTCAAGTCTGTGTCAGGCTGTTATAATTGTAAACTAATTATGCCAGATTTATTTATTTAATTCTAGGCGTTTTGGTGTTGATTGAATTGGAAAAGTGGATTATTTCTTTCAGCTTTAAAATGATCTTGACAAGGATGGGCGATATGTAATTTCCAATATCAGTATGATATCAGAGGGTTTCTCAGATATCGGTATCTTGAATATTGAAAATTTTGCCGATATTTGGCACCAATATTTTCTCTAAGTTCCCCCAGTTTCTGTGTGCTCATGTGTCATCAGGCCATTGGACTTGCTATTTTGAACACACTAATGAGTACAAAGAGTAATTTGGCCAAAAACATGAGTAATTTGGCCAAAAACATGGCTGCATGTTTACACAAACACGTAACAAAGTTTAGATAAAATTTGGAAACGTTACTATAACTTAACATGCATTTGTCGACGTTGCTATGGAGTTTAAAATGTTAATATCAATATTGGTAAATATAATTTATCAGCCACAGCAGCTAGATAAATATCGGATATCGGCATTTGGTCCAAATATCCATATAGGAACAGGCCTTTCACAATAACACATTTTAAAGCAGGATATATTGGTACAGAGAAATATTGTCATAAACAATAATATTGAACCTCTTTTATGCCACGGACACAAAGCAAGATAATCCCAGTAAACCAATTTTTAAATAGACAGTAAGTATCATTAAAAGCCATGAGCTGCAACAAATAAATAGTACAATGAACCAATAATTAGCCATAGAAGTTATTTATTCAATCCTCTACAGCTCAAATCTTATCGTATTATATAAAAATGCCTAAAATTTCCCTACTATTGCAAAGAATGTAAATGAAATCAATGATAAATGTACACAATATTTATGTACACACGATAAATATTGAGCTCCAAAAGGCTCTAGATATTAGGGATGATAGGCCTAACCATCTAGTTTAAATGTTTTTGTTATGTGAGTTATAATTATGGCATTTTCTGTGTGCCATTCCTAATATCTAAAAGTGACAGAAGCATGTTCAGGTGTGCCGCGTTTTTACCCTTAGACAATGAACAAGGTCAAAGCCAGTGGGTCATATGTCAGGCCAGAGGTGCCCCTCCTCCCCCCTCCCCCCTCTGTTGTGTCTGCTCATTCGTCAGCTCCTCATTAACTCCTCACGGGGGATTTCCTGTTCGCCTCCTCGGCTTCCCCCATTTAAAAACCTAGCTGTTTTTGAGCCCTCTTTACACATTCTGAATATTTAAAACCACTACAGTTAAACTATGCAAACGTCCCACCCCAACGCGCTCTCATACTGTCTTAATAGCTAACTGACAATGAGGGAAGTGTAGCTAACCCCAACTGCTGTTAGAATCTGTGGGGAAAGCTTATAACTGATGACTTTGTGCTCTCCGTGAGTACAGTACTGCACACACATATATAAGAGCATGCAGCCCCATAATTCACTGCCTTTAACAGAAAGTCAATAACAATACAGGAATGATTAATCAGTCCCTCCACCAGCACCTTCCACTCTCCCTGCTCAACCCGGCCTACCCTCTCTCAGCTTAGTATTGATCTGAATGCATTTGCTTCCCATTTATCCTCCCCTCTCGTCCTCCCCCACCCTGTACTCTCTGCCACTGCATCGAGCGGTCACAAAGAAGCTTTTACACTGGAGTGTCTCCCATGCACCAATAATACGCACAAATACACTACATGGGAACAGCAAAGGCGCCGCAGCTCGGGCCCGGATTGGTCTCGCTCTTAAATGCAATGCACGCGGGGATTTGACTAGATTATGCAGAAGTGCAAATTAATGTGGACCCTTTCATAGTGCAGGTGCACGTGTGTGTTTGTGCTTGTATGTTGTACACACTTGGGCCTAAACACAAGGCAGCTTTCTTAAAGCTTTACTGACAGCTCATTTGAACCCCCCTTCAACATTTGAGTTGGTGGCACACAGGTTGCCATGACACCAGACTGTTTTGTCTGCCCTTTGACCTCTTTAAGGGGTGCTGTGGTCAATCAGGCATTACATGTGAGGGGCAAATAGAAGGAGAGGAGAGGGGGTGCATTTCCTCAGTAAAAATGAGGTCCACGAGGTTGCTCTACACATCCGTTTTGTACAGCGCCGAAGGTGGGGAGCCTTTTCGAGCCTGTGCTGAAACAAAGACACATGTGCGCGTATAGACATGGCAGCTCTGCAGGGTAAATGAACTAGGTTGGAGCTCCCAGGGGGTGGAGAGTTATTATGCTCATTGTGCAGTCGGCCAGCTAAAGCTGTTTGGCTGCTTCTTTTGAAGTTATATTTATCAAACCAGAGCAGGAGGCTTAGCACTCTGCTGGTGCATCGCTCCGTCCACACTGCAGAGACCCTGGGCGCCGCTGCATTCATGCTTCACATATCAATAATTAAACATGTTTATCCACACAATTCAAAACTGGAAAAATTAAAGAAGAAACTGATTGTATTTTTCAAGGTGTCCTTCCAGTGTCCTGGAGCAGTGCTGGTGTTACTACTGCTTTATTGCATTGTCATTGGCATAATTATTCCCAGTGAACAATATGTGCACCTGGCACACTGCCTGTGATTTTGGGACCATTTTATAAATACTCAAACATTTATTAATGACAGCTCTCAGGAGACAAAGCAAAGCATTAAGTGTTGAGTGTAGCTTTTTAAAAGAGGCTAATTATAATGTCATTTTCTCTGTGGAGTGAACAGTGTTGTGCTCCATTAGTCACACGGTTAGTATTTCAGAATTACATGTTGTATGTGATTGTTTAATTGCATCGTTTAGACTGTAGCTCATATATTGTGCTTGTAAATACTTTGACTGTAAGTATCACTCACCTCTGCCTGCTCCATGATTGCCCTGAGAGACGTGAGACCCATCAGAGTGGTAGCTGCAATGTTCTCCTCTTGGTCAGTAATGGTTGAGGGACTTGCTCAGTGGCACTTTAGCTGTGGCTGTGGTTGAACCTATGACCTTGTGGTTAAACAGGCTTTATTCACAAGGCTCTCTCTGTGTTTTCCAGCGCACCTCATCTCCTCTGAGGGAACACCTGGGACATGCTCGCAGAGAAAACAACTAAAGGTAATGGCATTGTTAATTCACTATAACATCTGCACCTCTTCATTATACTGCATGTTTTATTAATAATATTGTTAAAACAACGAAACAAGGAGTTCAGGTTATAGACATGTTTGTTTATCGCAACCATTTTAATTGATAGCAAAATGGCCTCGCTCATTTCTACAGTACAGCTTGTATATAGTGTTAAGCTTTTTATTTCATTGTTTGCCTTGGATTATAACTGAAAGAAAAAGTTGCATAGAATCAAAGAAATATCAGAGACCACAATTTCTGACCCACTCTTTTTAAATCAAAGAATTACAGAATTTTTGTTAAGGGCTGTGCTTCACTTTGGTTGAGGCACACTGGTTTTGTCATTCTTTGTAGACAATCACTTGTATTTCTATTTTTTGTTAAAATAGGAAGAAATTCAACTATATACTGTCATACAACATAGTATCTCACACCACTGTCTCTCAACGGTGAAAAAGAAAATAAATTTTGTTTTAGAATAAGGTCTAAAAGAGGAATTTTCAAATATTATGAGACTATAAAGTAGGACCACTGAAAAACAGGCAAAGCCTTTCAGTCGCGCAAACAATAAGAAAATTCTACTTCTGATTTCACTGGAAAATTCATGGACACTTGTTGCGTAAAGGTTTCTCAAAATTTCAGACTATAAAACTGGAGGTCTATAATTTGACCTTTTCACCCTACCAGAACTCTTGTTTCTATGGCTTTTTCTGGCAATCTTAGGAGCCAATCAGCCTTATTCTCTCTGCCACTCCCAACTTCCAACCATTGGTGTCCCCGCTGCAGGTAGCTCCATCCTATCGAGCGTTTGATTGGAAAGTTTAGAAGGGAGTGGACCACCAAAGGCCAGACACACACTAGCACGGGCGCAGATTGACAGCCGCGCCATGGCAACAGTTTGGCGAGTTTCCAGGCTGTTTGAGTTGCCAGGCAGAAATGTTCCCATGGCAACATTCATTTTGCCATCGTCGGTATAGGCGGCCGGCGTCAACCAAAGCAGATTAGTGGAGGATAGAGACATGGGCTTTCACCTGCTTGGAAAAAAAAAAACATGCACATGCGCAGTTCACTGTTACTACCTTCCTACTGTACTCGTAGTAATGTAAGCCACACCACCATAGCACGTGGTTCATTCACTATTTGGCCATGCGTAGTAGTAGTAGTAGTGTGCATGGTAACAGGGAAGAACAGCATTTTAATATATTTTAGACTTTGTTCTCATATTGGCACATATATTTACTGCCTTAATACACAATTCCTGCACATACATGACAAATAAAAAAGAGAACTGTTCATGTTATATTTTTCTTTCTTTTATGAATGAAATATTTGGAGTACTCTCACAATAGGACACCTCCGGAGATGCTGAAGGGTAAGTAAAAGAGAGGACAAGAGGCACAATTGGCATTGGCACAATTGCACTGCATTTGTGCATGACCGGACTTTGCAGTTATTACAGATAGCAGCTAAAACTTCGGGAATTACTATTGTTGTTTTAGACAAAAAGTCAGTCAGTACACGTATGGCCGGGAGAATGGAGAAGACTAGAGTTGTTCAAAAGGATTAAGGAAAGTAGAGAAGGACGAAGGAGACACTGAGGAAGAAAATTTACCTGGCAACATTTCCCAGTTTCACCAGCCTATCTGTAGCTCGGGCAATGGTTTCTGATTGGCCAAAGTGTTTTAGACGGTGGTTTCTAAGCTCATTGATAGGCGCGGAAATCCAGGCAGAAGAGTTGCATAGTTCATCCAGAGGTCTGTGGAAAGAGTAGGTGGAGCAGAGCATCTTTACTCCGAGTTTCTCCATTGTAGTGCATCTTTGTTGAGAGGTGAATTCCTTATATCCCACATACCAAGCAGTGTATTGTTGGAGCAAATGCAAGGCTCCCACATACTGCTTTCCTTTGACACAAACCTTAGCCCTAGTTGTAACCCTATAAAAGGCTATATAATAATGGTTAAGGCAACTATAATACTAGAACATAGGAATCAGCTGTTTGCTATACTTGGATTATTCTTTACATAGCTTTTGTTAGTGAAAGGGCTTAAATAATGAATCATTCGGAAATTTTACCAGACATAATTTTCAAATAGTAAATATAGTCAATATAAAAGGGAGCATCTATTTTTCATGACATGTTGTCTGGCTTACAAAAACATCGCAGAAGAACTGTTCAAACAAAACAGATATGCAGCATTAATACTGTTTTATTTTACTTATATTTACTTTAATAAAATAAAACAAATACTTTTATTTGCCATGAATTAAAATTTTTATAATAGTTTCAGTAATTTCTATTCGAGAGGTTCATAGTCATTATCAGTAAAGGCATGCGGTTTGGAGCAAAGTTCAGATTTAGTGAGGTTTTTTTTATAGCAAAGATTAAAACTCTGAAATGTTTATGCACAGGAAATTAATATTGAAAGCCATTTTATTTGTTGGTTTATAGGACAACCCTATTTTAATGGATGTTTACTTATATTTCATGTTGTTAATTACTATTAAGTACAGTGGCATATACATTGTATGAATAGTTTTCTTTGTTTGTTTATATTTATTTATTTGTTTATCTTTGCCTTCTCCTTAATGATATATGAAAGTCTTCCCCTAAATAGTATATAAAGTTGAATTCTTTCTAATCTCAGAAAGAAATAAAAATGTGTATAAGGAGGTAAGTGTAAGGTGTGACTTGGAAGTACTGTTGGTTGAACTTGAATTGTACTGAAAAGCTCACCTTGCCGCTGTTCTCCCAGCTTGACTGCAGAGGCTGGTGACATTGGCAGGGCAAAGAATTGGAAATACACTGCATGAAGTAGCAGTGTGCAAAGTGTCCAGTAGGGGGTGACAATTCCAAAGACATTGCGGGAAATCCTATGAATGAACATGGAGCTCCTGCCCTCATCGCAGCAGAGGCCTTGAATATGTGTTTAATTTGGGCTTATTTTGAGTGGCTCACAGTTGGTGTGACTTGTACAGCTTAAGTGATTCTTCATTCATGCATTTTAAAACCTTGGTAAACTTGAAGCAGAGTTTTGAAATTTTAACCGTGGATTGAAGTCACCAAGGGTCTTGCATTTTGTATGCCATATTTAAAGGTGCGTTATTTATCTTTTACAGAAGGGGGGTCTGTCACCTGCTTGTCTCCATGCAGAGGTTATTGCTGTTCATGCAATTTAACATAATCTATCTTGCATTTCTTTCCTGCATGTGTTTTTAATTCTACGAGAAGAAAAAACATGCATTATCACTGACCTGGTGGCATCACCTGCTTGTCTCCATGGAGATATGTCTAATGCCAAACTGGAACATACTAGGCAAAACAATGGTCTCTCTCTAGAGTCTAGCTGAAGGCGGACCCTCCACCAGAAAAGTTACATAGTGCTCCTTTAAATCTACTATCTGCTCTTTCACATAGATCTTATGATTTCATTAGTTATTCAAACTCTTTTAGTAATGTTATCTTTAACACATCTCATAATCTCTATTATCTCTATTATTGATTTCATTATTAATATACAAATGTTTTGTATTCAGAAAAGACGAAAGGAGATTTTCAGATCAGTGGACCCATTTTCTCAAAATGACAAAGTGCTGAGGAGGATCTTGTCTGGGGCGCATCTCGACCGTCTGTGCTCTGCAGTGTGAGGTAGTTGGTTGTATGGTTTCGCATAATAAACAGCACGGAGATAACTGTACAACCTTCTAGCTTTCCCTGCGGAGTCACTCGTCACCACATGTGAAGCACCCCCAGCAGAGAGGTAAGTACGCCGTTGGTCCGTCGCAGACACTCCTAAGGCTTAATGACATGACTCGTCCTTCAAAACTCAGTCTGCTTTTATCCTGCCAAGGTCTTTCCCAGGTGAAGTCCTTTCCTTCAGGAATGTCTGTGACTTCCCTGGAATGTTATTGTAAATGTTTGTGTCAGTTAGACCAGAGTAAGTGAACACCTGCGCTTGTTCTTAACGTGACAATCAGAGTCCAAGTACCGTTCACCTGTAGCCTTTGTTTTACCCATTAAGCTGGTTATCTCTGAAACAAGACCAGTGGTGGAATGTAATGAAGTAAACGTAGTAAAGTACAATACTTAAGAACAGGTTTTAGGTATCTTTCCTTTTAATTTAATTTTAAAGTGGATACTTTTTACTTTTACTTCACCACATTTGAGAGAAGGTATGTATACCTTCTCTACTCCACTACATTGAGCTGAACTGAAAAGTATTTTTCATTATTGTTTGAGATCTACTGAAAACTCTGACACATTCATAATTTGAGTGAACAAAAAATACACAAATCAAAAAATTATTGATTCAATAAAAATAAAAAAATATATTGATTCAGTTTCTGCTGAACAAAATTCAGCACAAATCTTTATCAAAATCACTTTATTTGAAGCCTTAAGACCTCAAAATATGCATAAAATACTTTTACTTTTTACTCTTTAAATACATAATGGGTACTTTAATACTTTTACTCAAGTAGACTTTTTCATGTGATACTTTTATTTTAATTTATTTTTATTTTTTTTGCTTAGTAGCAAACTTAAGTACTTCTTCCACCACTGCACAAGACACAAGGACTGTCATCTGGATCCATTACATGAGCATCGTCCGTAACCTCAGCCTTGTAAAATGATCACTGCTCCATGACATAGCTGTAGTGCAGCACACAGTCAGGAGCGTGGCATTGTTTAACTTATAGATGTCTACTGTTACATTTTACACATTGTTTAGCATTGTGCCCTGTGCGACCTCACTGTGTGTTTAGAGCCCTAACAGTTGTGTTTCCCTCGCATGCATTATGCACATGCGTGACAACACAGTCCATTCCCATGTTTTATTGTCCCACAGACGCTGGTACTCCCTGCGTTTGTCAGCTTGGTGGCAGGGACAGCAGCCATCTGCAGTGCGATATGGCGCCTCTCCTCCTCAGAAAGAGGGAGGGGGGCATGGGCATATTTTGTATTTGTGCTGATTCAGCATCGTCACTTGTGGCATTCTATATCATTGTTGGGCCAAGGCACTGTGCTCCAGACCATACGTCTCACAGGAGTAAGTAGCAGTGAGTACACAACAACTATATAAAATCGTCATGTCCACTCAAGAGAATGTTTTACATGTCCACTCAGGACAATATTTTACATCAAGTCAAATTCGACATGCCCTCAAAATGAACAGCCCAAACCAGTCACATAGTCAATTGTCTTAGTCTACATGTGGACATAAAAATCTAAGAATTGAAATGTAAAATATTAATCATTTGTGAAAGTATAAAACTACCCAAAGTGAGATGTGGGGATAGGAGAGCCTCCTTATCCTAAGACTAGGGCAGACACAGCCCAGACTGATGATGTCATGGCTGTGGTTCACTCCCAGTGCTTTGTCTCAATGGCACTGCAGAGAGCGCCGCAGGCTCTCTCTCACTTATACACACACACACACACCTGTCTGAGACGCGCTGTCCCTTCACCCTGTCACACAAACTGCTTTTTCCACTATTTTTCCCCAAATTTACTAGATATCAAAATTCGTGCTTTACACTAAACGACAGTGAGGAAGTGAGCGAACCCCTCTCCCAGATGTAATGCCAAATGGTGATCAGCACAGGGGATAGGCTGTTGAGTTGGGACATAACTGTGGAGAGGCTACTGTAGCAAATTACTGTTATTTTGCACATATGTTTTATGTAAATGCAGGTGACACAATAATCACCGCTGGGACTAGGTAGCTTTCATCTTTTTTCAGAAACCAGTACTTGAACGATACTTGGTCTTCTGTACAGGTACTTGAACAATATCAATATCTAGAATGAGGAAAAAAAGATGATTTATATATATATATATATATATATATATATATATATATACATATACACACTTTTTTGGAAGACAAACTGAACTTTCATTTATGAACACAGAAACTTGCTATAGTACTCTCCAAGCATCTACCAAACAGCACTTGTTGTCCAAAGAAAACATTTGGGGTTTTTTAGTACCATTTTTCAGTACTGATAGTTAACTTATTTTTTGCTACTCCATTGTTAAAATTTAAGAATTGTACATGAAGTTGGATCCGGGCTTGAAATTTACGTTATGAATGAATCTGTTTGTATGAATGTTTTTATGTAAGTGTGTATAGTTTTCTTTACAGTAGTAGAGTAACAGAATCATGCAAGGCAGGCTAAGTTAGAGAACAGATTTTCTCTGCATTGGGCGACGTACAGAGTGCTGTTGAAGCTTGAGGGCTGTGACTAAGTACTTCTTTATCATCATTGGCTTCATATCTGTGACACGTGGTTGATATTGTGTCTTGTACACGATGGACCGAACACTTTAGGGCCATTAATGGTATTTACGGGCCAAGTGTAATGTTTATGCTTTATATTGAGGACAGACAGCCGATCAGTAGGCCCAAATTAGATTTACTTTTTGATGAGAATTTCCCTCAGGGCCTTGTGATTCTGTTATCTAACAGTCGCCTCACAGAGCGGCAGATATTAAAGCCAAAATCACATAGCCTTTAGACATCAAACCTGCTGAGCAAACCATTATTAATGTGCAAAATTTGATCTGATGGAAACATCCAAACATAACTCAATATGCAAAGGAGCCACCGTTTAATCAGTTAGTTTTGTTTTCTTGTCGCATTTACATAGTTGGCTACCTAAGTGCTCATGTTAAATGTATCCTCAACACAGTGTTGTGATATTTCCATAATGAGTTTATTTATTACATTTTGATGACTCCTGGTGTAATTTATAGTTTGATAGACACTATAAATCCTCCAATCAATTTGACAATGTTATGATTGCTGCGTGGACACAGGAGCCCGCAGTAATGTATGTCAGGTTCACGAGACTCCCGGGCTTCATATTTTCTTTCCATTCTCATCCTATTAGAGATTCTGACCCTCCCCCTGCATCCCCACTCTCTCCCCTCCTCCCCCTCCCCCTCTGTCTTACACGCGCACGCTGGCAGACACACAAACCCGGGCTCATACACGTGCATGCACTCGCTGCACTCTGCTTCCTATTTCTCACACGTTCACACACACACTCACACACACACACAGTGACTGGTGTGCGGACGGGTATAGGCTGGGTTAGTGGGCTAGCAGAGACGTGAGCCTAGAAAAAACAAAAAGAGAGAGTGGAGTGTGAACGCGGAGAGAGATGTATTCAGACGGATGCAGAGACAGATCAGAGGCTGGTGTTGTGTAAGCATGTTTTAATACGCAAGCTTTTGATTCATTTGTGTTTCTTACTCCAGGGATGCAAGACGCAGAGGAGGCTGTGTGGATGCTGCTCGCTGTTATTCAGGTAAGAGTGGAGTAATACAATCAATACTATTGTCTGTAACCTACCTGCTGCTGGGCTCTCTGTCTGGCCCCATCAGAGACGCACAGAGGCTGAGAGATGAGCTGCACAACTGCACTCCCACTGAATGAGAAGAGCAGAGGAGCAAGGCTCTTACTACCAGGTGAATGTTTTCATATTTTTACTTAATGCAGTTTACATGTCGATATACGGCAACAAAATGTAAAATGGTTACCTGTTTTTGAGACGTCTGTACTTTATCATGGCACATTCTCTTTGGTGTGCCACATTATAGTTTCTGGTTTTATATTCAATTTAGTAAAGCATTGAAATGAAACTGATATTTCCATTTCATGTCTGTAGCAACAAAGACTTGTTACCGTTTTATATCAATGCTGTATTTTTAGCAATTTTTTTGAGTGCTATTTTATTGAAGTGACTACCTTTGCTGTTAATATTATGGCATTAGCTCAGGTATGTTAAGATGGTTTTGCATAAATTCTCTAGTTGTTTTGCACATACACCTGTGAAATGTGTCTGTCAACTCAGATGAAGATAATGCATAATTGAATTTCAGGTGTTAATTTGAACTTGGGTTATACCTCGTCTATCACATGGGGTGTCTGGGTAGGCCCGCACATGATGAAGCTAACATGGAGTTCACACATCTGCAGAGGTGTACAGTGTGGTGCAGGTACCTGACGCCTGTATCTCCAACCCGGTTGAGGTGTTGGGTGTGTTTTAAAAGCTCTCCCAAAAAACAAACGCATGTGACATTTACACAATACAGAAGACAATAAACAACCTTCTTTAAACCTCTATTTCCTAACATTTTCATAACTAATGTCAGTGGATTTCGTTTATAGTCGTATGTTTCAAATAAGGGTTAAGATTTATGATTTCATTCACAGACAATCGATGTCCTCATTGACCTGTAATGCGTCTTATTCGGTGAGTAAATATAAGCCATACAAAATATTGTAATAGGTTTGTATATTCATATTGTTGTTTACCGAGTGATATATTTTTGAATATAGTGTATTACATTTTGATTCTTTCATTTGAATTGCTCCTCCTAACCCTGGTTTACGTAGTGTACACAAAGTATGCTATAGCTTTTTATAGTGAATATCGGCTACTTGAGTATAAAATCTGGAATGTTGTCTAAAAAATCTCTTCATGTTTAACGACAGCATGAATTCCTTGTCCGACATAATTGTCGCATTGCTGAAATTTCTTTACCGACTGACAAATAGTTTGCTCTCAAATACTGGAAATATAGAAGTCAAAGCCGTTAAAGTGTACATCTGCATTGAGGACGGCTGGGTACTGCAGAATCCAAAATGTCAAATGAGGTTATGTCTAACTCAGCCTGCCAGCCATGTGGCTGCTCTCCGTTACATTTAGTTGTAGTTTGATTTATGTTTAAGTTTATATTTTATTTCTCAGTATGCCCCTCTGTCCCTGAGACCCTTAACCTGTGAGGTCAAAGCAGGTCACAGGTGAGGTCCTCGGGAACAGGGCTGCATTCAGTTTCAACGTCTTAAGCAAAACATGGGAGATTTTATTGTTTGCGGTATCTTTGCAAACAGTACAAGTATAATCGTTTTAAAGCCCGACTGTTCCTGCAGCTCAGACTCTCAGGGGGCTAACCCTTGTTGGCTGGCTTTGTGTTTAACCCTTCATGGGTCAGAAGGAAGACAGCCAAGGGTTGTGACCCCGCCAAACGCATCACCTTCAGATATGAGCTGGACCTATAGATTCATTATGCAACAGTAAATATGTTATATTTTGTTAATAAAAGTGTTAAAAAGTTTGGTTTGTGAATTCTTATTGTTGTGAATTCTGATTTAGTTCAAAGCCCAATGTGCGATTATTTAATTGTGAACATCTTATAAATAAATTTACACACACACTTGTATCTTTGAGGCTTAAAATGTAGTGGTGAATGAACAGATTTGAACCTGAAATGCTTGAGGACCTCTCATCAAAGTGCCCTTGTTACCACAAACATGGCGGCCACACAAACCCACACATGCACAATTAAACAAGCACACGTTTGGGATTTTCCACGTCTGACTAGCGATCTGACTTTGACTCTGGCCTAATATTGATTGGCTTGTCTGTGTGGAGACAGATGAATGCATTAGTACCCAGCTCACCCTGCCACTGGAAATATATTAAGTTCATGTATTAGGCACCCTGTCTGGTTGCCATGGAGATGCACCGGGAGTGAGGGACCAGAGCCGAGTGACTGGGGCTGAGGCGGAGTGGGGGATACAGGATGTGATGAGGCAGTCGACTTGATTTGTAGTCTCTTTCCTCTTCCCCTACGCCTGCCTCCGTCTGTCACATGTGTCCCCTCGCCACACTGTGCACTCTCATCTTCTTTGTTTCATTCATAACTACTCATACTTACTCCACAGGCTGCTCTCACTCTCTGATTTTGGTTTCCACATCCCTTTGCCTTTATGTAAGTTTTTGTGTTATATTCCACTATCATCTCTGTTTATACGTACATCAGTGTTTAACTCCTTGTTCATGAGCCCCTCTCCCCTGCGCCGCCTCCCTCCTTGGCTCGCTCCATCTCTGTGCTCTGCAGTAAAAGTGGTGCAATGAGGCAGCAGGAAATGGGGACTAAAGACAATAGAACCATGGGAAGTCTACACAAGAAAGTAGAAGCCTTTTGCTTTGAACTTCAGAAAAACCCAAACGATAAATCCCTATGTTGTAACATGTGAGGTGTTAACTTAAAGGGCAACATGTAAGTTTTTAGGAGGGTCTGAAACCTTTTCTCCATGCAGTGTTACTGTTTTACCTGGAGTGTTGCACAGAACGGTATAAAGCATAGCAATCTCCATAACGACAAGTAGGCGACACCATCAAACCAAGCTTTTTTGACAACTAAAATGCCTGGAATTGAATAAATGCAAGATGGATTCGTTTATACCATCCTGTGGAATTTTCCAGGCAAAGCTGTAACATTTTCATGAGACAAACCGGTGACAGACCTTCCACCAGAAACCTTACAAAGTGCACCTTTGACTGGTAGATTTAAATGTAAAGATTCTCTAATTAAACAATGCAGCATATTCAAATAAAAACATTTTAGTCAAGTGAAAAGGCTAAAAATGTCTTTGTCTGTTTTAGGATTGTTGGTGTACATTACTTTGTTGTTCGGCTACACTTGGAGCTGCTTTCAGTGCTTTGTCGAGGTCCAAAACAGTCTGTATCTCTGCTGGGGCTATGTCATTAAGGAGTATGAAGTCAGAAATATGGACGCCTGCTTCATGAGACTCGACGCCATTTTTAACTACAACAGTCAGGTGATCGAGTCGGCCAGAGTCGGTAGGAACCAGTTTTCTAACAAATTAGACCCAAGAGTATGAACACGTGGAGTGAAACAGAGGTTTCTAAATTTACATGCGTTATATTAGGACTAAATATGCTGTCCTATACCCACAACCATTGATGGACACCTTTAACGGTTGTTATTTTTCATTTGGGCTACAGAGTTGAATTGTACCATGGGCCTTGCTATCCACACGCATTGCCTGTTGCCAGTTCACCACTGTTTCTGTTGCTTCCCTGACATAAATGTATGGTAATGCAAGTAGCTTTGTGATGTAGATTTGACTCTCTAATTCCAAGATGGAATACATTTTTAATCAAGATATCAGAAAATATTTAGGCCTATTTCTAGATTGTCTAAATAGTGGTTCTCAAACTTTTCACTCCACGTTCCACCTAATAAAAATGTGTCTTTCCAACGAACACAACCAGGTTTATCAGGACTATTCCAGGTCTAAACCACATCTAAAATCGTACACCAAACAAGAAATTGCCCAAAACATGGACACAACGAAATGATGTGAAAATATAATATATATATATAGATATATATAAGAACTGAAGAAGGCCTTGCATATCACCAGTGGTACCACAGCTTTATATTTAATAGTAAATAGTGGAAATCATTGCATGTGCTGTATTTTTGATACTTAATTCATTGTTCCTCTCTATAGGAGCAGGCTATGATCAGCAGCTGAACGACATAATGGATGCAGAGATTCAGCCGATACTTCAGGATTTCTATCAGACACCTAATTACGGTAAACATCTGCTCTCACAAAACACATTGCGGCATCAACAAACCTTTATAGTTTCTCAAATGTTCAGTAAAGTCTCTGATGAGGCTGTGTAAGGGACTGGAGAGTTGAAAATGATGCCCTTAAGCACATAATTCAGCCTGATATGTTGCCTCCATCCTCCCACTGCTCCTCTCCATCCCTCAGACTACGTGTACGAGCAGAGGTTACAGACAGCGGCAGACAATTTCGTTGCAGCAGCTTCACAACTGCCTAGAGGTGAGACATGGTTCTCTCGCCTTCGTCTTTTCATCTATAGAACGGCCTATATGAGGCATTATAGCTCCTCTGATCTCTCTTAGCGCTTTGTAATAAGCTGGTTATGATATTATGTCCTCTACCATAACCTGGTTTAGAGAAAAGTGGAAGTGGGCTGAACTTGTCCATGTATTTGAGTGTTGACACTTTGGATCTTTTTCACAGCAATGATCTTTTCTTTGTTTCTCTCCACAGTGTCTGGATGCTACCCTCCATGTGGTTAGTGACATTTTCCTTATTTTTGTAATCTGAAATTAAAGGGGCAATATGTAACTTTTCACACTTTAATAGCCAAAAATACGTGCATTTTTACTGCAAGCCTCTCCATAGATCTGTGATAGGGGGACTGGTTAACAGATAGAAAGCGAAAAAGTGTTTGACGAAGAAAACAAAAAGCCAAACTAAATTTCATTAAAAATACATAGTTTCAGTCTGTCAGTCCACATTCAACGGGCTAGAACCGGGCCTGGTTTCACCTGTTGGGGTGTGGTCTTGCTCTGTAGTCTTCAGTCTAGAAGGGTCTAACAGGAACCCAAATAATCATGATGAACTTACATTACCCATGTGGTCTCATCCAAGAGACAAGAAGCTGTAGCCTAACTAACAGGCAACTCAGCGAGTCCCAAACTTTTCTTCAAAAATATTGTGCTGTCCTAGTACCACCAACCAAAACAGTACAAATCAGATTTTTCCAAACCGTGACTGACGTGTTTCTTTCCATCTTCATATCATTTTCCATTTTATTAATACATTTTAAATGAGGGAAAACACAAAGCAAGCAAAAAAGGTCAAATTGATTCTAAAGCTAGACTTACATACAGAAACACAGTTGCATAAGTGGCAATATCAGGCAGATGATCCTATTAATGGCATATGATTCCTTCCTGATTCGAAGGATTTTGTAAAGATCTATCCTTAATTGCTATGGCCGGAAAACAACAAATATGAAGAATACATCCCTTGTCCATCTCAAATCAGGTTTTCAGGATGCTGGCGCTGTGTATAATTGCAAGACATGCAAGTATGACTCGTGTGAGTTTCCCCTCGACTGCCCAGGTAAGCTGCACCTGTCTCCCTCGCTGTTACATCACAATTTTCAAATGAAAAGATGACATGTTAATCCAAACTTGACACATCTTACATAACTATATTTTCCCTTCATAAGCATCCACGTTTTAAAGGCTTTTGATCCTTGAAATGCTCTCAGCTAAACGACTAGATCTGGGGGGGGGGGCAGGCAAGGTTTTATTTCCTGGCTTTATATCTTTTGCACAGAGCCCCCCCAAGGTACTCTTTAAGTCCTTGGTATCTTTATGCAAGGTGACAGTTGACTCCCACACACGATGGGATTTGTATCACACTGGTGCAGCTCTTTGTTAGCATATCATCACTTTTACTCCACTCCTCAGAGACTCGGAGCTTAAGCATTATCATTAAGAAGGGCTCAGTCTGCACGAGCTGCCCCCTGTGAATCCTATCTCTACAAATGTGTGTGCGTGTGTGTGTGTGAAAATGTGCGTGCCTATATGTTTATTCCAGTTGAAGAAATTAAGGTAATGGAGAACACCAGGATCCGCATGTGGTGCAAAGTGCCGTTCGACTTGCCCAGTGACTTCCAGGCTGTGTGGAGGTTTGCAGAAGAGGTACATGTCTTTAATGTGAAACAAATGGAAACACATTTTGGTAAATTTTGGTATTGTAATGTATACAAGTGTCATAAAAAGGGAACAGATTTTTGACTGTGGTTTTCTCTGCCAAGCAACTAGTTAGAACAATACTAAATTCTTATGTTTCTTTTGTAGCTTCTGTCAAAAAATACCTCAGCCTGCCTCAAAAATTCCCATCCGATAACTTGTATTAAATGGAATGATTCACTTGTTTACTATTAGCCAAATTTAGCTATAAGAATATTTTACTCAGTATTCCTATGAAAATTATGTCCATGCCACACTGGTAGGAAGAAAAAGTATCAGTCAGTTTAATTCAATTACTAAAAGATAAATACGTATACATCAGTCCAGGGGTATCATGTCATGCCTCATATCACAATTGATCAAACATACAAAATGATTTTTGTGTCAATATAACTATCTAAATCAATGACTTAACCATATCTGGGAAGGAGGAGGTACGCTAAAAGGGACTTATCTCATACTAGCATGTCTCAAAGCAAAACTGTATGGTGTCACCCACCATTTGTCAGTTTTGTACAGGTTTAAGACATACTTTTCCTCCTGACTGGATTTGAGGTTTGTGTGTCCAGTTGAATACTCAGCAGCTGGATGAGTTCAAA
The DNA here is from genome assembly GCF_009829125.3 of Periophthalmus magnuspinnatus. Classification (NCBI taxonomy): domain Eukaryota; kingdom Metazoa; phylum Chordata; class Actinopteri; order Gobiiformes; family Gobiidae; genus Periophthalmus; species Periophthalmus magnuspinnatus. The sequence goes on along the minus strand of NC_047141.1, from coordinate 24,091,115 downwards.
GAGGTGACTGCTGGAGTGGACACGCTCTTCTCCATCCCTTCCACAAGCCCACACCACCAGGGCACCTACCAGTGTGAGATCTACTCCGACCAGCGCTCCATCGTCAGGCTCTACTATTACCTATCTGGTGAGTCGCCATTTCAATTTTCATAAAACTACTTAAAGTGTCTAGTTTATTGGTGCTCAATGGGTGGTATGAAACCTTCTTCTGTTGGTACTGACAGGTCTTTCAAGCCAAAATTACTCTTGTTTTAGTCTGGGTTTGGCTTGTTTACCAGGTTTAGATCCAATTTAGTCTTGATTAGATCTATGTCTTGATTAGCCCAAGATGGGGATGCCACTGGTGTGTTCCTTCTGAGTTTAATTCTGAATTTAGCCAGAATTATTCTTGTTTAGTTGTAAAGTTTACCAAAATTGCATATCGTAGGAATGAGATCATGTTTGGATTTTTTAAAGACCATATTGTCCAGCTCTGGTTTAGAGCCTCACGTTTAGACATTTTAAACTGATTATATGGATGTTTTTCTCTGGTTCTCCTTTGTCCTGTTTTAGCCAAGATTTGAATTTTGTTTAATTATAGTATTTTTTTTTTATTCACACACTGTAAAAAGTATCACTGGTCTAGTTTTTTATTTGTTTTTGTTCTTTGCTTACTGAGTGTGGTCCTCCCTCTTCATGTTGCCTTTGTGCCTCCTTGTCTCTGTGTCAGTGACCCCCCAGAATGAGGTTGGCCACACGGAGCTGCAGGAGATATTCGACCTGTCTTTGCTCCCAGGAGGGTCGTTACTCCCCACAGCCGACCTGTCCCGCCACAGCCGCCCCTCTGCAGTGCTGCTCGGTGCCTATGTTAGTGCTGTGCTGCTACTGCTGCTCCTGTCTCTGGGGTATGACAAAACCATTCTCACTAAATTACATGGACACACACTATGTATTATTGTCAGTAGATCTAATATTCTGTCATGCTTTGCTGTTCTCTGCAGGACTTTATATTTGTTGTCGACATCAGAGAAAAGAGGTGATGTGGAAACAGACGCAATAGGGGACCCCAAGTGTTAAATACAAATACTGTATGTTATTTTGACATCTTCATCTTTATAGCTGTGGTTCACTGTTTTTAACACTAGATGGCGACATATACATCTGTAATTGCAGTCACAAGATTAAGAAATTTTGCAGCCAGCCATACAAAACGGGAACCATGTTTTACACCTTTTAATTTAGTCACAGTTGTTTCCTTGTTTGTTCCTTTTAACAAATTCAATTTTTTGTTCTTTGATTGACTTTGAAGCATTTTCCTAGCAAAACATCTCTCTTGACATATGGATAAAACATTTCAAACCTTGAACTCTTAGTCATATTATATCATCTTCTAATTGAAAGCTATTCACACTGAACAAATAAAAGTTGAATACTTTACTCATGAAGACAAAACTGTATATGATATTAACCCGTGTAGTGACATCTATCTGAGCCTATGCAGCAAAACTATTTTCTGCTCCTTATACAGGCACATCTACACTTCTATTAACTATATTTTTAGGTGACCTACAAAACAAATGGCATTTCTGGTTGATTGGTATTACCTGGAAATCCAGAATATCATCTTTCTATATTTTTTATACAGATCCAGGCAAGTGCAGATAGTATATTGCGTTGATTGTTTCTCTGTCTGGATTGTTTATAGTTTATAATAAGGTGTGACCTTATTCTGGGACAGTACGCTACAGGACATTGGTGGGTTACTGCAGAGCTGTCCATCAATGTGGCCTGAGGATATAAACTACTTTCTCATTCTGACCCTTAATGGGTCTGTGGCTGTGACATTATGGGCAATGGGGTGAAGTATCTTACACAGGCGTGCTCTCGTTTATGATCACTTGACCCTTGACATCCACAATATTTCATTGACACATTTACCCAAATTAATCCATGTAGCAAATCACGCCTGGTGTTCAGCACAAATTGTCTGTATCAAAGAAATCAACAGTGTTATAATATGACATGGGTTCGGTTTGTTAATTTCATGTTTTAAAGTCTGTCTCGAGTGAACTGTTTTCAAACACAGCATTTGGTTGAAACAGGAAAAAACAGACAAAAGAAAATCAAGTGTCCAGCAAAAGTTTAAACTGATTGTGTCATTTGTTAAAAGTCCAACTAAATATGACAAAATCTACTTTTGTAGTTTTCCCATTTCTTTTGAACTGTAGTTGTGTTTCACTGTTATTTCCCAAGCACAGATGTAGACAATACACCCAAACCTCTTCAAGGGATATGGTTCTCGCACCAAAAACAATGATGGCAAGTGGTGCTGGAGCTTTATAAAGCCCCATGTAGAGTGGCTAAATTTAGACAGACATGACTCAACTCCACTTGTCATTTCATGGACAGATGGCCTCTACTTCTTTCCAAAAGTGTTTTTTGTTACTAAGGAAACGGTAGATCCACTCTTACCCAATGTGTAAACCAAATATATGACTTTGCTTTTTAGGTGGTAAAGTTAAGATGAAGCATGGGAGCCTGTCCACTGCCTTTAAGCTTCTACTGCCATTCGTAGACATGTATGTGCCGGTGCACTGGTGACTGGGGATTGCCCATAGTTCATTTAATGAACTAGTAATACTCCTTGAAGCTTAATTGTGGTTTGACCATTGGTATCACTGACGTTCTAGTGTTTCCTTGATTTACAGCCTAAATCCACATCCACATTTAATCCACATTTCGGCCTTGTTTTGCAATGTTCCAGATTAGAAGTACTGTGGGAATTGTGTAGCAGTCCTATTTTATCATTGCATATGTTTTGCCTCTATTTAGGAATAGTCTTATTATAGATCTAGTTTGGGGCTCAGAAAGCTTAGATGGCACTTGGTGTGAGAGGTCTCAGGTCCCTTCTATATTAGTATTATTATTTTAAAAGACACTTAGCTAATGCTAGCACTTGGCTAATCTACCTTCTTTCAATCATCTGTTAATACAGACAGTGCAGATGCCTAATGCTAATGATTATAACCACACCACACTACACACATAATAGGCAAGGTGGGTGAAATGTCTTGTCAGATAAGACAACAACAGAGTTTGGTTGCTAGTGCGACTGTCACCACTGATAGAAAATATTTCCACTGTCACTGATACGATAGTATCATTTATCAATGAACTTACCAACTTAACAACTACCATCTGAATTTGGCTCTCAGTTTTTTATTGAATAATACCCCCAAAACACAATTTGTCATTTCTTGGGTATGAGTAAATGTACTGACCCAGACACTGACACAAAATTCACAAATGTTCACTGAAGGTGTCATTGGGCCTGGTGGGCCAATTTACATGTTTTCCTGTAAGTGCGTGTGCTCCACCAAAATGAGTGAGCCTGTTGTGATGAAAGATCAAGCAGACATGGGAACACCCTCAGGATTGACTTAAGCCTAGCACGCCTTTGTTCTTATTTACAAAATCATTTGACGAAATAGAAACGATAATAATACGCTTAGACTTAATTGATTCAGTTGTGTAAATGTTGTGAATGAAATGGTAATGGTGGACATGTGTAGACCGTGTTGATTGTTTTGACAGTGCATCATAACATATGCACATAATTATTGTTTTTTCTTTGTTCGCTAGCTTTTACAATATTTATGTAAATTACACAATCAACTTTATCTCCATGGAGATAAGAGGAGACACTCCCTGGCCAATTTGCAGGTCAGATCTATGTAGAGGCTCCCCCACTTAAAGTAAGAATGCATGTTGTTCAGAATGAATGAATATAATAATGTGGTCTGAGCTCACTCACTTGTCATCAACTCAATCCACGTTTAGCAGTTTCAGGATTTGTTAAAGTTACATTTGGGCCATAGACCAGGTGATAACTTGACTGGCCTTAGAATCGGATCCACAAACTAACCACTTATCAACATAAAATTCTACTTTATCCTAAATCTGTTCATAGGTATCAGATGCTTGTTTTAAAATACATAATATTTAGTTTTGAATTGTTAATTGCTAAAACAAGGCTCCTAACTTTTCACCATTCTGAAAACTATGGATATATTCTGTATTGTTGAACAGTGACCAAAAATCATTCAGAAACACAAACCACAACTACTATTTGTAATGTGGATGTTTTTGGTTAAGTCCCATGCTCCCCCGACATGTGTGCCAGCTGAAATCACTCCTCCGCTGTGACGTCAGAGAGAGACAGGGAGGAGACGGACTAATTAGAAACAGATTCTGAGGAAGTGATCTTTCACTTCGTCACACCTCAACTCTCTTTAAATGAGGCTCTTTTAATCGTACGACTGACTCATGGGTACCCCACAACCATAAAGATAATCTATTGTTTTACAGATCTACCCTTTTCCAAACTACGGGGTTACTATTGGAGACCAAACATTGGGAGTACTTTACTAGAAAGTCCCCACATCTTTACTCATATGACTGAAAATGACCCTTGTGTTAATGTAGCCTTAGGTTTGACTCACACTTAATCAGGAGTCTAACGTCAACTAAATGTACAAATCAAATTTTTTCCACTTCTCTAAAACTCTCTAAGAACCATGTAAACATGTCTGTGTTTTAGGAACTACATAAGGCTTTTTGAGCCTTATGTCATACATCAATAATGTCTATCATTAACCCAGGTTTAGTATATGCAATTCCACCTACAAAAATATACTATTAAAGTGTTATTCTTTGTTGTTTTTTTATTTTGGTAGAACAATTTAACTATTGTTAAACTGTTTTTAAGTGTACTGACTTTATGATGTTTTAGTCATTTATTTATGTAATGGTTGGATGTTGTCTATATGAAAAGTGCTGGCTGCTTTGAAATTTCTTTTGAGATTAATAAAGTTTCTATCCATTTGTTTTTTCTCATGTGAATGGGATGTGGGCCTTGAAAGTTTCTTCCTGCAGTTACATTCACACTCAAAATGTGATTATTATCTGATATATATATTTTTATATATATATAAGACTATTAATATGACATGTAAACAGCAAAATCCTCTGATTTCAGATTTTGAAGTTTGTATGTCATTTAAATATTCTGGTCCAGAAATCAGATAATAATCAGTATTTTGGTGTGCATGTAAACTAAATCTTGGTAAGTAACATCATTTGCCATGTATGCTGGTCAACAACAAAATTGAGCAGTACCTTTACTGAACACACATATAAAACTTTATTTATTCACATTTTTTAGACAATAGATGTATAAAAATACTATAATATAAATTTCAATTTTTTTCCAACAATACTTAAAGTGTCCTATAAAAATCACATATTACAAGAAAACATCAACATTCAAGGACATTTATTTTTGCCCATTTCTTCTGTACTTTTTTTGCTATAACCATTTTCACACAAACTACAGTAGTGAGTAATATTGCACTGGTCGCAGAGTGGCAGTCTTAAAAGTAATTCACAGTCCAGTGAATATTCTGGACAGTTCTTTTTGGCTCAGGGTCATCTACACGTAAACATTTATCAGACAAGTTCAGCTATTGTGATCTAAAAACACACCTGAGAGTACAGGTTCAAAATAGTTCATAAAAAGTGCCACGGTTTAACACTTTCTTTTTGCATGGACAATATCAACTATATCAGCAGCACTTAGTTGTTTATTTTTTCAAGAAATCATTAGTTACCATATGCGACAATGTAATAAATAAATTAAATTAATTGTAACTTGTAACAGTCTACACCGTGATGTCAGATTTTTGTGAGCATTTACGACATATCTGTCGAAACCAGACCAAGTAGAGAAACACCATGATCATCCAGTAGCATGTGTATGCCACACACCCATAAATGAGAAACTGAACTTCCAGTAACCTGGGCGGCGTGAGCCAGTCCAAAATGGTTTCCCTGTAAATAGTGTGACAAATGCCGCCAACTAAGATGGAGCCCCACGCAGAAAGAGGGATCAGAGGGACGTAGTTTCCAACGATCTTCTTCCGGCCAGACGTCCCCCAGCTCCTTTTGTTGATGGTGAGGATGGCAAAGTACTTAGTTGGCAGCATGCTGGTCATGTAAAGAGCAGAGTACAGCGACATGAAAACCATGATAGGGTCTTTGCGCAAGATCCCAGCATAAACAGCTTTGAGTAGACCAATGATCTGGATACAGCACAGGATCCACAAGATGTCCCACAGAGTGCCAGTCCAGAACAGGTGAATAATGGTGGCAGTCACAAAGAAAGGAAATACGCCTGAGACTATGGACTCGTAGGTCATCCACAGATGGTGCTTATGCCACCACATGGCGTTAAAGAGCCACTCTCTGAAGTAAGACTTGGTCCACCGCGTCTGCTGGTTCAGCCAGCGCAGGAACTGTGCCGGGGTCTCTGTGTAGCATTTGGACCGTGCCGTGTATCTAAACAGAATAAAAAACACCTATTGAGATTTCATGGTCTCTAAGATTATTACCGTCTACTATATGTTAGATGAACAGGGTTGCCTTACTTTGTGGCATAGCCCATACTCAGCATCCGGTTTGTGAGGTGTCTGTCATCTCCAAATGTACAATGTGTGCCCAAAAACTTCTGATTGTACCAGGACTCCAGAAACTGCTGTAGGAGGTCATTTCTGTACAGCCCTTAGCATGCAATAAAATACAATAAGTATAAACTATTCAAAATATCTCTAAAGGCTCAACATCATGATACCTTACCTAGAGGACCACTGATGCAGGAGACACAGTCAAAGTAGGACTGGCAGGCCCGCTCAATGTTAAAGGCCATCCAGTAGCGCAGGCTGCTCATGAAACTGATGAAGGAGTCTTCACAGTTTAGGATCATGACATCTCCTCCAACGGCACCATACTTTGGATTACTCTCCAACACTTTACAAAGCTCTTCTGTGGCCAATGAGTCCAGCTTTGTGTCTGAGTCACACACCTGGGAACACAGAGGAAACTGTTTAAAAGGCTGTTAATGGTAACATAAATTAAATACAAACACAAATAGTAAATACCTGGATATAGTCGACAGAGGAGCCCAATGCTTTGAATGCTGTGTACATCACCTCTCGTTTGCCACCCCACTTCTGCATGATGCACACACATCGTTTGCTTTGGATCAGACTTTCAACCACTTTACGCTGAGGGTCTTCTCCCACTGTGAAGTCTGCACCTAAACTAATGGCTTTGGCCACATCCTCATCATCCTGGGCCATGTGGGGGTCCCAGGTGTGGTAGTTGTGTTTCCACACATAACAGGCGGGGTCCTGGTCTGCAAACATCTCCCTGAACATCTCCATCATGTAGCGGTCATCTTCAGAGTTACCGTCCACCACCATGATGATACGCAGGAGCTCAGGGGGGTATTTTAGGGCCCGGATAGACAGCAGACACTCACGCAGGTACTCTGGGTCCTCCTGGTAAGCAGCTATTGTGAATCCAATTGTTTTAGTATAAGTACAAGAGTCAACACGGGCTTTCATTTGACGGTGTTCTGCAAAGGCAAAGAAACTTTGGACAAGAAGATGGAGTCCGAGAAGTAACCCATAAAAGCCAAAGGAGATAATGCCATATTTGGATGTGATCAGCTGAAAGCCTTGGATATAAGCCCAGGTCAGGACACACAGAACCAAAAGAGCAAACAGAAAGGTGAGGATGGCTCGCACCACCGTGCTCAGCCTCTTCAGTAGAAGCTTCAACTCCATCTCTCACCAGCCTCCGCCCTACATCAGCACAGTACGGTCAGTATAATGTTTCAGAGCTCACATTAAAACCAATAACCAAATAAAATCAATTATTTGTCAACATTGTTTTAGTCATGTTTAAAATGGACCTAATAACAACAATAATAATCATTTATTGTCACAAATAGTTAGCCTGATGCTTATAGCCTATGTCTTAAACCTGCTTGCAATATATAGGATTATACATTTTTAGAATTGCAGTAAGATATGGAAAAAATGAAATTAAATAAAACAGAAAATATATTAGTATAGCAAAATTATATTATATTAGCAAAAATAATCACATGTTTCCTAATTATAATGATTAAGTGGTCAGGAATAAAATTGATATAAAATCGTGTACCTGGCGCTGCTTGGTCTATCTGTGAGGGATGTGGGCTGCTGAGTCCAGAGTCTTGTTTCTGTCATGTGCTCTTTCTGGATGGCGGAACGTGGTGCGCTTTTTAAGCGCGCACCTCTATAAATTACGCGCGTGCGCTGACTCAGACGTGCGTCAAGCGCGAGGCGGTCCAGATTCCCACCGACAGGAGCTCGCGGACATCAGTGTGTACGACTCTCACGGCTTTGTTTTCATCCTTACCATGGAGATGGAGGCATTGTGGTTCCCGCTTTCAAGGCACATTTGGGATGTGCTGTGATGGTTGTTGTTATTGATAGAGTATCCAATTAACCCTACTGGACATAAAAAGAACATTATTGGTTTAAATTAATGCATAATTAATTCATCTCTACCATATCGCACCAGATTTATTAGGTTTAAAATTGCACAAAATTGGCACTTCTTTAGAAGACGTCTTTCATTGACATTTTATTTGACAACCTACTATTTTAAAAAGTCTGTAATGTACAGATATGCGAGTGAAAGTTTGTGATGATAGTCGAGTGCCCTCTATGCCTCAGTACGAGAAATGCCCCTTGAAACACCGGTTTACCGCTGAAATCCTCCACTGGTGCGAAACGCTCAGTGCACATTGATTGGGGTACAGCTGGTGCTGGTTTCAGCGCGTTCATTTCATCTTCCGAGGCTGTCCATGGAAAAACTGAACCCCAGACCCCAGTGCGCTTTCGTCACAGAAAAGACCAAGCATCCAGACACGCGGGGCGGTGGGCAGGGCAAGCATGAGTGAACTGATCAGATCACGTGGAGCTAGGCAGGTGTTACCCTAAGTGCCTAAACCTGAGCTTGCCCTGTCGAATAATTGAATAATTCTGCCATCTGCTGGCCAACCATTAAAATAGCCTGAAGATTCTGAATTGTTATAGACTATGCCCACTAGCACAAGCAGATATATTATATTACATTATATTATATAAGATTATATAAGATTTTTGTAAACAAAAATAAACAAATACATAATACTACTAATAATAATAAAATATATTTGCCTTAAAGATAAAAACACTGGGTCATCTGGTATTAGCCTACCACTATAATGGAACCAATCAACCAGTGAATTCTCTGCACCATTGGGTATAAAATGTTAAATATGCTATATCTTCTCCGTTATTTAGCACACATTTATAATTGCTTTATTGCTTGATTTCATAGTATTTAAGATTTGAGGATACTGCCATCTGCTGACAAATCTGTCAAACTGCAGGTGCTGCACTTCAAAGTAAAGAGTGGAAATTGCACTTGTCTGTAAATCGTACCACAGAACAATGGCTCATATCTCTAACCCTGTATTTTCTGCTACATTCAGTTCTCAAAGGACGAAGCAAGTTTTTCCCCCTGCAGTCACTGCCAATGTCCTGGTTTAGCCATGATTACATCCCTGGAGACTTTCTTTACATGGAAATCTGTTGACCACTCATGAGGGCCCACACCCATAGCCACAGGCCTGAGCCATCAGCATGCTCCGTGTTGGACCCAAATAGACGCCGTGCCGCAGTTGATGTCATGTAGGAGCCGTGCCAGTCATATGCACATGTCGTGGTTAGCCCTCTAGGATATATTTATGTGGTTGCTTAATGTTGTTTTTTTATCACCGTTTGGATCGTTTATCATTTATTTATTGAGGTTAGGGTTAGGTCTACTCTAAATACCACAGTTATATAAGAAGAGATGTGGTATGTAGTTGTCTGTTCTTAATATAAGCCCTATTCTGAACATCAATGATCATAAAAACATGCTTTCTGTGTCCAGTAGGTCATCCTTGTCTTTAATTGGTGGTCATGTCATCGTCCAGTGAGTCATTCAATACCCTATGCCACACCCAAGCACCAAAATCCATTTAAACCAGTTTGGGACCTTCATATTAAGTTATGCACCTGATTTGGTCTCATAATTTTTTGTCCCATTAATAGCGCTGTGTATGGTTTTGTTAGAATACAAATCCAATATTTTAGGCCAAATTTCGTAATCCCAGCATGCCACATAAATAGCAAAATACCACCTCTTAAAGTGAAACATAATTTCCTGCAATTTCCTGCAATGCCACAAAGAGGAGTGTTTGGTCTTTCTGATTCAGTTTTGGCTTCCTGTAAATATCAGTTTGGCATTGTGACTAAAAGGTTTAATTAGGACACATACTTTGCTGCAAATTCACTGTACAGCCATTTTATATTAACTTACTGAACTCTCACAGCCTGCATTTGGGATTTAGTATTGAATAGGCCACTGCAATATTAAAATTATTAGGGGCTTTTTCTTTAGTGGTGTAAACTCCCTCATTTATGACATGGCACTATTTTTATGGTGTTGCTGTTCAGCTTTGGTTAATATCTATTTAGTGGGTTCTCAATTGCATCTAAGTAACCTTTTAAAGACGTTGTAGGAAGTGAACAGATAATTGTAAGTTTCTTTCATACAGATAGCTGCTTTTTATTCATATAGTCATATGCCACACCCATCGCCTTGCACTGCACAAACCGCATAGCACACACACAACATCTCATGATTTAGCGTCTCCATTTCATATGAGATTTATTTCAAAATCTTTGTTTCTCAGCCAGAAGCCATGGTATTTTTAATCCAGGAGACATAATTGCAAACTTTAGTGTAGACCCCAGGCTTGTTTCTGAGAGCGCAGCCGTTGCCCCATGACACCACTCCCTGCAGCACGCCATCACACACCAAGGGACCTCCAGAGTCGCCCTGAGCCACAAAGAAATGAGCTTTAGTCTCTTTATAAAAGACTGAAAACTAGAATCTATTATTTTCCAAATTACCTGGCAGGAGTCTTTGCCTCCCTCCAGATAGCCAGCACAAATCATGTTCTCTGTGATTTGAAAAGGGTAGGAATTGAAGCAAGTGTCATCACTCAAGAGAGGCACCTTGAGGCACTGCAGCTTATGTGGGTAACGTGCTGTGGAAACAACAAAAAAGTAAACACTGGTGGATGAAGCATTAAAATCTGCCATTATGATCTGTACTTTTTAAATTCACCTTTGCACTAGCCAATGGTAAAGACTGTATTACTTATACTGCAATTGCTACTGGTGCGGCTACTTCTACGTCTGCTATTTAGTGCTGTAGTAATACCATTAATATACTGCGCTGTTGTTTCATGTAACTTAAAACCAATACCACTACAAATACTGCCCTGACACCTGTTTCTAAATTCATTCATTGATAATATACAAAAACAGTAGCCTAAATATATTGAAAACCAAGCTATCAATTGTGTGCATGCATGTCCATGGGACTCAGCTTCTTGTTACATGCAACACTTTGAGGACTTGTTTCCATATGATATTTAATCTCTCTGAAATCTCTGGATTGATAGATTGTTGATTATTATTGGTAATATTATGTAAATGGAAAATGAAAGAAAAATGTAGGAATTTGACACCTAAAAACTAGGTCTATTAAACTAGGTCTAAATCAGCATTATGGTCTTACTTTGAAATAGGTCCAGTCAGTAGGCCCACTGTTCTATAACACTTGATATTTTCTCAGACTTACAGCCATCATTGCTGGAACTCAGGTTGCCCCATCCTGACACTTGGCACATTGTCCCATCTGCAGCACAGGAGGTGGGGAGGACAGCGGGCTTGACGTAGCTGTTGAAAGTAGCGGGTTTACTCAGCTTGATCAGCATTATGTCACTGTCCAAGGTGCGCGGGTTGTAGTTGGGGTGCCTGATAAACTTGGCAGACACAATGTACTGCTCTGTCCCTTCTTCCTCCCAGATGTCATGCTCTCCCAAACGCACTTCTACGTCAGACCTGCACACATTAGAAAGCTCCAATCATAATCTAAATATAGGACAAGTTTCAAGGCACCTTTTCAACTTTACGATCCAACAAAGTCACATTCTTGGAAAATTTATATGCTTGATTTATGTGAGTGTAATCATGTTTCTTACTTTGATTTGCAGTGTGCAGCTGAGAGCACCCACTCGTTAGACAGAACGGTCCCACCGCAGTAGTTGTATCCAGTGAAGAGAGACACTTGGTAAGGCACTGAGTTTTTGGGACACTCATAGCCTCCCACAATCTTGTTATCACTGAGGGCAGCTGTAACAAAAAACTAAAGTTAACATGATTTTTAAATAATAAATATACATGTAGTTATTCGAGTTGAAATGATCCATACCTGCCCACCCAAACAGAGCAGCTAACAGGAAAAGCTTCATGTTTTCCACTGGCTACACTGGCGAATGGCCCCTCTCCAACTCAACAGGTCCTTTACATATAATTTAATCTTATCACTTTTTTCAAGGTCTTCGTTTCAACTCTTTTAAACACATGTTGTATTCCCCAGAATGTGTTGGTTATTAAATAAGCCCAATGGAAAAAACAGGATAGTGCAGTCAAATCAAAAGTAAATATAACAAAGGAATACAAAAAACATGTCAGGTGTCAAACCCAGATGTATGTATATTCTGTCTTTGCAATTTTATAGCCTCAGCCTCAGCAAAGTATCCTGAGGTTTCAGGGTTTCAGGTTTTCATCTCCTCATCGAGAACTTTGGATCAGAGCAGGTGTCAGCAGCAGTAGCATACATGCACAATCAGTCCACGTTGTTAATAAATGTTAAAGACTGGGGCACAAACAAGTTTTTATACCTGTTATTTTTACATAATACATTGTACAGTACATTGTGTGGGAACATTGCCAGAGTGAGACAATTTCCTTCTTTGTTTGTATTGTTTTTATAATATCTGCACTATACTGGACACTTTATAACACCGGTCACTTTAATAAGCCACTTTGCAATGTTGTTCTGATGCTGCTGTTGTACATATTTTCTCCCTTAAGTATTTCATTTGATTTTTTTAAGCATATCTTTTTAACTTTGTGCATGCCCTTATTTGTATTTGTATTTATTCAGTGTGTTTATGTTGCACTTTTTCACCGTCTCAAGTTCCTAGTTTGTGAACTGTGTTCACAGACTATGGCAATAAAAGTCTTCTGATTCTGATTCTGATAAAGGAACCCTGTATCTCCTCCCAGACTGTAAGAACTCATACTGTGTGTTGAACACATGAGCAGGATCTCTAATAATCTTCAGAGTCCGTCTCACAACTGACCCCAAGGTAATTCTGGTCTCAAGATTTGTAGATGGGGCACTGCAATGTTGATGTCCAAAATGTGCAAAGTTCGTAAAATCCTTCATATAAGTGGTCCAGACCAAGCCCAGCCCAAAATTTGGAGATGGGACCCCAGGTTTCCCCAGTGGTATTGAAGGATGTTTTAAATGCAGAGGAAAAAGTAATCATAACTGTGTCTAGATACAGTGTTTTGAATCATTTTAGTACTACTAGAAGTTAATTTAGATAGACAAGCAGATTTAATTATAATGTAAACACTTCAGGGTCTGGTCATAATGAGAATCATAAAACCCCTAAAATGTTTATGTGAGATTTTGCAAACCATGTACCAACTGCACATGACTAGTGTAAACTCATAATAAATGGAATTCCCCTTTTAGAGAACGCTCAGTCATATTTCCTGGTGTTTTCCAAAAGACCCCAAAATACTGAGAGACTAGCGTTGGAAAATAGAAGCAACCTGAAATCATCAAATGCTGTATTTTAGAATAAAGATTATATCAATCTTTATTAATACATCACTTCATTTAAATGCATCACAAAGTGTTTCCCACAGTGAAAAAACAATACAAACAAAGAAGGAAATTGTCTCACTCTGGCAATGTTCCCACACAATGTACTGAAATATTACTGCACCACTAGACTGTGGCTTATTGCACAATTTATAAACAAACTCTTAATACCAATCTGTTAAAAACATATAACCTAGATATTAAGAAAATCAACCTGTAGCTGAAATTAAATTTACCTATTTTTCTAATTTACATTATGCTATTTAAAATACAATGTGAGACTTACAGGGCATCTACTAGTCATTTACTCTTTGCATTCATTCATGGTTCCCTTTTTATGATAACCAGACTGAGGAAGTAGCTGTGAGTGTTGAAGCAGAATTTGAGGTATGTTGTGGTACTATGTGGTACTGGGTTGTTACTCATGACTGTGCATAGGTGTTTATCAGCGCAGACAGGAAAACACTTAAATGTGAGGCTACATTTACCCAAACCTGTGATTATACACTCAACTCTCATATATAATGCATTCCCCTCTCGCTCAGGCAAGCCCACTACTATGTATGTAGAATGACTTATTACAGCTATCACTTTTTATTCCTCAGATTTGAACAAAAATCTTATAATTAGTGCTTCAAAATCATACACTTTCACTCAAATAAAATAAGTGCTAATTGTAATTTTTGGAGTAATGGTAATTTAAGCATATAAGGTAATAAGGATTTAATGAAAGAAAAATATGTTTTATACAGTTGCACAAATCTTTTATCATGACCACTAAAATCGCTAAGGTGCATTAGACTATTGTTCCTGTAGGGAAATCAGTCCTCTGCCTTTGAATCGTTCTCCAATGTAACTCAGGAAATCTGTCAGGAGCAGGGGTCAGCTGCAGCTGCACATCTTAGACTTCTAATATCATAACTAGTAGGGCTGCAATATTAATCACAATCAAATCGAACTAGCAGTTTGAATGGACGCGAGTAGGAAATCACAAAGGATGCAGTTGTTAAAGAACCACAATTTCCTCCACAAACAACAAAATAGTCTTATTCTGCATAAAGATGGCTGACCATGTAGTTTAGATCTGTACAAGCATCTTCTGAAATGTCAATTGTGTATTAGTTTATCAGTTCATATTTCAGTTTAAAGTTGTATGCAATCTCAATATTTGTCAGAAAATTGCAATTCGATATTTTCCTTAAATCAGCCCTAATAACTAACCATGTCACTGCAGTTACTGTCACTATAATACTACTTATAGCCTACCATTACCTTGACCTGCAACCTAACTATTATTCTAAATCTGAAATATACTTATGTGAACATTTGATCAAATTTTTTTATAGTATTAATTTTATCCAAAATGTTATTCACAGGCTAGTAAAAGGGGTTTCTCTTTTGTCTGGTTACTTCCCACCTCTGGGTTTCTACATTGCAACATTGAGCTTTACATTCCAGCATTGAGAAAATGCATTTAGTGACAATAGTTTTTAAGCGAAAACAATATTGGCAAAAGTCCCTGGGCTAATTGCTGAAAGGTGGAACTGTTTGTCAGGGCACATATGAGTCACAGATGTTTTAATGGCACATGTGAAAAACAGCATTTTGGATGTGGTCACTTGGATGTGAGAAACCTGGAGCACTTAACTTGCTGTCACTGCGAATCTTTAATGAGTAGCATCACACCAACTTTTCATTTAACATCTAAGCATTTGTTTACAATGATATGGAAAGAATAATAAAATAGAAACAGTTTGTGTCGCAATATACTGTAGCTCCACCCCCACTGTATAGCTCAAGCTGCTGCTACTTATAAAATGTGCATTGGCAGCCATGTAAAATACCAAAGCCAGTGCTGATTATTCACTGTCCTTACACTTTCTCAGGGGACCAGGACGTGTGGCTTAAACTAGGAGTGAATGTAAGGAAGTGGTTTAGGTTATTGAGGTTCTGCTCTTTTGCTTGTGTGTGGTGTTTTTGTGGAAAAAAAACATTGAAGCGAATGGAAGCTGGCAGCCATTTTGCCTCCAAAAACAAAATTCCCGACCTCTCCACAACCGTGAGACAGGGGTTTGAGTTCCAGTCAACGCCACAACTAGATCAACAAACCTTTGTGGTCTAGACATGCGGCAGATTCCCACTATTTGGGTTAGTGTAACTCAAATCTCACATTTTCAAAACTGGTTTACGCCTTGGATCATTTCCAGGAGTGGCTTTAGAAAACTGGCCCAATGCTGTTTTTTCACTCAGCGTAAAGTGCAGGGTGTGCAGTGGTGACGCTCACTGCTCTACTATGTCATTAGGACCTCGATGTCCCAAATAAAAAATTCCCGTACAGTTCTGAGCCCCCCACTCTAACATCTGCTGTATATGGCATTGTACACCCCTAACTCTCTGAGCATATGCCACTCTCTGTTCAAGCTAAACTGCCTCTAAACCTTCTTGAGTTGTTTTACACACCCAAATTGGTATTTGTGCGGTACATGCATAATTGCAGGTTTGGTTGGCAAATCAAGAACTCTGGCAGGCTCTGGGCTCTGAAGGCTTCCCTCAAACTATAGCTTTGGGATAGCTATTAATATACCCTACAGACTGTAGCACAGCGCTGGGCCTGGACTTTTCTACAGACTCAAGTGCACAATGAAACAACAGAACTGAGACATGAGGTCTTTTAGTATGTTCCATAATCCACCTTTACCTAGTTTAGAGTGTGATCCACTCTAATTCTGATTAATCCTTATTTAAGTCTAGTTAGTGTTCACTTGGTTCATTTATGACGGGAGTCTTCACACAATTTTGGAACACTTGTATGTATGTTGGCATGTATTTATTTGCACAGAGTAAAGATTTGCTGTGCAGTTTTGAGTTAACTTGCTATTTTAAGACTGCATATGCTTGAGTTTGAATGAATAGTTTTTGGTCATGGTGTTGCATTTCTCTCTGTGGGATTACATGCACACAGTCAATGTTTATTTATCCCAGAAAAGGGGGTGCAAAAGCAAAAACGTGTGTCCTCCTACACTCTTAAACTAGGGTGTTGCTCCAAATTCGTGCAGTGAGAGCCGGCACAGAGGGAGTGGACTCTGTTCTTCCTCCCCCTCACATCTGGACTATTGGCAGGACATTGTTCCTGTGTGCAGCTTCTTTGTGTTATCTAGAGACACAGGAGTTTAGGGAAGGGCAGTTTCTGGCATGTGCACTGTGAGAACGTGAACAGATTTTACACTCTTTTTGTGAGATAATTAAAGACAAAACTTAGGAGATGTGAGAAATACATGCTTTTACTTTGACAGCTCAACCATTGATTTCAGTGTGTTTGGCTTATGTGTGTAAATCACTGTCGCTCTGTGGACTACTTACTTGATATTTGGTCCAAGCATGTGGTGCTGCAAGTGCCTCTTGGACATATAGACATCTAAATAATCTTTAAATTATAACAGCGTATTCTCTCAAATCTTTCTGTTTAATTTTCCCTGAAATTTTTCAAGGACTATGCAGCAGCCCTAAAATAGCTGGATTTGAGTCTAACTACTAAACAATAAAACAAAAACAAAAAAAACCCAACAACAATAAAAAGAACTAAAACAGTTCTATACACAGGCATATGGTGTGTAATCTAATTATGCAAAAGGTGAAGGTTGGACATCTATTCTTGTCCACCTACACCATTAAAACGCTCCCCCCAAACCCCTCAAAATATCCAGCTGGAGGCATCTGAGTTTTTACTGCTGTTGGAATTTAGTAGGCTACACAAAATTGAAGATTTCAAGCTGCAGAACGAAATGAGCTGCAAAGGCAAATAAACTTTTGAGCACAATTTGATAAATGTTCTTGACACTGAAGCTTACAGAGTTTTTGATGCCTGAAATATTCCACAAACCAAACATTATCTTGCATGTTGGCAAATACATTTTATTTATTTTGTTTTCCTGTTTGTTTTGATATTTTAACACTTGTCCAAATGAATTCCGTAGTGTGACGACCCAGGTGCAGAATAGTAGCCTACTGGTGTAACCACAAGCAAACACGAGCTTAGTTTCACTGGGCAAAACACGCATTAGGCGGCAGCATCATCGCTACAGCTCATACCCGGGTTCACGCTCAACTCAACAACCCACAATTTGCGCCTTTTAGTGTTTTCACTCCAGGACTTTCCCTTGACTAAGACAAATACTCAATTCTCTACAAACGTGTCGTAGCGTGTCCTGCTGATTAAATGCAATAAAGAAGCACTTGATGGTAATTGCAGCACTTTAAACTGCACAACTGATAGTTGTGGTGCGTATGCGCAGTGCACGCGCCCTCTGAGCCGCTGACGTCACATATTTAATGCTCCTACCTCAACTCGGCGCTGTGCAGTCTCCCAGTCTCCCCGGAGGAGCGTGCCCCATCATCAGCGTCTGGAAACTCCGAGCTGCACGGTAAACTACTTTACTGTGAACTTTTCTTAGCTCTAGGCAGGCACAACTGCGTTTTGGTTTCTCTGTTTGATGTAATCCTATATACCAGTGTTTGCTTGTAAAAAAGCCATTAAGCTAATAGTTCAAGAAGTTGTCTGTCTTAGTTATTTCATAATAATCTAGGGCTGTTTATCGCCAAACTGATCCGAATTACATGCAGCTTGCAGTGCACACAGCCATAGATGTAGTAACATTAAACTTCTAACATTAGTCTAAGGTCAATTTTGTCCGACTTTTTTTCAATTCTGTGGGCTGGTGTTTGACTTACGCTAAACAAATCAAACATAGGCTACCTTCGATTTACCTACTTGATTCTTAATTTTACAGTTATTTTGCATTCATTTCAAGGTTTTTCAATATGAGCTATTTATAACTAAAGTTATCAACTGTATTTCTCTTAAAGGCGTCTCTAATGTATTGTGTGTGCTTCTTTCAGTTCTTCAAACAATGATGGATATAATAACCGCAACTCCGTTTTACCACATCAATGCCACAGAAGTCACTGGGAGGAACGGCTCTTTGTATGATGAAGATGAATATGACTACAAGGACGAGCATGCTGAGCTAAGGCAGTCCCTCAACATCATGTCCCTCATCGTTTACTGCTTGGCTTTTGTGCTTGGCGTATTGGGCAATGGCGTGGTTATCTGGGTGACTGGCTTCAAGATGAAGGAAACTATCAATACGGTTTGGTTTCTCAATTTGGCTGTGGCAGACTTTCTCTTCACGGCTTTCCTGCCACTCAGCGTGACATACACAGCCATGGATTTCCACTGGCCTTTTGGGAAGTTTATGTGCAAACTCAACAGCACCATAAGCTTTTTAAACATGTTTGCCAGTGTCTATATTCTGGTTGTCATCAGTGTGGATAGATGCGTGTCTGTGGTCTGGCCAGTCTGGGCTCAAAACTACAGGAGTGTGAGAAAAGCATCCTGCGTTAGTCTAGGGGTGTGGGTGCTGGCTCTGATCCTCAGTGCTCCTTACTTCATCATAAGAGACACAGGTCGTTCCTATCACAATGAGGACATAATCAACTGCTTCAACAACTTTGCTTTCTCGGACGACTATGAAACACCTGCGGTCAACCAGCTCAGACAATTTCGGCATCAAGCTATGACCATTACTCGCTTTCTTCTCGGATTTGTTGTCCCCTTCACTGTCATTGTCTCCTGCTATGCTGTCATAATTCACAGACTTAGGAAGAACCGCAGTTTGGCTAGCCAGTCCAGTCGTCCTTTTAAAATTATTGCTGCTGTTATTACAACATTTTTCCTTTGCTGGGCTCCATACCACATCATGGCACTAATTGAGTTGGTCCATCACACGGCCAGTCCTCCAAGTGAAACTTTGGACCATGTTATCACAATTGGGGTTCCTATTGCCACTAGCTTGGCTTTTCTTAACAGTTGCCTAAACCCACTGCTGTATGTGTTCATGGGACAAGATTTCAAGGATAAAGTTCGCAAATCAATCTTAAAAGTCCTGGAAACAGCGTTTCAGGAGGAGGTGTCTCGCTCGTACACCTGCACAAACTCAATGATCTTAAGTCGGAGTAAAGAGAAGTCTGTGTCTGAAGCTGAGGTATAAGACAATGGCAGAAATACTGTCAAATGTACATATCTTTGACACCACTGTATATAAAATTACAGCTATCCTTTTTATTACTACTGCTTTCAGTTAATCTTTAATTAAGTTCTTTAATTAAATGTTACATTCTACTAAAATATATGAACAAGAGCTCCCCTTTTGTTCCATTGTAAATATGTTTTAAATAGATAGGCCTATATGTTTACACTTTGTAATATGTACACATATGTGCCAGTTCTGTCAACAATTCGTGGATAAATAAAATATTTCTTAAGAGTTTTGTACTATTTTTGTCTAACACAATCATGGAAAAGACAGTAAATAATAATAATAAAAAACTAAGCACAAATTAGTTTATAATACAACAGCACCCAGCATGGCTTCTGCATAGACGTTATGGACTACATTAAAAAGCTAGATGACTTTATTTGTGTTCATTAAAAAAATTCATTATTAGGTGTGCAATTCTACTCTGTTATTCCCTAGCACTTCTAGTCCATTATATATATATATATATATATATATATATATATATATATATATATATATATATATATATATTCCATTAGATTCGGATGAGAATAGGCCAACACATAGGTCTACTGTAATTTATAGCACATTTACTAGTTGACTACTACTTAAAATGTCTGTTTACAACTGGCAATAACTGTCCATTTGCAAATGATATATAGGCTTATAAAATCGAATATTTATGAAGCATACCCCCTGGACAGATAATGCCGTTATGGGATGTTAGAGGTTTAGCTTAAATTGGGGAAAAGTCTAATTTGCTGTCTAATGGATTAGGATAGGAGGATTAATTGATAGGAGGAATACATTTTGTATATTCAATGTAAAATATGTTAAATATGAACAGCATTCTAAGAGCATTCTCAAGTCATTATCTAGATCTATGACCTTTTAAATGTATAATGTAAATTGTTTTGTATTAGTATTTAAATATGACCCCAGGAAGAGCAGCTGTCAATTTGGGGATCCAAATAAATAAACAAAATAAATAGACAATAAAGAACACATTTTATAGTAGGTCTATGCAACCCGCCCAATTCATGACGTCGTATATTTGGTGGAATTCATGGGCATGTCGCAAAATGTCCTTAAAGCATACATTTAACGCCAAAAGCCTGAGTCGAACGTAGTTAGCACTATTTATGCTCCAAACATTT
This sequence comes from Periophthalmus magnuspinnatus, assembly GCF_009829125.3. Lineage (NCBI taxonomy): Eukaryota > Metazoa > Chordata > Actinopteri > Gobiiformes > Gobiidae > Periophthalmus > Periophthalmus magnuspinnatus. Next base: position 24,070,168 of record NC_047141.1, on the reverse strand, counting down.
CGTTTTTATTTTCGAGTTGAGGTCGACGTGGTTTCCGCACTCTCCTCCTGCTCACTAGAGGGCGCCTGTGCACTGTGTGCACACTGCCTTTCTTCGCCGGGCCACACCAGCGGCCACAGAACAACAGAGCAGCCAGACCAGACGAGCGATGTGTTAGCGAGTGATAAAGACAGCTACTGTGATAATACGGACGATCCACGGAATCCATGTGAAATTACAGTGAATACTGTAGACACGTCAAGTCAGATGTACTAAATTGGACGGTAAGTTTATATTGATTGCACCGTGTTAGCGATCACATGCTCTCAACCCCTTTGCTAAACGTAAAGATCGTGTAGTTTGAGATTGAATCCCTCTGACATGTAGCGTTTGACAATGTATGCATTTAACATCAGATTTAACAAAGAATCCGCATTAATTATTGCTTCAGGATTGCCTCATTGATTGTTCAAAAATGATTTACGTACACCTAATTTTGATAAAAGAATGGCGGAGGTAGACTTTTTTCAGGCACATATTTTCTCTAGTGTCACGCAAGCTGCTACACAAGTGAGTTACAAGAGCTGGAAAAGGGTCAGTATAAACTGTCATTAGGAGTTTGTGTATTCCAGATTAGTGTGGTCCACGGCTGTTGGCAAATTCATGTCCTGTTAAGTTTGTGGCTAGCTTTGTTAGTATTTCACAGGTGCATACAAACAAATCCTTAAAGTTTGACCGTTTGTTGTGTTTTGCTGTTTATAAATCATCTTTTCGGATATTTTGAAAATATAATGAAATCAATAAGAAAACTGCCTCTTGACCCCAGCTGGCGGAATGACACGATTGTCGTCTGAGATCTAAAAGCCTCCAAAAGCTCTACATCTAGTTTGTGGCCAGAATTAAAGGCACTGCTTCGGTGTTTCTCAATTCCCAGGACCCTTACTCCAAAGACCACTTTGTACCACTCCTCTGGAGTTGGCTCCTCGCTAGCTGACCCAAGTGTCCTCTTCACACCGCTTGGAGCTCATGTGAAACAGACTCCGGAAAGAGCGATTGCACTGTGTCACGTGACCAGATCAAACGCGATAAAACCGAGTTTTAATAAATGCATGCTTATACAAATAAAATATCTTTATAGTGTCAAGTATCTTTATGGGTCAACAGTCACTGAACATGTGAATAATGAAGGCTAAGTGAATAATATGTTATCAAATTGTGTAGGTTCATTATTAAATATATATATATATGCAGTTTAAAACATCTTCAGATGAACATTTTATCTTCAATCCTCTTCATGAAAAGATTTTGCTCAATTTCCTGCAATTGTCCTGATTTGAAATCCATCTGATAATAGTGTTGTCTGCAGCGTTGTGGGTAAAATAGAAAAAGTATTTACTTTTTTACTGTGTAATGACTTTATTTTATTAAAATGTATTTTACTGCTTAAATAAAGTTTGTAGAAAATGAAAGTTGCAGTGCATTGTTGGCAATTTGCAGTGCTCCAAAGTGGCCAAGGATCCGCAGGTGCATCCTTGGTAAATGAGTCAAATGGAGGAGTCAAGTGTGGAGGATGTTAGAGCTTTGGGGGAATTGGAACACCACTTGGCAGAGCAGTGATGACGTGGATCTCTCTGAAGTGGTTTTGAAGCTGAGGATCCTGGCAATTGGGAAACACCCACTCACTATGTTTACAAGCACAGAGAACTCCGATTGCAATAGACAACTGTATTGAAATTGTTGAAAACCAGACTACCCTTGTCCCAGTCTAGATGCTGGTCAATGAACAGAATAGGCGTGAACTAGTTATAATAAGATCTGGAAGATGAACCAAAGTTGGTGTTGTATTTGTTTCTATGGCCAGTGCTCATTGGAGCATAATGCCAACAATTTTTTCTTACTCAATTATGGCCTCAATACCTGCTAGTGGGCTAGTGCCTCCCACTGTGTGACGACCAAAAGATATACCGTGTGATCTCTGACAAATCAGAGGGATGCAGCTAGAGTTGGGCTAGGTATCCAAACTTCTTTCATCCAGAGCCGCATATCAAAACAGATGAAGTGGAGAGCCACTTGGCCAAGGACTGTAGGTCAATATAGTGAATAATTCAAATATGTCCATTTGTAACATGTTAGAATGGCCTACCAGACCTTTATTCATGCTTAGATCCTCAATAGGACACACTAAATATTCAATAGTAGATTTTCAAAAACTTGCAGTAAAAAGTACTGCTAATGTGGTCGAATTCACCTGGAAGCCTGAGAGCCAAGAAAAATTGGTCTGAATGCTGCATTCGGTCCCCAGGCCATAGTTTGGATGTGCCTGGGTTAAATCTTACAAAGATGACTTTTAGGCGCAATGAGGATTTAGCTGATGTTGTGAAAATGGAGAAGAATCCCTGTTGGTGCCCTGTCAGATACTGTGCAGCCCGGTGGTGCCACGGCACTCTGGATGCTTTACGGAAGTCTAATTTTACTGGCTGCAGGAGCTGACCACAAGCCTTTTCCCTTAATAAGTTAGTTATTGCAGAAACATGTGGTCTTGCACATGCATGAGTGTGCTACCCTTGAGGGTCACATCACAACAAAACCGGTCGGACACAGGAGTTGCAGATGGACCGGATGCAGTCACTGCTGTGAGACTTGGATGGATGCTGCCTTTTGCAGAGAGTCATTCAAATACTCATCATATATCCTCATTCAGAACAAAAAAATATGTTTAAGCAGAGCTTGCCAGACTTCTCTTTTTTTTTCCCCAGGTCAAACACACTGGGAAAGAGCTATATCTATAGCTCTTTGTCTTATCGACTTGCTTAGCAATTAACTTCAATTCAACTGCTTATATCTGAATCTTGTCCTTTTAGTTATGTCCCAAAGCTCATGACCATAAGTAAATGTTCCAATGAAGATTGACAGTTGTGTTATGTACATGTGCATGGACTGACAAACACACACCCTTTGCAGACCTGTGGTGTTTCTTTTGCTCAACATCAGTCAAATGCAGGGGAGCCCTCAAATGCATAGCTTCTTATTTCAGTTTAGTGCTTTTCTTAGTCAAGTGATTTTGCTAGTTTGTGCTGTTGCACAGTTCTGCACATTTCTGTGACTATTTTAATGATTAAGTCCCATTGGTATTTAAATTAGACAATGTAACTTAAATGACTACATTTTTGTACATCTTAGTATAACGTTCTAAAACCAACTTAACTAAGCTGACACATTGGTTGATGCATAGAATAGGCCTTGCACTTCTCTGGCTGCAAATTTTCTGCCCAGCAAAATTTTGGATGCTGCATTTCCTTTTCTCGGCTATCTATTGTCATAGTTCACTGAGGTTTACACTTGTTTTGGCATTGGGCTGATGATCTGATGTTTGCTTGGCTGTTCGCCGGAAGAATGCCCAAACTCATCTGATCTCAGAAGCTAAGCAGGGTGGACTGGTTTAGTACTGGGATGGGAGGCCCAGTTTTAGCCCGCTGAATTTGGGTGGAATGAAAATTTTAAATGGGTATCTCTAGAGGTATGTGTATTTATTTTGCCTATAGCTAGAGCTGGAAAAAGGAAATTGGATTTAGAGTTGCGAGATCAACGGAGTGACCAGAGATGTTGGCATGACAATTCCATGCCTGTAGATTCTCTCAACAAATAAAGTTTGGGGTCTAAACAAGATCTTGTTAGGACTCAATCTTGATTTCAGCTAGAATACCTTCAATAAGGCCTTTTGCTTTTACTTCCTGCAAAAGAGCTTAATGGAAAATGGGTGACACTTTGGCCTGCAAGAAGGGTCTAGGTTTGATTCCTAGTAGTTCACACCCGCCAACTTTAAAACATGCAATGGCCTCTAAAACCTCTTGGCCAGCCTGACCAAAACATCAGCTCAAGACCTATAGAAGGTGTTGCTGTTTGATCCTGATTACAGATAGATGCTCCTAAACATTGAATGATGGGTGAAGTGCACATTTTTCTATGGGCATAATATAACCTAAAATCTGAATCTTATAAAACAAAAGGCCTAAGCTATACATCTTCTGTTGCTAACATGCTAACATAATATTACTCACAAAGGGCTGTTTATTGCTGTAAGCATCGCAACATTAATTACTTTGGTTTGTTGTCGTTCTAGGTGCCTTGGAGGAGTCAAACTTGGAAATCAGTCAAAGCCACTATAAAGAAAGTGATGCCTTCCGTGCTCGGACAAAATTATTTCATAATGGAAAAACAGAAGGTATTGGCAGAGTGTTGCACCTTCATCTGCACAATATGTGGCGATGGATTTAGTCAATATCAAAATGTGTTAAGTCATATGTCAATCCATGGACCTTTAGAGTCTTTTACCTTTGATGGCTCATCAAACGGATTTGAAGTACCCAGAGAGTATGTCCTTCAAGAGAATGGTACACTAACTGCATTGACTGGCTTAACCCATACTGAATACACAACTAAACGACCGTCCTCTCCTGGAATATTACCATCTCATTTCTCATGCCCTGCCTACACCATGTCTCCATCACAGAAGTCATTCCCCAGAGATGTTTTGGCATCAAAATCTTTGGACTCGAACTTGAGCCATTCTCATGGAGGCCTTTACCACTGCGAACTTTGTGGCAGAACTTTCAACAGCTTGCAATTCTTACATCGTCATCAACAGTATAGAATTCTAGATGGTGGTTACAGGTGTACTTTATGTTGTAGGTTCTTTAAAGGTAGACTGGAATTTAAGAAACACATGCAAAACCACACCTATGAAGGATTTCACTGTTGTGGATACTGCGGTAAGCGCTTTTTAAAAACAGATTCACTGAAGGCTCATATAAACCATAATCATTCATCTACCAAACTATTTGATGAGTTGGAGAATAGTCCAGATTTGAAATTGGAGAGATCTTATACCTGTAAAAAATGTAAGCTCTCTTTTTTTTGGTTAACAGACTTTCAGATACATTCATTTTACTTGTGCAAAGGGAGAGAGGTGTCGGCTACATTTGAAAATGAAGTAGCCTCTAGGGTTAGTCTGAAAACTTGTAATGGCACATCTACTCATGCTAAGAATGGAGCTAAGAAATTGATAAATGCAAGCTGTGAAAATGACTCGACATATACATGCGGTTTGTGTGGGGAGCGATTCCCTGAGTTGACTGCCTTGAAAGAACACCATAGGACGCATGAGTCTAAACAAAAAATAGAAAATTCAACTCGAAAAGCAAAGTCAGGTAAGAGGCTATTAACAAAAGGAAATTGCAGAATTCGTAAAAAACATTTAAGTTTCACAATACATCCATGCAAGCTGTGCAGTTGTGTTTTTCATCATTCTAATAGCTTAACCCAACATATGAGACACCATAAGGGCACAGTTCATATATCCAAAAGCGACAACCAAGCACTTGGCCCTGACAATAACAATGACTCTACAGAAAATCAAAGGGCAGCTCATGGAAACTATAAATGTCACAAATGTGAGAAGAAATTTGGTCTTCTGTGTGTCTTTAAGACACATTTACGCTATCACAGAAAAGAAGGCAAAGCCACAGCAGAATCTACAAATTCCTCTTCTCAAGATGAAAAGCAATGCCAGGACACTGCAGAGAATAGTACTCATGATACTGCTCCAAATGAAGAGCATGTCCTTGAAGAGGATCATATTGTGGACAAAGAGCAAAATGGTGTTTGTGCTGCAAGTGATGATAAGGAAAATGTACCCGAGCCAGTTTATACATGCACTAAATGCTCTCAGACGTTTGCATGCATGGAAACATTTGTTCAGCACCAGCTTACTCATGGTTCAGAAAACTAAAGGTAACTTTGGAAAAACTTTCATGTATTACATACTCTGCTAATATCCACATTAAATGGGAGATTACTGATTCAAATGTTGTATGTAATTTAAATTTTGCTTGTAAATTAGCTTAGTATTATTTAGACTTTAAGGAAAGGTTTGGTCTTTTAGAAAGACTAGAAGAGTATGATGATGATGGTGGTGTCACCGTCTATACCACCAATCATTGAAGAACTTCTAAATGTATTCATATTTTTGTGTTAATGTTTCTTTTTGGACCTTTTGAATATCTTAATTAAAATATAATGCAATACAATAACTTATATTTATTTTCAGCTGAAAAAGAAATCTTGCACTGATTAAAATTTTCGAAATGGGTTTAACTATTTTTCTTATATTAAAAGAAACCAGTAACTGTTTTTATCTCGTTTATTATTTTATTCAATGTCTGAAAGTTATTTTGCTCTGTAATAATGTTTATTCCTGTTAATGGTGGACTATGTAACCTTTCTGGTAGAGTTCTGAAACATATTGCTTTGCCTGGAATGTTTCACAGTAGGGCATTGAATTATTTATCTTGAATTTATTGAATTACAGGGGTTTTCTTGCCCAAAAATGCATCGAAAAATGTGTATATGTGCTTTCTTACAGTAATCACGATCACCTCTCCACCGATCTGACCTGTAACATACTGTAAAACATTCTAGTGAAAGCACTGGTATCTCAGTGAAGACGATCAGGCAGTGGCCCCTCTACCAGAAAAGTTACATGTTTGCTACAGTGAACCAGCTCAGCATGGTGATTTATAAAATTTTTGCACCAGATCCCTTTCCCTCAGCTTTATATAGAGACTATAAGGGGCACAGGTCATCTTGAACAAGCCCTTTTGTAACTGGAGTTGGTCACTTGTTTTAGCCAGGACAACTATATGCCAACTAGGTGAACAGATGTAGCTTAACCCAGATAGACAATGGCTGTGTCCCAATTCGCCCACCTGGCCTTAGAATCACCATTGGAAGGGCGGTTCGAAGGGCAGTGACGTAATTTCCGGCGCGACAAGGGCTGTCCCATTTCAACCCACCCTACTGAATGCGGCCGACAAACCTGCCCTTCCCTTTGCACCGTTTCCATGGAGATCGGACGTATCCGAAGCCTGCATCCGTGCACACTTCACGCACTTCTATATCCCGTCATGCACAGCGCCTACGCAAAAAAGAGAAGAAAATGGAGTCCGTTGCGCAATATACGTTCAAATGTTCGTACTGGTTTACCTCATCTACAACAGAGCGACATGAAACTGTTAAATCTGAATAAAGATCTGTACAGTGTGTGTGATGATTAAAAAGGAGTTACATGGAATAAAGGAATGTGCAGTTATTGCTAGACAATAAGAAGACATTATTATCATTAAAAATTATTACTGCAATAAGAATAATGTAAGAATGTTCGTTTCTACTGTAAGCGTCAAAGACCAAGAGACTGAAACATAAAGTCAGAAGAGTTTAATGAGTTGCACACAGGTAATGTGAACAATGAAGCAACGGACTCTGAGGAAAGGACAGAAGAGAGTCCTGAGACGTGCACAAAATCTTCATGTGTTCCGGTACATTCCATAGGTCTGCGCCCCTCGTTGGCACGTGTCATTTACTTTCGTGTTAGTAAATCAAGACACTAGTTTGATGTAGCGCTGCACTGCTAGAAAATACCTTATAATAATCAGATGAAAAGAACTGGCACGGCATAGAAGGGAAACAGCGCCCTCTACTGTTATTAAAGTGGTGTAGCCACTGGCCAAAATACCGAACCATTAAACTGCAATATCCCACTATATGTACACCTAATCAGTGTTCTCTGGTTTATAGACTATGAATGTAGAAATGATATTGTTACCTCTGTCTCTGTTATTACATTTTCACAAGGTATATTTTGTTTAAGTTATGAAGTAGCTACAATTGAGTAAAAAAATCACCTCGAACGTTATATTTGCCTATTGATATTCAATCTAAAAAAACACATCGACATCTTGACTTTTCTTCTATTAAATAATAAATCATTAAAAACAACGTATGTAATGTACGTATCGTACGCTCAAAGACAGCGGTGGAAGTGCGGTCCGTGGTGTGGGCCTGTCCCACTTCAGCAAGATGGCGCCTACACTGAGGAGGGCAGACTCTCGACCGGAACCTTGAAACTACACTTTTGAAGAGTACTTCGTAAGGACCCTTGAAGGGTGCATTTGGCGAATTGAGACACAGCCATCGAGTGTCATGAAAGCAAGGTGACATGTTTTGGGCTTGCCTTTCTAACCTTTATCTAACTAACTTTATCTAAGACCCAATGAGATTCAACTTTTTGAACTATGACTAGCCTGGATTGTTGGTAAGAGCACAAGTTTGAGATCAGTGGTGATTTGTATGACCACTGTCATTTAAAGACCACAGTCTTTTCATTAGCAATGCCCTTGTGACATCAGAGCAAGATGAACAACAATCTAATCAGTGTAAACTAAATGCATTGGGCAGGTCTATCTCACCTTAGAAGAAGCCTATGATACCCAACTGAGCGGAAGACACAGGGAATGGCTGGGGGACCGGTTGTAGGAGGAAAGACTGGTGCTGTTACCATGGTGCTCTGCTTCAGAGGAGCCAACTCTGAAAGAAAGCTCTGAAGTGGCCTGCAGAGGAAAAAGCCACTTCTTGGCAAAATTCATTCCCTGCTATTCCTTTTCTTCAGTGACAAACTCTAGATTTGGAAATTATTTTGTTTCGCATTGTTGGATAAGATGGCTGAAACAGGGTAGAAAGACAAATCTTCATAGCCTGAAACATCCACGCTCTGTCGAGGTTCTATTTGTGTGTGATGGGGGGCGGGGGCTGGATCTGTGTCATTGGAAAAGTGCTGTGCCATGTTACGCAGATTTTTACTCTTGTACGGGTTTCTTCGCTAAAACCTGGCAACACTGACTATGAGTCAAGTTATATACTGCTTTCATTAAAAATGATTGAGTAAAGCCAAAACATTCAATACTTCACTGCCCTGTCACTGGCGCAGTCGGTTCCATGGGTTTGAGCTTGATCAAATCAAATTGATCAAGGAGGATTCTTATGAGTTTGAACTCATAAAGGTTGAGAATTCATCATCCACACAGGATTGCTCCAACTCATACAGGGAAAGGCCAAAACCAAAAAGACTGCCTAAATAACGCATAACACAGGACCTTTAATTAAAAAATGTGTTGACTTTAATTAAAAAATGTGTTGACTTGAGACCATTATGTCTGGTCTTTCATTTAAGTCAAGGATGCCAGACGTGGGGTTAGTGGGCCACATTGGACCCTTTGACGATTTCAGTATGACGCACAAAGGGTTTCAGGTTTGGTAGGTGTATCTTTAAGTTTGCGTTGAATACGCCATCATGACCCAAATGCTCCTAAGCTTTGGGTAACCATCCAAAAGACAAGATAGTGGTCAAAATGAGTTTACTCCACAGGGTGCTCCCTTAAAGATGGGGTCAGGAGCTCAGTCACACGGGAGGAACACGGCATAGAGCCACTGCTCCTCTACATTCAGAGAAGCCAGCTGAGGTGGCTTGTGCATCTGTTCTGGATGCTGCCTAGACACCTACCTGGAGACATGTTGAGGGCATATCACACTGGATGGAGGCCCAAGGAACACTCTGGACACGCTAGAGGGAGGGACTATGGCCTGAGATGCCTAGGGATTCCTCTGGAAGAGCTGAAAGAAGTGTATGTGGATGTGTGGAAAGAAGTCTGGGCAACCCTGCTTAGACTGCTGCAAATCTGAAGAAAATTGATGGATGGACACAGTGCCAATTGTCGAAGAGCCCAAACCAGTTTCCTTCCCAAAAGGTGAATTAAATAAATTTAAAGATAAATATCTTTGTGTTTCAACTTGGCCCTTGGTCCACTATACCTACAAAGGCTTACAAAGGATGAAAAATGTTTGCGCACCTCAAATTGAAAGTTAATTTTAAAACCAAGAATTTTTTTGTTAATATGTTTTGTGGTCTAAAATCAGTCTCATTGGGTGTCTGCAGTGCTGCTCCATCCACATTTTAAGCAATACCTTGGTCATGAATACCTTGCTGCAGCATTAGTTTACTGTTTTGTGGCTATGGCTAAAAAACAAGTTTCTGGGGGAAAGCCAACTCTACCTAGGGAGAATATTCAAAAAACACTCTGAAAGGCCCCACCCAGCCAAAGGAAAGAGACAGCCCATAGCATTCCTCAGAGTCGCCAGGGGAGTACCATGGGTCTAATGTAGTGCTTGCGTGGTTAGCACCGCTTCATATAAATTTATATTAAATGGGGCCCATGTGAGGTTCCTTGCCCAGACGCCCACATTTCTGTTGACGGGCCTGGCCAGATTTATTCTCAGAGGGTTGGTGCGCATTTTGAGCAGATGATTTGTAGACTGCCTGTTACGCCAACTACTGGGTACTGCTGTGTGTATTTGACTGGCACTGCGTGGGTTCATGCGATGACACAGAGTACTTGTCTATACCTGAAAATTGTTCCAGACCTGCGGTGTCCAGGAAAAATTGACTCCTTGAGGTTCCTTTCTGCACACCACTCACCCGGACTCACAGTGCTCCAAGGTAGGTTTAAAGCATGCATTGGCTTTAATCATTTTGGAAATCTTGTGGGACCCACATGGGTTTGAATCAGCACTCTGCTGTGTATATCAGGCAGTTCAGACAGTGCCGCTACACTGGGGCCCCAGACCCTGAAACACCCAATACAGCACTTGGTCCTTCCCTAATGTTATCATCCAGGGGTGTATCATCACACAGTTCATACAGAACAACTGCACTGGGGCCCAAGGTGCTGAGCAGTCCACATGGTCCTTGATCTGCCCTTGGAATTATTGTGCTGTCTGTGTTCTTATGATGTTATCATGAATTCAAAGAAATGATGAAAGCCGTGCTCCCATTGTTTAATTTACTCACTATATTTGTACGCTCACAGTCTTCTGTTTTTGGTTGGTTTGATAAAAGGTAAAATCATAACAAAATGTATCTTTATTCCCTCTTCCCTTTTGCTCAAGGTTGTGTGTGGATGTGTTCCAAAAGTGTTTTCTGTACCAAAGGCTGAACTGGGGCCCATGCACTACCTTATGCCACTGATGCTTCGTCGAAGATCAGTGTTATTTTGGGGGTCACCCATTGCTTCTGAAGTTTTACCTGGGCAAATACTGGTCAAATGCACATTAAACATTTTTTTCCATCCAAATTGCTCAGTGGTATAAAGGGAAAAAATAGGTTTTCACCCTTTGATGCGATCACATTATGGGGCATTCATTTGGTGCCAAGGCCCATCACTTTGTAAAGCCCTGCACTTGAGGAATAGGTTGAAATAAATAAATGTTTGACGGTCTATAAAAGAAATGGCAATAGGAAAAATACCTGTTGTGATTTCACATTCTCAGCAGGTCACATAGTTGAGAAATACTTTTAATATTTGGGAAGGCTTTCTACAACCCAGATGAATGCCCAGACTGAGTAAAAAAGTTAGACCCAGAATAACCCAGAAGGGCATTTTTATCTGTCAAAATGGAGAGACTGACACTGGATGCAATTAAGTCAAAAATTGGTAAACAGAATAAATCAAATAGGCTGACCTCATTGTAAGAGAGATTCATCTAGTCTTCATCTTGATTTTGTGGTGTAGTGGTTCAATAGTAGCATCACTGGCTTTGTTAATGCAGAGTACATTTGACAAAACTGAGGGAGCATGTTCCACCATCCTGTCAAGGGAGATGGCTTTGGATTCAGATCCCTGTGTGGGCTTTGCGCCACTGATGCAGACCTACCGACGCCATTTTGAACAGATTCTTGCGCACAAAATGGTTCTGTGCAGTCTTTAACCCTTTAAAGACCACCCAGCATAAGGTAGTCCATCAGGAAAGCAACTGAATCTAATGTTTGCTATTGAGTGAACTGCTTCAGACTTAAACAGGCACACATAGGCAGTAATAATGAACTACAACCTCAAAGCAGACATTTAATAGGGCAACAGTGTTTGCTTCAGGACCATGCAGGGAGGAGACTCAGTTGCTTACAGGCGGGCAGCTGTAGGGAGGCAGACAGGCAGCCGTAGCAGCCACCGGAAGGACTCGGCTGCCTCATGGGCGCTCTCGCGACCATAAAGGGGCGGGCACTGTGGCGTCCCTCTTTGTCATTGGCTCTAATAACGCGGGTGTAAAATGTACGAACGTTTTCACCTATTGTGCAAGATGCGTACATTTTCATCATGGAGGTAGATAGACGTCTTCTGCTGAGAGGGCTAGTCTTGCCTTAGACTACACGACTTTGCCCACACCCAGTGTTTTAAAAAAAATACGGGTGAAAACGACAAAGACGACGTGGAATATTGGTGATAAAACGCCGTGCAGTGTTTACCACGCTCCGTGCAGACGATTCCATACGGAGTCAACGCCTGAGCAAACCAAGAGCTGAGTGGAGCACGCTTTGGGTATGTGCTACAGTGCTCAGATATCTGTTGTGTTCAGAGCCGCAGCAAAGCTAACTGGCTAACTAGCATCTGGATAGTGAAAGAGCTAGCTAGCTTAGCCGCTCTGTACACCGTGTACGGCTGTAGAAAGAACTTGTGCCGCTCAGTAACGTAACCGAACAGAATGCACATGCTCAAATAAAGCACTCTTTTGGTTTTCCTTTCATTCAGTGTATGGTTAAAATACTGAGCAAAAATCGACTGGCTTTTACTCATGCATAGGGTGTTAAAAGGGGTTTTTACTGATGTTCTATGTATAATACAGTGAGTGTACCTACAGTCATGTTGGTTGAAAAAACTTGTCGTTAGCGTTATTTACAAATATAGAGATCACCATGGTCAAACCTGAGGTGTTTGGTTAGTTACTAAGCCTATTAATAGGTTAATAAAAGCACAACCACGTGTAATGCTCATGGCAACAGTTTTGCATAACTTAACTGTCTGTATGCTAACTAGTGCAATTAATGACTCTAAATGCAATAAGATATAAGTATTGACCATTGTGTGCTTTTTCCAATGAAAAAGTTTCTTATTAAAGTTGTTCACTCTTGTTAAATGTAAGCATATTTATGAATGCGTGTATATATGTGTATGCTTTAGGAATAGTTTCATAAAACTTACTCCTTTATTGTCTGTTAAAGGAACAGTCTATATTATTCATATTGGACATTAATACTGAATGCCAAGAATGACGTTTCAAGTTTGCTTGTTTTGTGAAAAGGAAAACTTGCCTGATGAATGGTGATGAATAGAAAAAATAAAAAAATAATAATAAAAAATCAGTGTAGTGGGCTGGTCCATTTTGGTGATCACAGTAACTCAAAATTTGTCAATACACGTAAAGGTACATATGGACTCCACGTGCATCACTGCAGGTGTTATTATGTTGGTCTTGGGGCATCCTAGCAGTAAGACAGGAATTTGTGATCTGATGCATTTCCTAGAAGGGCCCAAACTGTCTTAATCATGTTCATCGAGCATTGTAGTGCCATAGGATTACTCTTTTGGGGGAAAAAAAGTACATTTGTTCTGAGTATTGTAATTTTGTGCTTTCATATCTGTATTTTAGGAGTTGCTACAGTATGTGCAGGTTCTCTGAGGGAGCTGAAAATCCAGGCAGGGTGCACACAAATGCATTTATGCCATGTGTGTCACATACTTTGGATAAACCTCAGGATTATGAACGCAGTTAAAATTACAATTTGTGTATTTTACAGCTAATGGGGACAGGTTACCAAGCACAGAAGTCTGTCTGATATTTGGTTTGACACATACTCTAGCAGCTCTCGACCCACTCTCCCTTGCTCAAAAGCAGGTAGCAGCTACAATAGCTGTCATGGTACTGCATAACTGCGCTTTCTGTAGGGTCCAGGTGGCATTTTGTGCATAATTAGTGAAAAATGTGAAAAGTTGTATGGTCAATATGGTCAGCCTCAACCAATTTTAGGGTAGGTCTCAGTGATGCCATTCTAGTGTTTTATTTAAGACCAAGGCATCTCAACTATTTAAAAACTTAACATCTGTGACATTTACTTTGTTGTGAACATTAATTGGCAAAAAGTATACTACCTATTGTCTTTATGGCGTTCTAGAGATGCTGGTGCTACCACAGATTAATTCTTAGCATTTTGTGCTTTTAGGCTTTGGATTCATTTTGTGCCTGAAACTCAGCAGATGATTCAGCCCTCCCAGACTTTTTGTCTCACAGTAAGTACACTTAGTGTTCCCTTTCTTTTGCTGTTTCTCATGTCTTTCTTCTGAGTATGAATTGAAGAGTTTTGTGTATACTTGCCACCTGATACTTTACATCTGGTAGTTTTCTTTTTTTTTTTCTTTTTTTTTTTTATGTCAACGGACACATTTTCACAATGCATTCATTGTTTGTTGGTGGCAGCTGCATGATAAAAATCTCTGTTGGCATGCAGTACCATGTATTTGCTCTGCTTCAGTGCTGCTAACATTATTAGAATATTAAGTATTGACAGTGACTGCAGTAGTCAGGTCATACAAGATAAGTTCATTGCTTTCCCACATTATCTCTGGGTTTTGTTGCGTCTTCCTAAAAGCTTTGCACTGTAGCAGGGTCCTGATCCCAACCTACTTGCACCCATCATCATCCATAGCTGACAATACTACCATCCGCAGATTTCATATTACTTGTTTTATTTGTATGTCACAATCACCCCTATTGTATCAAGATATGTCTTTGCATCTTTTCATAAAAGATAGTATTCCCTGCGGCAATTATCCATTTGTTATTTCTACTACCACACCTAAACCAAACCTGTAGTTATAATTTCATTAATAATAATACATAAAAATAATGATGATAATTATTATTATTATACAGCATTGCATAGCATTATTTGTGGATACTCAAAGCTCCTATACAAACAGGAAAGCACAGTGAAAAAATAATAACGGCAGAGATCAAGGGAATGCAAGTTGAGTTTTTAGTACTGATTTGAAGAAATTATTTCCTGGTGGGTTGCAAGAGCACGTTTCAGAGAGCCTGGGCAGCTGTAGCAAAAGCTTAGCCCCCTGCATCTGGTGCTTTATCCTGGTGATGGGAGTGAGAAGGTGTTGTCAGCTGATCTGGGACAGTGCTGATTGAATGGGTTGGTGAGGCGGGAACAGGTTATGGGTGAGGTTTGGGTGACAAGGTAGGTGGCAGAGTTCAAGATGTATTGCAGTTTTTGGAGGTGGGTGGAAGGTAGCCCATGAAGGAAGCTATTGCAGTAATTGAGTCTGGAGGTGATAGATGCATGTATGATTTCTGCAATGGGTGGTGAGAGGGACGGGACAAATCGTTGTAGGAGTGAAGACGTTTCGCTGCTCATCCAAGCCACTTCTTCAGGTGTAATCAGACACTGCCTTATATCTATCTGAAGGAAGGGGCTAACTACACTGAAACAATGGTTTCAGCCTTAACGACCCTATTCAACGATTAATGGCCTTCCTATTGTTCTTTTTATTTTCTTTGGGTCTGATTATGTTTCAAGCCCCCATTCCTGTTTCCCTAACAAAAATAGCTTCTTTCACTCCCCTTTCTAACCATTTCTTTTCTCTGGGTAATATCTAAACCTCACTATCTTCAAAGGAGTGGTTAGTGGCTTTGAGATGAAGATGTACTGTGGACTGGGGTCCAGAGGAGCTCTCGCGCCGGTGTTGGTACATTCTCGTATGAAGTGGCTGTTGAGTTTCTCCAGTGTACCGCTCAATGCACTCTTCACTACACTGAATGGGGTGGACTACATCACTTTCTTTATGGATCGGGGTTTTGACTACAAACACTTTAAGACAGGAACAGAAACTTTAAGGCTTCACCTAAAGGACAAAACCCCAAAAACTGAAGTGGCTTGGATGAGCAGCAAAACGTCTTCACTCCTACATCGATTTGTGCAGTTGACAGATTTAAACTTTGTCTTTTGCTGCATATCAGACCTGGACGACTGAGGGATTATACACACAGTACTCTTTATAATATAGTGGTCCCTTGTTTATCGCGGGGGTTACGTTCTAAAAATAGCCTGCAATAGGCGACATTCGCAAAGTAGTCAGCTTTATTTTTCACAATTATCATACAGTGGATATAAAAAGTCTACACACCCCTGTTCAAACGCCAGCTTATTGTCACGTAAAATAATGACAGCAAGACAAATAATTTCACAACTTTTTCCACCTTTAATGTGACCTATGACCTGTACAATGCAATTGGAAAAAAAAGACTTACTTTAAAGGGGAAAAATATAAAATAAAAAACTTAAAATAACCTGGTGGCATAAATATGCACACCCTTTAACTAATACTTAGTTGCAGCACTTTTGGCTTTTCTTACAGCACTCAGCCTTTTTGGGTAAGAGCCTAACAGCGTGGCACATCTTGATGTGGCAATATTTGCCCACTCTTCTTTGCAAAACCGCTCCAAATCTGGCAGATTGCGAGGGCATCTCCTGTGCACAGCCGTCTTCAGATCACCCCACAGGTGTTCGATGGGATTCAGGTCTGGACTCTGGCTGGGCCATTCCAAAACCTCAATCCTCTTCCGGTGAAGCCATTCTTTTGTTGATTTTAGATGTGTGCTTTGGGTCTTTGTCGTGCTGAAAGATGAAGTTCCTTCAGCTTTCTAACAGAAGGCCGAAGGTTTTGTGCCAACACTGACTGGTATTTGGAACTGTTCATAATTCCCTCCACCCTGACTAAGGCCTCAGTTCCAATTGAAGAAAAACAGCCCCAAAGCATAATGCTGTCACCATCATGCTTCACTGTAGGTATGGTGTTATGTCGGTGATGAGCAGTGCTGTTTTTGCGCCAAATATACCTTTTGGAATTATGTCCAAAAAGTTCAACCTTGGTTTCATCTGACCATAACACGTTTTCCCACATGCATTTGGGAGATTTCAGATATCTTTTTGTAAAATTATGCCAGGCTTGGATGTTTTTCTTTGTAAGATGAGGCTTCCATCTTGCCACCCTACCCCCTAGCCCAGACATATGAGGAAGATGGGAGATTGTTGTCACATGTACTACACGGCCAAGTACTTGCCAGAAATTCCTGCAGATCCTTCAGTGTTGCTGTTGGCCTCTTGGCAGCCTCCCTGACTAGTTTGAACTTTGGACGGACGTCCTGTTCTTGGCAATGTCACTGTTGTTCCATATTTTCTCCACTTGATGATGACGGTCTTCACTGTGTTTCATGGTATATTTAATTCCTTGGAAATTCTTTTGTAGCCTTCACCTGACTGATATCTTTGAATAATGAGATCCCTCTCATGCTTTGGAAGCTCTCTGTGAACGCTTGTGCTGGAAGATGTGGCTACAAAAATGTCAGGAAAAGCCTACTAGAGCAACTGACCTTTATTTGGGGTTGATCAGAGGCACTTTAATTGGTGACAGGGGTGTGCTGACTCCAGTTTAACATGAGTTTGAATGTAATTGGTCTAAATCTGACCACAGCCACATCGCCAGTTATAAAAGGGTGTGCACACTTATGCAACCACGTTATCTCAGTTGTTTATTTTTACTTCACCTCCCTGAAAGATTTCTGTTTGTTTTTCAGTTGCATTGTACAGGTTATAGGTCACATTAAAGGTGGAAAAAGTTGTGAAATGATTTATCTTGCTGTCATTATTTTACATGACAAAAACCTGGCATTTGAACAGGGGTGTGTAGATTTTTATATCCACTGTATATGTTTTAAGCTGTAAATCCCCTCACCACACACTTTATACACTTTTCTCAGACAGGCAGTAAAGTTTTTTCACATTCATATCTTGTTTAAACACTCTCAAAGTTCAAACTTCATATATTATATCCCTCTTCCTCAATCATCGCTTTAAATTTGTTGCTCACGTATGCCTCTGCTCCAGCGCTATCTGCAAAGGCGGCCTCCCTGTGCAGAGAAACGCCTAAGTCCAAAGCATTTCTGAAATTTATCGGTGCAGAATCCTTCATTGTCATTGTGGGTTTTGTTGGGAGAAAAACCTTGCAAAGATACAGCACTTGAGAATCACCCTGGTAGCGATCGAACATTTATGTAAATTTGGCTGGACTCATTCTGCACCGTACAGGAGACACAGCACGGAGGAGATTGATTGACAATGGTCTACAGTCCCTTGGCCAATCAGGATGCAGAACACAATGCACGTTCATACACGGTAAAAAAGCATGCAAAATTGCATCCGCGAAAAGGTCAACCGCAATATAGCGTGGGACCAATGTGCCCCCTTTCCCAGTAACATCCCAAACATTGCGCAAAACAGTAAAAATGACAAACCATCTCAATAATTGCAATTTTAAATATAATATGGTCTGCCTATTTCCATACCAATTAAATTTTGCTTAAAGCACATGTGAAACAATATGGTGAGTGAGGTAAAATTTCTGGAATATGTGGGGTCTTCTCAGAGCACTCCATTCCAGATACTCTCTTCTCCTGTCTGATTACCCTAGTGACATTAAAGGATTTGTCAAATGTAGATTGTCTGTATTTGAATTAAAATTTGAAACAATGACCTATTTAGTGACATATGATGACCATGACAATGTGCTTATGTTGCAGGATTTCCAAATGTAGTGCCCAACAAGTTGGAATTCCCTTGTTCCTAAAAGCTGACAAGAGGTGAGGCTTACTTCTTTTTTTGATAATATTCTGTATATTTACTCTAATTTTATTTTTTTTAACTTTTCTCTCTCTTGGGCTTTTAGAACGGGCAAAGTATGGCTCATGGTTGGGATCCATACTTGCAAAAGTATTCATCTTTACCTCCAGACCATGGGACACCTGACTCAGAAGTAAACCATCCTAATCCTGCAGATAGATTCATAGGTCATGGTGGATTCTCTAGTGCAAGCATTCCACATGGAGCTCCTGCATCAGACTGCTGTTTCAGCAATAGTGTTGGGAACCCCGATTCTGACTGGTGTCCGGAGATTGGAAATTATCAAAAAAACAACAAAGAAATGTCATGGCAACCTGATGAAGAACAAAAGGAGTACATGACTAGCTGGGAAAACAATATAACAAATTTTGAAACAAGTATGTCAGAAACAGCTGGACACTGTTTAATTGCCCCACAGTCAGAACCTCAAGAATCTGTGGTGCCCACCGACACTACATTTTTTAACAACTACATGAACATTCAAGGTACTTCGGATGAAGGTACAGAACCAAGATCTTCTTGTGGATTCATGACTAACACGTCTGTACATAACCCTCAAACTGGAGCTACTGTTAAATATCAATCACATTGGCCTCAAAACCATTCTGGAGATGCTAATGACTTCACACATTCAAATACTGTTTGGCCAAATCTAATGGCTGAAAATACAACCGAATGTGTCCAAGATGGGGGTAAGTCATTTGAGTGTGATAAATTGAATGCTTGCACTGATGCAGAGACACAGGAGGTGGACAGTTTTGACCAATCCTGGAAAAAAGAGGAATTTGTAAACATATGTAAAAAGGCTAGTGTGTCTGAGGAATACAATGGGGATGACAGACAAACTTTGATGAATGTAAATGAAACAAGTGACACAAACAAGGGTGATACTGTTGATTCAGCAAATATGGTATTCAATGACAATCATCCAACAGCTACCCAGGGAGACAACACAAACACTGAAAGCCTGATGAATATTTCATACTCTTCAGAATTACCAGACCAAAAGTCAGATTCTTGTCAAACTGAAAAGAATGATCTGTCTAAAACTCAAACCAAACCCAACAAAACTATTAATTTGATGAACAGTGAAAATGAAAAGATCAAGGAAATGGTAGATGGTCCATCATCAATACAGTCAGTCTGTAAAAGCTCTGATGCCACTTACAATGCTAGGCCTCCAAAGCCCTTCATTGACCCTGATGTTGATCCTCAGTTGGATTCTTCAACAGTAACTGGAAGGGCAGAGCAAGTAGCGTCTTTTGAAGTTGATGATGACTCTCCCAATTTAAGTAGTAGCAGTCATTCTGTTTTTAAGGTTGGTGAAACTAGTAATCAAGGAAACGCCCCAATTGAAAAGACCCATGAAATGATACACAATGATAATAAATGTGGCGATGATCATGCTGATACTGCACAAAAAAGCTGTGAAAGTGATGGTCTAGAGGTCCTTGAAATCAAAACCACTGAAATTGAACAAGCATGTAAAGCAGAGGATAGTGAATCTGACAATATGGCAGATGGTGATGATGCTATAAATTATAACAAGTCAATAGTTGTGTTTGATTCAGAACAAACATCTGTGGTGGAAAGTCTAAACATCAAGGAAGAAAAGGAAGCTTTGACTGATAAGAAACCAATTAAAGATAAAAAAGAACCTCAGTTTCCCAAAATTGCTGAAGACAAATCATCTCCACACAAGAAAATTGAGGCCATAAATTCAGAAATAAAGTCAGTTTGTCAAACAGAAATTTGCCCCTCTGATCAGTTAGAAAGGCCAACTGATGCTGAGAAAAGTATATCCTGTATGGATTTTGAAACACTGACAGACCAGAGAGCAAATGAAATTGACCAGTCTTCACCGTTTGTTCCATGTCCAAATGTCCAAGCAAGTCCAAGCTATTCTGAAGAAGTGTATGCCGATGGTGAACCTTTGTCTCCTCCCTCTTCAGAAGTGCATGAATTGGCTGAAATAGATTCTTGGGAACCTGCAGAATCATTCATTGAAAAATCCCCCAAAATGAAATCTTCTGCAGAAATGTTGAAACAGCTTCAGCCTGTTGTTCTCCTCAAAACCACAGATGTAGTGAATTTAACTAGGAACATGTATGTGTGTGCACAATGTTTGTACAATGCCCCCCATTTGGATGATCTAATCGAACACCACAATATTCATAATTCAATGCACAGTTTTCAGTTGTGCACATCTTGTGGTGTGTATTTGGCACGCCAGGATCAATCGAGGAAACATGTGTGTCAACATAACCCTGTGTCTCCTTCAAGTGTGGGAAATTGGAAAGAAAGAAAAGGCTACTATTGCAACAAATGTCGACTTCATTTTTTAAATTGGAATCGATTCATTAGTCATATGCGTTCACACACAGGAGAAACAAAATTTAAGTGTGAAAAATGTGGACAGTGTTTTACGCAAGGTTCTTCTTTACGTAGACACAGAAATGTTTCAAAACGGTGTGGAAGGGCACAACCAGGTAACAGAAAACATACTTCAAACTCTCACACTGGTACAGTAAAATCTATGTTCGATTGTTATGTTAAGCTCTATGACATAACAAAAACAAATGTTTGTACATTTTGTGGTAAATTTTTCAAGAGCAGGCTAAAGGTTGCAAAACATTATTACAATGTGCACAAGAAGCCTGGTACAGTCAAGCCAATAGAGAAACCTTTTGAGATGGCTGTAGAACTTGGCTCAGATAAGAATAAGTACAAGTGTCCATTGTGTCCAGAGATTTTCAATAATCGTGTGAACAGAAATCGGCATCTGAAAAACTGTGTCAAAGTAATGACTTTTCGCAGGCAATGCAGAGTCAATGGAAGGTTCAAGTGTCCATTATGCCTTGCAACATTCAGTCTGTCTTCTAACAGGTATAGACACATCCATACTTTTTGTCTAAGAAACTTTCTATCATTTCTTGGAAGTGATACATCAAAGCCCAAGAAATTTGATCGATATTCAAATGAGATGGCAACTGTACTTAATAAACTGAAGGCAGAGGAAAAACAGCTAAATGTCAAATCAACAAAAAATGTAGAGAATACTGAACGTGAACGTGAACCACAATACCGGTGCACACTCTGTCCAGCTGTTTTTTATCATCAGTCTGGCAAATACAGACACATGAAGAAACACAAGCTCTATGATCTCACCGGTCAAAGGTTCAGATATAGGAATTCACTAAAGAAACATTATCTTACTAAAAAAACAGTGACAAAGGAGACGCCACAAAGTTTCAATGTTCCTCTTAAGCAAGGTGACAGACCCTACTACTGTTTGCAATGTGGGAAAGGGTTCAAGTCAAATCTTCATCTAATCCACCATAAAATAACACACCAGAGAAGGATTCAGTGCACTGTTTGCAAAAAGATTCTTCCAACCATTGGAGAACTCATTGAACACAGAAAGTCTCATCTAAAGAGGGGGTTGCTTCAATGTCCAGATTGTCCCCAGACATTCACATATCCTGTGTATCTCTTAAGACATTTGCGCACACATCTGAAAAGTCAAAATGCACTACTTCAGAAAGAGGATAAACAAAATGCCTCTCATCCTATCCAGACCCTCAGTGAAGCTCAACATTCTTGTCCATTGTGCAACAAAGTATTTGATGATGCACAACTATTCAGCAACCATTACTTGACACATCCCCCTAGACAATGTGCAGATTGTCCATTTTGTAAACGCACATTCACAAAGAGACGTTATTTGCTCCGGCACATGGCTAGGCATGTTGGCGGTAAACGTTTTTTCTGTAAATGTGGAAGACGATTTTCCACAGAACATGTCTTAAAATTACATCATGAAACCTGCTCATCACTGAATCCATCTTTGGTATGTCGTTATTGTTCTCGTTCTTTCGTTCGAAAAGTGCATCTCTACAAACATTATGGAGGTCACCAGAACAATACCTTGACCAAATGTCCAACATGCAAATTATATTTTGGGATTTCAAAATTGTGTCAGCATCAGAAGATCTGCAAAGGTGAAACAATAACTGACAGAAGCACAACATCACAAACTAACCAACAACCTGTCCTTAAGATGTCATCCAAAGAAACAAACTATAAATGCCCATACTGTCCTCAAACCTTCAAGTATGGCTCCCTTTACCGCAGACATCTTTCAAAACACAAGGATGTGGAGGTCCATGCTTGTATTCTCTGTGGACAGAACTTCCCAAGTCGGCTTTTGTGTTCTCAGCATGAAGCTTCCTGTGAAAGTTTTTACAAATGTGAAGAATTGATGGCTAATAAAAAAACTGAAAATCTTGCCCAAAGAGACACAAGTGACTTTAAGTGTAAATTCTGCAACAAGACTTTCACAAAATCACGAAGTCTTAGACGACACATTTTGACCCATAATGAAGTGAAGCCTTATCGATGCAAAGTGTGTGACAGCTGCTTTTCAAGGTATGACCACCTGAAAGTTCACTTAGGTTGTTGTAAAGGGAAGGTGAAACTGCAGTTAAAGCCTCAGATTTGCATTCCCAAAATC
Source organism: Periophthalmus magnuspinnatus (assembly GCF_009829125.3). Classification (NCBI taxonomy): domain Eukaryota; kingdom Metazoa; phylum Chordata; class Actinopteri; order Gobiiformes; family Gobiidae; genus Periophthalmus; species Periophthalmus magnuspinnatus. The sequence continues at coordinate 24,047,213 of NC_047141.1, read as the reverse complement.
AGTTTAGATCAGGTTGGTACTGGCTGGCAAAAAGAGCTTGGGGTTCGTTGTGTTGAAAAGGGACAAAAATATGAATGCACGATCTGTGGAAGAAATTATGAAACTCAATCCAAACTTAATTGGCACAATTCAATGTTCCATACTGTAAAGCGATTTAAGTGTATGCGTTGTAGTTCATTTTTCTCAACTGAAAAGTCTCTTCGAACCCATATCAGGTTTAGAAGATGCAGACTGGCCTCCATTGTCAAAAGCAAGTCTCATAAACCAGAAACACAGGCCACAAATGTTTCTTCTGAAAAACACAACAAAATTCTTGCAAGAATTCAACCCATTTCAGCAAAACAAGACATAGGCAAGATTCTGAAATGTAATTTTTGTCCTCGTACATTCCGAACAAATGCACATTTACAAGTGCATATGTATCTACACACTGGTGAGAAGTCATTTGTCTGTGATTGTGGAAAGACATTTTTAAGAAAACACCATCTGCAACGACATGTACATACCTGTGTGAAAAAAATGGATGAAAGTCAATCCAGTGGCTTTTCATGTGCATATTGTAGTTCACGATTTTTGCTTTTTGCTCAACTTCAGGAGCACTTCTTAAATGCTCACAAACTAGAAACAAAGGGTGAACCTCCAATAACTTCACCTCTACAACAACATTTATCAGATATCCAAAAGTTTGAAGAAGATCTGTTGTATGAACCATCTCAGGCATCAAAACTCACCAGGCCAAATAATGTTGAAGATTGGCAAACAGCTCCCCAGTTAAGGGAATGCCCCTTTGCCTGTAAGATTTGCAGTAAAGGATACTGGAATAAAACCCTTCTTCGCAATCATCTTAGAAAATGTAAAAAGCAAGTCTTCAGAACTAACCGTTCAGTTGAGGAGGATGTCCCTTTAAGAGCAAATATTGAAATGGTACTCACCAACTCCCCTGCTGAACACTTGCCTGAAGAAGAAATGGAAGCCATAGAAGACACGGAACCACAAACCAAGTCATCAGTAGAGAAAAAACCTGTCGTGTACCAATGTTCAGAATGTGATCAGAGCTTCACTGATGGACTTATGCTCATCAGCCACCTGGAGGACCATGGAAGAGAAGAACAAGAGAAAAGACTAAATAAATGTTCTAAATGTGGAAAGATATTCTCTAGTCAAACAAGGCTTGAAAAACACATGAAGGTTCATGAAAGTGGCATGTTTGTTTGTAGAGACTGCTCAGCAGAGTTTCCCTCAAAAATAGAACTTGAAGTCCATAAGAAGGAACGCCATGATGCCTCACATCCATATTCTTGTCGATTATGCAAATATAGGTTTAAGACTAGAGTTTCTTTATGTGATCATTGTACTAAAGAGCATCCAGATGATATTTTTTCTTGTAGTTTCTGTAAAAGGAATTACACTCTGAGAGCATCCCTGGTTAGACACATGAACAGAAATCATAAAGAGCTGACAGAACAGAAGGACCAAAAGGAGCAGGAGGAGGAGACAGATGGAGCTGAAAAGTCATTAAGCACTCAGAGCACGTCAGAAAGTGAAGATGATGATGACGACGATGGTGATAACGATAGTAACAATGATGACAGTGACGGCATTGATTCTGATTCTGCCCCATATTTTCCATGTCATGTGTGCGGCAAGACCTTTACCACATCAGAAAATCTTGAGGACCATCAGCGGTGCCATCTTGGTGAAAAGCCCTTTGAATGTGCTGAATGTGGCCAATGTTTCTTTCAAGCTGCCCAATTACAACAGCATGAACGAAAGCATAATTCTGAGTTCCAGTGTCGAGTGTGCAACAGGGGTTTTGTCTCTCTTTTTGCACTGAGAAAGCATAAGCATACCTCTGGAAGAAAGCGACCTTTCCGATGTTCAAACTGTCAGTTATGTTTCAGAAGTCATGCAGAATTAGCAGAGCATAAGCTCAGTCACCAGGGGGAGAACTTTCCTTGTGACATATGCAACCGTGTCTTTTCTTCCAAGAGCAGTAGAGCAGAGCACCGAAAAATTCACTTGTCTAAATCAAGTGGTACTGGACTTTCAGACCAGACTGCAGTTGTAGCTAATGACAAAGCTGCCTCTTTGGCAGTGGCACCCATAAATGAATTTAAATATCGATGCGGTGTCTGCTGTGTGCGTTTCCGAAATCCTGAGGAGCTTTCAGAACATGGCTGCCTGGCAGGTGTAGAACGTCAGTATTCTTGTATGGACTGTGACAAACATTTTTTGCATTCCTCTCACCTGAAAAAACACCTGAGCACCCACAGGCAGTCATCTCTGAGTAAATATTCATGCAATCGTTGTAACAACATCTTTTCTTCTTCTCATGATTTTCTGACCCATCTCAGAAACCATGACGAAACCCTCTGCTATGGTCAACAAGGTTTTGTCTGTCCAGTGTGTCATCAGTGTTTTGCAAGTCCTGCTGAACTGGTATTTCATTTTCCAGCACACCCAAATGAAACATTTGAATGTAAAATTTGCAATAAAACTTTTTTCACTGCGAGCAAGTTGAAAGAACATGTATGTCACACTAAAGATACGAAATGCAAAAACTGTGGTCAAAATTATGTCGGGAATAGTCATAATTGTTCTCAAAAGAAATTTGAGAGATCCTATGGCGATGATGATGAAATCGATGTTACTGGTGAAGACCTGTGCTATTGCGCTTTCTGCCCAATGCAGTTTTCTTCTAAAAGTCATCTGCTGGAGCATCAAAATCGAGAACACCCAAAAGAAAAATCATTTACATGTGAAATTTGTGCCAGAACTTATGCAAAACAAAAGTATTTAGATAGACATCTCAAAAAACATTGTCAAAAAGAACCTGCTCAGAGCACATCCCAGATTAAGTTTCAGTGTGCCCAATGTCACAGTGAGTTCAACACAGCAAAAGATCTATCTCTTCACTTGAAACTACATGCTGCAGAAAAAGAGGTTGGCGAATTCCGCTGCGATATGTGCTACAAATCTTTTAGTCAGCTAAATCTTCTTCGGCGTCACCAAGAAAGCCATGTTGGCCAAGTAGTGTATGAGTGCACAGAATGTGATAAGGCTTTTGCGTTCCCACACCTGCTGGAGGCACATCAGCAAAGTCATGTTTGAGTCTCTATGCACTGATATCATTTTGTTTTGATCTATTATAATTAACTCACTTTTACTTTCACTTTGTGGGATTGTTGCCTTTGTGAATTTTAAGATGCATTTCCCCCTCCTGTTGTACATATGTATAGTGCAATTATGTATATTGTGGAAGGTAAAGCAAAGCATGAAACAAAAATGTTCAGACTGTCAAATTTCCAAACAAAATACCTTTTTATAGTTTAATTTTTTAAATTGAAATTGTTCAAAGTATTTACTTTAAACATTTGTTATATGTAATGTGTGCATTTGTAGTAGTCAATCCTGTCTTAAAGCTGTACAATATTTTTTACAGTATTTGGTGTTCTTGCTATTTAGATAAAGTTTACTGCCAAATAGACATGGCTCATGGCTTTTTTATTTATTTATTTTTTTAATAAAATTACAAATAAAACTAATGAATATGTAGAGGTGAGTAGTAGTTACATTTACTACTAGAGTATTTTTTTTTTTAGTGAAGTAGCTGTACACAGTGACCAAAACGTTTACTCAAGTCTAACAGTGACAAAAGCTTTGTTAAACAATATTCAATACACACACACACACACATATATATATATTTATATATATATATATATATTTCAATTTTGGTGTCTATGCTTTAAATACCAGATTTTGAGCATTTAATATTTTATCCTTTCAATTATGTGTTTGCCACACAGACTGTGTATGTCTATATGTGTGTGTATAATATATATATATATAAACCAAAAATGCATAATACTTTATTATGAATACTGTGTACGACCCAGATATAAGGATAGTATAATTTACCATATTATAAAAGGCACGCTTACATGCGTTTAAAGTCTTTTTTACCAACCCAAATCACATTAGCTTACCTATAAATAGCATGCCCCTAGATTGGAGTGTTTTATGCACATATTTCGTCACATCTGACCTGATCCATCCATGGATAGAAGCGTGAATCTGTATCTGAAACCATGCTTGGTGTTTGCGCATGCGCAATGGTATGTAGGCTTTCCTGCTGTGCTGCCGTTTGAGTTTTTTATGTTCTGCCTTTGTTAGGACTGCACGGGTTTTTTCAATAGTTTTTCTTCATTTAAGATTGCCACGTGTTTGATATCAATTGAATTTGGTAGTAAACGCGTATGACGCACTGTGTTGCTCAGTGTACGAAAAGAATTTGAACGGCACATGATCGTAAAGACATGAAGGTGCACGGGATGGACAGGGAGGAACTCTAGCTCTGCACGGAATACATCGGCGCTCCAGAGGCTGAAGTGGACCCATTCGAGGAGCATCGCATTTTATGTGCTGAGAAGAAGGCCATGTGAGCCCCGAGATAGAAGCAATACATTTGCACTGACTAACATATCCATGTTGGTACAAAGCACTGTTGAAACGGCTTTCCAGTCACTGGTAAGTGAGAGTTGGGGGCTTGGTAATAAGTCTGTGGGGTTAGCTAGCTTCTTGATGTTAGCCCAGTTGCTTAAACACAGCCATAGATATGCCACACAGTCTGGTAGGCTACACGTAAGCTAAGCTACAACCATGTAGCAGCTAATGTTAGACAGCATCCATGATCAGTCGCCATTGTTGGATTTTTTGCCATGGTATTCTCGATTGTGTACTCAATGTGAATTTTCCATGCAGTAACGTTACGTAATTGGACTCGAAAATTGCTAAAAAACCTTCATTTGCGGTTTCAAGTTTTAAAGCATTTGCGAGATTGCAGGCTACTGGTTACCCGGGGGGCGTGCAGTTTGACCTTTTATCAGAAGCATACCTTAAATTAAAAGTAAGTTTACACTGCACACATTTCAATCAAGGCCCGTTGCTGGGACCTCACTACCTTACAATGGCCTACCAAATTTGGCCATAAATACACAGACAAACCCCAAACAATACTGACATTCTAATCGCTAGTAAAATGTAGATAAAAGAGCATGCAATCAAATAATAAAATTGACATCGACCTGTGGAACACACTGTTAAAATTAAACGTAATAATTGCATTTGTTATGTCTGTGTGTTACAGGAAATTTTCCTTTCGCGTACAATCAGAGCAGTCTGAAGTATTGGCACAATGCTTGGGCTACAAGGAAACGCATCCTCCTCTAAAGAGTATCGTTGTGTGGCCTGTTCTGCTACCTTCACTGGGCTAGCGTCTTTGCTGGTTCATCAAGCAACTCATGCTGGATCATTACCCAAGCCTCCATCAAACCCCTCTGGCTCCAACCTTTACCCATCCACACCAATGTATATATGTGACTGTGGAGAAGAGTTTAAAGACTTTAGTGTCATGATTGAACATAAGCAGACCCATGAATCTGAAGTGCTGTCTCCTCAATTATTGGTCAATCATGGGCAGACCTCCAACAAAGATGTGTCCAACACACAGTGTTCCCCGACTGGGGCCCAGCCAAACGAGGCTCTTAGAGAAGACTCTGCTCCTGGGCCTTCTGAGGATGAGCTGTGCTCATTCAAGAACACTGTAGACCAAGAAGAACCGGCTGGTGCTAGCACTAAGGACCATAGCCCTGTGTCGGCAGAAGCTGAGTTAGAGAAGGAGCTAGCAGCACAAGACATGCCAGAGGAGACTGAGGGAAATGAAATGGATGAACCAGAGCCAAAGCATAAATCCCTGATGAAGATCCTGGCATCTACGTATGGAAAACACTTGGTGCCTCCTCAGTCTGAAGATGATGATAAAGTCATGGCGTCTCTTAAAGAAGAACCTGAACTAGTCGTTATTGCACCTCAGACAACAACAAAAGGGCCGTCAGCCGTCACTGATATGTCAGCCATGCAATTAAAGCGTCTTCTTGGGAAACCAGGCACGAAGACAAAAGCTCCATCTATTAGCAGACTTCTTGAGTCCAGTACAAAGAAGATAGTTTCACTTACAAAAATCTTTTCACCTGTAGTGCTTCTGGAAACTCGTCACAAGTTTATGGATCCAAGCAGCAACAACGTATATGGGAAATATCAATGTGCCCGCTGCCGAAGGGTTTTTCAGGATGTTGATAGCTTGACAGAACACCACTTTTTGCATAAAAAAGAAAGGATTAAATGTTGCCGTTGTTGCAAACAACTAATTATTGGAAGAGTGCCCCTCCCTGACAATCACATATGTCCACAGTCCAGAGCAAAGCCTTCATATTCTTTCAAAAGTATTGCAACAAATGGTCAGAAATCAATGCTCATAAACAGCTTAAACAATAGAAAAAAGGTGTACTTTTGCCCTATTTGTAAGCACAATTATGCTCGGAGGTACAATCTTAAAATGCACAAATGCCGTGGCCCTGCTCCAAGTCCTCCTCCACCAACAAAGTCCTTGAGCAATACAACAGAGGCATGTCTCAATGTTTATGATGAAGGAAACATTTCTCTAAGTATTGGTGTGGGCACGAGGAGCATAAAAAATTGAGGATACCTCAGACCCAGAATATGAAAAGGAACTTTCAAATCTGAGTTGGTCTTCTGCATCATCAATAAAGGACCAGCACAAAAATGCATCTGCATTTGCAGCATCTTTTCTGCAAGAACAGGATAGTAGTTGGCCTTATACATCTGATAAAGATGAAGATGGAAGTCAGTGGACCATGCCTTTGAACGACATGGACTTGGTCACCCCTCTAGATAAAGATACAAATGCAAGAGAGATTGGTGAATCTCTGAATTCAGACACAGGATCTGCACCTATGCACTATTTTATAAAAGATGGAGTCAGGCGTTACCCTTGTAACAAGTGTCAACAAACATTTTGTTCATCCTGTAGTTTAAGTCGTCATCAGAAATTATGCTGTGGTATTCCAAAAGGTTTAGGGAGTGGGCACAATTCTAATACCACACCAGTAAATTCCAACAATGTAAAAATGTATCCGTGTTATGTCTGTGGGAGAAACTTCAATCGCAAAGATAACATGATGGTCCACAGAAAGAAATGTGAAATGAGACGGACAATGATTCCAAATTTTGCCAGTGAAATTAACCCGAGCTTGCCCCTGTCTAATGCTCCACAGGATCTTCCTCAGGAGGATGATGGAGGCAACTGGAGCATCATGTCACTTCCCTCGGTTCTCCCCAGAAGAGTGACATGTGAGTGTGGCATTGGCTTCACATCTCCCAAGCTTCTCCTGGAGCATTTACAGAAACATGCTCAGGAGTCCTACACCTGCCCAACCTGTGGTGTCACTGTAAATTCATGGGCAGATTATGAGATTCATCTGCAACTCCACATGCACCCTCAGCATCATAAACGACCACAACCTTTATTACTACGATTTAAACAACCAACAACTGTGCTGCAGCCAGCTCAGCCGATAGTACCTCCTAATGTACCTGAAAAACTTCAATTTCGCCAGGAGCAACTTCTACATCCAAGAAAGAAGCAGCAGAGGACTGTTTGTGCAAAATGTGGGAAGAGCTTTGCTAGTCGGTGTTCTTTGCGAAGACACATATCCTGGAATCGATGCAAAGCACTCCGAATGACTGTTTCTAACAAAACCTATCATTGCACTCTTTGTAATTCAGATTTTCCAAATGCCATTAGTCTTCTGTTTCATCAAAGGGGTGGGAGCTGCAAACCTGCCGTTAAGCCTGTGCGCTGCCCAATATGTCTTCGTTGGTTCACCACCACAGATGGTCTGCAGAAACATCTACTTGCTCACAAAAACTCTGACACATTTCGTTGTGATGTGTGTCAAGGCACATATCCCAGCCTGAAGTCACTCAAAATTCACAGACGAAGAATCCATCGTATTATGGTGAGGAGTGGCAATCCAGATACAAACGAACCAGCAATTTCTGGATCTGTTTCTATGTAGCTGCATGGAAAATTAGTTTAGCCATTTATGTGTTGTTGTTTTTTGTTTTTTTTTTCTTAGATATGCTTGTAAAGGAGATATACCACTGTACATTTTACTTTGTTAAAATAATTTTTGATCAGGTGTTTAGTGCAGGTGTTAAATGTGTTAAAGCAAAATGAAATGTTCTTTCTGGTTAAAATTTCTAACGTTAATAAATGTAAATAGTCTCACATTTCTGTGTAATGTAAAGCACTCGATCTTTTAAGGAGGCTTATTATAGTCCAAAATAAATACATATAATAAGCATGTGTTGCTGCATAAAAGTTTGTTGATGTGATATGTATTGAAGACGAATCTAGTAGGCTACATGACTGACTTAGTCCTCTCTAGGTTTGGATTTTGATTTTGGGTTTCATGACTAGACCTTGCAAACCATTGTTTGCAAACCAGAACAGCATGTTTTTAAATTATAAGAATGTTTTATATAAGGCATGATGTCGACTGGAAGAGATACGATCCTCATCAGTCTCACACAGACTGGGCTCGAACCATATCCCTACTATTGCGATTTGTGAGCCAAAGCGCCATCTGCAGATCAAAAATGGGTTCGTTAAAGTCCAATCTAACGCTACGCCTATCCACCCAGTGCCATAATGTGAAATTATAAGGGAACTAAAAGCTCACATTGATACATTTAACTGGTTGTACAATGAAATTCTACTCAGCAGACAACTATAAGTCAGAAGCGCTTCACTGTTGAGTGAGGTCATACCACATACAGCAGAGGTTGCTGGGCTCCACTAGGGGCAGCAAAGATCATTAGCGTATGAGATGCGGGAAGACGAGCAAAAAAGAAATCAGGCATTAGCGGCCGAAACTAAATTTCATTTTTTGTTTCAGTTAATAGACGAACATGTTAAAGTGCCACAAAAATCCCTCTTAGCTCTGACAAAGAGCCACAACAAACTACAGAGCAGTGGAGATTTGATTTCCTTTTCAAGGTAAGCTAGTAAGAACCTGTTTATATACCATGCTAACATTAGCAAGGTTCTTGCTAAAACAAAAGCGTGAACGTTAAACGCATTTTTAGCAGTTGCTAAATTTTTAAGATTGATACTACGATATTTATAGGGAATATTGATGCATTGCACGCATTAACTGTAGCGTAGGGTATTGAAGATTGAATATAAACTAACAGTTGCAACCTGAATGATAGCAACATAATTAATGATGCCATTCTCGGTATTTATTAAATAAAATGTTTTATCAACAGGGCGTGACGCAACCATGGCAAGTGGATATCAAGACGTGCCAAATGTGCTAGATGATGGCCTAAGCACAGAATTGATGAATGCTGGTCGGTTTTGCTTCAACTGTGAGCAGATTTTTTCCAGTAGAAAATGTCTTGAAGAACATCTTTGCTCAGTTCCATCTTATATTTGTTCCTGTGGAACTGAATTTACATCATATAATGGCATGCTGCGACACAGTAGTTCCCACGAACCAGGTCACCAGGTGCTTTGTCATGAAACTATAAAGAAGCGAAGAATCGAAAAACACTGGGAGGAAGAGGAGAAGCTGAAAAGGCTACAGTCTGGTGAGGTTATCTGGGAGAGTCCTAAATCTTTACTAGCAAAAGCTGCGCCTCAAATACCAGTTTTACCCAAGATTCAAGTTCAGCCGCATGTGTTACCGCAACTTTCTCCAGATTTGATTAAAAATGTCTCAACCTCGGACACAAGCAAAATATTCTCTGATGTTGGTGCACCAACAGTGGATCTATGGACACTTTTCCAACCTGTTGTGCTAGTGAAAACAGTGCGTTCATTTTCCAGTAGAAAGCCATACACTTGTGGTAAATGTGAACAATCTTTTATAACAAGAAAGTCTCTAGTCATACATCATAACACTCACATTGCAGACAAAGTATCTGGCTGTATTGGTTGTGGACTGCTCCTCTGCAGCAGGAAGATTGTTCCGCGCTTCCATCCTTGCAATGCGCCACATGGCTATAAATTCAAAGTGACCACGGCAAGACCAATTAACCAGATCACTGCAAACATCACTAATGGTTTAGCCAAAGCTGCTAATTCATCTCCACCACAGAATGCTCAGAATAATGGTTCTTGCCGCAAAATAAAAATAGTTATGGGTGTTAATTACAGTCCCAGCGCTGCTAAGCGGCCCAAGCCTAGTCAAACTAAACCTATAATTTCAAATGCCAAATCAATCAGTGTAAACAATCCACCTGCAGCACAGGCTGCTCCGGGTGCTGTAACCCTTACACCTGGGAAAGGCTATGAGTGTCGAGTCTGTCATGTCTTCTTTGAAAGTATCAACGTCCTTCAGAGGCACAAGTGTGCTAAAGCTCACGAGTTCTTGATGAAACACAAACTCACTGCACCAGCTAACAGGCAAAGACAAGTCGTTCCTTTGCAAATTCCTAGTTCATCTTTGCAAAAGAGTGTTGCTAAGGCTGTCCTCTCTGCCCCTGCTGGCAACACTGACATCAAGAGCAGACTTTCAAACATGAACAATAAAGACACATCGACAGCAGTTACAGATGATGACTGTTTCATTGTTGAAAGTGGACCAGAGAAACCTGCTGAGGTGATTTACCAAGTGACCTCCTCTGTCCCCATCAAGACTTGAACTGTTTTTGCAAGTGAAAGGAACTGAAAGGATCTTATTCTTTTGTTTGTACAGCCAAATATCTGTGTAACATGTTGTAACACAATCATTAAAACATTGAAAGAAAGTATGTTGACGTACATTGACGTACATCAATGTGGTTCTTTTCTTAATAAATATATATTATGCAAACACACAAACAAATAAATAAATGAGGCTGGATTTTTTTTTTTTTTTTTTTTTTTTTTTTTTTTTTACCGGGGAAAAGATTTTCTAACATGTGAGAAGTAAAAGAAACTCTTGTGCGCATGTACCACATTAAACGTAATTTCCGCTTTGAACCTCAGTCGCCTTGGCTCATTTCGCCTGCGGACATACCATCCAGTGCACATGCCTCATGTTTTCGGTTCTTCCCAGCTTTCTGTACTGAAACTAAATAACGTGTCAATTTGCACCTGATTCTGGTAAGATTTCTCTTTTTACGCGTATGATAGATTCACAGGCTAAGCGTAATGTAGTTTCATTTCTTGGCAAAACAATTGGCGCTTTGCTCCTTAGTATTGCATGCTGAATTTTTGCATTTTAAGCAGTAAAGCATTTAGATAAGTTGCCTATCTCAGCTGTGTTTTATTCCGGAAGATTTATAGGTTACAGTAGCATTTGAAATGAAACAAATGTGACATTTTGCACAATTCCTTTATTATTAGTAGCCGTATTGTTTCCTGACAATGAAATATAAATTACCCTAAAGACCACTTTGGTTACTTTCTTTCGTTAACTACAGGGAACTTCTCCACTGGAGAAACTGGACCACTAGTGTTGGCTACAATGCTTGGGCTACAAGGAAACGCATCCTCCTCTAAAGAGTATCGTTGTGTGGCCTGCTCTGCTACCTTCACTGGGCTAGCGTCTCTGCTGGTTCATCAAGCAACTCATGCTGGATCATTACCCAAGCCTCCATCAAACCCCTCTGGCTCCAATCTTCTGCAAGCATCTCTGACTCCCTCAAGTGAAGACTGGGAGTCCTCGGTGCCTAAAATCCCAGCCACACAAATGTATATATGTGATTGTGGGGAAGAGTTTAAAGACTTTAGTATTATGTTTGAACATAAACAGACCCATGTCGCTAAAGTATCGTCTTCTGAGTTAATGGTCAATAATGGGCAGACCTCCAACAAAGATATATCCAAAACACAGTGTTCCCCGACTGGGGCCCAGACAAACGAGGCTCTTGAAGAAGACTCTGCTCCTGGGCCTTCTGAGGATGAGCTGTGCTCATTCAAGAACACTGTAGACCAAGAAGAACCGGCTGATACTAGCACTAAGGACCATAGCCCTGTGTCGGCAGAAGCTGAGTTAGAGAAGGAGCTAGCAGCACAAGACATGCCAGAGGAGACTGAGGGAAATGAAATGGATGAACCAGAGCCAAAGCATAAATCCCTGATGAAGATCCTGGCATCTACGTATGGAAAACACTTGGTGCCTCCTCAGTCTGAAGATGATGACAAAGTCATGGCGTCTCTTAAAGAAAAACCTGAACTAGTCGTTATTGCACCTCAGACAACAACAAAAGGACCATCAGCCATGCAATTAAAGCGTCTTCTTGGGAAACCTTGCATGAAGACAAAAGCTCCATCTATTAGCAGACTTCTTGAGTCCAGTACAAAGAAGATAGTTTCACTTACAAAAATCTTTTCACCTGTAGTGCTTCTGGAAACTCGTCACAAGTTTATGGATCCAAGCAGCAACAACGTATATGGGAAATATCAATGTGCCCGCTGCCGAAGGGTTTTTCAGGATGTTGATAGCTTGACAGAACACCACTTTTTGCATAAAAAAGAAAGGATTAAATGTTGCCGTTGTTGCAAACAACTAATTATTGGAAGAGTGCCCCTCCCTGACAATCACATATGTCCACAGTCAAGACCAAAGACCACAACACCATCTTATTTCAAAAGTATTGCAACTAGTGGACAAAAAACAATACAAATTGACAGCGTGAAAAATGTGTACTTTTGTCCAATTTGTAAACAGAATTTTACACGCAGATACAATCTTAAAAAGCATAAATGCCGTGGCTCTGCTCCGAGTCCTCCTCCACAGACAAAGTTCTTGAGCAGTGCAACAGAGGCATGTCTCAATGTTTATGATGAAGGAAACATTTGCATAAAAACTGAGGATACCTCAGACCCAGAATATGAAAAGGAACTTTCAAATCTGAGTTGGTCTTCTGCATCATCAATAAAGGACCAGCACAGAAATGCAACTGCATTTGCAGCATCTTTTCTGCAAGAACAAGACAGCCAGTGGACCCTGCCTTTGGACAATGAACAAAAAACGCTCACATCAAGTGAAAAAAAAAGACGTACACGTGTGAGCTTTTTTTTTAAAAATGGTGTTAGGCGTTACCCTTGTAACAAGTGTCATCAAACATTTGGCTTGACTGGTAATTTAAGTCGTCATAGAAAAGTATGTGGTATTAACCCAAAAGGTTTCGGGAGTGGGCACAATTCCAATAGCGCGCCAGTAAATTCCAACAATGTAAAAATGTATTCGTGTTATGTCTGTGGGAGAAACTTCAATCGCAAAGATAACATGATGGTCCACAGAAAGAAATGTGAAATGAGACGGACAATGATTCCAAATTTTGCCGGTGAAATTAACCCGAGTTTGCCCCTGTCTAATGCTCCACAGGATCTTCCTCAGGAGGATGATGGAGGCAACTGGAGCATCATGTCGCTTCCCTCGGTTCTCCCCAGAAGAGTGACATGTGAGTGTGGCATTGGCTTCACATCTCCCAAGCTTCTCCTGGAGCATTTACAGAAACATGCTCAGGAGTCCTACACCTGCCCAACCTGTGGTGTCACTGTAAATTCATGGGCAGATTATGAGATTCATCTGCAGCTTCACATGCACCCTCAGCATCACAGACATTTAAACCCTCTATTATTGCAATTAAAAACAAATGTTCCGTTACAGCAGCCGGCCACAATTGGCCTCTTTGAAAAGGCGCCACAAACTCAGAAAGAGTTTAAACTTCCAAATAAAAAACAAATGTTTGCTTGTCCAAGATGTGGTAGTACATTTGCTCGACGTTGCTCTCTCCGAAGGCACTTGACCTGGAGTCAGTGTATAGGATTTTGAATGTGCCTCCCTAAACTGTTACTTATTACAGATTACTCCAATCTAATTTTATCACTGCTGCTTCCAAATTCATGCAGTATTGTGGTTTATGTTGACTCATTTATATTTTAACAACCCTTAAACAAACTTTAATACTAATACTCCCAAAATATGTGAATAGTCAATATTTTAGTCTGCAAGCAAACTACATAATTATCTGTAAATTTAACAAAAGTTACTAAAATGTGTTCTAATATTTGTGTGCTGCATATATATTGTGCCTGGTATTTGTTACCAAAAATTTAACTCATCATGAATGTCATTTATGTGCTTTTTAAAAATACAGATGTACCAAGTAGGCTACTCTTGTCAAGATATTTAACATTGTAGTTCATACACTTTAACAGTTAAAGTTTCAAAGTTTTGCTTAAAATGTAGAGTGTGCATGTTGATGTGTGCATTTCTGGAATCTCTCACCTCTGGACTATTAAATAAATACATTACCCAATGAAAGGCTGTGTGTACTTGGGTATGGGCATTTCCTGGTTTGTTCAGTGCCATTACATAGCATGAAGTTTGACAGTAATGTTGTTGGTTTTCAGGTCTTTGATTGGAGTCTAGTTAAAAAATGGCAAGTTTTTAATTAAAATTTTTAAAATAAATAATGATCAGTTTTTACGTTGAAGACGTGCCACATCCTTAATTGCCATGTCACATCCATGAACATCAGTAAAACAAGTTTTTTAATGTAATGTTATAGAATGTTTTTCATGTCATAAAGCCTCGTTCACAGGTCTATCAAAAACAAACGTGGTAGTACACGTTGTAGTTTTTCGTTATTGTTGCTGCGATAATACCTCCACATTGTTGGGGTCGCTGTTACACAGAAGGGTTTTTTTTTTTTGTTTTTTTTTTTTGCTTGGGAAGTGCATTTCCTGTTTCCTGCCTCTTGGGTCGGCGTCTTTTTTCAGCAAGGCGCAAATTCCCGGGTTTTTGTTAACTTGCGAAGATAAAATTGTGGCCCTGCACTATAAAACTCCATCAAGTCTTGTTGAGTGGTTTGTGTTGCCAGGTGAGCAAAATCTAATGATTGTTTACTAATGTTAATGGTAATGCACCCACGATTAGCTAATGCTAGTATGAGCCTTGATAAAAACGCAAATTTCCTGACGACATTCACGTGTATTTACGAAATAACACTGTTTTGGTTGTTTTTTTACGTTTGCAGTTTTAACTTAAGTGTATATCTATAGATCTATCGAATCTGTGTTATTAAAACGTAAAAGCATTAAAATAAGGATTTGTGTTGAATATATAGGCCCATCGTTTTTTATTTTTTTATCATTGTGGTGAACTAATTGTTTATTATCGTATTTTTTCCGTACAGAACAAGTCACAACATGTACAGTGGAAATCAAGACCTGCCAAATATGCTGGACGGCGATCTCAACCCAGATTTGATGAATACTGATCGGTTTTGCTTCAACTGTGAGCAGATTTTTTCAAGTCGAAAATATCTTGAGGAGCATCTTTGCTCAGTTCCATCTTATATTTGTTCTTGTGGAACTGAGTTTACCTCATATAATGACATGCTGCAGCACAATAGTTCTCATGATTCAGGATATCAGGTACTTTGTCACGAAACCATAAAGAAGCAAAGAATTGAAAAACACTGCGAGGAAGAAGAGAAGTTGAAAAGACTTCTATCTGGTGAGGTTATCTGGGAGAGTCCTAAGTCTTTACCTGCAACAGCTGTCCCTCAAATACCCATTTTGCCCAGTATGCCCCAAGGCCCCGTTCAGCCACATGTATTACCACAGCTTTCTCCAGATGTGATTAAAAATGTCTCAACCTCAGATACAGGCAAAATGTTTTCGAATATTGGCGCTCCAACTGTGGATCTATGGACACTTTTCCAACCTGTTGTGGTATTGAAAACATTGCGTTCATTTTCCAAGACACATTCATATATTTGTGGTAAATGTGGACAATCTTTTTCAACAAGAAGGGCCCTAGTTATACATCATAACACCCACATTGCAGACAAAGTGCTTGGCTGCATTGGTTGTGGACTACTGCTCTCCAGCAGGAAGATTGTTCCACGCTTCCATCCTTGTAATTCCCCATACAGCAAATTTAATAGATTCAAGCTTATCACTGCTAGACCACTTACCCAAATCACTGCAAACATCGCCAATGGACTGGGCCAGCTTCCAATTTCCCCTCCAACACTGAAAATCCCAAATAATATTGCACCCACTAAAATTAGAAAAGATTTTGGTGTTAATTACAGTCCCAGCGCTGCCAAGCGGCCCAAGCCCGTTCAGACTAAACCTGTAATTTCAAATGCCAAATCACTCAGTGTAAACAATCCACCTGCAGCACAGGCTGCTCTGGGTGCTGTGAGCCTTACACCTGGGAAAGGCTATGAGTGTCGAGTCTGTCATGTCTTCTTTGAAAGTATCAACGTCCTTCAGAGGCACAAGTGTGCTAAAGCTCACGAGTTCTTGATGAAACACAAACTCACTGCACCAGCTAACAGGCAAAGACAAGTCGTTCCTTTGCAAATTCCTAGTTCATCTTTGCAAAAGAGTGTTGCTAAGGCTGTCCTCTCTGCCCCTGCTGGCAACACTGACATCAAGAGCAGACTTTCAAACATGAACAATAAAGACACATCGACAGCAGTTACAGATGATGACTGTTTCATTGTTGAAAGTGGACCAGAGAAACCTGCTGAGGTGATTTACCAAGTGACCTCCTCTGTCCCCATCAAGACTTGAACTAGGATTTAAGTGAGCTGTTTTATACTTGCTATTATGTCTAGTTATTGTGTAACATGTAAATAGGCTAATATCATTAATGTTTGTTACACCTTTTTATTTACTGTTCACAGTTTAAAAGCATCAGTCCGAATGAGTGTTGAAAAGTTGTTTGCATTGTGATTTTAAACATATTAACTTTGGCACTACTTGTATGTGTATATATTGCTGGGCATTTGTTATAATAAACTATTTTAGTCATGTATTGCTTTAGTAATGTATTTTTTATAATCTCATCTTAAATGTTTATTTGTGTACATTTACTTTTGACAAATTTTGTGACCGTCAAATAATTCATAGGTGTTTTCAAAGGTGTTTCCTCACCTTCCAGTAGGTGGTGATATTGTTATGACTGCCTAACGAATAGAATTGATTTTGACGTTTAAGAGCGTGTACTACTAGTTCTCTGAAATATGTCAGATTTTGGGGTTTAACTGAATACCAATATCATGACATCCATCCATCTATCCACAATATAAAAGTCACATCTCGTAGGTATTGTGTGCATGTATGCAGTAGGCCTGCTGTAAACACTGGGACCACGGTGTCAATCGGTCTGACGGGGTAGCCACGGAAAAAAACGGCATTTTATTCCCAACAGCATTTAACGTAATCGCTCTCATCTCTTTCAGTGTGAAACACAGCGGCATTAAAAAGATCGTGCTATGCTGGATAGTTCAGGCTGCAGCGAGAGCAGCGTTGTACTTAGTGCGAGTGAATGAAGCTGAAGCTGAGCGTACCTTTGTCCTATGACGATTTGAGCAAGTGAATGAACACTGGATTTATATACGGTCAGTAATTGTTAATTTAGTGTCCTAAACATCTGCACTGTATGCTAAATGTTGCCATGTATGGTGGACATAGGCCTATGACACCTCTGCTGCTGTCATCATTAGATTTACCTTCCCGAGTATTGTGTTGGTAATTTTGATACATGAATTTCACACAGCAAATTTTGATAAAGAAAAGCTTCTACATGCTATTGTGGGTGTGCCTGCACGGGTGGCTTTGTGTTGTTATCCACTGTTTTTACACATTTTTTTTCTTTTTGTGTAATAAAGTGGAAAAACGATACAATCTCAAAGAACTCCCATTCATTGAAAAACAAACACTAGAGAGCTCGCAAACCTGTAGAAGGGTGTTCACAGTGAGCCATTTATGGTCAAAAGTATATGTATATGTAATACGTGACTTAAAAATGTTTTTATGGCAGTACATATCTATATACTTTAATATATTAGCTTAATGCAATTAAACTATTTTAGAAATACATTTTACAATCACAACCCTAACCCAAAAAATCCAGGCTAACAGGTATGTGGAGTGTCCAGTTTCCATACAAGTGAATTTACTTACTTTACTATTGACTGTAAACCCAGCATATCAATTACATATATACATTTCAGCAATGTTTCAGTGCATTGCTGAACTTGTTTTGTCTGTATATTAACAATCCAGCTAACATAACTATAGCTTCTTAAAAGGGGGTAACATGCAATTTAATTTCACCCAGAATCATTTTTGGTTTTATTGCATGGTTTATTTGTTAAATGGTTTTAGTTGGAGGACATGGTGCTGCGGATCCAGGAGGTGAAGTTGCAGACCTTGGTGTAGACTCCAGGCTTGTTCCTCTGGGCACAGCCATAACCCCAGGACACCACTCCCTGCAGCTGACTGTTGCACACCACAGGGCCACCGGAGTCACCCTGGGACAGAGCAGTATGTGTTAGTATACCATAAATAACATTACTGTAAACATTGAGTTCATGCAGTGGATAGTTCCTGTTACGTGGTTACCTGGCAGGAATCCTTGCCTCCCTCCAAGAATCCAGCGCAGAACATGTTGGAGGTGATCTGTCCAGGGTAGGAGTTCCTGCAAGAGGTGTCACTCAGGATGGGGGCATCCAGGCACATCAGACGGGAAGGGTAGTTGCCTACAAAGAATTTCCTGTATCAAATTTTGCATTCATTTGTTTGACATTTACAGTACTTATGGGGAATATCTGACTTCCAGAGCTGCTCATGTTGCCCCATCCAGAGATGAGACAGCTTGTTCCGGCAGAGGCGCAGCTGGAGGGCAGGGACACAGTTTTCACGTAGCTGTTCAGGGTGGCAGGTCTGTTCAGCTTGATCAGCATAATGTCGTTGTCCAGATTATAGCTGTTGTAGGATGGATGCCTGATGACTTTGGCAGAGTCGATGAACTGCTCAGTGTTTTCGTTGACATCAATGTTGTGCTCACCAAGACGCACGTTGATGCGGCTAATATGATAAGAGATTTATGTAAGTACATTTTTAATTTATACAAGCAAAAGGAAAATTTACTCATAATGACAAGTGTTTATTTTCACAATAACATTACCCCTAAATGTGACACACATGTTCTTAAACTTACGACTGGTAGCAGTGAGCAGCAGACACAACCCAGCTGCTGGAGATCAGAGAGCCTCCGCAGAAATGGTACCCAACATTCAGAGATACCTGATAGGCCACGCCGTTCTTCCTGCACTCGTAGCCTCCCACAATCTTATCATCTTCAATGGGAGCGGCATCTGTATGTAAAATAATAGTTACATTTCAAAAAACTCTTGTTTTAGAAGTTGTCCTTATAGCACACACGTCTAAAACTTACAAGCCACAGCAAAGAGAGCCAGAAGAATGAAAGCCTTCATGGTGATTACAGTCTGAGCCTTGGTGTCTACTCACCTATGAATGCCTCCTTTTATATCTGCTCAGCCTCTGCTATCTAAACTGTCAAGGTTACGGAATATGTTGATTTGTGGGAAAAAAGCATCTGTGACTATTGCAAGTTGGTAAAAAAAAATCTGCTGTTTTAATTCTACATGTTTTCATCAAGTCAGTTTTACTATATTGGAGCATATTGTGTGTGTGTGTGTGTGTTAATGGATCTAAATTAGAAGTTAGTAGATAGAAGTAGGATATTACTTTTCCATACAAAGTTGCATGGTTTGGGCTGGTGTTTGTATGTTTACTAGAAGTATGTTAGAAAATTCAACTTAAAGCATAGAATCATTCAGCACAATTTCAGATATACACTTGCAATTTATTTAACTCAATGTGTACAACAACTTTAGTTTACATATAGATGTTGAGCTGCAAATCCAGTGTTTGTCAAGACACATTGTGGATCTGAAGAGCTGTCCACTTAGTTGGAGGACATGGTGCTGCGGATCCAGGAGTTGTAGTTGCAGACCTTAGCATAGACTCCAGGCTTGTTCCTCTGGGCACAGCCGTAGCCCCAGGATACCACTCCCTGCAACTGACCGTTGCAGACCACAGGGCCACCAGAGTCACCCTGAGACAGAGCAGTATGCATTAGTATATCAGGAATCAAACTAAAAAAACTTGAGGTTCATGCTGTTGATAGTTTTGGTTTTGTGAACAACACTGATGTGGTTACCTGACAAGAGTCCTTGCCTCCCTCAAGGAATCCAGCACAGAACATGTTGGAGGTGATCTGTCCAGGATAGGA
The DNA here is from genome assembly GCF_009829125.3 of Periophthalmus magnuspinnatus. Lineage (NCBI taxonomy): Eukaryota > Metazoa > Chordata > Actinopteri > Gobiiformes > Gobiidae > Periophthalmus > Periophthalmus magnuspinnatus. The sequence continues at coordinate 24,027,225 of NC_047141.1, read as the reverse complement.
GTTTCTGCAGCTGCTGTCACTCAGGATGGGGGCATCCAGGCACCTCAGACGGTCAGGGTAGTTGCCTTTAAGACACAATATAATAAAAAATATTAAGGTATAGATTTTATATGGTACTTATAATGCCGCTTTCTCATGCTAACCAATTCATTAAAGAACAAATTGCACCAAAGTCTTATGTAATTTGGTAATGAAAACAGGTTGCTACTGACTTCCAGAGCTGCTCATGTTGCCCCATCCAGAGATAAGACATCTGGTTCCGGAGGAGGCGCAGCTGGAGGGCAGGGACACAGTTTTCACGTAGCTGTTCAGGGTGGCGGGTTGGCTCAGCTTGATCAGCATAATGTCATTGTCCAGATTGCGGCTGCTGTAGCGAGGATGCTTGATAACTTTGGCAGAGTTGATGAACTGCTCAGTGCCTTCGTTGACAGCAATGTTGTGCTCACCAAGACGCACGTTGATGCGGCTAAGATAAAACAAACTTTAGCTAATTCATTTGTCTGATCTGTTGGTATTTTCTAGTACTTACGACTTGTAGCAGTGAGCAGCAGACACCACCCAGCTGCTGGAGATCAGGGAGCCTCCACAGAAATGGTAGCCAGAGTTCAGAGACACCTGGTACGGCACGCTGTTCTTCCTGCACTCATAGCCTCCAACAATCTTGTCATCCTCAATGGGAGCGGCATCTGTGGGGAGACCAGTGCTGTTTAACAAAATCTTTATGAAAACATTACTTTATCCCACATACTCACAAGCCACAGCAAAGAGAGCCAGAAGAATGAAAGCCTTCATGGTGGTTGTAGTCTGAGCCTCGGTGTCTGCTGTAGGTACAGGCAGGTCCTTTTAAAGGCCCTGTTATCATATGAGACAAGGCCATATGTCCCACATACATTGATGTATAGGCGTTTTTGTTGAGTGTATGAAACGCCACTTGGGAAACCTGGAAAAACTTACTGATGACATTTAAGAAACTTTGAACACACTTTAACATTTCTTTGTATAGAGTAAATTGATGTATAGTTTTACACCACAATGAACTGTTGTATGTGTTTTGCTGTTAAATAAATAAATGCAATTCAGATTACATTAAAAGTACTTTTTTCCCATATGATTCCTAAACTAAATTCACAAACTAGGGACTTGCTTTGGTGTTATGGTGCAATATTAAACAAAGAATAATAATATAAACTATGATCAAATAAAATGATATCATGCATTAAAATAATGTAAAAATAGACTTTGATATAGAAATACAAAATATACAGTAGGGCAAAACAACAGTGGAAAACTATCAGTGCAAGTAGGTTAATTAGTTATCCTGTCATTATAAGGCTCAGGACAGTGAACAAATCGAAAACTATTGAGTAACTCGCCAGCCATATGTCTGTGACTGCAGTGGAAACAACAAGAACCCAACCACAGTATAAGGAACTATGCTAGAAATCTGCACTGATGGAATCAGTTTAGTTTATTTGAGCTGTAGAAATATAAAACTGACATTATCACAATGCTCAAAAGGAGTAAGCAGAATCATATCACGTCATATGAAAGTGAAAATCCTGCTAAAGTTGAAGACACCTCAAAACATTATGTAAGGAATTATGAAAACTATCATATGATATGATAGAGGTGTTCGATATTTAGAAAAAAAGATAATTTCTTGAATAGATGGTTTTGTAATTGTATGATCAGACACTCATCACACAAGTGGTCAGATGGGGTAATAAATGTAGTATTGTGTAGTATTTAATTAATTATGTTATTATTTTTCCTAAATCGTTCCACAGTATGACATTACACTTATCTAAATTGCATAATTACTGAATATATTGCCATTGAAAAACTTGCATGCTTATGGTCTCACCTCTCCACTGATCTAACTTGTAACTTAGCCCGGTGGTATCACCAGCTTGTCTCCTTGTAGATAGATGTTTAATGCCATACTGTGGAACACTCTAGGTAAAGAAATAACATCAACTTCATGAGACATTCTGGTGGCAGGCCCTCCACCAGAAAAGTAGTACATAGCTCACCTTTAAGTATATTTGTTTATATTTATGTGTAGGTACATGTAACTTCATTTTTTATAAAACACGCAGGCAGTTGTCCGGTCTAACAACCGGCGGGAGGGATTCCAGAAAGGCTCGTAATGCAACAGCTTGCTATACCCGCAGATTGTTTATCTAACACACCATTTTCCAGGAAAGTGACTGGGCAAAGGGATCAAATATTGTCCCTCGTGGGAAACAGCATTATGGTGACAGAAAAACCGAAAAAAGTTTTAGACATTTACAGCAGTTGGAATATTTTGTAAGTGGTGTGATTAGAGCCAAAGGGATACTAATTTAACTATGAATAATGTAAAAATGTTGATCAATATCACTGTTCATTTTATGTTTTGGAAGACTACAAAAAGAATATGCTTCTCCTGTCTGTTTAAATTCAGGAGGTCTGGTTCACTGAACCTCTCAGTATGCAAGTCAAAAGTCCTCCTTATGAAAGAATAACTTTAGTCTTATTTTAATTATAGAAATGTTCTTGTGCTCTTGACCATATACTGTATATATTCTTTATTCAGTCTATGGCTCTGACCGTCACCGCTCACAATTGGGTCACATGCCCACAGGAAGGAACTTTACATAAAAAATAATTGATCGTTGAATGTACAGATAAATAAATAAATAAATAGGCTACTCAAGTAAAAGTATACAATGAGCTAATCTACTTAAGCGAAAGAAATGACATACCTGTTTAAACATTGTAGCTTACTTTATGAATAAAAAGTAAAAGTAGACAGATTTTGAGATCTATAGAGTCCAATCCTGAGATTTTGAGTTGTGATTTTTGTTCAACAAAAACAATTCCAATTTCTTAATATATTTATTTTTGTAGGGTATATTTTAGTGTACTCAAATTATGTTTGCTAAAAACAAAGAAACAACCCTCTGCCATGTTATCATAGTCCTTTCAATTGCACAATATGTTTTTTGTTGCCCTTGTTAATCATGTTGTATAGGCTACAGTCTCAAAACAGTCAAAACACATACTTTTATCTGAACATCATTCAATCAACCATCACCAACACTGCTTGGATAAAACTACACCTAAAATAGGGTATATTTAATTTGGAGTAATGAAAATTTAGTAGAAGATTCAATACTAGGCTTTATTTTCCCTCTTGAAGTAGATACACGTATATTTGCATTAGTAACTAACTACTTGCCATCTTTTGGTTTTGGGCTCATTAAATACAATTTTAAACATTTTAAATATATGTATTGAGAGGCTTGACTCCTGCTTGTGCTCTGACGTAAACAAAACGCGACTCTGGTAGGTTTGTGTCGACAGCTGAGCTAACAGCTGTACCGTATGTGTTTTGTTTTTGTTTTGTATGCGGTTTCATCAAGGTAAGAATATTACAGAACTTCACAAAATATAGTGTTGAATGATCCTTGTTTATACATGCATGCTAAATATGATCAGTATTTCTAATGTGAAGTATGCTAACTGCTAGCAACATTTTAAAAATCAGTTAACATAATGAGGGATACGCAACCGCTGCGGATTTGGTGCAAAAATTGCACACCGTTGTGACTAAATCACCATTGTGTCTATGTAGGCTACGTATGAAATGATTTTGTGGTGTGTTGTGTTCTCTTGTGTTTCAGTTGTATTCGGAGCTCTCCGCAGCTTGTTTCTCCCAGAACACCCAGATTAACTCAATTACAATATTTTACTGGCCTTCTTGAAATTAAGTTTATATTTTGAAAATGGCCTTTCTATTTGTGACTGACTATGATCACTTTTAAAACCTACCATTTTAAGTAATGGCTGTATTATATTGTCTAAAAATTATGTTAAAATGTGCCTACTTTTCGTGTAATTTGAAATAGACTTAATCAGAATATGGAGTAAATTTAGTTAAGTTTAAACTTGTGAATGGGTAACGGTGAGTCAGAATTGGCCCTCCAGTCAGTTCTGGTCCAGGACAGCTCTGCCCAATGACTGAGTACTACGAGGAGGGAGGGCTGCTATATGAGCAATCACCTCCCATGCACATCAAAGTGGAGTCTCCGGAGGGACCCCTTGGAGGGGGAGCCTCAGAAAACGGCTTCCCCCGGGAGGATGATGACTCGGACGGCAGCTGTGACCAGAGCACTGGTTTACCTGGGGGACTCCCCTTTAATGTAGTCGTGGTGCATCCAAACATCATGGCTCCTGGAATGTCCTCAGATGATCTTCTCTCAATCGAGCAAAGTAAGAATGACTACATACATACATAATGCATTAAAAGTATAAACTAACACAATTCATATCATATGATCATTATATTATATATACTTGTCTTACTCACTCACAAAATCCAGGTTCTAATAATTTATGGGATACACATTTTTGAGTAATTTCTTGTTTAGCAACATGTAAGCAGAGCATACATTAATTGTGAGAGTGTGTCATTTTCTATTCATATTTTTTTATGTCACACAGACAGAGCTATGTCAGCTGCACTTGCAGCTGGGGGTGCTGGGAAAAGAAAGAGCCGGTTTAGTGGTGCAGAGCTGGAGGTCCTGGTGTCTGAAGTCACTCGCTGTGAAGGGGAGCTGTTTGGTCCCGCTGGAAGACTTAGACGACGGGAAAGAGAGCGCATCTGGGCTGGCATATTGGACAGAGTAAATGCAGTGTCCAGAGTCCCCCGAACCCTTAGAGAGGTGAAAAAACGATGGGATGACTTAAAGAGACGCAATGGAGGCAGACTGGCTGATGCCCGCCATCGCAGTTGTTACCTTCCATCCAGTAGAGGGAGCTCTCTTCTTAGCCGATCTCAGCCAAGCCCCAGGCTTCAACCAACCAGGCAAAAACCACGCCTGAAAGCAACTTTTCCATGCTTTCCTGACTCTGATACAGGTAATCAGCTTTTATAGTATCAACTGTTCTATAGAAAAACTTAAATAACATTGCTAACATGTATATACAATATTCTTTTTATACTTTGCAGGTGTAGGGGTGGAAACCTCAGAAAGAGATGCTCTAGAGAAAGAGGAGGACACTGCTGAGCGGGATAAAGATGTAACAGAAAATGAATGTGAGCCTGTGGAGAATAGTATGGATGACAAACTGGGGTTAGGACTGGGTCTGGGTATTGGACCACCTCCTCCATCTGAAAGGTGGCTGCCTCCTTCCCCACTGTACAGTGCTCCTTTCCTCAATGGCAGTCCACAGCCCGGAAGCCCCCAACCATCGCTAGGTACACAGCAGGGTCCTCTGGAAGCCCCACCACGCAGCTCCTGGCTAGAAGATGAGCTCAGAGGATTAGGGGAAGCAGCTATTCAGTTGGGTAACCATGTAGAAAAAAGTTTAAGAGAATTTGGTGAAGGTTTCAGGGAGGACATGAAAACACTTGTTGCTTCTCAAGAGGCTCTGGCTCTGAGTCTGCAACAGAATAATGTCCTCCTGCAAAGGCTGCTGGGAGTTCTGGAGGCTCAGCAGCCACCACCACAGCAACAGCAACAGCGTTTACAACAATCACAGCCAATATCAAAGCAGCACTTACAGACTCCATTACAGCAGCTTGAACCACAACAGATGATTGAGACGCCTCAGCAATCACAAGCCCAGCATAATCAAACTCAAAAGCAGCAACCTCAACTCTCATCTCATTCACCAGTGGCAGTAACAGCTACTGAGTTGCATGGCACCTTTTCATCGGATTCGCTCACAGAAGAAGACAGGAGTGGACACAAGCCACGGCGAGGAAAAGCATCCGATCACAGACGCAAAAAACGTCGATGAGCAGGAACAGAAACTGAACTACTGTCCTGAAAAATGTGAAAAAACAAGTACCCACTCTTTTATAAATATTTGAGTGAAACTAAATGAATTGACTTTGTTGTTCAATTTATTAATGCCAGTCTTTAGAAAGTGAACTAAAGTTGAGGATACAGTAATAAATTGGACAATAGCCTTAATATTAGCTCTGTTATTTATAGCATAAGGGATGTGCTAGACATTTTGTCTTTCCACAGTGGAACAGCAACAGGATGTATGAAAGTAATGTATAATATGCATGTAATAATACATGCTTTACAGTAGACTTGTCAAGCTTACAATGTTACTTACTAGTTCAGCATTGGCAATATTAACATAATATTACTTCATAGTACTTGTAAAATACAATGGTATGTGCATATACATTATATTGTCAAGTAACAATAACTTGGAAATGTATGCTTTTTAATAGCCTCAGTGCATTCACAAAAATGCCAAACTGCTTTGTTTTTTGACAAAATGTAACATCCTCCAGATACAAATGGAATTTGTCTTCCTTGTTTATTTGCAAACACTATTTATTCTGCTCTTGCATGTAGTAGGCTATGGTATGGTGTAGAATTTCGGGGTAGATTAGCATAGTTTTTCCACCACTTGTGTTTTATAATTAGCTACTGTAATGTCATTAAAGTCAATAAAATATAAACCTAAAAGTCCTAAAGAAATTCATAAAGGAACCGTCCATTACTTAAGGTCTGTTTTGGTATCACCATTGACCAATCGTTGACTGTAGGCCTATGGGCTATGACTGCAACAAAATGTAGTATTTTATTTCGAAAGGTTTCACCGGAACTATTTGGGTTTTCTTTTTTAGGGCGCTTTTACGATTTTGATGGGAGGTGCATGTGTAAATATGGCGGCCATAGAGTCACTAGACTCTGCAAAAACAGAGAATTCGTCTTCAGACAAACTAGAATCAATGGACACACTGCGGTCTTCAGACATGCTAGCATGTGTGAACCCGGAGACTTTTGGGCAGAAAGATGAGAGCACGGCAGAAGACAGAACAGATGGTCTGGGGTTAGTACAGAAATGCAGTGCCTTTGCTGCCACATCCGTGGTTGCTACTGCCGACAGCCCAGCCTTCACGGTCCATTCCGAGGATAGCGTCCAGCCCAGAGCAGAGGCAGACAGCACAACAGGGAATTCACCCGAAAACCACAAACCAGTGGCTGAAAAAGAAGCGTGCGAGCTAAATTCACTAATCTGGTCTGAAAGCGAGGACTGCACTGAGGAGGTGCTTGCACCTGAGGAAAAGCGAAGTCCTGAACAAGGTATGTCAATAGCTTTGATGGAAATGACTCCCAACGAATTACTTTTGAATGCTGTGCCAGTCAATTCTGGCTATTCATGGGGTTCAGCCTCCTTATCATATGGGATATGATGTGACGACTTTTGCCCATTCAAGAGATATAATTTGTTTTGAATTATAACTTTGTTGCAATTACATTACAATTTGGATGGCCTTATGAGATTTTGATTTCCATGGCTTTTTCATTTGCAGATCTCAGCCCTACAATGGAGAGTGCTGGAGAAGGTAACTGTTCAACCAAAATGACCAATGCAGCGAATGAAACACAGATTAATCAACCGGAAAACTCCCAAGAGAAGACAAGCACAGAGGAAGAAATGTCAGTGGACCAGAAAGGAAAGACTGATGGCAAAGAGGAGGAGGCAGACAAAGAGGAAGAAGTGGAGCCGCCCACAAAACAAATGAAAAGACGTATGGTGTGTAAGGAGTGTGGCAAAATATTCAACCGACGAGAGACCTTCAACTTGCATCGCCACTTTCATTTACATGAAGATGAGCTCAAGCCCCTCACCTGTAAGGAGTGTGGCATTACTTTTCAGCAACGCAGTAGCTTCATTAAACATAGAAATGAGCATAAAGAAAAACAGGTAAATCTTTTAACTGTAAAAAAGAGGGGGTGCAAGAAGGAGCAGAAGAACTTTCAATGTGCCGAGTGTTCCACAGTGTTCCTTACAGTGGAAAAATTGAGGTCCCATAAGTGCAGTTATTCAGATGATATACTTTTTCACTGCCCAATTTGTCGTCAAGAATTTAAACATAGGCCATCTATGCATAGACATATACTGTCTCACTCCCATGAAAAATTTCAGTGTTCTGAGTGTGATCAAACTTTCCCTAACCCGACGGCGTTGGGTGCCCACCAATTTGGAGCTGGCCATGGAGTTCTCAAACCATATGAATGTCCTGATTGTGGTATGGTTTTCAAGCACTACTCTGTCATGGAGGAGCATCGTCTTAAACACGCAGAGAGCTCATGTTTATATCAGTGCAAGGTCTGTGGTAAGTCCTTTAAGTACAGCAGCCTTTTACACCAGCACCAATATCTCCACACGGGACGAAAACCTTTTTGCTGCTCTGAATGTGGGAGAACATTTGCTTTTGCCCAGAATTTGAAAGCTCACTGCCGGCAACATTCACTTGGTATTATTCCTACTACAACCGAGAAGCCAAAAATTGATTTTCTTACTTCAGAATATGCACCAGTGAAAAGATCAGAAAAAGAAAATGTATTACAAAATAAGGATGCGCCATGCACCTATAAATGCCCTCTTTGCCCCAAAAATTACTCAACGCCTGCAAATTTAAGGACCCACATGCACACTCATGAAGCTGAATATGAAATGATGGACAGAACATCCAGGTCACCGAAGGAACCATTGAAATGGAACAAAGCACACAACTGCCCTCACTGTCACAACATCTATAGTGATGAGTTAAGTTTAAAAGTGCATATATCTAGTGTTCACAAATCTGATTCACTTAATAATATGCCAGTCCTACCCTCAAAAACTGTTTCATCTCAAAGCAATGATAATATACTAGAAAATGTTGATGAAGTCAGGTCATTTACATGTCCTGAGTGTGGTAAATCTTTTCACCATCGCTCAGTGTTGGAATTGCATATGCGTATACACCCCAAGGACAAACCATACCAATGCAAAGTGTGTGGTAAAGGCTTTAGATTCAGTAGCTACTTACAGCAACATCTGATAATGCATACAAGCAAAAGACCACACAAATGCCCAGATTGTGGTAGAGCTTTTGCATTTTTGCAGAACATGAAAACCCATCAAAAGCTACACCAAAAAACATTTCGTTGCAACACTTGTCTCAAAGGATTCAGTGATGAAACTCAACTGAAACAGCATATGCTTTCTCATAAGGGCAACAAACCTCACAGGTGTAATATCTGTGAAAAAACCTTTGGATTAGCCTATCAGCTCCTTGACCACATGAACACTCACACAGGTTTCAGACCCCATCGCTGTGAGGTGTGTAACAGATCTTTTACCTGGTTGAGTAGCTTATTGTCACACAGGAAATCTCACAAACGCCAAAATAACTCATTGCAGATGAAGGATAGGATGAGAGAAGGAGGTACCAGTAGTGGGGACACCCGGGGCATGTCTAAATCATTTGCAGGATCAGTGATGACTGACTCATCTATTTTGTCTAATATTTCAGTAGAAGATGCTGACCAGCTACCTCTCATGAGTACAGCTGGTGTCGATCAAAAACCCCGGCAGCTGAATGAGCCAGTGATACCGGAGGTACCACCTGAAGTTATGCCTGCCCCATCTGTACAGCAGACCTATGTAGCTTCACATGCAGTGTCTGTTGAGAATCCCTCACAGCCATGCTCCGTTTCCGGGCAAACTATAGAGCAACCACACATAATAGAAAATTCACCCAAGTATGTTAGCACTGGCCCTTCAGTTGTGTCAAAAAAATCAAGTCCTTCATCAGCAACTGAAATTGAGCAGCACAGGCACCTAAAAGCTGTTGTACAGAGTAGTCCTTCCACAGTAGTTCCCACAAACTCTTTACATTCTGAATTCACTCAGTCTGGCTCTTACATGGATGGAGCAGCACTGTGGAGTGTTAGACCTGCTTCACCAAATCCAAGCTCTCCAAAAAAAACTGGGTCAAGAGGTCCAGCTACAAACATGGCAGGCTCCTCCAATGCCCTCCCAAACTAATCTGTCTCCACAGGTGCAGACCATTGGTCATCCAGAAAAGCAATGCGTGTCAGGTTTTCCAAATGCATCTTCTTTAGCACAAATTCCCCCTCATGGACTCGGAGCTCAATGGGATATTCAGACGACATCTGGCGTGCAAAAAACGTTAAAATCTCCTGACCACTTAGTGAGTAAGCCAGATTTTCAATTGCAGCAAAAGCAGGGGTCTCCGGGCTTGAGTGGGGCTCAAAGTCAGACTACTACAGTTCCCATATCGATTCAATATGAACCTCATCGGTTTGGACAGACAATAAGCACACCAATTTGGGGTTTTCAGAGTAACCCAGTGTCTGCTCAGACAATGCTTAAACCAGGAAATGTACAGGACCAGCAACAGGCAATGGCAACAGGCACTAAATTAATCATAAATCAGGCGCCTCCCTTCTTCCCACCTCTTGCCACTCTCCCGCCTATGAGTCTTCCAGCCTCACACCCTCTTCACTCAGTCCCTGTGGGTGCACTCTCAAGAGCTCCACACCCAAATCTCTTTTTCTCACCACAGGTCTCTCAGGCCTTGCCCATACCTCAACTTCCTCCTCAGCGAGAGCCTCACAAACTTGGCCCTCGTTTGTCCTTTCCACCTGATCGTCTTAACCAATGTATGATCTGTGGCTGTACTCTGCCCAGAGAGGTGGATCTACAAATGCACTACATGCAGCATGCCCAAGGAGAAATATAGCTTTTTAATGCTAATCCCAAATTAACCCTCCCTTTCTGTTGAACCCATTTTTTTTAAATGAAGTTCCAGTTAGCATTCATGTTTGGAATGGTACCATGTATCTTTTCCATCTATACATCTGCCGTCTCATGTTTATTTTTCTCTTTTAGTAATTTCACTTATCAAGAATATTGGATTTAAATCATTTTCTAAACTTTATTCTTGTCAGTCTGTGTGCCAGTCAGGCCCAGGTCTACAGGGGTGCAAAAGAGTGCATTGGAAACTCAGTTAAAAATGTTTCCACCTTCATTCTAGTTGCCTATGTCACTTCATGGAAGCATATTATGCTTGCACCCCTTTGAAAACTCAAATGCACTGTCAGTCAGCTTTGTCTGCACCCGGGGCTGGTGCAAGTGCCTTTAATTATTGACATGTCTATTTGTTTTCTAGGCAGATCCCATGTTTTGTGTCATTCCTAAAAGCTCAGATATGAAAAATTGACAAAATTAGTATGATGTGATGAGTATTTATACGGTATTTAATTTTGTTTGTTTGCTCATTTTTGCGTATATACAAATTTCAAAGCTTGGTTTAGCAAAACCTTGCCTATTAATGCATAGACTGATATTTGTAATGCTGTATATCCTGCAAAGATATGATTTTATTCATTGATCATTGATTTGTCTACCTCTTTAAATGTTCTTGGAGTGTTGTTTCAAGTAAGTGTAGAGTTGTGTATCCAGATCAAACATAAATAAAATATTCATTTGTGTTTGTCTTGTACAACCCGAGTAAGAGTAAACACGATAATGTCTGGTGGTTTGAAAAAGTGGATCTCACTAAAGCTCCAATACAGTAATCACAGAAGTATCTCTAAGCAAAGGTTATGACAATTATGTTATAACTGATTTATAATCAATGTTTAACAAAACTGAACACACTGGAACACAGATCTTCAACTTCAACTTCACTTTATTTGTGTCCCCCATGGGGCAATTAGTTTTACAACAGAGAGAATACAAAAAAGACAAACACATATAAAATCATTGAAAGGACACAAAAAAAAGAGAGATGGAAGTATAATAAGATGTGATCTATTAACACGATATAAGAAGTCCTTATTGTAGCTCCATGAACACCAAACACACTACGCAGCCTCAGCAGTCATCAGTAGAGGGCGATAATGCGCCTAATAATCTGGTTTGCCAACAGCCAGTCACTCTAATCCAAATAGAAGAAGGAGCTAGCTGCAGAGAGCCGCAGGAAACAGCTCCTACAGCGAGGATAAGGAGCTCTGAAACAGTAAGTGATCTGCTGCCCAAACCATAAACCGCACTGTCTGTTATTCTGTTAATTGTGAATGTTGATCCTGCGTGTGTTTCGTCTGCAGCCAGGGCGTTTCAATATAATGATCATCACACCATTGCACCGAAGCTAGCTGACACGGTGTTAGCAACGGGCCACCAAGATGGACGAGGCTGCTGTGGGAGTTATGGAAGAGGAGAGCGGTGAAAACGTGGTCAGTCAAGATGATCATGAAGATGGTGAAGCATTTGGTCACGAGCAGCCATCTGCCGAGAACAGCACTGAAAGTAAGAGAACAGATTTGTTTAGTAATTACTTTTACACTAAATTAATAACGACCTTTCAAACACTCGCTCCGTGTGTCTTTCAATGTGTGACTGTTGTGTTTGTCAGTGTAAACTGCCCCGTACAAAGAAAAGTCAGTTAGTGCTAGGTTACTGCATAAATGCATATCTGTAATCTCTTGATATCTTACTGTTAAAAGAAATGGCCAATCTTTACTTTTTAAAGGTTGTATTTTACTCATCCATGGAAGCACATGAACAATTGATCTTCATATTCAGAAACAACGTTTCTTAATTATTTACATATTTCACAAGCACGTGCTGAAAAAGTAGCAAGATCTATTACATATTAAGTTCTGTTATAAGATTTTATATATATATATATATATATATATATATATATATATATATATATATATATATATGTGTGTGTGTATACACACACGCACATTAGTGGCATATTAGGTCTGCAGATATTTGCCACCAAATGTCCAGTTGACTTCCTGACAGACAAGAAACTATGTTTGTGCCTTTTTAAATAGTAAAATCCTGCTATGCATTTCTTTTTCTCAATAATGCATTGTATGACATTCATAATCACCCAGCAACCAGTTGCAACCAGTTGCCTTTGGACTATCTAAATCAGTGTTCGACCTGTAGTTTTGTGGTCACCAGTAGCTCCACAAAGATTTAAGAATTTTACATATGACAAAAAATTCCAATTTCATTCATCACACATCCATTGTCATTGTATGTATACTTTTTATGCCCAACTTTGTCCCCTTAAAATGGATAATGGTTTATGTTTCATAGGCAACGAACTGTGCCCATTTAAGGCTAGCTGTCATTGATTCAGTATAATGTGACCGCTAAGAGGAGTAGCTCTCCACCATTTTTGTTTTATAAAAGTTGCTCTCCTGTGGAAATAAGGTTGGAGTAGACTGATCTAGATCATGTTATTTATGAAATGTAAAAATGCTGTAAACATGCCTTTTCCTTATTTTAACTTTGAAGAAGAGAGGGCCTTCATAACTTTTTCATCTCTATTTCCAGGAGATCGTGTTTTCTGCTGTCAAAAGTGTGGAGATGCCTTCAGAGAAGAAGCCACTTACCTCATGCACCTTCAACAGCATTCCCAGGAAGATTATGGCAACTGTCAAGAAACCCAGTCAACTGTCAAGAAAGCTATTGAGACGGACCATGACACAACACTGCACGATTTCCTTTCGCAAGATGATGTAGATAATAGTGAATTGACTCCAAAGGACTTGTCTGAGCAGATGGATTCTGGGATAAATCGACAGCATCCCTATCAATGTGAAGAGTGTGGGAAGTCTTATGAAGTGTTTGGATACTTCCTAAACCATCAGCGATCTCACAGACAAGCTTCAAAATCAGTTTTTCACAACTTAGAACATTTGCAAAAGAAGTCTTTTCAGTGTGAATTTTGTGGAAGGAGTTATTCTCGTGCCTCAGCTCTGGACGCTCATCGTCGTTGTCATGAGGGAAAGTTGGTGAAGAAGAGCAGGAGTTCTCCTGAATCAGGTGGCTCTGACCAGAAACCAGAGCACAAGTCAATGGAAACCCCCACTAGGGCAGTAGATTTGTATGGGTGCTCATGTGGTAAATCGTTTGCGACCCTTTTAAGGTTGAAAACCCATAAACGATTTAGCCGCAATGGTCGTTGTACACCTGAGGAATTATTTGACAAGCAAAAGAGAAGTGATGGTTTTCAGTGTGCCCAATGTGATAAGACATTCAGTGGTTATACTGCACTTGCCAGCCATGTGCGTTGGCATAATCCTGATGCTCTTAGCAAATTTCGTTGTGAAGAATGTGACAAAACATTCAAAACTTTAACGTTTTATGAGCGACACCAACGACTTGCACACACTCATGAGATTGCATCAAAATCATTTCTTCACCAAGTGTGCCAGCTACAAAAGAAATCATTTGAATGTAAAGTTTGTGGGCTTAGGTTTTCCAGGGCCTCAGCCCTACACTCCCATGAACTAAATCACAGTGATGTTTATAATGAAGCAACGCTACCTCAAACAAACAAGGATATGAAATTGGAGAATGAAACCACTGAACAACCTGTGGACCTTGATGGTGTGTTTCAAACTCCTGTTCTTAATGACAGGCATGTAATTGACACTGAAGATGATGAGGAGAGCCTTGAACCTGGGGACTTGATTGTGAAAGTTATCAGTAGTAGTTCAAGTGAGTCTGAAGATAATGCAGAACAAGATGAAAACTCTGACTTGGAGCTTGTCTGTGAATCTGATTATGAGGTAAGAGAGGATGGGGACTTGGCTATTCACCAGAAAGTGGTGTCAAAACCTAACATGAATTTAAAAATTGTACAGATTGACTATGGGGAGCCCGGGCCAGCAACGGAAGAAAGACATGACTGCCCAGATTGTTACCGATGGTTCACAAATCCGGTATCTCTGCGTGTTCACAGAATGTGGCATGACGTTCGCAGAAGAAGACAGGTGACTCAAGGTCAGTCAGAAACAATTGAACCTCTTGATTTAAGCTCCTGTGAAACCATAAACAAGCACTTTCAGGAAGCAGAGACCATGATTTTACATACAGCAAACTTTGTTAACTATGTTGGCTTTTCCTCTTCACAAAACAAGGACAGTTTAGATTCTAAGAGGGAATACAATCCCAAGAAAACTCTGTTAGGGCCTAAAATTTACCATTGTGAACAATGTGGGAAGGGATTCTGGTCTTTGGGGGCCTTTTCTCATCATAAATCGAGTCCCATGCAGTGCACCGAATTGAGACTGAGAAAGGGTTTTGGGGGACCATTTACTAATGGACACTCCCGCACAAGTTTTAAAGTTGCATGTCCTGTTTGTGGCAGAAAGTTTCGTCATAAAGGAATTATGTCCTTGCACATGCGGAAACATGAAAATGGAGATCATAAATGTGACATCTGCAACCGGTCTTTTCGCCTCCTCTCTGGCCTGCTCCGACACCGGGCTGTTCATAACAACCAGTTACAACCGCCACCAATCAAGTCTTTTCAGTATCAGGTCGAACAGTTGCAAAAGAACACGTACAGCTGTCCAGACTGTGGAAAGCGTTTCTCACGTGCAAAGGCCCTTCAGTTTCATATGAAGAGCCATGGTTATGAGAGCGGGTACTCGCCACCTTCTCACAGGTCTGGAGACCCTGTGGAGGACCTCCAGTGTCCAAGCTGCTTTGCTCTTTTTAATAAAAAGTCCTCCCTACGCGCGCATAGAAAACTTTGCACTAAGAAAGAGAAAAGTACACAGCCAACAGATAAAGTCTCAGTTGGTGTCATTCATACTGAGAGTAAATCCATTGACCTGAAAGAAAATCATTTAGAAAACGATAAAACTGATGAGTTAAAATACAAATGTAAAGTGTGTGAGAGAAGCTTTTCAGTGGTTGGAGCATTAAATTTCCATAAAAGAATTCACACAGAGAGCCACAAAGCACTGGCTAAAGCAAAAGCATTGGTTAAAAAATCAAAAGTAGATGATTCAAATAAAGGTGTTTTTAGCTGCGCAGACTGTGGCCGACGCTTTGTGTCTAACTCAGCCCTTGGTTCCCATAAAAGGTGGCACAGAGATAAACCATGTTCTAAGCCTTCCTCAGACTCAGAGGAGATGGCAACAGATTCTAAGAAGTCAGACTCGGGCCCATTCAAATGTGACAAATGTCAGAAAAAGTTTTTTAACCTTTATGTTCTTCAGCGCCACCAGTTGGTTAACTCTCAGTGTCAGAACAATGAACAAAAAACAGTCCCTGCTGTAACTGTTGGGAATAAAATCTCAGGGGAACATGGCACATTTCCCTGTACTGAATGCACTCAAAGCTTTCAAACACGGTCACTACTGAACGATCATATTAAAAGTGTTCATTCCAAATCTTCAGCTCAAGATCAATTGGGTAGTTCAGGTGACAGTCTGAAAAAACTGAATAGTGAGTCTAAATTTCACACTTTTAAACTGTCTAAACTACCACGTTGTCCACTTTGCTCCATGTCATTCAGAAATATCAGAGGCCTTCGGGCCCACAAGTGGCAGGCACATTCAGAAGGCAGAAACAAAGGCACTCAGAAAGGGAGTAATGAAGCACAGGAACAAGCTGAGTGTGAGAGTTCAGAGGAAACTAATCCAGTTGAAACAAAAGATACAAAAAAGGACCATCTTCCTGCTCAAACCATGTCAGATGTCAATATTGGGAGTGATTATGTTTCTCATAGTGCCAGTTTAAAAGTTAAAGACATCAGCGAAGACATTAGTATTATTTTACCTGAAAATCCTTCCGAGCATACAGCCAAATTTTTCAAGTGTGACAAGTGTGGGAAAGCATTTTCAGCTAAAGAACAATTGGAAAACCACAAAACTAAGGCAAAGAGTCGACCATTTAGATGTGCGCTTTGCTGCAGTGGCTTTTGGACAGAGAATCAGCTACAGCAGCACTTCATTTGGCATGACAAAATTCGGGGTACCCTACCAAACGAGCTTCGCCTTAGAATCAATGCTGCTACAGCTATAGCGGCTAGTGTTTATTCTGCAGACAGAGCTATTTCAACTCTTAATGATCCAGTGCTGATCTCAGATGACAAAGCGCTCCACGAATGTCAAAACTGTGGCAAAGGCTTTTTATCTCCAACTTCCCTTGAAAAACATAAAAGGGAGTATTGTAACACTGGTTCTTACCACTGCTCCTCATGCCCAAGCACCTTTAGTGATATACAGGAACTCATTGAGCACCATCAGGAGTGTGCCGCTGCTGTACAGACAGGGGGAGTGTTGCTACACTTGTCTTGATTGTGGAACTGCCTTTTCTCACAAAAATCAAAACTACAGTGAGCACATGGTTTTTGGACTACCAACACTGACAAGACCTGAGGACTGTTCTTTCACATGTATTTTGTTTGTAAAGTTTATGTAAAATGTAAACACTCCTTAGTGCTTTATGTACCTATGTCACTCACATTGGCCACCTTGTTTTGAACACTGTCAAAATGGACCCATTTATTATCTGTATGAAAGTTAAAGCTTTTGTGGGGAAAAAATTGGATGCATGTTTGTCATTCAATTACTTTGATTGACTTTCACAACTATATTGGCCTAATATGATTCTAAGCAAATGGCAAATTTACCAACTTAGCATTCAGAATACGCAATTTCTCATTTCATTTCTCATAAAACAGACATGTCTTGATTGCCTTGTGCTTTTTAGGGCCCCTCTTTAATGAATGAAGAAACACTTGAAATCAAATTGCTTTGAGGTTTTTGTGGCTGGATCTTTCTTGTAGTGAAGCTTGTCTTACTCTAGCGGTACTAGCTTATGTTACATTTCAAAATGATTTATATTGTTTTCTTTAGATGACCAAGAAAATGTTGTTTCACTTGTATGACCTCTGAACTGGGAAAAGGTGCTGTAAATAGTGTAACAATAAATAGTGCTCTATATGCTGAGAGACTGTGTTTAGTCTTGTTTTTTGATCCTTAATACATGAAGTATTAACATTTTTAGGTGTAGGTACGTTTAACTTTCTCCCAGGAATTCTGTTCTGAATCTACCAAATCATTCATGTCTTATTAGATTAAAAGAACATATATCAAAAACTTGTGCCGTTAATTGTTAATATACTGTTATAACAAATGATTATCTCTCTTGCAGCTCAGCGGCACGCCTCACGGCATCTTGAAGAATCCCAGGAAGCCGATGAGGGCAGCGGGTCTGATGAATCTGCTTTAAATGAGTCTGATGTTTATTCGCGGACATTTTACAAGTGCAAACTTTGTGACAAATTATATTTCTACCTGCATGCTTACAAAAAACATAAGAAGATGCATAAACTGGAGAGTGAACAAATGAATAGTCCATACAACTGTCCTAAATGTGGATGTGCATTTTCTACACAAGAAGATTTGATTAACCATCGGAAACTGAACAAAACGTGCAGCTCAAACCTCAGATGTGATCCATGTAACAAAAGCTTTGCATCAGTTGCTTCATGGAGTGGCCACTTAAAGCTACATGAAGAGAGGACGTTTTGGTGTTTCACTTGTGCTAAAGGCTTTACAGACCAGAGTATTTACAAAAATCACATGTATTTGCACAAATGTAGGCGGTATAGTTGCACTGTCTGCAATAAGCGCTTTTTGTTTTTGAGACATTTAAGTGATCATTACAACCTCCACACGGGTGCAAAGCCACACATATGTACGTACTGTGGTAAAGCTTTCTCACATTCTGCAACTTTGTATGCACATAAAAAGACACATCATATGATCAGTCTTTTTAAATCAAGACTCAAATCTGGTTGGACATCAAAACAAAAAAATTGTCGCCTCAATAATGATCAGAGGAGACAACTGCAGACTACCTTGCAGACGCTGTCAGAAGCAGAGGGGGCTGATTTGGCCCCCCAGAGTGGAGTTGGTCACACTCAAAAATCTGGCACACCTGGATCCAAATGTTGGAAATGGAAATGTTGTGATTGTGATACGGGCTTTAATGAAGTATCCCAGCTGCATAGCCATTATATCCAGCATGCAACTGGGGAGATTCCAATGTTGCCTTTGTGAGTCTATGATGGCTGTAATATTTGATGAGAAAAAGAGTTTAAATCTGTTCATTAGTAATAGGTGTGATTTTGTTTTTCTTTGTTTATACAAATCTTCACTTCTGATACAAAAATCAATAAATTGAAATATATGAAATATTTGGTTTCATGTGCTTGGTGTACTGTATAGAAGTACATCGGACCATTCTGTTTTTCATTTTTTTCTGAAGTTTTTGACAATGCTATTATTAGTAACACTCAAGCAATAACCACTGCTGAAACCGTAGCGAAGAAAGTAGAATAATGTGCCCAGTAAACCTATGTCTTTGAGTCTTTGTTATATATATATTCTAACTTCTAAGCCGTTGCACCGTTCTACCTGAGAGACTGCAATTCCCACAATCCCTCGCAGTGTTGTCATGCATGACGTCACGAGGTCTGCAGCGCCTACCTCTGTTGCTTTGTGCAGGAGCAGAGCAAAGCCGATGGATGGGATGTTTGGGCGGTGTGGTGGTCGACTGAATGTAGCCAGGTAACTTATATCTCCATCTTTAAATTTTTTAACATGTATTTTGATACCGTTTTCCTACCAATGGCTAGCTCCAGTTGTAAACTCGGTATCATCTTGGAAGTACACATAACTAATATTACCCGTAAATCAGTGTAAAAGCTAACAGGCTAACAATTGTACCGTTGAAAGAGGTGTATAAGATTATTATTTATTCAGAACGGTAGTGTCCACATAACCACTGCAAACATACTACGTCTTTTTGTGACATAGCCTTTGTCTCCATCATTTATAATACAACTGGGTTAAGTCCATTCATTGCCTACCAGCTGTCGCCTCCTCCTGACTAACAAAGGCGCCTTTTGAAACTTTTTAAAGCAACCTCGCATATTATTAGTTAATTTTAAACCAATATTTCGTAACTTAAATATTTATATTTATTTTGTTTAGCAATAATTCTGTTGTTGTTTTTTTAAGTATTGTTTTGTAGGCTGATGAACGTTTAAGTTACCAAGAAGGTGGGGAAGATGCAGACTTCAGTCCAGATGAATTGTGCTTCTAACGCAGACACCATGGAAACATCTGTGGAAAATGATGGACAACTGATGCTACAAGAACGAAGTCTTGTAGAGGAGGACAATCTATCTGCAATAGATCATGATGATACTTTAGTCATTGCCCTTGAAGAGATAGAAGAACAGACATCAGCAGAGACCCCTGAAGAAACTACAGAAAACATGGAGTCTATCCCTTCAGAAAACTCTTCAGAGCCCAATTTGGATCCACAATCGGACAGCACTCCGCCTGGTCATGACTTGAATGCTAATAATGTTCAGCGAAAACTTAAAAAACAGGACAAAGCTGCGCGAACTGGAAAGAAATATGTTCCATCTAAAAAAGCTATGACGGATCCACTAAAGATTGACATGTCCAAACCTCTGGCCACACCTCTCACTTGTGAGTAATACAGTTAAGCTATTACCGTTAATGAATTGTAAATGCACCTAACAACTGTGGTCGTTTGTGCATCAATTGCGTATAATTAAGAATGTGTAATATTGTACAGGATTTTGGACAAAAAGCAGGCTACTTTTACTTAATGAATGTTATAACACATTTTTAGAATTTCATAAACCCTTGATTTATAAAACATTGTCCAGATGACTATCTTTGAAACATGTTCTATAATTTATAAAAAAGGGATTGGTTACACATGTAGTGTAGTCTTTTTGGTCCTTTCATTGCAGCATTTCCAACAGGTTTACATTGAGACAGGTGGTGCTGGTGATTAAACTTGCTGACTTAATTAAATGTACACATGAACACATTAGTGATTTTATATCACAGTATAAGTAGAAAGACATGCTGCCTTTTAGATCAATGTGCTGGAATGGGACTATAATATTAACAGGAATTTTATTTTCTGTGTTTTTTTGTTTTGCATGCTTTTTAAAATTGACCAGTCACACTTTTCTCTTCTTTCTCTTAGCATCCCAGATGTCTCTCCAGTGCATTGAATGCCACATAATATTCAGTGACCATAAGAGCAAAGAGCGTCACCTGAAGGCCAGTCATCCTGTTGAATACGAGCAGTCCATTCTGAGGAACGCCCTCTTTGCCTGCTACGTCTGCGATCGCCATTTCACAAACTCTACTGAGCTCATGGCCCATCAAAAGACTCACAAAGAGAAGAACCCCTTTAAATGCCCTATCTGCGCTCAGACATTCAGTAAATTGTCAGAGCTCTCAATTCATAAAAAGATTCATTTCGGACAGCATGGTTACACCTGCACGCAATGTGGGAAACCATGCAAAACTTTGACATTACTCAAGTACCACTGTCGCACACACACCGGAGAAAGGCCCTATGTGTGTAAAGAGTGTGGGAAGAGATTCACCATGCCCAAAGCCCTGCAGAAACACATGGAGTCTCACTTACCAGAGGGAGCGCAGCCCAAGAAACAAGGTAAGACATTTTTGAAGAGTTTTGAACTATATAATAATAATATAGATTCACTTAAAAAAATCTAATGTATACATCTTTTATATTGAGTAATGAGAATTCTCTAGTAAGACTAAAATGTCATTAGATGCCTTGACCTTGTAGAGCAGGGGTGTCCAAACTTTTTTCACCGAGGGCTGCATACTGGCACATTTGAAGCGGAGAGCCACGAACCAGTGTCGATACAGGGAGTCAAATGGTGCATTTAACACAGGTTTGAGCCATTGTACCGTTATTAATTTTATTTTTATTTAACCTTTATTTAACCAGGAAGGTCCCATTGAGATTAAAAACCTCTTTTTCAAGGGGGACTTGGAAGCTTATTTTTAGGTCTGTGTCACAATGCAATGTGATGTTAATCAGGTTATAGAGGTAGAATCTCTTCAGTTTGGAGTTAAAAAATACTTCCTGATCAATTGGGCCAGTTTAGGAGGAGGCATGATGGCCAACAAAAATTGGTCTGAAGGCCGGATTTGGCCCCTGGGCCGCAGTTTGGACAGCCCTGTTGTGGAGATATATATATTTTTAATAATGTATTATTAATATTATAAAATCTGATCTTGCTCTTGTTTATCCAATCAACACCATGATTGGATTGGATAAATGAGTTAGTTTCACTGAGAACCTTAGCTTAATTTAGTTGATTATAAAAACTGTCTACCTTTTTTTTTTTCCTTACCAGGTGCATCTTCAGCTGTTTACACCTGTTCCATTTGTAGAGCAACCTTCAAAACTACAAAGACGAGGCATTACCACATGAAGAAAAAGCACAACATCTCAAAATCAGCATTGACCAAAACAAGTGGACAGTTGGTAAAGCAGTGTACCCCCATCATTACTCCAATTTCTATTTCCCAGCCATCTCTCCTGCAAGTTGGACCTAATGGACCTTTGCAAAAAGTTGATGCCAACATTGACACTGAACAGCTTCGTAAACTAATTGAATCATTAGGAAATGTACAAAAAGTGAACCAGGTTGTAATTTTGGGACAAGTACCACCTGATGCCCCACCACTAGAATTACAGCAAATAGCACAACCAGTCACTTTAAATATGAATACGCCACAAGTTGATTTTATGGAGATGAACCCAAAGACTAATAACACCATTGTGGATCCAATGGAGCAAACCATTATCTTGGAGCCTATCACACCAGATGGACAGCTTTTAAATCCTCCCTTTTCTACTTTAGATTGTAATTTAGGAGATAATCCAGTAGCAGAGGTGATTTTTCAGCAGCCCATGGACACAAAGCAGCAACTGCAAACAAATGAAATAGTTTGTCATGACAATGTACTGGGACAAAATCTTGCACCAACTCTTGATCAAAGTATTGTCCTTGAACTTACCCCTGCGCTGACCCCAACTGCAGAGCTGGAGCAATCGGAAAATGTTCTTCAAAACGAAATTCCACCTTCTACATTTGATCAAAATAACGAACTAACAAATCCTCTTGTTGAGACGTCAATTAGTGAGCAGGAGACTAGCATGTCGGTTCAGTCGCTATTATCTACGGTAGAGCTAGAAATGCTACCTTTACAAACAGATCAACATATCGGTCCAGTGTGCACTTTTAGTCCACAAGAAACACTTCCTGAATACCAAACGGAAACTGTGACACAAGATGAGACTGATTCACTGATGCCAACTAACTGTATTGATCCAAATGTCCACAATGTTACAGACAAAGTGGATAAAATGATTGAACAAGCAAATACAAAACAAATAGTTACAGATGAACCAAAACCAATAAATGTTACTGAGGGCATAGAAAAACAAGATAATTGTGATGAAGAGAAAAAAGAAGGAAAGATTATTAAAACGCAACAGAAAGCAAAGCAGGTAGAGCAGGCCACAGAGATGCCCATAAATGTAATGTCGGCTCAAGAACTGGTGAAAGTACGAAAAAGAAAACCACCCAAAGCATTTTTCTTTCAGGGATACATGCAAGAATTTGTGTCGTCCATATATGATGAATTTCCAAGTAATACTGCAAAACGTAAAAAAGCTAAAAAGTCTCATCTTGTAGTGAAATTTGGTCCTCCAAGTAAAGGAAAGCAAAGCAAAAAAACAAGCAAGTCATCAAAGCAACCAACTAAAGAAGATTCAAAAGAGAAATCACCAGGTCAAAGCAAAAAAGGCAGAAAGGACAAAAAGGCTGTGAGCTCTGATTGTACAGTAGAGATAGAAGTACCTGCATCATCTGAAGACAATGAGCAGGCATCAAAACAAAAAGAAGGTAAAAATAAGAAGAAAAAGCAAAAGGCTGGACCAAAAAAGACTGAGAAGCATGTTGGTGTTGTTTCACCTATTTTTAAAAAGAAACCGAAGAAAATTATCAAATCTAAAAGTGTTAAGGAAAAGACTACAACAAATATTAAACAAAAAACTTTGGACAAAATGAATGAGCAAATCTGTCCACACCCAAAATCTGAATGCGCTGATAAATCTACTTCTCATATACAAGATTCACTTCTGCTGCTGAAGGGACATAAACAGCCACAGCTCAAAGTCCACAAATTGGATCCTTTACAGGCCTCTGGTAAGACACAAGAGGTGACCCAAACGTCCCCGAAGGAAAAGGACAGTCCAGCCAGTCCTGCTTTGAATGAGATCTCGCATGAAAACAAGAAGAAAGGAGGTAGAGCTAAGAAAGTACTTACATTATTGTCTTCTCTTCAAACATCCAAAAAGCAAGAAGAAGAGGCTCCTCCCAAACCAAAAGCTACCAGGAAGCGGAAAGCATCCTCAAAAGTGGAGACTGAAGGAGTGATAACATCGAAGAAGGCCATCGAGTGCAAGGATTGTGGGCAACAGTTCAGTGATGTTTCATTGCTTCAAAATCATAAGGCCACAGTGCATATTGTAGAGAGTCCTGGCATTACATTTACAAATGGTAATCTTTTTGAAGGGGTGACAAGGATAGATCTTTACCAGCTGCCAAAACATGTAAGTAATAAAGATACAGGAAGTTTGAATACAGGTTGGGATACTGAACCTGAGATGGCAGACTTGGACAGGGATCGTTGTGTTACTTTTCCAGCTTTGAACACATCACCATCTTTACCTGTTCCTCCATGTGAACTTTACTATGATAAGGGTGTAAAAGATATTGAGGAAATTGCAATGAATACTAGTCAATCTAAAGTTGTCTCAACATCTCCTCAAATAGCAGTTAGCAGAAAGGAAAACAGCACTGGTATGGACGTTCAAGGGACCACTGATGAAGATATTAAGGAGGACTTGCTTCTTGATGTAGATTTGGTCACAGTGGGAGAACAAAGCGAGAAAGATGATGCCTCTCCTCAAAACGACAATTCACAAAATAAAATTGAACCTGTTACTGCCGAGAGTGGAGGAGCTGCTGCCAAACAAACAGATCCAACTTTACACACTGTTTCTTGCTCTACACATCAACATGAGATCAAGGAAGAAGAAGAGGAAACTGTAATAGAGAGAAATAAAAATGCCCATAAAGGAATGCCTAGTACTGAGCGGGAGAGTGAGAAAGGAGAGATATGCAGCGAGGAGTCAGAACAGACAAAGCAAAATGACTGCGAAATCCTGTATGAATGTCCTACTGTAGACTCTGTTTCAAACAATAACCAAAGAGACAGTCACCAAGTTCATATCACAGTTAAACCTTCTGCCCAGAAAGATGTATTAGACAGAGGCATTACAGTGGATCAAGATTCTGGCACTGAGAAAGAAGCAAATGAACAAATCCAACAAGAAGATGATGACTGGGAAAGGGATCAGTCTCCTGGAATTGCACTGGAGAAAGTGATGACGTCAGCCCTCAGCTCTGTTAATAAAGCGAAGAACCAAACACAGGTAAGTTGTTTTATTCACACTATCTAATAGTTCACCATTTCTCAGGTACGTGACCAGCTCTAAGGAATTAAACTTTATGAATTGTCGCGTAAACGTGATTTTAAACAGCCATATAAAACAGCACTATACATTTATGCTTATTTTTGGAGTATAGATGGAACTGAATTGAAATTTGATTTGATTTGAAGATTTTTTTAGGTGTTACGATTTATATTATGACTTGTATTGTCACATCTATCTAACTGAATGAACAGAGTCAGAGTCAAAATCAGTTCCCACCAGCTTAGAGTTAGTTAGTTTCTTTCATGTCTATAAGATATTCTATCAGAGGTCATGTAACTTGGTTGATATCAATATTACTAACAAACCTAATTGCCAGGCGTCAAATCGATCCAGATCAATCTCAAATAGGATATGCAAAACTTCAAGACAAAGAAGGGACTGGGAATTATAACTATGAATGTACATAGTATCACACATAGTATCACATCTAAATCTAAATTACCTTGTTTTAAAAAGGTTTGTTGTAAATCAAGTAACAATTGATCAAAATATTTTTTTTTTCTAAAACAAAAAAAAATCTTTATACACTAAATAGGACATTGATTGAAAGAGTCACCACCTATACATATCTTGGGTTTTGGCTTGATGAACTCTTATCCTTTAAAATGCATATTTCGGAATTATGTAACAGTTTAAAATGATCATTTTATTATAGAAACAAATTTTATATTCCATTGAACTAAAGAAAAGAAATAAAACAGGTGATGAATTTAAAACCCATCACTGTGAACTCTAAAAAGTAGGTTGGTGATCACTATCTGTCAGAAGAGAACACTGTATTAATTGTATTCATAATGAAGTGCTTGATATATTGCCTGAATATCTCAGTCACTGCTTGTTGAACTTTGATAGAGGAATTACAAGATCTCAAGGGAAATACAAGATCTCATGATTGTTCTATGTCTAAAAACAGGCCACACTAGAATTGAAATGGAAAAAAAATGCTTTTGGTTATATTGCTTCCCAAAAATTGGAAAATGCAAAACTGGATACATTGGTACCACTAATACACTTAAATAATTTGGTGATAAGCATTTATAATCACACCTGCACCTCTTTTTAATGCTTTCAATGAACCCATGTAGTTACTTTTGTTTGTTTTTGTTTGTATTGATCTGTATTTTAACCGAGTACTCATGAAAAAGAGTTTAATAGTGTTTTTACATCTTATCTAATCGTAACATTTTCTTTCAATTGTGTAGGATTTTGAGAATGAGAGCCAAGACATCAAGGTGGAGGAAAGCTTTGCGGATTCAACACAAGGGGTCTCCAGATGTCCAAGTGCACAGTCATTACAGCGTAACATAAGAGCTGTTCTTGTAAAAGAAGAGAGCAGACAGACCCCACAGAGAGGGGAACACATCTGCTGGAACGTAGAGCCAAACTCCAACTCCTCAAGTCCAGGTAAATGTAAAAAGTGTATATCAATATTAGATACAGAAAACAAATTAATTCACAAATAATATTCTGTTTTAAAAGAAGCTATGGAGAAGACAGATGAGTCCATAGCTGCTCAAAACTGCAGCTCGAGTCAGTGCATATTCTACCCTGTCAAAGAGGAGGAGAGGGAGCTGTTAGTAGGAGCAGTTGAAAGTAACACTCCTGCATCAGAAGTTAACCATCAGCAGGAGCATCGCACTGTAGGTAAGAAATATAAATTATAATATATTATAAACATTTTAATTAGTAGTACATTTTTTGTTCAAATACAAAATGTGTTAATACTGAATCTGTTGGTGACAGATGATGTTGTTTCTGCTCCACAAGAAACAACATCACAACCAGGACCCAATAATTTTACTGATGGACATGGTGAGTGTCAAATGCAGTGATTTAAGTGCTGAAATACTAATACTGCTGCTGCTGATGATGACGATGATGCACTGGATTTATATAGCACATTTCAAGGCACCTAAAGCACTTTACATGGAATTATTCTGTGTTTAAGTGGTATTTGATGTTTTTAGCAGATACAGAGGCTGAGAAGCAGACAACGCCAAACCTACACGACTTCCTTCTGCAAGCTTCTGATGAGGAGGATTGTACTTTTGAATGGGCAGATTCTCATGTTGGCTCTGAAGAAGAAATAATGGCCAATTTCTACAGAAAACAGCTGAATGTTGGGTATGCTTGTTTTTTACTTCATCATTAGCATGTTCTATTATCTCTATATTTTATTCCTTATTTCCTTCTTATAGTGTGTCTGCGTCATCTGCAGTTCAAGAAAGAAGAGCGGATAACATTATCAAAAAACCCATTGATTACTTTTCAAAGTACTTCAACTGGGATACATGGCGAGAAATTTCACATTGCACTAATCAACTTAACAATTTATCCACCGCTGTCACTGTCAAAGAAGTTGCACAGTTTGTTGGCATCCACATTGCAATGGGAAGCTTGAAGGTTTGTGATATTCTGCTGGTTTTGTATATACATAGTTGTCTTTATTTATTTTTGCTTTTGTAGTAATTTGAATACTACTTTGTGTTTCAGTTTCCTAGTCCCCGGCTTTACTGGGAGGACTTGACTAAGGTCCCATTGGTTGCTGATGCTATGCCAGTGACCCGGTTTCTTGAGCTATCTCGTCTATTGAAACTTGCCTGTCCACAAGCCAATCAACAAAGCAGTGCTAACAGTAGGAAAGATGGCATTACTGGGTTTTCAAATGACTCTAATAGCAGGGACTATAGTAATTTGCAACATGGTAAAAAGGTAACCTCTGACCCTCTGTGGAAGATTCAGCCTGTATTAGAGCATTTTGTGAAAGGTTGTCGTTCTCTGAGGCGACAAGGAGAATACGCCATTGATCAGAATCCACTCCCACTAACTACATGGACCCACAATAACAAGCATTCACTTCATTGCACAACTATGATCAATTTTGGTGGGATGATTTTGGATCTTGAGCTCAGATTGGATTTTTCAGACAAAGAGGGTGTGGCTGAGAAAATGCCCCCCAAAGGTAGCATGGTGTTTCTTTGTAAGCAGGAACTTTCCACACCTGCAATGCTGGAACGTCTTTTAGCAGCTGGTATTCATAGTGCTGGCCAAGTTGGAGGAGCAAAAGGACAAATAGGAGATGAGTTTGTAAGTTCTGATGGAAAACTGTTGCTGCGGAGATCACACTGTGGTTTCATCCTTTCTACTGTAGGAAATGGCCAAAGAAACATTGCTTCTTTTATTGACAATTTCGAAAAGGCACACATATCGGCTCGCCTCAACAAAGATTTGCAAAGTCTCTATTCTATTCCCCCTGCTGTTTTTTCTCAAAGTCGCTGGCCTCAAACAGTGCTCTGGTATCTGACAGATCTGGCTTTGGTAAACTCCTGGCTGCTGTATCGACAGGATGCCAGAAATGTTGACTCGCCTTTAACGCTACTTGACTTCAGAGTGGAAGTCTCTAAAGCTTTGATCCTTGCCAGTGGTTTAGACGTCCAGGACTCTCTTGCCAATCAGACAGAGGATGCCCATTCACCCAGCGATGCTCCAAACCCCAGCCTGCTACATGAAAGCCCTCTTCCTGATGCTGCCACACGCTTCGATGGTTCGGGACACTGGCCGGAGCAACTCGCGGAGGGAGAAGGAGGCAGGTGCCGTTTTGGCGACTGTCAGAGGACATCTCGAGTACTTTGTCTTAAATGCTGTGTATTCCTTTGTATTTCACGCAACCACAACTGCTTCATAAATTTTCACAATCAAGGGCATCAAGCAAAAGAATAACATAAAAAAAAAAAAAAATCAACAGTATTCAGTACTCTTTTATTCATTAATTTCAATGTGAGCAAAGCCAACTGCATTGCCTTACACTGTAAGAAATTGTGAAGATTTTGTAAAACCATGGTGAGTGTGTGTGTGTGTGTGTGGGGGGGGGGGTATGTGTGTATAGGAAAGTAGACAACCTTTTTAAGAAGAAAGGCAAATGTAGCCTTATGAAATTACTTCAGAAGTCCAACTTCAGTACGTTTTTGTATTTATTTTTTAATTTACATAATTTATTTATAATGTACAAAATTGATTGGGTTATTTCTTTTGCATAATAAAAATGTCTGTGCTTTTCAAATGTATCTGTTATTTTAATTTATAAAAGTTAAAGAAAAACTCCCGCACACTGTCTCACTCTTAATGCAATTTTATTCCATACAACGTTTCGGTCGCTCTGACCTTCTTCAGGAAACGTTGTATGGAATAAAATTGCATTAAGAGTGAGACAGTGTGCGGGAGTTTTTCTTTAGTTTTTAGACAAGTGCTCCACCTCCTACGCACCTGTCGCCCAGTCGGGTGTGCGGAGTTTACACAGAAACGAGAATTTATAAAAGTTGAAATGACATTAATGCTGCAGGTTATAAACATAGGAAGTTAATCCCTACTACCAATGCAACAATCTTTTACCTTTGAAAAAACTAATTCTCTCACGTGCTAAACTAAATGTTACTTAAATAGAAAAGTACTTAAAAGTATTTAAACGTGTGCACAAGAGGCGGCGTCTGCCCGGACAGAGCGGACGGTCCGCCTTGTCACGCCAAAAGCAGGAAGTGAGGTACCGTGTGTTTGCTTCTTCAGAGTAAACTCTTTCAGTCAAACTACATCAAAGCTGGTGGACGCAAGGTAAATGCGCTGTTGTAAGATTTCGCACTTGAGACACATGGCATCGCAAAATTATATTTAATTTAAGATAAAATGCGGAGTAACGGTTAAAATGAACCTGGTGTTGATAAACGCAAATTCTGTGATTAGCACTAGCTGCAGCTAACTGCTAACATGTTATGTTAGCCCGCGCAGTCTTGCAAGAGCCATTTCTTCAAGTTTTTACCAGGTTTGCAGTTCGTTCTGCATATATGTTTGATTTGTTGCTTGGCCGTCTTTAGATTTGCTCTTGATTGCACGACTATGTACAAATAATTATAAATTGTGTAGACAATAGCAGTGGCGCGATCGTTAGCTTCCCCTTAGCTAACACTTTAGCTTTTGCTAATGGCCCACTCCTGCAATGTGAAGTCAATGTTTGAGTTTATAAAGTTAAGGGTTAAGGGTTGTTGCTTGAGAATTTAAACAATTTAAAAGACAATTACCGTATGCAAATATTAACGGTACCGCTACTTATTAAATACTTCTGATAAATGTCGCCCTCTGTTGGCTATTGTAGTTTTAGTGGCTTTTGTGGTAAACTTATTGGCAATCTACATTAACGAAATAAAAAATAAAAACATTAATGAGCAGTCAAAATGCAAACTTATTGCACACGAGGAGCAGTAGCGTTAAAATTGAGAACATAAATATCAGACGATTCATTAGAGTTGGATTGTAACGTAATTTTGACTAATTTTGTTTTCTATGTTGTCGTCCCACTTTCTAGTTGTGCTGAAACACGACAATGGACTCTGACATTTTGAACATTGAGGATATTGTGATGGGACGAGCATTGCCAGATCCGCCTGCCGCAGAGCCTCCTCCAAAACCTGTAGAAACAATCAAACCAAAACCTGCCACAAATGGACCTCCTGCACCAACTGTCACATCATGTATGTATGGTGGCATACACTGCTTTAAAAAAAAAAGTATATGTTTGTTTCAATTGGCAAACTGTGATGTTCTCTTGTGATTTGTAGATCAGCATGAAAATCTGCAGTGTTTTCAGTGCTTCATCACTTTCTGCAGTGCCAAAGCTAAGGAAAGACACATGAAAAAGAGTCACAGGGAAGAGTACAAACAAGTCCTGCAGCAGGTTTGTCATATTTATCACTTTGGGGTGGTTTGCGGTGTGGTTATGCCTATAGAGGCATCTATTCACTGTGTTTCTTGTTTTCAGGGAAACACTCTTTTCACATGCTATGTCTGTGATCGTACATTTTCATCATCTGAGGAGCTCACACAACACCAGCCAACTCACAGCAAAGATGATAAGCCCTTCAAATGTGCCCACTGTAAAGAAAGCTTCAAAACCTTTTCAGAGGTGAGTCTTACAGTATGTCTTGTTTTACTCTGTTTAGTCATGATTTTTGTCAAGGATTATGCCTATTTTAGTTGAGGTTTAGTCCAGAATCTGTGTCGATTTATTAATTAAATGTAATTATTAAGCTTTTGAATACCCTGGTCTATTATGTGTGCACTCTCAATTCTGAATTGTATTATTTTTCTAGTTAACAGTTCATAGAAGACAGCAGTGCCCAGAGAGACAGTTCCCCTGTAAAGATTGCAGTGAAACCTTCAGGAGTGCAGCTATGCTCCGCACTCATCGACTAGCCCAGCACCCGCGCCAAGAAGAGACCACTGAATTACAGCCTGATGATACTAACAAGGCCCCAACATGCAAGAAATGTGGACAAAGCTTTGAATCAGAGACTGAATTTCTCTCCCACACTGAGGGCCCCGATGGGCAGTGTAATGGTACAGCACCAGCTAAAAAACGCCAGGCCACCAAGCGAAAGAAGAAAGATGAAGGCGAAGAAACTGAGGACACAGAAAAAGCCCAGAGCACATCAGAGTCGACCAGCACTGTGGAGGAAAAGGGCAAACCAGTCGGAGCAAAGCGAGGCCGTCCTGCTAAAGCTACTGCCAAGACAGACGAAGAAGAAAAACCTGCAGATGAAGACCAAGCAAAGGAGAAGAAGTCCAAAGCTGAGGCTGCGCCACCTCGTCAAATGCCCTGTCCCGATTGTGACCTGACCTTCCTGAGTTTGGTTCAGCTGCGTGCCCACAAAAAGGAGAAGCATACCCAAAAGAAAGCTCATCCCTGTGAAGAATGTGAAGAGAGTTTTGCCCGTCAAGAGCAGCTGGATGCCCACATGTCCAGGGTACATGCTGTCGGCCGATTTGCCTGTTCAATGTGTGGCAAGAGCTTTGGCCGAGAGCGTACATTGAAAGCTCATGAAAAAACCCACACGGAGGAGGAAAACCAAGCATCAAAAAGATAATTGGAACGGTTTGTCTGGCTCTGAAGATTTTAGTCCGTATTGGTCTCTTCTTTTAAAGTTGTAGTATTGATCATCCACCACATGAATTGATGTGAGCAGACTGATCTTTTAACTTGTTTTGAGGTGTTGACCATGAGCTGATATAGGATATACATTAGATTTGACTAACAAAATGTTGAAAAAAATGTTTTCCTAATTGTTAACATTTTTTGAATAACTTTTTTTTTTTTTTTTTTTTTTTTTTTTTTTTTTTTTAAATAATTTCCTTTTAATTTTAAATTGTGTGTGCTGTGTATTTTAACTCGGCTTGACCTTTCTTTTGTTTGCTTAAAAAAAGAAATATGAAACTGTACAAAAAAAATTGTGAAACCGTTTAAGCATCTTTATAATGAAGTGTTTTTGTACAACTTATAGTTTATATTGTACATTTTACCATTGATATTTTGATTATCTTCTCTAAATTATGACACAAAATATAGATTTTTTTTTAAACAAAAAAACACAATGATTATGTTGATTATGTTTTAAAAGTTTCAGCTAATCGCTCCAGAAGCAATGTGGAGTGTTTGGCCTGTCAGCAGAATAGTTCCACTGTAATGTTTTTCTTTTTCGTTTTGTTTTGTTTTGTTTTATTTTATTTCTAAGCATTTTGCTTTGTAGTTTTCCATTTTTCTGGATATTTAATGCTTTATAGTCTCATACCAACTGTGTATATAAGGTGATATTGTTTTGACACCTGTCAGCACAGCTACAATGTAATAAAACGTACTCTTGCAAGTGAAAACTCTTATAGTTTGTGCATGGCTTTTTTTTAGTTGACCCATTTCACATATCTCAACATGCTTTTAAATGCAATTAGTGCAAATGTACGATATAAATTATGACAAATGCTATTGATATATATATGTGATTAATTTCAATAGGCATCTAAAAACTTTTGCATTTGCTTAGGTGTTTTACGGGGTAAAAGGAATTATTTTAAAAGATATTTTCCTCCTGCATTTCCACTCCTGGACGGTAGGCGCGCTGTCATCGTTTGAAACTTCCTGTCATTGTGGCACTGCATTTGTTTTCCTCCTCTGGTGCTGCGGCTTCATTTAGGTGAGTTTTGTAGATACGAGCAAAAATGTAACTTTATTGTTTTATTATTCCACTATATTTTACCCTAAGTCCTGCCTGATAATCACCAACCCAATGGTAATATTTATTCATCAGTTTATTGAATAGATTTTGTGATAAAACTGTTCTTTGTCAGGTCAGCAACTGCACCTACGTAGCCCGCCGTGGCTCTTAATTGGGAAGTACGTAACAAGGCTGGCACTAAACACGGATTTCTATAGATGCGTTTCCATATTTGAAGGTAAGATGCTTTTTTGACCTGATCAACTTTGTTACCTTTATTTTACCATACTGTTCGCCCCTACAGTAAAGCCATAACCAAATATTCTCTACCTATTGTTTTCCTTTATAGCAGCCATGTCAATTGAATACACCCTTGACATCCAGCTTACTGAGATGGGATTTCCAGACATCGTTCAACCACAAGAAGCCTCAGTCGCAGAGACCCCTCCAAACTGTTCACCATCTAATGATTCTTCGCTAAATAGCACGTCCCAAAAGTCGGTTTCACATCAACAAACACGGAAGCAGCCACCAAGGGCAAAGAAAGCGTATGCAAAGAAAACAAAAGGTGCAACAGAGGAAATGGAAGAGGACTCAGATGACAGCGATGTTTCATATGTGGAAGACGAAGTTGAGGATGATGATGACTTTTGTGAGGAGGAAGAAGAAGAGGAGGAGGGGAGCGATGAAGCAGATGGTATGATCAGTCTTATTTAAACTAGTGTCAATGGGGCAAACATGCGTAAGAAATTATGACATTTTACTCCTATCAAATATAAATGTATTGTCCGTGATATGGAAGCTCATTCTGCCCCACAATACCTTGTTCCTTGTCTATTTGACCTTATCTTTTAAAACATTAATCAACAAAAACTTTATTAAATGGGCACGACATAACTTTTTGGTGGAGGGTCCACCACCTGCCTGTCTCGAGGCAGAGATGTTATTGCTTAGCCTGGAATTTTCCACAGCATTGTATTAAAATGTATCTATCTGCATGATAACAAGCAGGTGCTGCCACAAGAAGAATGGGTGTATTTTTTAGCAGTATAAATGCCACAAAAGTGCAAAATGCAAATGTTTAATGCAATACTGTGGAATATTTCAGGCAAAGCAATAGCTTGGGTGGAAGACCCTCAAACAGAAAAGTTATACACTGAACCTTCAGAAAAAATTCTTTATAAAATCAAACTTTTGATGGTACATAAATAATTGTGTAAAAGTGAAACATTTGCAGTATAAATTGATCTAAAGAAATATTTCCCTGGCTTATTTAATTTTTTTCCCTTTTTTTTCTTCTTTCAGGAAGCTTCCAATGTAATGTCTGCAACCTCCAGTTCACTACAAACTTTAAACTCCAGGATCATATGAACCTGCACACAGGAGCACGGCCCTACTCCTGTGCTGAATGTGGGAAACGCTTCTCCCAGATTCGGAATTATCGTGACCACCTTCGTGCACACGCCAGACACAAAGCCAAGCCCAGGTGTCGCATTTGTCTAAAGAGCTTTGTGAATGAGGCAGATTTAAAATACCACTTGTCTCTGAATCATTTTGAAGATAAGTTTTATGAATGCGACAGATGCAAACGCGTCTTTACCAACGTGGAGTCTTGTCAACACCATATAGAGTTCACATGCATGCGTAAAGTTAAGTGTGAAAAATGTGGCCGCTTTTTTCCAAAAGAGAAACTACTTAGACGGCATTTGGAGAGTAAAACATGCTATGCTAAATTGAAATGCGCAGATTGTCCAAAGATTTTTACCAAGAAAAATGCCCTGCTTAAGCACAGTTTCTCTCACTTGGGCCTATTGCCTTATACTTGTGTCAGGTGCAGGTGTCACTTCCGGCTTGCAAGGCTGTACCTTCGGCATCAGTGTAAGCCTCAAAGCATTCACTGTGTGGCCTGTCTGAGAGAGTTCCTCAATGATCAGGACTTCCAGCAGCACAAAAAGGACACTGGTTGCTGGGGCAATCAAGACCATAAAGGTGATGAGATTCGGTGTTTGGAGTGTGGACAGAGGTTTGAGACTAAAGACGATCTTAAAAAACATGCCGGCGCTCATCAGAGAGTGCTGAAGTGTGCAGAGTGTGGGAAAGGCTTCAGATCCGCCTTGTTGTTGATGTCTCACATGGGAGGTCACGCTGGACAATCCCCCTGTCTGTGCCAAAGCTGTGGACTGGGCTTTCCACACCAGCAGAGCTATGACAGCCACCTGAAGACTTGTGGACAAGCATCTCCACCCACAGTGAGTAACAAGTACTGCATGCCATGAAAATGACTCATCTTTACGTATTGCGTTTTATTTTTAAGTACATGCAGTGGTGTTATTGTTAGAGAGTACACAAATTGAAAAAGAAAACAATCCATAAAAAAAAAAAAAAAAAAAAAAAATCACAGTATGGTAGCAATGGCAAAACTATGTAAATGCAGTGAAGTATAAATAAAAGACAAATATTTTAGCACAGAGCCAGAAGAGGTTTAATTTGATTTTACCTTTTAAATTTCTGCCATGTCTTCTGCTGAATAATGCCCAAAGAGGCCAGAAGAATCATAACTCACAAATTAAATCAAATGGTCTGAAAGTATTCACATGCATGTTTGTGTATTTAAATTCTAACTGTGATGTGTTTTTTTTCCCCCTATTTACAGAAATCGTCAAAAAAGAATCATTCAACTAAAAAGCCACAACAAACATCAACCAGCACCGAGTCTCCGGAAGTATCTAAATTACCCATACCAGCTTTAAAAAAGGCAGTTACCACCTCAAAATCACCATCTTGCAGTAAAGCAAACACAGGATCAGTGGTGTCTGTACCAAGTTTTTCTGTTTCTACAGTAACAACGGCCATGGCTCCAGATAACAGCACTAGACCATGTCCAACAGTTGGGGGAGCATTGAGCAGCTCTGCCTCTCCAAGTCTACAGACGATAGGTCAAGACAACAGTCCAACTAATCAAATGCAAATACCACAAGAAGATCCTAATGACCCCTCTAAAGGATGCTGGAAGCTCTCCCTTGACAAGCCCCCACCACCTGGAGTTAATCTTCTCTTATTTCTACCTGTCGGTCAAACTCAAAACAGTAACCTATTGCTACCGTGTGCAGTTCCTCAGGTGGTGACAGTACCAGAGATCCAGGTTCAAACTACTCTAGCATTAAATGGCATTGTCAGGGAGACACAAGTGAATACTGTGTTGGGAGCTACTTGTAAACAGGAGACAAACCATGGACCTCTGGATTTGTCAAATAAAACATGTCCACAGAAGCCAGACCCAGAGAGTGCTCCTACAGTTTCAATTAAAAGCGAGGCTGAGGAAGTTAAAGTGTCTGCACCAATAAAAAGCAGTGAGGAAAACCAAATGATCGACCCAGATAAAACACACAAGAAAATACCTTTTAAAATATCTGCAGATCAAGCACCAACATCACCCCTGGAAATGGATGGCTTACCTAAGAAAAAAATAAAAATTGAACCTGATTGTGATATTAAGACAGAATAACTTTCTACTGAAGCTTATCCATCTTTTATAATTTTCAACTTTACTTGGCATATTTTGATGTAAGCAATACATTCCAACCATGTTTGTTCCAATAACTTTCCTTGAGTATTATGGGGCTGTACTCAAACTGACTATGCAATCTACAATGTATGACATTTAAATATTCATTAATACTAATTTGGTTTAATGCACTGGATATGTCCCATTCTTTATGTAGCACTAATGCAATGTACTTTCTGTGTTTGTAATCTTAAGCAAGTAATGGGCCTAAACTTGTATGCTGTACAGTGGATACTAGCGAATAGTATTTTTGAATTGTATTTAGTTTACTTATTTATCTGGGTTTTATTGGTATGTGTTGACATTGGGACTGTTTAAATTAAAAAGGAACAGGGGATGTCTGTGTTTTATTTGTCTTTGTTCCATAATATTTCGATTTTCAAGTGTTCTTGTTTATACAAAAAGACTACAACTCCTGTCACGTGGTTAAAGAAATCCGGAAATGCATCAAAATCTGGCGCCGAGCTGCCTCATAAACGTAGACAAAAGTAATGTGCAATAAACGTATCGTATCTTATTCATATATGTAATGCATACTCGTCTGCATGTTCTAATAAGAATTTCTTATCAAAGGAAACGACGCTGATGTAATTTGATGTCATTATGGATAAATACAGACACGACTCTGTAAGTGTGCGAGCTTATTACAGGTTTTGGGGCCAAATTCTCTTAATGGGTTAGCGACCTAGCTTGAAATCCAAGTAATATGCAGCGCTGTTCTCTATAACTTAGTTGAATCTACAAGGGCAAATCCACTGTACTAACATTGCATGAGACTCGAAATATGTGAATTTGTGCAGAGCTGCTAACACGCCCACTTTCCCTCCGATCGTTTTGCAGCATGGACTGTGCTCTTGGATGGAGATGAATCAGTTTATTGGGGAGCTCATGACAGCAGGAGGCTCCCTGGATCATCTACGCAAGAATCCGCTGGATGCTGTGAATATGGCGTGGGGAGCGGCTGCAAGAGACATCCCCAAGTTCAAAAGTGTCTTTGAACCTCGAGCTGAAGTCTGCAAAACTGAGCAGGAGATGGAGGGGTGTGTGGATCCCGGCGCTGAAAAGAAGACGAGAGGTGACTTTAGTAGTACTCACATGTTAAAGTGTATTATCACAGTAGTAAAAGTTAAATCTGTCAACTGGACAAAAAGTTGTAGGAGTGAAGATGTGAAAATGGAAGCAGCTTTTTCCAGTTTCAGTGTAGTTAGCTCCTCCCTTCAGATAGATACACTGCCTGGATTTAACTAGGCAAATAGGTACGAGCCTCCTCCAGTTGGTCAGGTCTAGGTTCAGTAACAGTCTGTGCTCAAAGAATGAGGTCAGCTGACTACCTGAATGTACTGAATGACCAGGTTATTCCATCAATGGATTTTTTCTTCCCTGAGGGCACGGTCATATTCCAAGATAACAATGCCGGGATTCATCAGGCTCAAATTGTGAAATAGTGGTTCAGGGAGCATGAGATGTCCTTTTCACACATGACTTGGCCTCCACAGAGTTCAGACCTTAACCCCATTGAGAATCTTTGGGATGTGCTGGGGGCTTTGCGCAGTGGTCAGACTCGACCATCATCAGTGCAAGATATTGGTGAAAAATGAATGCAACACTGGATGGAAATAAATCTTGTGACATTGCAGAAGCTTATCGAAACAATGCTACAGCGAATGAATGCCGTAATCAAAGCTAAAGGCGGTCCAATTAAATATTAGAGCGTGTGACCTTTTTTTTGACCAGGCAGTGTATTACCAGCAATCTGACCCAAACTTCACTCCTACAGCTTTTTGTCCAGATGACAGATTTAACTTTGGCTTTTACTATGGATCAGACCTGGACAACTAAGGGATTATGCAGATATTATCACAGTATTGACATAATCCTTGTTGTTTCTAAAGTAAAAAAGTCTGGCAATAAACCTATCCACATGGAGAATAACAGGCAGGTCTCCATGCCAAGATACAGATCTGATCTGTATAGGATTCCTCCCTTACTGTTAGAATGCATGTTCTACAAGTTGTTCTTTTAGCAATACAACACCTGTATTCAATAAAGGCATGTTAGAAAGGTGGCAGACACCCCACTAGAAAAGTTCCATAAAGCTTTTAATGACGACTTAAGAATATGCTTGACTTACTGCAATGATTCATGTTTAATTGTATGTGCATACCATGGAGGCCCTCTTAGTCTTTAGTATCATTAATTAGTAGTGGCTATACAATCTTTAATCTGAGTCGTTAATAAGCAGTAGTTTTTACTTCAGAAGAATTGAAAATAAATTGATATTGATAATCCCAGTAGAAACTTATGGGGAAATGCTGTCATGACATAGGATTGTAACTGTGAAACGTGTTATTTATTTGTTTAGATCTACATCATGCTTGCACTTGTTCTGGCTGTCCATCCTCCTGTTCTTCTTTCCAACCGTTTCAATCAAGACCGTCTACATCACCTCCACCACGCATAGACGCTAAAGACGTCAGCAGTACCAGCTCCTGTTTAACTGACAGCACAGACAGTTCAGAGCCCAGCAGCAGCACTTCTGACCTAGCCATTGTTGAAAGGCCCAGAGACAGTGAAGCAAGGCCTGAACCACCTCTCTCTAGATCTGCCTTCCCCCAGACCCCGATATTTCCTTGTTTATGCTGCCAGAGAAGCCTTCAAACTTCTCAACCAGATTTTCCCCTCTCCCATCACAACCTCCACCATCATCACTGCTCACTGGCATCTTGCTTGCCTTGTTCTCAACCCGTTCACTCACACACATCACCTCAGATCACATGCCCTTGCTACTCTTGTCAGCGGCCGTCCCCTTCTTGCAGCCAGCCATGTCCACACAATCAACACAGACAAACACAGCAACAAGAGCCAAAATCGAATACTAATAATAAGACTCCTATCCTGACTGTCCACCCCTGTATGCATTGCACTACCTCTTTCTCAAGGCCGTCACAGCTGTTGCAACACCAGCGGTCGGAGCATGTAGACAAACCATCTGGGTTTCTGTGCACTGAATGCGGCCGGACGTTTAACTCGCA
Source organism: Periophthalmus magnuspinnatus (assembly GCF_009829125.3). NCBI lineage: Eukaryota > Metazoa > Chordata > Actinopteri > Gobiiformes > Gobiidae > Periophthalmus > Periophthalmus magnuspinnatus. The sequence continues at coordinate 23,987,500 of NC_047141.1, read as the reverse complement.
CAGTAATCTTCGCATCCATCTAAATGTCCACACAGGTGCAAGGCCATATTCCTGCTCGGATTGTGGGAAAAGCTTTAGCCAATCAGGTGCATTGAAAATACATAGGAGGATTCATACAGGGGAGCGGCCTTATGCATGTGGTTTTTGTGGTCGGGGGTTCCCACATCTGGCGGGGGTCCGAGCCCACCAGAGAACGCACACGGGAGAGAAACCGTACCGGTGTGGTCATTGTGGAAAATGTTTTACCCAGTCTGGGGCGCTCAAGATTCACACACGAATCCACACAGGAGAGCGGCCTTTTGTTTGCAAAATCTGTGAAAAAAGCTTCTCCAACAGATCGGGGATACGCTTCCACTATCGGACTGTACATGGTTTGATCCCTGGAAATCAAGAAGGATCAACAACTCGTGGTTCACATTTGGGCAGGCCTAGGACTGTATCTTCCCCTAGTGTTCAGATAACCAACTCCTCAAGTATGAGCTCCAGCAAGATTATTATGCCTCCAAATGTTTCAGCACAGAGAGGGGACGGTGAAAAAAAGGCAGAGGTTGATGTTGCTCTCTCAGATGACCATAGAGTCCCTCTGCTTTATACATGTGAAGACTGTGGGTTGCGTTTCAAAGATGCCCCTTCCAGGAATAGACACCAGACTTTGGCTCACTACTTTTCTGATGGAAGACTGGGTGAAGCAGGGAGCAAGGAAGTAAGCACAAATGAGAGCCAGGCATAATGGTGACGTGACTTTACATAATTGTAATACATGTAACAATTATTTATATACATTTTAATTTACCTTTATTTTGTTACATGTAATTGTAACAAAAACATATATTTATGGCAACTTGTATCCAGTCACATAATGTACGGTGAAGATTCAGTTCATATCGCTTCAGTTTTATTAGAAAACAGTGATGTTAAACAAGTTTGTACAAAAAGCACAAAAATCATAGTATTACATGGTTATGACAATATATAATACTCAGATGATCACCCTTGATTTCCAATGTTTGTATAGCTCAACGTAACTAGTCTTGAATAAGCACAATGTGCATCATTTCAGTAACATTATTGACAATGTTAGTCTGCCACCTAATGGTCAAAACTGTTCATAGCAACATGTTCAAAAAAATTTACAGTTCAGGGTTTGTTACTTTGACATGATCTTTTTCACATTTTGTAAAATATTGTAAAATTGTGTGAATCCAGTGCAACCACAATTGTGATGAACACAAGTAACACATACATTTCCACAAATTATTAAACATTGCAAATGGTCTTTGTATAAAAGTGCATGTGAAAAATAATCAAATAAGTATACATCAATAAAAAAGCATCTTCTGTGGAGAAATATGTTACAATGGCTCTTGAGTCCTGTTGCACAGTAAACATACAAAAATGCATTGCAACTGTCCAAAGTGCCTTTAGTATTGGCTATAACACTCTCACTGAGCACTACTGTCCACCACTTGAGGTCATTGTCCCTATCCATCTGCCCTGGCCCATTCCATAGTTCAATTGAGTCCTTTCTCTTCAGTTCACAAAGGCTGCTCATATGTGTGCTTCTGTAGTAACGAGTTACAAGACTTGGGTTCTGCATAGATCTCATTGACGAGGCCTGGGTCTGACTTATGGATGACAGGATTGCAGTAGCCGTTGGATAACATCTTATGTGAAGGGCAGTCGTAGTGAGCGGGGTGCGGTGACGTGGTTCCTGAGGCAAGGGCTGGCACCGGGGCACTGTACGTGTTGGACTCCTGGAGCTGGTCCCCAAATGGTGTGGCATACTCAGGCTCTGGTGGGAGAGGCTCTGCATATTCGGGCATTTGGCTCGGAGTGTCATAAAGATTCAAGGCAAAGGGAGTGGTGTAGCCCTCATCAGATGAGGGTCTAAAAGTGGAACCAACTTTCTGGCCCACAGGTTCTGCATAGTCTAGAAAAAATAAGCAACAACAAAATAAATCACATGAGGTACTATTCATTAAGTAATTTTAAACCTCTTTAAAAAGGCACAGAATCTCATATCTGCCCCAGTACCTAATGTCAGCAGCGAGCAGCAGTAGCAGTAGTTTTCAATAAATAAAAATGTCACATACTGTGTAACACCGTGCAACAATTATTGGGCTCTCAAAGCACTGCACACATTTATATAATGCATATGCACACACTGGAGGCAAGGCTGGTTAAGTATCTTGTCCAGATATGCACAGTATTGTTAAAGGCGATGATTGAACCAATGGCCTTTGAGTCAGTGGGCGAACAAGAACTGACATACATAAAATGTGTGAAGACCATTAAAGCTCACTATGAAAAAAAATAGCATCACCATTAAAATGCATAGTAGTCACTGGTAGTGAGCTGGAGGAGCAAGAGGACAGAATGTATTTGAAGAAGTTTGTGTGAATGCCAAGTATTGTGGCATGCTGTATAAAACTTAAAAGTTAAGTTTCTGTTAAGATGAAGAGAATTGTGTGCAGCAGGGTCTTGATATGGGATCTTCATATGCTATTTTTATTAGGTGGTCTTTAATTCAAGCCCTTGATTGTTTTACCAGTGACCCTATGTCCTATTTATCACTGCAGCTCTGAGTAGCTGGGGGAGGGGCTGGTGGAGGCTGAGGGGGACTGGTAGGGGTAGTGGGCCCTTTATCGCGCTACAATTAAAGGGGCTCTTTCAGACGAGCTCCGTGGACCAAAGAAAGGAATGTTTATACTGCAACTGGGTGATGGGCCCAGCCACGGAGAAGAATGGACAGCCTGCCGGGAACGCTGCTTGACTGTCAGGCCTGGCGTGAGCTTCTCAAACTGACCAGTCAAGCCTGAGGCACTAGTGGAGCAGGAAAGATGGAGCGGAGGAGGAGGGAGGGGTAGGCCTGTCACGAAAACACATTTTGAAGTGCAATATATTGCTACAGAAAAATATTGCGATATTCAAGCCTTATTCAACCCTCTCCAACTCAAATCTTATATTACGAAAGAAATTCCAAATCTCCGCAGTAGAAAATCTACATACATTAAATATTGAAAGATAAATCCATATAGTAGGTAGTAGGTTATCATGAGAGGCCTAGGAAGGGGGGGAAGTCCAGATCATTTGGGATGAGCAAAATAAACTGTAGTTTTTGGTGAATCTTAGAAAGCACAAAACAGTTGCAGACATTGATTTCTAGGACAGTAAAGAAGCATACCATTAAGTGGGGGGTTAGGCAGAGCGTCATGTACACTTCGCTCCAGCGGGTACGAGATAAATTCTGATGTTGGACATTGTAACGCCTTTATCTGAAGTGTCTGACATTCCACTATGAAAACAAACATAAGTCATACAAACATTTAGGAGGGCAAATAATAAAAACAAACAAAAGTATAGGACTTACTTGGGGGTAAAGAGTATTTCATTAGTGAAGCCTTTTTCCTAAAACAGATTAAAAAGACAGAATATACTGGTTACATTTGGTTGCGCTTGACATAAATACATGATAAAAGGATGGAGAAATAATATAAATATGAATATATAAAATGTATTTAGCAGCCCTTCAGTATTACCATGAACATACTAAGAATGTAAATTTAAAGTAGTCATAGAACTAAAAGTATAATGCATATAGTAAAATCACACATACTTCCATCCAATGACCATGCTAGGACTGCGCTGTAAAGTGGTAACAGACTGAACAAATAGCTATTAAAACTTATAGACCTACAAAACACTACTACCTATTTTAATCAAATAATCTTTAAATAAATGTGGTACCTTTGCTTCCACCAGACTCCTGCCAACAGACAACTGCCGCACATTATCAGTCCAAGGACCACTCCCACTGCCACTATAACCGGCTGGCTGGAGCCTACAGAGGAGCGCAAGAGTAAATATTTGTACAAATGTGGGAAAAGAATGTAGTTTACTGCAGAGTGTACACTAACAAACTCTAGAATGTCAAGGTTGTGCTTCACAATTGTTTTCTATTTAATCCAATTCAGCTCTACCTATTACACCGGCCTTGTTCACACCAAAATCTCATTATAATCTGATTTCTAACCAATTGTCTGATTTCTGGACGTGATGTTTATTTGAATGACCTGTAAAAAGCCAGATTATCTTATTTCTTTCTGGTCATGTGTGTTTACTCACATCAGATTTTGAATCTTACATGTCATTTAAGTCATCTTAAAGGTCCAGAAATCAGGTAGCTGGTCAGAAATCAGATTATAATGAGATTTTGGTGTGGATGTGAACAAGATTACTTAATAATAATAATAATAATAATGGCTTACACTTGTAATGCGCTTTTCAAAGCCTCTCAAAGTGCTACACTATAGTTATTATTCATTCGTTTCCACACTTGGTGATGGTAAGCTATTATTGTAGCCACAGCTGCCCTGGGGCAGACTGACGGAAGTGAGGCTGCCAATCTGCGCCATCGGCCCCTCCGACCACTACCTATCTTAAATGACATGTAAACTGCAAAATCTGATGTGAGGGATCATGATCAGAAAGAAATAAGATGATTTGCCTTTTTACATGTCATTTAAATCTTATAACTTATAACGAATATTAATCAGATTTTGAGTGCACATGTAACCACAGCCGGTGTGTGCATGGGCTGATAGGAAAATGCCTTACTTAGTCTTGTTTCAACTAATATTGGGCCTTCAGTGGAGTTGTGATTATTGCTTGGTGGCAGTGTAGCAATGTTGACTTTAACAGATGATGTCGATTCTGGAATAAAATAAAACAATTCCATCATTTAGTACAGAAAAATATCTCTTTAAATTTGCACTATGTAACTTTTCTGGTGGAACGTCTGCCACCTGCTTGTGTCCATACAAATGTTATTGCATTTCCTGAAATGTTCCACAGTATGGAATCAAACTTGTATATCTCTATGGAGTCAAGCAGGTGACAAGCTACAGGTCAGATCTTTGGAGAGGCAACACTGCTCACACTCACAAGAATGCACATTTTTCAAGGTATTTTTAAGCAATAAAAACACTTATACTTAAATAACACAAAACGAAAAGGTAGCAGGATACCCACCAAAAAAGTTACATAGTGCCCCACAAATGTACAAGCCACGCACATTTACCTGCATTTGAGCGGGTTTTTGGTGTAACCTTGGAAACAGGACATCCCATGACCTGCACCTGTAATGTAGCTTGACCCTTCCAGCTTGTTGGGAGGATCCGCACAAATCGGGCCACAACTGAAGGCGCCAAACTGTTGAGCACCCTAAGGTGGCCATCAGTGTAAGCCTGAAATACCTGGAAACCATGACAACCAGGTTACTTATTGATGGCAAGCTCAGATTATTTGGTTAGTTCGCTCATTATGACATACCTTTTTTTCTTTGGTGAGTGGATCTTTGTATAATTTCCAAATCTTTTTGTCTTTACTAAAAAGAATACTATAAAAATGCACATAGTCTTCATTTGAAACTGTTGTGACTAAGTCTAGAAATAAATAGGAATTGTTAAGTAAAATTCATCCCTGAACAGAAACAGTCCAGCAGACTCTAAAGAAACCATGTTAAATTTACCTGTTATCATGCTTCTATCACTTAGCTCCAACTCAACCCAAGGAGAAGGGTCTTTATATTCAGATTTCCAGGAAATAAATTCATGACGAAATCCTCGACCCGCCAAGGACCAGAACTTTCTGAGCTCTGGACTGTTTGTATCCACAGAAGAGGCATTTGAACCAGATATCTGCAATATACTTTTGCAATCTGTCAATAAACAAATAAACTAATTTATACAGAGATTTATATATATATATATACACATATGTATAAGTTTACAAATTAAACCTTTCAACATATAGTCAATTAGATACAGTTTGCAAATGTTTTAATTAATTCACGTACATACCTCGGTTGAAAATAAACTTCTTTTCTGACAAAGATCCCCTAAATCAAAAATAAAAATAAATGGAATTTCATACTAAGAATTGTATTTTGGGAACAGTGTTGTGTATAATAAGAATAAATTTACATTTTAGACAGGACTCCATTGGCAAACGTGGATTCATAAAGTGTAAGACTTCTTTCTCGAGTCACAGTAACACGACCTCCGACAGAGTCAGAGATGACCCCAGCATGAACCGCACCTTTACACAGCACTGAGGTCTGCGACAGACACACAATCACATTTACACACTTTTACCATTGTTTTGATGGTACGTGGGAATAGGCACATAGTGTTACACACTCACATCTCTGTAGCCCTGCTCTGAGCTTCCCCAAACATCACCTGTGACATTTTTACAGCCGGCAGGACAGTACAGTGACCCACTGGACAAACAGGGGCATGAGACATGATCAGCAAATGTAGAGACCTTGTTGGTGATGAAGGGTAACTCACTTACCTCAAATACAGTGAACTAAAGTGGGAGCCTCGTTGTAAACAGGAAATGAGCTCTACAAGAGAAAACATACAAATGTGTGTATGAACTGTGGCCTCTCAGATTACATAATACCAGCGTATTCACTGTTACAGATACAGAAGCAGTGTTCTATATTAGGACATGAGCTGTAGTTGTGGTGAGTCTTTGTTGGAGTCCCTGTTGAGTTCACGGGTACAGTGTGATCACTGCTCACAGACAGTGGTCTGTGCCTCACCATGAGCTTAGCTCCAGACGCAGACAGATCCCACAAACAACAGGCAAAACAGGAAACTATGAAACATGCTGAGCAATATGGATGACCTCAGTCACAAGAGAAATAAACACTAATTAAATTTAGGTGTCCAGACAAACTGAATATGTCTTACAAACTGGGGATTTCATCTTAGTGTGATGAAAGTGTGATGATGTGGTGAAATATCACATTTGTAAAAGTAAAAACATTTGTTTAAGTCCCTCCTTCCCCCTGTCTTAGTGGTGCATTAGTGCTAGTTAGCAGGCAGTTCATGTGGGGGACTGAGTGAAGAGTGGGGGAGTGGGTGAAAATATTCCTCCACAGACTAAAGCCTGAGGCCTAGATCCATTCAAGGCTCATAGAAGGAGCAGAGCTGTCTGAGCAAACATGCCGGAGCAAAGACAATCATGAGGAGTAAATGCCAATAAGCAGTGACTCATACACACATTAATACAGCAGACTTATGTTAAAACAATACAGACAATCCACCAAAAGGGCTATTGTTACACATAAATATGCCTTATAATGTTACATCATATCAAATACGAATCATGATTATCAAATTGACACAAAGTTGTTGTCATACCTGGATGGAGGTCAGTTGCATAAGACAGTAAAAATCCTCGTCCGGAGCGGTGCGTGCCCGACATAAATGTTATCACCACTTCATTACTACTCAGTGTCACATTCCTCTGGGATGAATCCAGCTTCCCACAAACGGGACCTGGAAATATCAATCACTTTACAAAATGTATAAACCACAAAAAGGCAACAGGCATATTACTTTTCTCTGAGGCTGAAATTAAGTCCTTATTTTGGTGTGTTTTTTATATTTCTATGCCCCCAAGATATGGCTCATACACCTGGGTGAAAGAAATGTATGTGTCAGTCTATTGCGAAACTGTCTTCTCTGTTATTTATGTGTCAATGCAATGGAATGACAAGCTTTGTCACTGAAAACCACTATCAAATTAGGTTAAAGTTTCTTACCCAGACTTGGGTAGCCGATTTTATCTGTGATTACAAGTGACCCGTTGCTGCAGCCTGGACTATTTTCAATGTCAAAATCTCCGAACAGTAGGCGCAGCGTCCTTCCTTCTGGCACTCGAAGCCTCCACTTGCAGAATATGTTGCTGGGATATGTGCCTGGATAGTTCTGAGAGGCCAAGGTCCCAGATTCTGCTCCAAGAAGTGTGTGTCCACAGCCATTTCCTACAAAGTACAAGTACAAATATAAAGACATTTGACTTTGTATCTCTTTAATCAGGGCCTAATTTGCTCCTTTTTTTGCTGGAACATATTCTGTCTTCTCTTGATTTCTGAACATAGGAAACAAGAAATATTTTTGTAGCGTCCGGCAATTATTTGAGACAACTCCAGTGGTTTGTTATATGTCTGTTATGGTACATTCCTCCAGTCCATGAGAACAGTCAAGTGCTAAAATAACTACTTTACAATGTAAGCACTGAGAGTTACTGTTAATGGTGGGTGATATGGACAAAAATTTATTTCTTGATATTTTTGGGGATTATCTTAATAACAAAATTCAGACAATATTTTAGTTTTATATTGGAGGTGAATAATTTGGGAAAAAATTGATTTGCAATTTGCGATTTGATTTGCAATTTATGTTTTAATAAACAGAAGTCAGTTCAAAGTTTACATTTTAAACACATCCTGAAGAATTAACAAAAAGACTAAAATAAGCCTATGAACTGACAAACTAATACAAAAAAAAAAATCATTTCAGAACATGTTTGCACAGATCTAAACTATAGGTTTAGCAGTTTTTACGCAGAATAAGATTTAGATTTTTTGTTTGTGGAGGAAATGATAGTACTGTGTGATATGCCAATTGCATTCATTCAGACTGTGATTTCCACTCAGTTGGGATTAATCTTGCAACTCTATTTTACATCAGAAATTTACTAAATTGAGTCTGTAAATGTAAATGCACTGTATAAGCAAGGCGACAGTATAATCAACCACTGAAGAGTAGAAATATAACTGTGTTCCCTAGAGCACACTACAAGTTTCTGTTGCTATTTTTAATCAGCTCTTTTTGCAGCATTTTCATATTAAACAATATACTCATTATGCTGTTTTTCAATATATCTTCCACCTCTACTACTTACTGTCTGATGAAAATAACACTTTCAGCTGTAATAACATAAGTAATGCATCCTCCTACTTCCTCCCAGAATTCTTTTTGTTTTCTTTTGAAAACTTTTCCTTGAGATGAAGTGACTAAATCAAATATTTAGGGCCCCTGACCGTAATGAGTCAAACAACAAACACATTCCCACATTGGTTAGACACTGTGGGGGCAATTCCACAAAACATCCAGTACTCAAGTGGTCCAGGAACTGTCTAGATGGAAAAGGCTTCATCAACTATCTAAGTCAACACACTACTCCTGCTCTTCCATATAAGGATTTTTGACATTTGCTCAATGTAGAGAAGATAACACCTTGAATCTCTAGGGGTGGTATGGAAAAATGTATATCAAGATTAATTGTTTGTTTTTTTGTGAGATTACAATTTAGATCATATAACAACATATGAAGGATACATGAAGATTAACCAAATGGAAAAGGGTGCTAAACTCTCTGTTCAAACAAAGAAATAGTGACATGTTTTATCACCACGTTGCCCAGCCCTACGCAGATATACTTTATTTCAACAAAAATGGTTACAAATCTTTATCAGTTAATTGCAGGCTATATTCAGATCAGCTTTCATCCTTAAATACCATGAAGACTAAAGCCCCACCTACAGTTCCCCACAGGATTGAGTGGAAATGCCGCAGTGACACAGACAGACCGTGAGCAACAGATCAAGGGTCTGTCACCTTCCTGTAGAAACCACAGGCAGCCAGAGAGGAAGTTTAGTGTAGCCCTCCCAGTGCTCAATAAAAACAATATAGTGTACATTTTATGACATAACAATGAACATCTGTGCCAACTGTTAACTTTTGGAAGATAATTTCCAGTGAGAAAATACCACACATCCAGTGTCCCCCTGCAACATTGTTCAAGGCTTTTTTGACATGTCCACACAGGTCCACAGAAACAGACAAGATGTTCTCCTGTGTAACAGTTACAAAAGTGGTCAAGTCCCCCATTACTGACAGGAAACAATGTAGACTATGTCTATATAGAACTGAACTCAATAAAGTAGTTTCTTAGTTTAATAACATTTGATTTGGCCGGATGTTATTGTAAGCCTATTTCAAATTATAAGGCATTTAAGCACAAACCAAGAATCATAAAGAGGAAACAGATAGATGTAGACATTTAGGTACAAAATGTTGTTGGTTAGGATATAGTTTGCCAAGTATTTTTCTGCATAACAGTTTGTGTATAATTTACATTATAGCATGTAATAACAAATATACACTTTATACACTGTTTTTTGCATTTGTTTTCTGGCAGCCTATGAGGTAAATGTATCTGCTCTGCATAGACCTATTTTAAAATAACACCAACACGGTATTACATGCTATTATAAACTATTTAATGTTTGTCACTGCTTCCAGTTTTCTTAGCCGCTCATTACTGCTGTTACCCTGAAGGTACAGTTGTTGTTGTTTATTATTATTATTATTATTATTATTATTATTATTATTATTATTATTATTATTATTATTTATTGTTTGATGTATAATCTAATAGACTCCTTGGTAAAATACAGTCGTGCCAAAGGGGCAGGAATAGTTAAATAAGGGTGGTTAAATCTAACCTTTAAAGCGCTACAAAGAAGGGTTTTTCTCACCTTCCTGTCCACGGACAGCAGCAAAATAAAAACTAAAAATAATCCAGACTGATGTAATGAGAGTCTTTACAGCATCTCCGGTGGTTTGGTACATGTTTTCCAGAGCTCGAGAAATGTAAGGTGCAACTCTGCAAAGTCAAGCTGTTTGTCCCATGAAAGTTTGGGCAGTGAGGGCGGGCCTTTACTGTTGGTCAATTTAACTAAATATCTTATTGGTTCGTTTTTCACGTCAATCAAACAAGGCCCGGAAGTCCTTTTCCGCGGAGAGGCGGGCTCTGGGGATCAGCCCAGACCTTTGGCTCTAGGCTGTAAACTACAACTGGTACATTGTATTTTACCAAACAGTGGCAGAATATCTCAAACTAGGCTATCTTAAATGAAATAAACCAAAGACGCCAATTGACACTGACCTATAAAGTGTAAAACATAGCATCAGAAGTGACTTTCACGTGGAAAGCACAGGACGCAAGTGAATCCTGCCATCTTGTGGTAAGATACGCGCAACAACAAAAATAATAGGCCGAGACTGCGACCCAAAAGAACTGTTCATTTCTAGATATATGCTATATATATATGGGGTTATTGGTCTATGATACTAAAGTAGGCAAATATATTGTTTAAAACTTCTATTCAACCAGACATACTGAAGACTGAAGTCTTGGCAACAGGAAAAGGCTGAATGCTGAGCCCAATCCTGGCGCTCAGAGCAGTGTGACCGATTTACGCTTTGCGTGCGGACTACGACTTCTCGTGACACCGGGACAGATGCTTCTCAGGCAAATGCTGCCTTCAGTGCAGGAAGTGCGGCGAGGGAACATAGCGCATGCTCCCCTAACTCTGTGACAGGCGGATGAGCTGTCTATTGCTTTAACGCGGTAAGTCCACACACAACAGAACCAACTTGTATCGCGCTTGTTGCTAATTTGATTAAATTACGGATACACTTTTTAAACAAAGCGTGTAAAACGAACAAGACGCGCTGTCCCAAATGTGCGCGTGACGCTCCGACGTCACTGAGGGGATGAAGCTGAGCGCGCACGCAATTAGTTCGCTATAAACAGCACAAGCAGCTAGACTGACTCCTCAGGCTTTATTGCAGTACTATATGTGTAGGCTACCTAGTACAAAAATAACACACATTTTGACTAGTTTAGACTGCTGTTTTTAGAACCATAGCCTAACCAAGTTTTCCTTGGCTGAGAAGTGTAGACGGCCAACTGTAAATCTGAATAGGCTTAAGCTATAAAAGCACATTACATTGAACACCATCACAGACCATTCTGTACACATTTAAATAAAGTAGTTTTTGTAAAATAACTGTTTTTCACAAGGCTTTGGGTTTCTTATGGGCCTAATCCTAATTTTGGATTACCCTTTTCTTGTATAGATGTGTATAGATGCCATAGACTAGAGGCTATAATTTGGTCCTTTATTTACTATAGTGAAAATTGTGTCCTGTTTAGATCTAAATATAGGGCATATAGGATTTTATTATAACTGAATTATTATTGATTATTATTGTGTGCTTTTGATGATCAATAATTGTCCATGTCTTTTGGTTGTGTCAGCTGAGGCCCACGCTGAGAGCACATATTTAAGGTAATCTCAAAATGCTGAAAAAAGAAGAATCCTCCCCAGTCATCCTGCACCTGGAGCCTATCCTACATGGGTAACTCAATGTGAACTGTATTTTGATGTTGTTTTCTGTGCCAGTCAGTTTTTTTTATGAAATATGCCATTGGGGCTCATTGGTTTAGAGAACATAATTCATGTGTTGTCCCTGTTGAAACTGCAAAATCTATGCTAAACATTCAACAGTATTGATACTTGAGATTCTGTCGCCTCCTGCAGGATTAATAACGAAACTGCAGGGAGTGGTACAGTCTTGGCCATAGAGACCCACCATGGTAAGTTGTATTGGATTTTTTCATAAAATCATTGATGAATTATGGCTACACACATAGCCCATAATTTCTCCTGTTATCGTTAGATGAGAGTAAAGCTGAGGGAGAGGAGACTGAGTATGGCTATCCCATCACCTGTGGAGACAGCAGTGCAGTTCTTCTGATTAAAAAGTTTGTTTGTCCTGGAATTAATGTGAGATGTGTCAAAGTAAGTTATTTTTTCCTAATTAGTTATTCTCATATATATTTTGTTGTACTTAATTGTTTATAAGGAACACTTGTGTTTTACAGTTTAACAATGAACTTATTAGTCCCAAGCAGTTTGTATATCTGTCAGGAAAGGCTACATTGAAGGACTGGAAACGAGCCATTCGACTGGGTGGAGTTATGCTCAGGTGATCATACACAGTTGGATACATACTGCTTCCAAGTAGGCTAGTTAATTGTCTTGACTATTCTTGATTTTGAGTAAAAGATTGTAAATATTTTTCTTTCTTTTTTTTCTTTTTCTGTCAAATGAGAAAATACAGAAACTAACAAGGCAAATAATTTTAATTCATTTCCATAGTTTTCTTCTGTCTGGTTTATTATGTTGCAAAGATAGTGTTACATATAGTAGGAGAATAGATCCAAATGCCATGGACATTTACAGTTTCATTGGGGTGATTCCACATTTGACCCTTTCTCTTTCCTGTTTAATGTTGTGGTTTAACTGTACTAAAGAGACACACAACCATCACCTTTCTCATACATTTCATACATACATGACTCTTGGTCTTGTGTCAGTGTTTCACAGTACATTCCAGAGTCTTTCTGTAAGCTGTGTTTTTATGGTAGAGCCAAGTGCAAGCAAGTTGCTAAGCAATACTTACCCTTTATCATGTTTGCACTTGTTCTTGGTGCCATTGTGATTTAATTTGAATCGCTGTCAATGGCAAAATCAGTTATTGCGTTCTTGATTTGTAAGAAGTGATTTTCACTCTTTGTAAACAGATTTTGAAACACCAAAGATAATGTTTTTTCTATCCTTCTCTCTTATAAAGAAAAATGATGGACTCAGGCCAAATAGATTTCTATCAGCACAGTACTGTGTGCAGTAACACCTGTCGCAGCACTAAATGTGATGTGCCGATGAGCAGAGCCATGGTCCAGCCCAGCCCTCCGAGTGTGACAGGTACACTCACTACACTGCACACCCACAAACACTGTCAGTGTAGCAGAAAATACTTATCTTAATACCAGCAGGAATCGGTACGGACATGTCTCCTTCTGTTTTTGCACATTCTGAGGTAATGATTTCTTATAATTTACTGTTGTTGTTTTTTTCTCAGGAGAGGATTTTAATGATGCAATAGGGACTGAAGAACATTCAGAGGTAAAATCTGGTGCAGAAACAGAAGATGGTGCTACTGCAAACCAATCCCCTAAGCTAGCTACAACAAATGGACATCCTGCCAAGAGAGAGAGAAGTGACTCACCAGGTAACAAGGACCAATATACTGACCCACAATAGAGCGCCTGATAAAACAGTTTAGATTCATACCCTGAGACTGGTAGTGAGCTACTGAAAAAAAAAAAAAAAAAAAAAAAAAAAAAAAAAAATATATATATATATATATATATATATATATATATATATATATATATATATATATATATATATATATATATATATATATAAGTTATACATGCATACACCTTTGCCTACTCAGATATTTTACTCATCCCACTTAACATGGTTCCTCTATTTTTACAATTGTCCAGATGGAGTACTAAGTCTCTGGAAATCTGTGGCGGAATCTGGATTAATGGGAAATGTCTTGTCAAGTGTCCAGACTAAATTATTATTGACTTTAAAAGAAATCGAGGTTCGGGGTTTGAATGATGACTTACAGCTACAAGGTGAGTTAGATCAAACTCTTTTAAGCCTTTTTCACCTTCACAGTGACAATGCCATAAAAAAACATTCTAATATATATTTGATAGATGCCGTCATCCTTAATACACTGTGTGAGATGTTTGGACTTTGTGAGTCAGTGAAGCAGGCTGTGGAACTGAGGCGTAATTTAAATGAAGAAAACAGAATCGACAATCCTTTTTATGGTAAGAGTGCAAGTGTATTGTGAGACTGTGAATAACAATAAGTGTGTTTACAAAGGTGTTAGACATACATACAAATACATACAATTTGCATAAACATAAATACTTAAAGGAACCACATGTAAGATTTTGATTTTAAATTCCATAAAAATGTCCCCAAATATGAGGTAGACATATTTAAATCATATATAGGTTTTACTGATAACAATTGTAATGTTGATTTATTCGTAATTATAAAAACATCAGACATCATGGCCAAGTTGTTTATGTTATGTTTATGCTTTGGATCTCAAGATAATTATCCAGTCAGAAAGCAGAATGAGCCTCACATGAGTCTCTCATTTGGGTTGCCAGTTTCAATACTGAAATCCAGATGGTTTAAACCTAAAAGGACTCACTTTGATCTGAAACCTCACTACCTAAACCTCAGCACCTGCAGCCAATCAGTGCTTCTGTTACTGCAGTATATTCTGTCCTTATACTGACAATGAGAAAAACTTCAGTTGTGATTGTAATATCGTTTTCAAAACTGTACAGTTCCTTTAAATTTAAAAGTAAAGATAAATGTGAAGATCTGATTACTCAGGGTGAATGTTCCTTCAGTAAGCCTCTTAGAATTAATTAATTAAAAATTGGGACTGTTCCCGTAGTAATTATCAGTTTAAAACAAAATATATTTTAAATAGTAAAAAATCCTCAAAATGTTGCCTATTCATGGGTTTCAGCTTCCTTTTATATGGTGCCATTTTGAACACGATTGACCTTTCAAAAGATATAATATCTGGCTTTGAATTCTTAATTGCTATGACAACAATCCCAACTTTTCACCATTCAAAAACCAACAGATAACAGGACGCTAAAGCCCATGAATATTATATAACTAACATATATTCTACATTTCTCTAATTGAAATTATTATACCCTTCTCACAGGAATGAATAGGACTTTGAAAAAAAGAAAGAAGATGGAAAAAGCCTCTACCTGCAAAGCTTCATCCTCAAAACAACCACGACTTCTGCCTCACGGGTCACCGAGCAACTGTCTTAACATACTGTCGCCGGTAACAACCAACCCAGCGATTTTTCCTCTCTCTGCTTTTGGCCTGTCCGAGCACAATATAAGCCCTCTTCACTTTGGCCCTTTCTCTGCTCTCATCTCCACTGACGCTGCAACATCTAGACAACTTTCTGACAAGTCGAACATGGATGGCCAAAAAGTCAAACTGGAGAGGAGGGTGAGAGAAAGTAGTAACTTGAGACGACAAGGTGTGGATGAAGAGGACAGAGGGGGCAGAGGGGTGCAGAGGGAGGTGAGACAAAGCACTGGTACTTTTGAGAAAGAGCTGCAAAATAGAGGAGAGGAGGCAGAAAGCAACAGCTAACATGACACCAGTGCACAGAAGCATCAAAGAAACTTAAGAAGGAATAGGTGCTCTCAAAGTGAAGTATTACAGCTGCGGGCAGACAGACCTCAACTGAATTATTGATGTGTATGACATGATGGGACTAATATTGTCTGGATTTGGATGACATCATAACGTTTAATATGACTGGAGTGATTAATTGGATGAAAAGAGACAAAATAAGTGCTGTTAATACGCTGATTGTTTTGGTTTGATAAATATCGCATAAAAAGGGCATTCTCACTAATATTATAATATGATATGGCATTTCATATGAAGATACCATGTTATCCTGTCCCCATCTGAACATAGTCTGTATATAAGCCGAGTACCCTAGTATTTGTGACATTAGAGCCTGAAACAGTACATTTGATAAACCGTTTCTATTTGGGTTTGCAGACATTGCATTTGAAGGTAGCAATTGAATATACTGTATATAGAGAACAAATACACTAATCAGTTTTTATTGCTGAGTATTGCTCATAAAATATTCTTGTTAGTCTTTGATGAAGTAAAATGCAATTTATATAAATATAACTTTTTAAAGATGTATGCTGTATTGTTGAATTTGTAATAGATTTGTTTGTTTACTTGTACTGTATAGAATAGGTCAATTTATCAAATTAAGTTAAACATCTATGCAAGAAAATTAAACTACTGGGATATATGTATATTCATTTTCAAGTGTGTCAATCTGTGATTTATAAATATGGCAATCATGGATTTCAGCTTTCCCCCTCCCCGAACCGCCACCTTAATGTGGTGGAGGGGTTTGAGCACCCGAATGATCCTGGGAGCTATGTTGTCGGGGGCTTCATGCCCCTGGTAGGGTCACCCATGGCAAACAGGTCCTGGGAGACGGGTCTGACTAAGAGCGGTTCAGAAGCCCCCCATGAAGAGAAAAAGAACAAGGCCAGTTACGTCGCCCGGACTGGCGTTACCGGGGCCCCACCCTGGAGCCAGGCCTGGGGTGGGTGCTCGGCAGCGAGCGCCTGGTGGCCGGGCCTTTCCCCACGGGGCCCGGTCGGGCCCAGCCCGAAGGAACGACGTGGGGCCGTCCTCCCGTGGACCCACCACCTGCGGGAGGAGCCATGCGGGGCGGGTGCAGAGAGATCCGGGCGGCAGTCGAAGGCGAGGACCTCGACGACCGGATCTCCGGACATGGAGACTAGCTCTGGGGACGTGGAATGTCACCTCGCTGGGGGGAAGGAGCCTGAGCTTGTGCGGGAGGTTGAGCGTTACCGGCTAGATATAGTCGGCCTCACCTCCACGTACAGCTTGGGCTCTGGAACCCAACTTCTTGAGAGGGGTTGGACTCTCCATTTCTCTGGCGTTGCCCGCGGGGAGTGGCGGCGAGCTGGTGTGGGCTTGCTCATTGCCCCACAGCTCAGCCGCTGTGTGTTGGGGTTCACTCCGGTGAACGAGAGGGTCGCGTCCCTGCGCCTTCGGGTTGGGGACAGGTCTCTCACTGTTGTGTCGGCCTACGGCCAAACAGCAGTGCAGAATACCCGGCCTTCTTGGAGTCCCTGGGAGGGGTACTAGACAGTGCACCAACTGGGGACTCCATTGTTCTCCTGGGGGACTTCAATGCCCATGTGGGTAACGACAGTGACACTTGGAGGGGCGTGATTGGGAGGAACGGCCTCCCCGATCTGAACCCGAGCGGTGTTTTGTTATTGGACTTCTGTGCTAGTCACAGCTTGTCCATAACAAACACCATGTTCGAGCACAAGGGTGTCCATCGGTGCACGTGGCACCAGGACACTCTAGGTCAGAGGTCGATGATCGACTTTGTTGTCGTGTCATCTGACCTCCGACCGCGTGTCTTGGACACTCGGGTGAAAAGAGGGGCTGAGCTGTCAACTGATCACCACCTGGTGGTGAGTTGGATCCGCTGGCGGAGGAGGAAGTCGGACAGACCTGGCAGGCCCAAGCGCATTGTGAGGGTCTGCTGGGAACGTCTGGCGGAGCCCTCTGTCAGGGGGGTCTTCAACTCCCACCTCCGGGAGAGCTTCTCCCTGATCCCGGGAGAGGTTGGCGACATGGACTCCGAGTGGGCCATGTTCTCCACCTCTATTGTCGATGCGGCTGCTCGTAGCTGTGGTCGCAAGGTCTGTGGTGCTTGTCGCGGCGGCAATCCCCGAACCCGGTGGTGGACACCGGAAGTCAGGGATGCCGTCAAGCTGAAGAAGGAGTCCTATCGAGCCTTGTTGGCTCATGGGACTCCTGAGGCAGCTGATGAGTACCGGCGGGCCAAGCGTGCCGCGGCTCGGGCAGTCACAGAGGCAAAAACTCGGGGTTGGGAGGAGTTCGGGGAGGCCATGGAGGAGGACTATCGGACGGCCTCAAAGAGATTCTGGCAAACCGTCCGACGCCTCAGGAGGGGGAAGCAGTGCTTCACCAACACTGTTTACAGTGTGGGTGGAGAGCTGCTGACCTCGACTGGGGATGTTGTCGGGCGGTGGAAGGAATACTTTGAGGATCTCCTCAATCCCACTGTCACGTCTTCCGAGGAGGAAGCAGAAACTGGGGACCCAGAGGCGGACTCGTCCATCACCCTGGCTGAAGTCACTGAGGTGGTTGGCAAGCTCCTTGGTGGCAAGGCTCCGGGGGTGGACGAGATCCGTTTGCAGCCGAGTGTGAAGCAGCTGGGATGAGAATCAGCTCCTCCAAATCCGAGGCCATGGTTCTCGACCGGAAAAAGGTGGTTTTCTCTCTCCGGGTGGGTGGTGAGTCTCTGCCCCAAGTGGAGGAGTTCAAGTATCTCGGGGTCTTGTTCACGAGTGAGGGAAGGATGGAGCGTGAGATTGACAGTCGGATCGGTGCAGCATCTGCAGTGATGCGGTCGCTGTATCGGTCCGTTGTGGTAAAGAAGGAGCTGAGCCGGAAGGCGAAGCTCTCGATTTACCGGTCAATCTACGTTTCTACCCTCACCTATGGTCATGAGCTCTGGGTAATGACGAAAGGACAAGATCGCGGATAAAAGCGGCTGAAATGGGCTTCCTCTGCAGAGTGGACGGGTGCACCCTTAGGGATAGGGTGAGGAGCTCACAGGAGGAGCTCGGAGTAGAGCTGCTGCTCCTACACGTTGAGAGGAACCAGCTGAGGTGGCTCAGGCATCTGCTCAGGATGCCTCCTGGACGCCTCCCTAGGGAGGTGTTCTGGGCATGTCCCACCGGGAGGAGGCCCCGGGGAAGACCCAGGACACGCTGGAGGGACTATGTCTCTCGGCTGGCCTGAGAACGCCTTGGGGTCCCACCGGAGGAGCTGGAGGACGTGTCCGGGGTGAGGGAAGTCTGGGAGTCCCTGCTTAGACTGCTGCCCCCGCGACCCGGCCCCGGATAAGCGGAAGAAAATGGATGGATGGATGGATTTCAGCTTTCTGTTATACGCAACAATTTGAAGACTTTTCCCATTCAAAAGATTCATTCTTAATCGCTATGGCAACAGTCCTAATTTTTCATCAATGTGAAACATGAAAAGTCTAACTAGAGACTTTGTAGATAATTCAGGTAAATATAAAAATGCAAACCCCCCCCCCCCAAAAAAAAAAAACAGTTCACTGAACCACATCAGTTCATCTTTCCGCTAACATGTGACTTTATTCATATCTTGGTACAGTGTAACGGGTTATTTTTCTGTTCAGAGTTGAGGCAGTATATAAGGATTGGACAGCATGCTATGCTGTGAAAAGTTATAAAAGCTTTTAGTATTATATTCATTGAGAGGTCATTCATGAAAAAATGTCCATTGAACTGAGTTGTGACTTCCCTGTTCTTTCTGTGTTGGTGCTGCATGTAAAGCCTGTGACCGTGATGTGTTGAAAGCCAGTTCTTTCTGACTTTCCTCTGAGCTATAATGACATGTCATTACCTCTTCAGGCCTGACACTATGGATGCAGTTGTTTGTCAAGGGTTAGGAGCAGCACTCGCTGAAAGGCTGGATAAAATCTTTCATCATGTTTAAGATATCTGCTCTTGTGATGATCAAATTTGTTCTAGTGAAAAATGTGCTGTATAAAAGTTAGTTTCATTTTATCCTCTGATGCAGGTTAAGTGGGTTCAGGCAGGGCCGCACAGTGAGTTGAAATAAATTGCCAGTCTGACCGTGAAATACCAGGGTGCAAAATGGCTGACATGCATCAAGCAGGTGTAATTACAGGTGTTGCCTTGACATATGCCGTGCTCCTTTGGTTAAATGAAGTCATTTACAGAGCTATTCATTGTCATCCATCTGTCATCCAGGGCTAACAACATTAGGGACTCGTGCATGTCCAAGCAGGAGGCCAATACATGTCTCTATAGCCCTTATTTAATTCAATCTACAGCTGGGACATAAACCTATATATGACAAGGAAACATACTGTACTGTGCCGCATAATGACATCTTTATGCAATTGGGGCCTTGGTGCTACCACTAATTGCGTTACTTCAGCCATAGATTAGGCAGGGGATTGCTTAATGCAGAGTAGGTGCTGCAACCTCAGCATTTGTGAGGTGAACCTCTGAATCTCAGCAAGTAAATGAGTAATAGATGCCTAGACAATTGCATATCTTTACACTGGTAATTAATAACTGTGTGTTGCAGTGTAGGACTATTAGTAGTACTAACAATGACTCCTATTTAATTATGCCCTGTTGTTACTCCATGCAAGTACTATGATTTTAATTGAACAGTATTTAGATAAAATTAATAAAAAACAAATAAATACTAGAGGTTTGTCTGGGGGATTATAAAAACACAGTGACTTTCGATGTAATCTGGTGTTAGTCAAATGCAAAATAGCTTCTTTTCATTCCCCCACACTGAAGATGTCCTCCGCCCTGGCAAGTAGTCCTTTTTCACTGGATAAATCTGTACTTTGTTGGTTGTTGTTTGAACGTGTTCCTGCCGCTTGGGGTCGCCCGCCCATTACGCAGCGCGGGGGACAGAAAAGTGCGTTTGGAGGAAGAAATCCGCTCTCCTCGCGCTGGAGCCCAACTGTTTACCCTGACGTCAGTTTGCAGAAGTCGCTGTGCCCTGTCTCCGCTCCGTGTCTACCGCTGAAAGTCTGCTCACTGAGGAGGAGAGGAGCGACAGATGGGATAGGCGCTCTACAACTTGCCCGGACCTTTCCAAGTGACTGAAATGAATCCTGCGACATGTTTCAAGTGGACTAAAACAGCCTCAATATGAACACCTGCGCTTTTCTGTTGATTTTAGCCGTCCAGATCTACGCCGATGGCATTGAAGGACCAACAGGTAAGACGCAATTTCATACCGACTTCCCCAGTAATAGTTTATAAGTTTTTAGTTTTGAATAAAAGTTATAATTGCGAGTAAACTCAGTGCATATCTGTGTAGCGTGGTGCCAACTTTAGATCGCTGCTCCTTCGTATTACGCTCTCGTTTCATGTGGCTTTTTGGATGCGAGTTTTGCAATGTGGGATTATACAAGTTCATCCGTAAACTTTTAGGAACATTGGGGTGTTTTGAATGCCTAGAAACTCACTTTGCGATGTGCTATCTCATGCAAAATCGGGCATTTATTTCCC
Source organism: Periophthalmus magnuspinnatus (assembly GCF_009829125.3). Classification (NCBI taxonomy): domain Eukaryota; kingdom Metazoa; phylum Chordata; class Actinopteri; order Gobiiformes; family Gobiidae; genus Periophthalmus; species Periophthalmus magnuspinnatus. The sequence goes on along the minus strand of NC_047141.1, from coordinate 23,966,158 downwards.
TAAACATTACGCACTGTGCTTTCCTGCTCTATGGCTGTGCGTAATAGCGGCACCAGGGCTCCAGGTATGAGGGAAAAGCAGCTGCTGCACCTTTGTAATCCATAGTTAGTTTTTGTTTATCCATGGCGACAGTTATCCCTCAAGCAAAATAAGCGACACTCCCACGATATAATATCCAGGATTTATGAAAGACTAGACAGGATTGCCTCCAGTGGCTTTGGGTAGTGTGTCAGTTTTCTAGGCTACCTTTCTAAAACTTACCTGATTGGTTGGTGCTTTTGTGATTTGAAATTTTGATCCCAAATAAGTGCCAGAATTGACTCTCCCATTTTAAAACAGTCCTAGCTCAAATGTTTTTTTTCCCCAACTTTCCACATTTAAATAGATAAATATCAAGCTATTGTTGATTGGTCTGGATGCAGAATTTCATAATCTTAAAAGCCCTTTGCCATACTTCTTTTTATGGTAGGATCAAACAGAACCACTTCTTAAATTACTTTAGGGAATCGCAGGGCTTGCTACAAAACTACAAATAGGCCTATGTGTAAATGGAAATCTGTATTATAATGGGAAGAATAATAATTGACTCCAAAACATATTGCATTGTCAATCCCTTTCACCTCTCACAATGCATTAGTCTTTTAATATGTCATGTAATAATGCCTCTTTTGAACATTTCAGTTCCAAAGCTGTAATGAGCATGGCTAGTTTTTTCTTTCACCTAGACACAAATGCATATTTTAGGCTCACTAAGAAGAAAATCGGGATGATAATAATAACATTTAGACTGTGTCTACTCAGCATCCAAGCAACACAATGTTAGTCATTTGTTTTTGAAAGACAACTAATTATACGGAAAACTGCTTTTTCACAGCCATCCCTGGGTTTGTATTGTTGCTTGCTGCACAGTGATTCATGGAAGTCACCATAGAACACAACTAAGTAAGCAGGATGTGTATTGTCAAGAGGTTGATTGGAGCAGATCATTAAAAGGAATGAGCCGCGACATTTGAAAGATTAAATCACACACAGGTAATTAAAAGTGTGCAGTGAAACGCTTCACCCAGGCTGTGTGAGAGAGGCTGTCAACACAAATTTAGCCCCTGTCAGTTTTTTTAGTTTGTTAACTGGAGTGTTGCAGCCTTCCCCATCTGCACATGTACCTTCCCATTAACTCCTAATAGTTACCTGTTTCTGTACGTGACTGATCCTGGCCTTTCTGTGCTCCCACATCGTGAAATGAACCAGTTGAAATGCAGCCTTGACTCCTTCCGTCTTTCCCAGTGTTGGATTTGATTAACACTCAGGATTCAGACCACGCCTTAACCTTGGATGCTTAATAACAGTTAAGCCCGAACAGTCCTGCTGGGATTTCTTGCCTTTTTCACCTGATCCATATTTTCATAACTTCTGCAATGACGGTCTTGTCTGTCTGAGTTGTAGATGTGAAATTTCAAATGGTTGTGCAATATTTTAAAAAGAGATGCAATATGCAATAGTCATATTGAATATTGGCTATATTTGAGTTTTATAATGTTCAGGCTTCAAAGTTTAGTTTAATTTATGTAAAGATAGAAGCTCGGGACTGATTTGAGAAAATTTACTTAAACTGAAATGAAACAGGATATTTACATGAAGTTGTTGCTTACACTAACACAAAATATATAAGAAAGTAAATAGTATTTCAAATAATTGAGTACTGTGTGTTTTACAGTATTGAAACACTTTATGGCTTTAAACTTGCGTCTGCATCTTAAATTAATTTACTGTTGCTTAACCTTGAAAGGGGATGTATTCTCACTATGAGCATGGCAGCCTCTTCACAGATCTGACTTGTAACTTGGCCTACAGATCTGACCAGCTTGTCTCTAAGAAATTTAATGCCATACTGTGATATATTCCAGGCAAAATAATGACATCTCCATGGACACAAGGAAGTAGCAGATCAGAAAAGTTACATAGTGCACCTTTAATAAGTGCATGTGAGGAAGATCCAGGTTTTATTATGATGCATCTCTTGTTATTATTCATCTAATAAGATATTGTCTGCCAATTATACAATCAAGATCAATTTTCTATGCAGCAGGAGACTCATTTCATTCGCACCAATTTTGTACAAGGCTGCTGTGAAATCAAAATTTGGGAGCGACTCTTTTCTACCATCCATTTTTTTTTTTGCTGTTTTTGCGCTGATGATCAAACCTGGACTGACACTTTCACTCTGTCATTGGGGAGCAGAGTAGACCCTCTCTTACCATCTGTTTCCTCTATTATCTGTGAGTGTTGTCAAGTGAGGGGTGTAATTATCCCACGTCTCATGACTCATTGGCCGGTTTGATCCGAAGTTAAGACAGAATATCCTTTTTGCTTATTTCAGTGAATAAGAGATCGCTTGGGCCGAGATGAAAAGGACTGTGTGAAGCGATGGTACGTCTGGTTGGAGCATAGAGTGGAATGAATAATGCCCCAGCGCTGATAGCTACATAAACATTGGCAATAGCTTTGGGGATGTTTTAGGACTACAGGAAGATAAGGACATTAAAGGTTAAATGTTTTAAGTTATATCAGATATGAGTAGTACAAGTGCAGATAAGGCAGGCCAAAGAACCCATTGAAGCTGATTTCTTGTTATAGCCGCATATCAGTTCAATGTTCTCCCATTTCACTGGTTTATTATTGTTGCATTATTCATATCAAGACTCCTATTTGTAGCTGCTAGACGTCCATTACTGAGGATCTATTAATACTATACCAGTGTTTCCCACATGTTTTTACTGTGAGACTTTGAGTTACAAGGGACTTTTGATTAAAGTACACACACACATACACACAGAGGTATATACATAAGGCATATTTTTTTAACAAGTTAGTGGAAAACTTTGCAATGTGACTGAAACAACAGCCCTTATTCAGATAGTATTGGGTGTTTTTGTTTTATCAGAGACCCATGGGTGCTGGCTGCAGTTATTTTTTCCATATGTGTTGACAAACAGTCATATTACTTTCACTTTTCATAAAATAAAGCGAGTAACCAGAGCACAAAAATCTGTAGGGACCGTATCATTTTTAAAACAAAAGCAGTACTAAATGAAACACGCTGCTTATCTATATGAACACAGAAACTGAGATTTTAATTCAGAGACAGATGTCCAATGTTCTGTTCCTCCTGTGTTATTGTTATTCCTCTGCACAAAGATATAGCTTTACAGGTCATTTATGTTGCCCTTAGTGAGGCAGTGAAACCCTGTGACTTCCTTGTCAACAGAGTCTGACTAGATTTCACAATACAAAAATTTCCAACTCAATTTCAATACTAAGAAAAATGATTGGTAGTTAATGCTAATTTTAATACCGTAATAGTGCTACTTTTTTGACAATAGAATGTAATTTCCAGCACGATTGTAGTATTTGTTTTTTGGTTTTTGATTTTACCAACACTTCTTATTTAGACCATTCTAAAACTGCTCAGGAAAGGTCCAAATTTGTTCTTCAGTATTGGCACTTGTTCAGATGAGTATGTTGTATCGATACTAGTTTTAATATGAGCATTGATTTCTTTTGAGTCTGACTATCGTCCAATGTATCCAAGGTACCCAGAAAGGCCAGGACAATCTATCTAAATATTTAAGGGTAGAAGATATTAATTAATGACTTAACAGGAGTGCTTTTCATAACTGTAAGCACCTGTCCAATAGTCGGTCTCCCCTGTCTGCTGCTGGTCCCATCCCTCATTGTCTTATGATGGATCTCACCTCCATCTGCCCGCTGCTGAGTGGGCAGAGGCGTTTTGTGCTAGCCTGTGATTGTTGAGCTTAATTAGCCCTGCTGAGCATTTCTACAACCCATTACAATCCTTTTCCCTAAATCAGCTCTGCGTTTGTGCTTTCGCCCAGGTCTGTAGTGTGAAGTGAACCCATGCAGAGGAGCGTTTGTGCTTCTCAGAGGTCAAGTACAGGTTATTATCATCTTTTTGAGAGCAGGGCATTGCGGTTGGTTTTACGTGCGTCATATCACATGTCTCTGTAGCCAGTAGTCTAACAAAGGAGGATGAAAAGACCCGTTTGGAAGGAAATCATCCCAATTTGCGGTAATTGCACCTGACAAACATTATCCTGCTATGCTGCATCTGTGAAAAGGGTATTATTTAGGGGTCAGGAATCAGTAGCCAATCCATAAATAGAAGACAAAAGTCTAATTGTACTCTATAGACTGAATTTCTTTGACCAGGAGACAAAGAGACAAAACGGTTCCCTTTTCAGAAGCAATAATCATGATGTGGTGGTACAAACATTTCTCCTATAGGTGCCTTTACACTCAAATTCAATTAAAGTGACACTGATGCTATAATAACTACATGTATGAAGAGTACTGGACTGAAGCAATATAAAAGCCAGGTTCTATCTAATAAACTCTTTATGTAATTCCTTATGCAAAATGCTTATTATGGCCGTAGCAACAATACATACATATATGCATCGATATAACTACCACTGTGATATATCAATATTGCCATTCAAATTAAATATGACATTTAAAAGCAGTTTGCTAGTACCCATCTTACATTAAATGGGGTCTGGAAGTTTATATTGCAAGATGTTAAATTGCCTTATATCGTTTGATCTCTATATTGTGCAGTATATTATGATTGTACCACCACATCTTTTGTATAGTCAAACATTTTACTGTGGATTCTATAAAACAATAAATATCATATTGTGCCAAAACCAGTGATTTACAAAACTTGTGCAATAATAAGACATTTATGTTTAGCCCTGACACTGTAAACATGAGCATAATGTATTAATGCGGTGTGTGTGGGGTGTGCAGCAGCCTCTTCCATTAGTGTCTGATTGTGTGTGTATCTTTAGGAGCAGGGAGCCCTCCTCTTGTGTCCTGTCATGTTGTAAGGCCCCACTGATCTGACAGACACAGGCACAAGTGCACTCCACAGCACTCTTAAGCATCACGCTGACTCCTCCATAGTCACCGGGCAAAAGAAACGCCCCTCCTCCACAAAACAGCAGGGACGCCAGCGCTCCGCAAGATGTTATTAATGTGCTATTGATTGTTCAAACTCCTGCAAAGTCCATTTTATCTCAATTTGATCAAAGTGGCATCCTGCCTGTGGCATGAAGGAGCGATACAGGAAAACAAATGACTTTGAACTGTTGTAGGACAGTGAAATGAAATTATGCTGTCTCAGTCAGGGGGTCAAACTCATCTATATTTAATTATGTAATAATGTAACAGCATGACAAAGCATTGTTGACTTGCAGAATATTTATTTGAAAATCTATCATGAAACTAATTGCATGACTTTTAAAACCACTACAAAAACATGTCCAGACTGTGTATAAAATAAAACTAGCCATACAATCTCACTTGATCTTTGAAACAGACTAAGCACGGTTGGACCTGTTTAGTACTTGAGATGCTGCTGGGAATACCAGGTGCCGTAGTAGGGCAGCAGTGACTTGAATCTAGTGCATACTGTCATTGTCTCCTTAGGCAAGACACTTTTCCCACCTTGTCTAGTACCAATGTAATATGTGCTTAAGTTACTGGTGGTTGGAGGGGCTAATGGCGCAGAATGACAGCTTCATTCTAATCAGTCTACCTCTGTGGCTAGTGGTTACAATAGAAGCTTACCACCACTAACTAAAGAACAAATGAATTATGCGATGTAAAGTGTCTTTGAGTGTCTAAAAAGCTCTATTCAATTTGAGTGCATTATTGTTATACAGAACCTGACCCTATTGATTGTGCTTATTTGGTTTAATTTAGATCCCATTATGTTGTCTTCCAATAATGCTACTGTACTATTACTGCTACTGTGTCCTTCTTTGCCTTTTGCAGCTCTAGATAGCGCGGGTCGGACACTTCCATGCAGATGTGTAATTATATTTCAAAGACACTGGGAGTGTGCTCTGCTGAGGCACTTTTCTGAGGTAGCAGACAACAAGCCTACAGAAAGTGGGTCTACAAGACTGATGCAGCGACCAGTACCACCACCCAGAGGAGAGCAAAAAGCCTTATGTGTAGTTTATATTTAGACCCCGTGTTTCACTTTTTGTACCTTTCTCTGTGTCAACACATTCAGAGGCAGATTCTTCAAGTGGCGATGGAACAAATGCAAAGGTCACCAATGTCATAGTTCAGGACTAGGCCAGGAGCACTGCTGGGACCAGTTGTTGAGCAGCCTGCTGTGCACACTCCGTGACAGACTAGTGAAATCTGATCCCCGGACAAGCCTTCCAAGACAAAACAGCTTCTTCAGGACATTTTCACCCCCTCCGCCTGTCTATATCTTTTGTTTGTCTTTTGCGGCATGACTCACGCACTTAGAGGAAGATTTTCTAGTTTGTCTTGCCTTTTTGGGGTTAGAAATATGCTTTTGGAGACCGAGCCGTGAACCTGATGAGATAAGAATCGTGCATTTATTAAACAGACGCTCTCTACTCTATTCATATATTGTGTTAGGACAGTGGAGATTTTAACAGCGTGCATAATGTGTTCTGTGCTGACTTGAAGTGGCGCTGTATTGAAAGCTCTCAGTGTGAAATCTCTTATATCGGTTCAGCTATAGCTTCATCCTCTTCTATTTTCCGTTTTGTCGCTCTCTTGCAGTAGTTTTCTGACACAGCAGTGACTGTTGTCGTGTGAGGCAAGTCCTGAGCTCTGTAGTGGCACAGGTGTCAGCTGTCAACAACTCTTAAAACTCAATGTGGGCACAAAAGTACGACTGAGCGAGCTGATGATAAAAATCAAATTGTGTTCTGATCCATGTGATGATCTGCTATTTTGGTGAAATCTTCATATTGTGATTCATATTTGATCCTGTTAAGCTCTATGCTCAAAACCATGATATTTTTAGCCTTGTAGCCTCCTGTTGCTTTAGGTTATCAAAAGACTATCAGAATAAAAAAACATGACGATTTTCAAGGTTTAACATTGTGAGTCACCAAGCCATTTAGTAAATTTGGGGTGTGCTAAACCATGTTCCTTATTGTGGTGATGTCAATGTTTGTGTATTAGACTAAAGGATGATTCATAGTATTGTCTTGCTCTCTTTCACTAGAACAAAAATAAACATAAATGATATTGGTTGTGTCAATAAAACTCTGTAAAAAGCATCTCACTATTTTTCCCAACCTGGTGTAAGAGAGAAAAAGAAATAAAACAGCATTTGATCTGTGGAAATGTCCCCAATATGGCCAATTCTGATTCTGAAGCCAGTTGAATTTGACTTTAAAGGTTCTATTTTACGCAACATTGGCTCTTGAGCTTTAAGCCAATGTTGTCACTTCATCAAAACCATATCTGGGGTTTTGTTTCGTTTCATTCACACATCCTGGTTTATTAGTAAGCCTGTTATTAGCTACCTTTTACTTTTTATTTAGTTGAGATTGGTAATTCAAGGGCGGAAATTAACCAATTTATTCTAGTGATGTGTATGGAGTTTAAAAACACAGTGGAGCACTTCCTGTATTACCACATGATGTCACAATGTGGAATGTTTTCGGTTTGAGAGAAAAAACTCAGTCTAAATATGCAGGGTTTGTTAAACATGTGTGAGTGAATCAAAACAAAACTCCAGGTATGTTTTGGATGAGGAAACAACTTTATAACATAGCTCAGAAAATAACGTAATATGGGCTCTTTAAACAAGTAGGCCCGTCTGAAATGTAGAAACTTGTCTTATTGTTGTTTAGCTCTTCTCATTCCTTCCCCCAAATGTATTTCTGCTCATATAAACAACTAGCTAAAAGGAATTGCACAGATTGTGACTCAGGCTTCATGAAAAGCCCTAGCTGTTGGTGGTGTAAAAGTGTTTCCCAAATTTTCCGTCAAAATCTTTGACATCAACAAATTTACTCTTCTGTTTAGCATATTTAGAATGAAACCATTTGTTACTTCTTTACAACTGTGCGGTGCTTACGTTCGGTTTCATCAGCGCTCCATGTGGAGAAAATTATACAATGCTCTGTCAGTTTTGCTGGCATAAAACGTTTGCTATTATTTATGAATACTCGCGACTTCCATTCTACATGTGACCACAGGGGCACTGAAGCAGGTTTCTTATTTACATGTAAATGGAAACAATTGGTGAAATCGCTATTATACTATTGGCCCAGTGCAGTGGATTCTGACCGTCACTCTCTTTGCGCAGTAACACAAGTAGAAAGAGGGAGTTTTTAAGAGTTGCTTTGGTGTGGTTCAGGTGCAGGAGTGAGACTTAACAAAAGCACAGCCTATTGATTTCTCAAAGCGTCTGTCACAGTCAGCTTATTGTCTTCTTCCTTTCGAAACTCTGCCTTCGATCCTCTGTGACCTCCCATCGCACTGCTCCTCTCTTTGATACGAAGCTTTTCCTGCACTTACACCATGGGACCAGTGCCATCGCATTGTAAAAAATACTGTGGACGCCTTTGTGTGTTTTTAAGGGTATTTCATCGGCTTGTAGTTTGAAAGCCCTTTGCAGCAACTTAAACTCAGGGCTCCAGACTAACGATTTGAGTTGCACCGCTACACCTAAAATTTTCATTTGAGTGCACTGGAAAATGATTTGGGTGAACCAAAGCCTATTTAAGCCATTGTAATATATTGTGTTTCAATTGCCTCAACAATCAGGGCTAAATAAATAACTTTTATATGGACATACAGTACATACTCTATACTATTCACTTATTAAAGAAAAAAAAAAAACACTAAATAAGTTAAGTTAAAACAAAACAGAACAAGTTAGAAGCCGATAAGTGTAATTTACAAAAAAAAAGCTGTTAAATATATATTGACTTCAAAAACTAGTTAGAGTGTTAAGGAGCTTTACAGTTTGCTATAGCACATGCAGAGTGAGCCCTCTTACTTTCAGTTTCAATAGTTGATCTTTGACATCATTTGCCATCTAGTTTTATCTTCTTTTTCACCTTGCGCAACGGCGGCCTTATTTGAGTAATTAAGACAGTGTGGTACATTTGCAGGTTTGATGTCGATGTCTAAAGGTAAATACAGTGTCTCATTCACACACAGATGAAAAAAGCCAAACTTAAGAGCTCTGCCGTGCTTTTAGCCCTGTGCACTGGAGCTTAACCTGAGCACATCGACCTCAGCATCATGGATGGTTTTAGCGGTCTGGTCAGAGCGAGTGAATTAACACCTTTTTCTTTATGTTGTCAATTAAAACAATCCTTTAAGTGTGTTCTGTATTCTTTAATCCATGTTTATAATGAGGAGAGAGGACACAGGAGAAGGGATATAATGAGGATCTGTCGGGTGCACCAGCCAAAATTTTAGGCGCCCAAATTGGTCGCACTCTGGAGCCCTGAGACTTGACTGCGTAATTAATTAAAGTTTAATTGAGATCAAAATTCAATCATTTCTAATCATAAACGATGCTGATGTTTTTTTAATCAAGAGGTCTACAGCCAATCCTCTGTCGGTAAAAGCTGTGGTTCAGAGCTGAGTTCAGACTTTGGGGGAAGAAACTTTTTTCTTTTAAAGGTGAACAATATATGTGACTTTACTAGAAGAGTGTTGCTTTGAATGTTCCACAGTATGACACTTATCTCATTGGTGGCATGCAGGTGACTCCACCAGATCAAGTTACAGGTTAGATCTATGGAGATCTATGTATTTCTACCATTAAAAACACCTTTGATTGAATAAAGGCAAGATATGAGTGTGTATTGATTCTGTTCAGGAAAATTAATATAGAAAGCCTTTTTGTTTTTATTAGTTGTTTAAGTGTTACAACATAAAAATCATGCTCAGTCAATATAAGAAACATGTGATTAATATTTTTGTCAGTTTGCCAACCCAACTATATGGTTCAAGCCTCATTACCAGCTGATTGTGTGAAAACAGTGTGCATTATTCACATCTTTAGACAAGGTGGTACAACCGCCGCAGGCTAAGATATGACTCACATTTTTCGACCTCGTATATTTTAACAGCTGTCGACTTTGAAGAGATCCTAATGAATAGAGATAGCCCCAGACCAGGAAAATATATGCCCTTTCGCCTTTAGATCATTGTTCAGATCAACGTGTGGCTCAAAAACACACGCTTTGTTAAAATACTACCCTGTGATGTCTGCCAAGGTTATCCTCCCTGGAGGGTTGTGTACAGGTGGCATTTACTGCGGCTCCAGTCTGCTCAGGGCTCTTCGGGGTCCTCCTCACTTCCTCGCTGCCAAGCGTTCCTAAGAGACGGCCCGTCAAACACTTTCAAAAGACTTTGTTTGTTCCTGTGCCGCTGGAGTGGACTGGTGAGGCCAGTTAGCCATGTCCAAAGGAAGTTTGGGAAGGTGGTTCTCTTTAAGCTCCACTATCCAATTGTATTTTTTGTCACGGTTGAATACACTCTTCCCGCCATGGCAACAGCCTAACTACCGTCCTGCCTAAAAATGTGAATAGACCACACCTTTGCTGCATGCACCAATGGACTATCATAACGACTTCCAACTGAAATTAAATCTTACTTCAAATCTAATAGACGCCAATCCATAGAATTAATTAAGATTGTATTTTCCTGTTTCTGATTACAAACACCTGACTCCATGGGTGGAGTTTGAAGTGCAGATACCAGTTACACCAATCACACTGTTTCATTTTACCTACCAGCCTCTCCTTTGCTCTCACTCTTTTCTTTAATCCTCCAGGTACTTCTCAGTTTAGCAGCTAAATTTGAAATGTGGTTGTGGGTGGAGTTTGTGTGTTTAGTTTCACTTTAACTAGTTCACCTGGTAACAACATCATATACTGTAAATGAACAAGGGGAATTCAAACTCTAATAATTTGTTCCATCACTTTCATTTCTCTCTCACCTGGGATTCAAAAAGTTTCAAAATTTCCCACTGTCTTAAGAAAAAAGTATCACGTTGTTTCTTTCCACTAATGATGTTAGATGCTTTGATGTAAGCGGCATTGACTGGACTGAACAAAATCCCCCCACCATTTTTTTCTCTCAAATGAATAAGGAAAAGGAAGACCACTGTTTCACATAACCGCAAGCCACAAGTATGCGATTGCCCACAGAGCCCATGGGTGTCATTAACAAAGGGCTTAATTCATTATACCAAGAGAAAATCGTAATTATTGCTTCCTTCGTTTACGTGTGGGTGTCGGAACAAGCTGGCCAGGGTCTGCTCTGTGCTTATGTGAAAGGGCCAGACTGCTCCCACCTGATTATACTGTATGTAAATGTTTGCCAACTCCTTTGGCCATTTTCGATTTTCATAAATCACATACATGGATTGCAGGTTCTTTGTTTGCTTTATTTTTCTACAGTGAAAATGCTAATGAGAGCATTAGCATAAAGCACTAATATTTCTCTGATGATAAATTCTTGGCAGTGGACAAGATTAAAGGCGTAGCTTTTCTGTTTAGAGAGAGGTAAGTATGTAGATTGTGTTGGGACCTTTGCAGATATAGGTGCACGGCCCTAGACTATTTCGGACAAGCTGGGTAATTAAGAATGGGCTTAGCTGGGATCATGTCTGCGAGTGGGCTGATCACGGGAGACAGCAGTGAAGGCATTAGAAGAATAGTGGTTAATTTAGGTATTACTGCTCTTAGCGCTGGTATCATGTGACATTAAGACAGCTGACAATAGAAGCCTGTTGATGCTAAGATCCTGAGCTCGCTGCTAATAGGCTTTACTCCAGATAGCTTTGTTTACACACTCCTCTTTCTTTCTTTATCTCCCTTCCTCATGCATTCAGACTTTCACATTTTGTCTCAGCCTAATTAGAAAATGGAAATATTTTGCAGTACACGTCCCTGGGGCATTTTAGCTCTGTTTTGAAGTATTTGCCTTACTACAGCACCTTTCAGATTGTGACTGTTCCTCTCTGTTTCTCTTGTGAATGCACACACTCTTGTCTAGTTTGGAGATATTTCTGTGGAATGTAATTAATGTTCTCATTAAAAGAGGGAACGAGCTGTAGGGCTGAACTCAAAGCCCGATACCCCTGGGTGCCTGCCCTCATCTTATTCTTTAGGAGGCATGAATAGATGGTGCGTGCCCTCGGAAACAATGAGAAACAGAGCTAGTCGCTTTCTTGGTCCAGCCCTTTATTGTGAGGTGCACACAGCCGTAACCTGATGCATGCTGCCTATACTCCACTTCTGTTGTTTTGGAGTAAATTTGGGAACAGGCCTGTGTGAATAACAACAATGTAGGCGGGCTTTATCAAACACAAAGGTCGTATCAAATGGTCCATCTAATTCACTCCATTACTTTCGCACAAAGTGGTCTTATTTTTGGAATATACTTTTCTCTAAGTGGTTTGTTGGCAGAATTAACAGTGCATGACTCGATACAGAAATGCTTTGTTTTGACCTTATTGAGAGGGAGCGCTGAATTGTTTTCCTCAGTCTTTAAAGGCTAATCCCATCAGAGGAAGTGCACAGCATGAAGGCCTAACTGCAGCAGCGTCTGAGCTGCCAGGACCAAGCAGACAGGAATGTGTTTGTCTGCCCAACTTAAAAAGGCTTTACTCAATCCTGGCTGGAAACAAAGAAGGAAAAGTCCTCAGTAACATTTGACTTCTTAATTCCACTTCTTGAACTGTGATGGCTAAGGGCCTATTGCTGGGTTTCAGATGGCATCACAATTGCGTTTCAGACAGCCCCACACTTGTTACCGCCACCTTGTTATCTCGGCCTACATCATCAAAGGTATACTGCTTCCTACAATGGAAATATAGCTGGACTAAAATAGACTAGATTGGAATGGACAATACTATCACATTGTCTTGAGGGTTCATTTCTCTGGGTGCTGGGTTCTGTACTGATGGTAAATAAACTTTTCCTGTGTAACTCCAGCACCATACATCTTCTCCCAACCCTCGACTGTATCAATGAATTCTAAAATACAGATGAGTGGGACCTAAAATGAATATTGTCATGCAGAGTTTTGTGGCTCTAGTAACTAATAGAAACTATCAGGCTCAACATTTGTATATTTACCTTTTGGATTTTTCACAGCAAAGTACAACGTTATCCATAGTAAGACCTGTCTCTTGTCCCCCATCTGGCAATATGACATCATCACATTTTAGACTCTGAAACCCACCAATAGTCCATGTGGATAAAAGCAGTGCACAACTTTTGATAGGAATTCCATGTGGGATTGTGGCGATGTAATTGTGGCCTGGATGTCATTACGGCAGATGAATTAACCAGGTCCACCTCAGAGAAGAGCCTTCCCGCTCGGCTGCCTGTCTTTTGGCTTGGTTAGGCACACGTCCTCCTGGGGCTGTGGGCTCATTCAGTACTGCGGAGATGGAAAGGAGGATTTATCCCAGTCCAGTGAGTCCCTGTGGCGCCTGCCGGAGGATTTAAGAGTCCTCCGTCCGTCTGTCTGCGCCTCCACTGAGATACAGGCAGATTTTCCTTTGGCCACTGTATTGGTTTGTGCCAGCACCTGCAGCTCATGTGCTCTGTTTGAAAATTAATATTGGGGGAAGTGAAGGAGAACCATGAGCGAGATGCCATAGAGATAGATTGCACAACACTTTTGGAATTTCTTGTCCTCAATACTATCTGTTCTTACAATCTGTAATTGAATAAATGCAAGATACATCAGTTTAAAGTCATAGTATGGAATGTTCCAGGCAAAGCAATAACATCTGCGGGGAGTCAAGCTGGTGGCAGAACCTACAGCAGCAAAGTTAAATAGTGTGCCTTTAAATCATTGATATGTTCACTTTCTAAAAATTGTGTGTTAACTTAATTCATAAAAAAGCAAAAAATAGACAAAGTAACATTTAGCTCAGCATATTATTCCTCTCTGAGTTATTAAATCATAAGCTGATTGTTAATGTGACAGGTCCAAGCCTAATTTTCTTATCGTGAGCAATAATTGAAATCGGTATTCCTTGAAATACAAAATGCCACCAAAGAATTTTTTCTTTCCAGTAACTATAAATTGTTTTGTATTATGTATACCTCTGTATCTAATGACAGCCAGGTGCTCAAAAGGGCACAGTAATTTAAGCCTGCCTACAACAACACAATCCAAAAGTAGGTTATCTCCAAATTTGTGTCCCAACAGATGTTTTTGCTTGTAATCAATCGTGGTGTTGTTTTCTCTGGCAGAGTTGGAGCCTGAAGCAGCTGGAGAAAGTGTGAAGGCTGATTTACTGGAAGACACACAGAGAATGCACCTGCTTTTCCACAGCTGTCGTCTGCCTTTCACATTCACCCATTTCTACCTTTTGTGCTTTGTGAAGGGTTATGATCTTAAAACAGGAGTTTGATTTATAAGCCCTGGATTGAATTCACTTTCAACTGTCTTATGTTGCGGTTGACTTCTTTCTAAATCCATTCATGTAGCTGACAACTAGGGATGTCACCACACCATATCAAATATGAGTTTCATTATTATGAGAAGACGCATCACAAATGAATTGAAACTTTGAAAATCATTTTCATTCTTGTTGTCATCTTTCCTCTAGTGTCTGACCAGCTTTATGAAATCAGCAATTCTGAATTAAGTGAAAGTTAATGTGACCAAAACAGCCAGAGGAATGAAGGAAGTGAATTGAAGTGACATTTTTGTATCTAATATGGTCACATTTATCATTGTATAGTTCTCATGATTACATTGTGACCTAAATAATCACAATTTGATTCACTGGCTAACGTTGACATCCCCATGACAACTACATTTTATAGGACAGACCAAATCCTCCTCACTCTTCCTTCACCTGTTATATCCCTTGAGGCTGCTGTGGAGTTTACATCAGTAATTTTTGAGGGAGAATTTGGGTGTCGAGAGAGCTCAAAGCCAATCTGTCTGTGACAATATGCCCGTCTGCCTCCTCCCCAGGCACTCATTAAGCCAGTTTGTGAAAGTACGTGTTTCCGGAGGTTGTGATGGAAGGGGAAAAACATTCCCGCATCCGAGGTTAAAAGACCCCAACAGAGACGTAATTTTCAAACCTGGAGCGAAGGGAGAATCTTAACTTCATTAGTCAGTTCCCGCTGTACACATTAACTTCATTATCCTAACCCAGTCTAGAGTGCAAGTGTCACACCTGCAACTATGTAAATCGCCAAGGCTTTCCTCCCCCCCGAGTGAGAGTGTAGGGAATGAAGGAGGGTCAATTGGTGCCCCAGGGGCTTCTAGCAGCGGTGCAATTTGCAAGTGTATAATGATCAGGTAAAGTATGCTACATACTCTTTCTATAATTTATCCAGTTGAAGTCACACTTGCTTTGGTGCAGGCCCATGCATGTGCAAACAGGTAAACAGGCTTTTGTTCAGGTCACAGTAGCAACCGAAATATGTGTCACTATCTCTCCTCTGGCATCTAGAGTGAACTGATTTTCTTTTACTTGTTTTGAAAGACCATAAATTGAAAACAAACTTTTTGAAAAGCATAATGTTGGTTTAATTGAATAGGAGTGTGACAGTTTTGATTTCTAAACATGACAGTCACAGCAACAGGAAAAATGCTGAAACACTTTGGAAGGCCAAATTCTTTGTTTTTCAGCACCCCCTATTAACAGCATACTTAAACTAAATCAATCTGGTAATTGCATAGAGGACTTCTGGTATATAAACTTAATTGGTTGTTTTATTTTTTTCATGTAAAAGATTTTCTCTATATCTATTCATGTTGTAGTTTATACCCACAATATTCAAATGCATTTTTAGTGGAGTGATTTCAGCATACTTTTATTGAAAATCTATACGGGTGACATCACAGTTTTGTGGTCATCCCTTTAATTGACTTGTGGCTACATGTGACGTCATTTATTTTCACTGTTCCACTTTACTCAGCTATCATTCAAAAGACGTTCTACATAAACATTTGCCCTCACACTCACTTGGCCTTTAAGAAAAAGGGCAAACATTAACCTCTTTTAACCCAGATCGATTGGCTGCAGTTCAGGTCGGGGCTCAGAGCTCTCTATTATGGACTCAGTGTTGGTTTACACATGTATTACTGCTGCCTATGCCCCCGAGACAAAGCAACTGCATGATAGCTTTGAGTGGAGGGCAGTCAGGCAAAACAATCATATCCATCTTGTTCTTATTCCCAGTATTGACTGAAATGAAGTTGATTTTTCTCTCTGTTTGTTTACAGTGTCTTGTGGATGTAACTGTATGCGGTGGATAAAGCACTTAGGAGCTGCCATGAAAACTAGTTTTTAGAAATAGTCTTAAAGGCTTTAGGTTTTTAAAGTGCACATTTGAAACACATCCAACACTAACATTCTGAACTAAACTGCTCAACTAATACAAGAATAGCTTGCGTTTCAGAACAGGTTTGTAGCGGTCTAAACTACAGGGATTTCACAAATTATACAAGAGTATGTCTACAGTATATTCTGTGGTTTGATGTGCACAGGATTTGACTAATCTTGCAGCCAAAAAGGGTTAGTCTTAGCTTTGATCCTGTTTCTTGTAATAGTGCAAAGTATTTCTTGTTTGATATCCTCTGATAATATCATAGAAACTATCATTTTGTATTGAACATTGCATTCTATTGTTATTCTATTCTATAGTGCTTTATAGTATTATCTTTAGTATAACCTTTCCCTTAATATCAAAATGGAGTTTAAAATTTTAGTAGAGTTACAACACTACCTGTTGAAGCTTCTTGTTCTTTCCCCGTGTGACCATTCTTGGTGCATTTCATATTCTCCACACACCCACACACAGGGTCTAATCTAACATTCATAAGAAAGGCTTTGGTGTGGGTTTGGGCTAAAACGTAAACCTAAGCCCTCTGTCAGACTCCCAGGGAGGATATTTCACCTGACCTACAAATGCTTCAGAGGAGTCAACCCCCCACAACACACACACACACACACACACACACACAGACCGACAGTTCCCTCGTCCAGTGTTCCGGTCAAGGTGAAGTGTGTGTGTATTTTTGTTTTATTTGAGGGTAAGAGACACCTCATTGAGATGAGGGACACACGCTCACCACTGCCCCACATGTAGCACTGCTGTTATTGTCAGTCTCAAGTCGACAGCAGGGATTCACTGAGATTCAAAGTGCTGCTTTTTGGAAAAATCCGAAAGACTGACACTGATGAAAGTTAAATCCTCTCTGAACCAATTCTCTATCTAATGTTGTCATGATACCTAAATTTCAAACTATATCGGAAAAGGCAAAAGCTTGATACTCTATTTCCTCAGTTTGACATTACAATGATAAAAATAAATAAAATAAATAAATAAATATAATAAATAAAAATACAGCGCTAAATAGAATGTTATTTTCAACATTTTAGTAGTATCTTTAAAATGTGGCCATATTCTAGTTCTGAAATGGACCAATGTCATTATAAAAGTAGTCCAGAAAGGTTCATATTTAAGGAAAGAGGCACACAACTTGAGAATTGATAATACTCATAACTAATAAAACATACTCATTTATTAGAATTATGTATTTTCATTTCTCCAGTTTGTTGTCTCTGTTTTGCTCCCATCTTTAAACCAGGCTGCGTGGTACAATATGACATTTACAAAAAACAGTTATAAATGATCTTGTTATAATTTTGGCCTAAAGTTCTGGCCATTAGTTTTGTATTTCTAATCCATCATTGGTCTGACAGGAGGATAAACACACATTTTTACATGCTGAATATACTTTTTGGTAAATTATAGTTTTGTCTTATCGCCGTCGTGTGTGGCAGGGACTTACATTAAGTCCGGGAGGCACCAACAAACCCAGACAAAGGGAAGCACCCAGGTTGGTCATTAGTGGTTATAGCAACATGAAAGCTCAAATCACTCACTGCGCTGTTATTATCTCTGCATCTGTGTCTGTGACGGCTTCCTGTCTTCAGACGGGCTTGTGGTGGGTGCAGTGACCTTTCGTTGGAAACTCCATGTGACTATAATCCTGCACATTTGAGGGTCTTAACAACAAACTAGCACAGACCAGACAACCTTGTAGTACTGAGCAGCCCTGTGGCAAAAATATGGGTATTCTGAGGAGGATAACTTTACAGCAGGCCCGAAGAGGATTCATCCATAAAGACTCCAAGTGGTTTCAACCAAACCAAAACATGAACGCCCTTCGAGACAACTGTTGTTGCGATTTTGGGCGTTACAAAAATAAAATGAATTGAATTGAATTGAATTTCAATGATGAGTGGAGGTTTTGATAATGCAGTAATGCTTTACCTACTTCAAACTCAGATAAGTAAAAAGATAACTGTAAGGTCAAATAATTTGCTCCTACAACTGTGTAAAATTAAATTTTTTTCAGTTAATTTAAGTTTTTGTTGTTTTAGCAGTGAGAAACGTACAGCAGTGCAAATAATACTGTCTCTCTGCAAGGTGCAAACAGATTTTGAATTTGATGCTATTCAGAAGTACAGTCTTTGAGCGCAGCTGTTGGTCCACTGTTTACTAACAAAATATTTGTCATTAGTTTAATAGAGCTTTGTGTTTCTGTCCTCCAATTCAGTCTCAACATCTAAAATGTTATAAACTAATTTTTATTCAGCTTTCATTCATCAAAAATCCCTTTTAAATGGTGCATTCAAATTCCTCTCAAAGATTTACATCTAGGACACATTCATAGTTTCTGCAGACACTGGAGGTACGTGAGGTGACTTGTCCTGCTGAAGCATACCAGAATAAAATGTTTTTTTCAATAATTACATATACAGTTACATATTACTGGCTTCTCTCCAGACCCCAGGGCAACGATAGATGTCAGCGGTACTGTCCTCTGTGCACTGATCCAGCCTTTTCTGTTCCGATACCGATGTTGGTGCTTTGGCTTTAAGTATCTGCCGATGGTCAATATTATGTAATACCAGTGCAGAAGCTAAAAATATTATTTATTTTCTTTAAACACAAAAAAACAAAAAAAATCCAAACGGGTTTTCTAACTGTTATTTATCATTTAAAGTACAGAACAGCTTTGAAAAAAAACAAACAGGTACAATATTACAAGGTGTTTTAGGCCAACACTGGCCAGTAAATTATTACACCAATTTATAGATGAAAATGGGATATCAACTCAACTGATATCTTAGAACCAATATCCGATACCAGTATCATTATCAGTGCATCCCTAGTTATGACACATTTGAATCTTCAGTTGAACCAATAGTGATTTTAAGATGCTAAACGCTAAACATTTCATTCAAGTAATTTCTCTGACGAGGCCACTGTGGCCATGTGTTCCGTGTGCAGACAAGAAAACATGTGCCCAATGCAAAGAGACTTTGTACACGACTGTATGTTTCTGCCTTTCTCAGGTAACTTTTTATTCACCATTTTTATTCACAATAAACAGTGGCTGCTTTAAACTTGTCGCTCAGAATTCATCTTGTGTTAAAGGAACAGTCACGGTGCTGCAGACCCGCCCCTTTCTCTCTGTGTGGCATAAAGCATGAAACTCACACATAGAATACAACTTATTTGAAGCATATTTTTTATAATAAGGAAAATAACAAAATAAAACAGCATTTAGAATGTGTCAAGAAGAATTAAGGTAGGTCTGTATGACACATCAGGACATAGGAAGTCTATAATGAATTTACAGTGAGCTTATTAGCAGGCTACAATCCAATACTGTTTCTTTCTATTTGTAAATGTCATATTTTAAGGCTTTATATGTATTATATGTTCTGCTTTAGTCACATTTAGGCCTACATATTAAAACAAATAAATAAAAAAGGTTTTACACTTCAAAAATCTGGTTAATTTAAAATGTGTGATTGGTTTTACTTTATTGATTATCTATGAAATTCATCATCAAATTATTGGTTATCAGTACCGGTTCAAAATTCTATTATTGCACATCACTACCAAATGTAATCTAACTAACCAATACATACAAGATAAAGGAGTTTGATGCCATACTGTAGAGCATTACAGGCAAAGCAATAACTTCTCCTTAAAGACAAGCAGTTGATGATGATTAATTTGGATAGTATAGTTTACCGTGATTTTAGAAAGCAATGAACAACTTGTTTCAAACAAGTCAAAAACTCTTTCTTCATATGAATGGTCCCACAATTCTGATGGTTCATATTAAAAAACTGAGTCCTTAAAGAGGGGGTATTACATTTTTATCAGTTACTAACAGTTAACACATCACATATTTAGATCAGCATGTTACCTTTTATTGTTTCGAAATTGCTATATTTGCAGAAAACAATGTGTTAACATGTTAGTTTCATTTTGTTTTGCTTTGCTCCCTGTGCTTAGTCACTTCCCCTTCAGAGCGCTATCACATTACAATCAGCACGCATCCCATTAATGAAACTACTGCACATCACATTAGGTTTGTGAACTTTTAGTGTATTGCTTTGTATTTTGCTTTTATTGCTGCCATGCAGGAGCATGGCTTGTGGGCTGAGCTTTGTTTAGGATCATACTCCTAACCGTAAGGAGGGCTCGAAGCGCCCAAGTACTCTCATTGGGTTCCCCTGTATAAATAAAGATAAAGAAAGAAAGATTAGAGCCCAGAAGAGATAGCTCAAGACTCAAATATGCATGGAAGACATATATCTCTTCAGGCATGTTTTTGGTGAGGAAACGCTATGGTAGAAGACTCCAAAAAGTCTTACATAATACCCCCTTTTTAAGTTTCAGTATTTACACTTTACAGTGATGTCCTTTGGTAAAATCTCCAGGGGAATGTTGTCGTCTGTGAAAAAATATGGAACTAGCCCGTCAGTGAATGTGTCTGTGAATGTGTGTGTGCTCAGATCTGTGTTTATGATGGGGTCACTAAAGGTCAGTGTTCTTCTATCAAAGTCCAGCTTCACTCTCAGTCTCTGCAGACTCATCACAGATAATGGTTTGTCTGTATCTGGGTGAGAATAAGCTGAATATTTACCATTAATCACGTTTATAAACCAACATCCAGTCTCAGTCTTTTCCTCTCTCAAAACATGTCCAGTCACACCTGCAGACCAACTTTTACTGTCCCCGACTTCCACGTCCCAGCTGTGAATCCCTGATCTAAACACTTTGGATCCAAATACAATGTGGTCTTTACTTCTTTCTGGATTCTGTGGAAGCCTCTGTCTCTCTCCACACCTCACTGAACTCAGATCTTGAGACAGCATGAGTTCAGGGTCTGCACTGTTTTGATCCAGAATGACAGGGTAGAACTTCACCAGTCTCCTCATCTTCTCCTCCAGATGTTAAACCCCAGGTTTCCCAGATGTTTGGTCTGGTCTATCAAAACTCCAGGTTCCATCTGCGGCTCCTCCACCAGGGTGCGGTCCTGCAGTATCTCCACTGTAGACTTGTACTGTAGCACGAAGAAGGTGTCTGTGGCCCTCAGCTCCTCCTCTGTCTCTGCGATGGTCTTTGACACAGCCTCCATCTCTCTGCTCACAGCGACCATCTTGTCCTTTATTCTCTGAGTCTTCTGTTCCTCCTCCTCCTTTAGAGCCTTAATTCTGGAGTCTTCTTCCTCCAGCAGAAACTGGTGCAGTTTGTCAAACTGTTCTTGGATCTGTGCCTTTGTTTGTTGTACCTGGGCTGTGATATAAACCGCTGTGTCTTCAAACTCCTCTTTCTTCCCAGTCAGAACCTGCACAGAAAGGGTCAAGAGTGAATCGGACAGAAACAGCCCTCTGGTCTGTGGGGTCTCTGACACATTATTGCGATGAATGTGAGTGAACACAGTTCAGCCTCTGATCAGTAGTAAGTGTGCTCTGATAGTGGTCTGTGTGAGCTGGAAGGCTCCACATGGCGGCAGACACTAGTGGTTAGCACTCTCTCCTCTTAACAAGAAGGTCCTGGGAAGGTCGTTACATGTATACTGACAAGTTGAAACATTAACATAAAGACAGTTAGAATGGTGAAAATCCTGTACCTGCAGTTTGTCTCGTAGAGACTTGATGGACTTCCTCAGGTGTTCTCTCAGGTCCTCAGCCACCTCCTCGATGGGACTAAATCTGTGGTCTTTGTGAATCCTGGAGTCTCTGCAGACTAGGCAGACCGGCTCCTCATGGTCCAGACAGAAGAGCCGGAGCTTCTCTGAGTGAAGACTGCATAGATGATCCTCTGCAGGGGTGTGCTCTCTCTGCTCTGCAAACGTCTGCACCAGGTTCCTCAGAACCAGGTTCAGAGGAGGAAAATCCCTTGAGGACCTTCTCTTACAAACTGCACAGGTCTTTATGGGTTTGTCCCTCCACCAGTTCTCTAGACAAACTTTGCAGAAGCTGTGGCTGCAGGACACAACCACAGGATCTCTGAAGAGCTCACGGCAGATGGGACAGGTCAGGTCCTCCTCCAACCTGGAAGCCATTTTGTTTCTAAATCTAAAACCACATTGAGACCAAACACAATTTGTTATTGCAGCATGTTTTCAGAGCCATTTAAAGAAAGAAAAAAAAAAAAATGTCAGTGCTTTATATTACTAAACACAAAGTCTTCACCAAAACCTCTAGTCATGACCAGGTTTCTTTTCTAAGATATAAGATAAACCTGACTTCAAATGTAGAAGAAGTAAACCAACAGTAACTCCTTTTAATAATGTTACTCACTTGGTGATGAAGGTAGATTTAATTTGGTTGTTGTTTTTAATAATGTTGTATGTAGGACTGTAATCAGAAATTCTTAGTCGACTAAAGATGTGTCCTGCCAATCAGTTAGTTAGCTAGTTATGGTGGCTGAAAGGCTAGCACTCACGCTTCACAGCAAGAAGGTTCTGGGTTCAATCCTTGAGACGCCTGGACCTTTCTGCATGGAGTTTGCATGTTCTTCCCGTATCTGGGAGGCAAGGCAAGTTTATTTGTATTACACAATTCATACCCAAGGTAATTCAAAGTGCTTTACAGAATAGGAAAGACATTAAAATCACAATACAACAAATCAAAACATAATCACAAATAATCATCATACAATTAACATTAAAGGAGAAAAGTGCAGAATAAAAACCTTTCAGTCATATCCATAGCTTAACAGAATTTTGAGCCTGGATTTAAACGTCAAAGCAGAGGCCTATCTCACATCTTAAGGAAGGTTTTAGCTGCATAAAACTGAAACGCTGATTCCCCATGTTTATTCCTGACTTTGCACGCCAGCAGGAGGTCAGTCCCTGAAGTCCTCAGAGATGGTTCATATGGCACTAACATGTCGGAGATGTACTTTGGTGCTAGGCCATGGAGAGACTTGTACTGCTTTAAAGTCTATTCTCTGAACCACAGGAAGCCAGTGCAGAGACCTGAGCACAGGACTTACGTGCTCGTACTTCCTCTTTCTAGTCAGGACCCAAGCAGCAGCGTTCTGGATGTACTGCAGCTGTTTTAACACTCGCTTGAAGAGGCCAGTGAGCAGGACGTTGCAGTAGTCTAATCTACTGAAAACAAATGCCCTGAACCTAACAAATGGATAAGTTTCTCCAAGTCTGGTTTTGGCAGTATACCTTTGAATATTTTTGCAGTGTTTTAGATAGTAAAAAGCTGCAGATGTCATTGATTTGATGTGGCTGTTAAAGTTCAAGTCTGAGTCCATTATTACCCCTAGATTTCTAGCCTGATTTGAAGATTTTAGAGAGAGAGACTGGAGGTGACTGCTGACATTTTCTCTTTGTTTCTGTGGGCCAAAGACTATGTCTTCAGTCTTGTCAGAGTTTACCTGGAGAAAGTTGTTTTAGATCCACACACTGATCTGTTGGATGCAGTGGCAGAGTGAATCTACTGGTCCATATTCACCTGCTGCCAGTGATCTGAGTGTCATCTGCATAGTTGTGGTAGGACACATTATTGCTGTATATTAACAGGCCTACTGGGAGAGCATGTAGAGATTGAACAACAGGGATCCCAGGATTGTTGTTTCAAGGACATAACTGAGTTTTTTAGTGTTTATGTAAAACACATTATCCACATGTATATTAAAATCACCTGTAATGACTAAACCATCAAAGTCTGTACATACGACTGAAAGCATCTCAGTAAAATCATCATTCAGTTTCCTCCGGGCACTCCGGTTGCCCCCATCAACCAGAAACATGTGTAGCTATGGTAATCCTGACCAAGCCTAGCAACAAGATCATGGAGATGGGTCCCCAGGCACTACACTGTGGAGATGCCCCACTGCCATTGAAGTATGGGTCAAATGGAGAGAACAAATTTCTCTACAGGGAAAAATAAAGTGAACCTTAAACTTAAGAAGGGGGCATGGCAAAACTCCCCAGGCCATTAAATATCTAATCCGACTACCTCCATAACTCACACACACCACATTCATACTGGGCAATGTGTCTTGCCTAAGGACACTGCCCCACTGTGGTACCTGGTATTCCCAGTGGTCTCAGTATGGCCACATACCTTGCTTTTGCAGCTATTATCTCTTTTAAAGACTAAAATCCTTCAAAACAGACTATTACAGTCGACCAAAATAGAAATTTTGGTCATCTATAACATCATAAACCGATTAATCAGCTAAAAGACTACAGCCCTACTTGTAAGTCCCTTGGTTTCATCTGATCTGCCATTTTAAACCTACCATTTGTAATTGGCCAACCCTTCCCTGTAGTATTCTCACACAACACCACTAGATGCTACTAGATCTATGTTGCTGCTGTGTGATAGTGTGCCAGCTTTGGCCAGACTAAAGAAGACCAAAGAGGGCACTGGTGATCTTGAACAAAGGCCAAGTGAGAGGAAGGGGAAGGGGCTAGGTGAGGGTGAGATGGCACATTTAAGTTTTTACCTAGAATTACACAATCATGGGTCCCATCCTCCACTATAACAAGCTGCTTTCACTTTCTCTACTGCTATAACAGAAATCTCTTAAATCAATTGTTATTATATACCACCTATATACCATTATATACACGACTCCAAGTTTACATTATCATTCAGAACCTTTGATTTCATAAACCAGATCACATACCTTAACATGTTAGATAACAGAAATGAAACTGAAAGATTTCAGTGTTGTTTAGTCATAGCGTCAGTAATCGTAAATCCATTTCAATCCAGTCCAACATTTGATATTGTGACAATGCTACTCACCAAAGCCCAGTGCAGTCTCTACACTTATATTTTCACACTGAAATAGTCATTTAAATGGGTCCTTCTCCCTCTGTCTCTAAACTGAACTGAACATTTCCTGGTCTTGACACTAATCTCATAGATATGTCACATGACTATTCATACCTGAGATGAGGACACACCTGTGGCCGAACCTCCTTGTCAAATACTTCTTGCCAGATCTCAGAAGCTAAGCAGGGCTGGGTCTAGTTAGTACCACAGTGGTTATGTCCGTACTGTTGGTGGTGGTTGGAGGGGCCAGTGGTGCAAATTGGCAGCCTCACTTCTGTCAGTCAACCCCAGGGCAGCTGTGGCTACAATAGTAGCTTACCACAATGAATTTCAAAATGTGTTTGAACCAACAATTATACCAATAATTATACCAATATATAGACCAAAATGGGATATCTGCTTATCTTATCTTAGAAGCCCATATCTGATCCATCAAAATTTTGTAGTGATCTAAACTACAGGGTTAACAGCTGTTATTCAGAAGACAGGCGTCCATTCAAATTGTGATTTTTGATTTAATTGTGTGCACCCCTTTTAGGTAGTGTACTATGTATGAATGAAATGGAGTGAATTACAGTGTTGGAGAAAGTCTTGCTGGGCCTGGTGTCTAGAGGAGCTTATTTACCTTGAAAATGTGGAAGCACACACCTTTAATATTAAACTGAGATCTCCCAGAGTGTAGTGCCATGCTTCCTTCTCTCTCAGCTTCTGTTAACCCTGCTCAGCAAAGCCATTGTTACATGGCAGAAAAGTGAGCGCCAGGCGTTGAAGAGGTGCTAATACCATTATGACAAGTCAAGTCTGTTTCTTTTCAGGGACTGCTCCATTTACTTCCATTCACTTGACACTGCACCACCCCCTACACACCCTCAGGCTCCATGTTCACATGGGGTCCTATTTACACCGTCTTCCTCCTATTATTTTCATTCGTACAATGACATGTTCTTGACGGAGAAATGGGAACTTTACATGTCTTAAGCCACTACAGTATCAGGACACTGTAGGAGTTGCTTTATTCCTTTTTGCTGAAGATAGAGATTTTGTTAGTAGCCCCTTTCTCACTTCTTTTCATATGCATACATTCTTGCTGGAATCAAATGTGTCAAATCCCGGCTTTCATCCCACTCTCCAAATTTCTACATCTCTTGTATTTTATCTTCTTGCTCCCTTCTTGTATCCAGTGAGAAGTCTCAAATCAAACAGCAGCTCTGCGAAAAGGCCAGAGTGGTGTCATCTCCTGCAAGGCCATGGCGAGCAGCATGAGATTGACGCGCTGTGTTGCCAGATGTGTTCTGCTCTACTGCACTTTGTGTGTCAGTCGGCTGTGCACTTGTGATTTGTGGGATGTGAGAGCGAAGTCTGGGGAGGAAAAAAAAATGAAAGGAAAATATGAGGGCAGAGAGAGGGGGCTTTGCTTTGTTCGAGTTTACATAATTAACGTTTTGTTAAACAGAACTGTGTCCACACGCAGTATCAGCTCTGATCTCAAATGTAAATATTGTCAAAAGGATGAGCAGAGAATAGTCTGAGAGTGATTCACAGCGGTCGCTGTCAATTCTCTGGGGCTTGTAGGTAATTAACTGTACGGTAATGAAAAGTTGACAAGGGGTTTTGTTTCCACAACCAATTTGCTTTTTTCTAGGGATGCATCATTTTACACAAAAATATTTTGATTGGTAAAATGTCAGATATAGTTATGTAAAGAGATGAGACTCTGAACTCACTCTTTCAGACTAAACCAAAATCTTGGTTAATAAATGAATATATATGAATGAATATTAGTGTGGTAGTAAGATGTTCCTTAGATTTTTTTCTTTTGGCTTATTGAACATCACATTCCTTAGTTGGTTTAGTTGGCAGGGGTAAAATTGAGCGTTGGTGTGTATATTTTGACTTGGGTGATGCAGTTGTTTGTCATGTGGTGGAAGAAGGACTCCAGAGAAACGGCTGTGATTAGCCTCCCACCCATGGGACACCCGGGCTTTCCAGGACCTGCTCTGTCAGCACCAAAACAGGACATTTATCACACAATGCACCACTCCATCGCAAACTCACTGCAGAGCATGTCTAAATATATGCACTGTCTGATAACACTGATGCAAACAGATACGCACAAACAGGTGTAGGCTTGTTGCAAAGCTAATGGGCAAATGTGTGAAAGTCTGGTTCAATGCATCGTCTCACAGTTAGACATTTTAAAATGCCAGTCAAAAGGTATACGATTCAGTTTGTTTTTCACACCGATCCTAAGCCTGTGTAAATGAAAAAGATTGTACTAAAAGAAACTTGGTGACTTATTATGAGGGCAGCTTAACACTAAATAAACTTTTTGCTGATGAAATATATACTGCATTTTAATAGCTCTGCCTCTACTCTCCTTTGTCCTTCATTTGACATTTCAGTACAAACTCTATGATTGCCAATAATGATTAAACATTTGCAATTCTTATGCATTTACCTAACTTTATTTTTGTATGTTAGTAGTGAGTCAATTGTTAACCTCCATTTAGATCTTACAAATGCAAAATATGTAGTATTTTCATAGAAAGAAAAATAAATATATGCCTTTAAACCATTTCTTGTAGTAGTAGTAGTAGTAGTAGAAAAGAAGCTGTTCTGTTTTTAGAGCTGAGCTTTGGTAAATCGATATCAGTGGAAATTTGAATGTGCAGTAACTTTTCCACCGGAATAAATAAAGTAGGTGTTATCTCCTTTAAATCCCACTGTTATTTTGAGAATTGTTCATCACAAATCCAACCGGCACCTGGGAACACGGTAGTCGTCCACCAAGTTTATTTTGGATGCAACACTACGGCTCTCATCTGTCTACATTTTGCTAATCATAAACATTGCACTTGACACTACCTCCAGCAACTGCCAGCTCTCTGTATTAAATTAGCTCAAGTATGATTCAGTACGAGCAAACATAATGCTGTCTTCTGTACTAAATGCAATGACTAAGAGTATTTTCATTTTTTAAATATATTTGGCCTGTAAGGTTTTATATGACAAGACAGAACATTAAGAAAGAGGAGAGAGGAAGCATTTGTAAAACAAGACTTATAGAGTTGACCATATAAGTTACAACCGCAATCTCAAATTTTATTGGAGATTGTATATTTTGGATACAATAAAAAGCATTATATATAGTCTACTTAAATTTCTATCCTTACATAGAACAAGCTACTTTTTATTTACTGTAATTACAATTACAAGCCTCTCAAAACAGTTTAATTTAGTAGATTCACATCTGCTGATAAGACACAAGACAGGCAAGGGAGATGAAATGTCTTGCACAATGACACAACAACAGTGTACAATGCCTGTAGCGAATTAAAACTCCACAACATTTTAATAGAGAGATAAGGTCTATGACTTGGCAAACTAATTTCAGGGAGCTTCTAGTTTTGCGATTACTTACAGCATTAGTGTGTTGGCCTTAGATAAAGAACTTATAATTGTTCTTCATCTCACTGTTAACAAGTACACGTTCTGAAAGTTGAACCAAACAACCTCAGGACTTTACTTTTTAATTGCTTATTAGTGTAAAACAAAGTAAACACAAGTGGTAGTATATCTGCTGTAGAGAAGGGTGATTTAAAAAGGCACACACAAGCTGGTTCATTAATATGTGCATAATTAGTTATTTTAATTTATACTGGCATTCAGAAACCAGTTGTGTTATTTTTTTTCATAAATGTACTCAAATGTAGAAGAGGCCACTCCAACCTACAGTCTGCTTTAGTCAACTGTGTGGCGTCTGTAATTTACCCAAGAGCTCCATAAGTCATGGGCCATACTGCACAGTGGTAGTTAATATTACTGAAACTGTGATGAATAACTGCAGATGAAATGGGCTTTAATGTGGTCCTGACTTATTGTTAGTGGCTCTGATAACTCTCCCACAAGCACTACACAGGCTGCACTTTACATTATATCCACAGCCAACACATTAATAATCTATTTGGAAGTAATTTTGGTATTTTGTCTTCATTACCTGTAACTTATGTAAGTGCACATTTATAAACTACAATACACTTTGAAATAAATCAGTGTAACCCACATTTACAAAGTCTACAGTAACGTGCTCCATAAAGAAAGTTTTAACAATATGTTTTTACAAGCAGCTTGTTAAAGGTTATGAAGCTGTGTGTGAGTGCACCAGAGCTCATTGTTACAGTTGTAAACAATAGGTTTATGGCGAAGGGAGAGCAACATATCTAGCACTGAGATTCATTTATGGTGCTAATTGGTTGTGTGTAGCTTTTTATTAATAAAATAAGACAAAACAAATGCTTTATTTTTCATTTTAATGGAAGGGTGAAACAGGAGGTTAAGTGGGGTGCCCTATAACCAAATGGAAGGCAGTTTCTTTGGACCAAGAATTAGGGACCTGATCTCTGAAGCTAAGCAGAGTTGGGGCCTGGTTAGTAATGGGATAGGAGGCCACTGGGAAAAAAAACTACCAGTGCTGTACTGGGACGACAGTGGCTCTTGTGCACACTGTCATTGTATTCTTATGTAAGACACTTTGCCCACCTCCCCTGTATGAAGATAGTGTGATTGTTGGTGATCGGAGGGGCTGATGGCACAGATTGGCAGTCTTGCTTTCATCAGCCTAAACCAGGGCAGCTGTGGCTATGAACTTACAGTCACCCAAGTGTGGAGTGAATGAATAGTGCATAAAATTGTAAAGCGATTCTCATATACTTGTTTCCTTTTGGATGTTCTATGTTTATTGTTATTCAGTGCTTTGGTAAGACTTTGGTTGTTTTTATGCTTTAAGTAAATTGAACTAAGACTGCCTGAGGATTAATTTTATCGGCATCCGTGGCTTTCCTGTTATGGATACTTTTTAGTTTTCCTTAACATGTTTTCGCTTATTGTTTTCCACTCAATACACATTTTCCTTGCATCGAGCCTTCTCCATGCCATATGATTACTCAGTTGTTTTAATGATTTTCTCTATATCAAGTGTGGTATAGAATTGCGTGTCAGTTATGCCTCTCTCCTGTCATTATGTACAAACAGCCTTGCTAGATCAATAATTTAACCTACCCCAGTCTTTCAAAGCCTGGGTTTCTTTGACTTGTTCTATCTGTAGTCAATATCGCATTTGTTAAAGGACCCCACAAGAGGGACTGCCGGGGTTCATCACGGCCTTATTACATACGTTTGTCTTCCATCGACCTGTTGGGCTCGCCGGATGATCCATGGCACTTCCTTTGCACCTTTTGGCCATTTTTTATCGGAGTGCCGGGCCCCGCTGACAGCTCGCGGTTCATACATAAAAGTGGCACGACTACTGACAGCAGATTTGTCTCGCTGAGGTTTTCGCCTGTAATTGTGTCTGGAGATATGGTGACCCAGTTTGAGGCAATGAAGTGATAACGGGCTGAACAAAACTGTGAGTCACTTTAATGGGAAGCGAAAATATGCAAATAAGAAAACACTTAGGATTTACGTAATTTAGGGGGATGCTTAGACCTAATGTTACATGCTAATAACCAAACTACACAATCTTTGTTACATATTTATTATTCTCAGTCATTTCAGTGCTTTAATTAAATAGTGTGCCATATAAAAATGTCATCATAGCATCAGCCAACGCAATGTAAAATTTCAACAAATTACATTTACTGAAACAATATTATGCAAATAATGAGCTATATACTGTCGGAAATACTTTCAAAATTGTGGTGGGTGATAATAAAACACACAGCACATTTCATTATTGACTTTTTAGCTGTCATCAAATTGCAAAAGGAATAAATATGTATACTTTTTTTTTTAAACATTCTTTATTTACATAGATTCCTGATTTTTGCACAGCCCCCACCTCTGCCATTGCTAACAAAAAATCTTAAGCTCTTTCTCAGCCATTGAAAAGCAAATATGTAAGCCATCTCAAGCCAAAGCGCACACTGTTAAGAAAATTATGCATTTTTTCTGATCTGTGCTTTAATACCTTTAGGAGTCTCTCATCCTGCCAAACTGAAGATTTTTGTTGATCCATTTTCTCTGTTAATACAGTAAACTGGCATAAACCCAACAGCGAGAACTGTACTGTCAAAAAACGTTAAAACAACAGCGATTCACAGTTATTAGTCGTAACTGTGAGTCACTTTTGGCACACATCTCACAATGGATGAGTTCGTTAATGTCCTAACTGGCACACTGTCATCTCTGCATATACTTCTGAGCGTGGTGCACGGAAAAGGCTGAAACAGAAAAACAACTTTAATGCACAGAGACACACACTAATGCTGTGAACGAGGGACCCTTATTTCTTTATCTAAAGCAGTGATTTCTCTAGGGCCCAGTAATTGTGATGGCCACTTCCAGAATTACAGATAAAAGTACAGCGCTGGCATTTACCTTTAATTGGCTGTGAAGAAAGCATCGTCTTCGATAAGATGTTAGCACAGGTTTTATTACAGTATGTGCACAGGTCGGCAGTGCTGGTTAATGTTTCAAAGGAGTCGTCAGAAGCTAGGAGCACCCTCAAGGTTAGCTGTATACTAATCTTGATTTTCTTCATTGGGCAACCAGGCTGAAAACACAGTTAATCATCGGTAATAATAAGCAAAGGTGCAGAGGAGGTAACCCAATCAGGAGTGAAGATTGGAGAAAGGCGTACATAAATTTACATTTGTGAAGAGTTGTGTCTCCACCTGGAGTAGACCTTGTGTGCCGACTGCCAAATAGTAGTGTTTGTAGCGGGCTAAAACTGCCAGGGGCAAAATGCTAGAAAGTATTTATGTTCAAAGACTGGAGCAATAGAGAAACAGCCAACCACTTCTACGGTTTACCATATCTGTCAATCAGTCAGGAAGCTAAGATACAGCAATACATCATGTCTTTCACACTGAAGAAAAGAGAAATTTAACTAAGGGAAAACTGCATGAGGGCAGTCTACCTGTGGTATTCAAATGCTACATGCTAACATCTAATTGAGTGCTAATGAGCCGTGACAGTTTATAATAGAAGATACCTAGGGTAAGGTTCCCCTTGTTTGACATTTGTGTTTCCATATATAATTCCTGCTGTTTACTCCTGCAGGGTAATTTTGTGTAATAACAATCTTGCCACTCGCTAACTTTTTTTCCCTTGCTTGTTTTCTATTTTCAGACAGATGAGAGTTGTTCCAATACAGGTTAAATAGGCCAACAACATCAAATTGAACAGCTTACACAGCACACCATTTTCTAAATTAAATTCAGAGACCTAAACCTTTGGCAATTAGCCCCGGGTGCGCTCATGTTCAATATGTAGACTCCATATTTTCACTATTTGAATATATGCCACAGCCTGTCAATGCAAATGTTTCTCAATTGCCAAACTCTTGACAGATTTTTTACAACTTTTGAGTCAATAAGAATCGATTAGAACACAATTTTCAGATTTTATTAAACTAAATCTGGTCATAATTTGCCATTAGTGGAAGTTCAGAGATATCAGCCCATAAGCAAACCTGACCTCTTATTAAAGCTTTAATCTGATCTCTTATTAAAGCATACAGCTTGCAAATGGAAAGATATAGTGATCAGATCTGGATTTGAATTAAATTTTGTATTCATTTAATGAGGATTGTTAAAGTATAGTAGTATCAACGATAGTATCTTTGAAACATGAAATTTCTCTCATTGTGATAAAGGATCAAACTTAATTTCAGTTGCACAAAAATAATGATTTCATCCTATTTTTTCCATTCTTAAATTTGACAGTATCTCTTTTTCATGTTGCAAACCAACTACACCCACATACTTGCCTGTTTGTTGGTAGAAAGATCTTCCAGTATTTTAAGTGGATTTTTGGATAAGTCTGTTCTGGCCTTTTGCTGACCTCTTAAATTGAGCACAAGTTCACTCCGGGACAGCGAGTAACGGACACAGCAGAATATTGTTTTAAAACTTTGGCCATGAAACAGTGGCTGATTTTATGAAAGCTAATCTAAAGCGAAGTTTTTGACAAGCCTTTCATTGCGCAAAGTGGCGATAAAGGAGTGATTTTTTGATTAAGTCTCGGCTTGATCGTCAAATGTGAGCCTAATGTAGTGGCTTTTGGAGCAGACCGACTCAAAGCAGTGACCATGCAGCCTGATTACCCTTGTGTTCACCTTGTCATCTGAATCCTGTGAAGAACAGTGAGGGAGCAGGAAAATCCTCCTTGCGCCGACGATAGACTCACACTTTATATGCAGATGAGATGCAGAGTATTTTTAACCATGCAAACTCATGCGGATAACAAATTGTTTGTTTTGGGGCTTTGACAGTTTGTTTGAATATGTAAATACTTTGTGAATAGAGAGGAAAAAAGACACGGGACAGGAAGGCAGTGATAACATGTAGCTCATTTACAATTTTGTCTTGAGATTATGCATCTGTGAAGCTTTTGTCATTATATATATAATAATAATAATAATAGTTTTTATGCACATCTGCAATTAAGCTGTGAAGAACTGCTGTGAACTTTCAATTGAATTATACATATCAGTAGCTATAAACTCTCTTCGTCATCCAGATGTCAATTGAACCGAATAAAAATAAACAATAAACAAAACTAAAAAAATGAAACAAAAAGGCATATTTACTGATATATTTTCACTTGCGACATTAAAATAGTTTGACCTCAGTAACAAAGAAGGTATGTACTTACTGAGAACAATCCATTACTTACTGTTTTTGATAGGTATGTTAAGTATTTTGCCTTCCAGTGGAATACCCATCTTTTAAAGTATTTGTTACAGTCGGTGGATGTCATGACCTTGACAAATACTTGTGTACACTCAGAGACAGCAGTGCAGTCTCCTGGTCTGATTACTCTCTCGTGATGAAAAGAGCAGGTCTCTAATGATAGTGGAATGTCTAATCTCCTCTTATTCAGCCTGTCTGCTGACATCTAGAGACCGCACACAACCACACTAAAATCAATCTAGCTTTTCACACTCCAGCCTAAAAGCAGAGGATGATCCCATGGATTTTTCTAGCTGATACCAATATCCAACATGTGTCTCGTTGTTGTGACTAAGCCTAACCAAATTTTGCCAATATTGATATAAAAAT
This sequence comes from Periophthalmus magnuspinnatus, assembly GCF_009829125.3. Lineage (NCBI taxonomy): Eukaryota > Metazoa > Chordata > Actinopteri > Gobiiformes > Gobiidae > Periophthalmus > Periophthalmus magnuspinnatus. The sequence goes on along the minus strand of NC_047141.1, from coordinate 23,932,093 downwards.
GTTTTTATAGTGAGGCCCGGGACACAAGTTAAAGTCAATTTGTTCTTCACAAAATAACTTCTCATATTTGAAAATAAAAATACAAACGTGTATCTCTCTTGGATATATTATAATTTGTTATATTCATATTTATCCTTTTTGAATCATCTGTTGAAGACCCTGATACACATAGACACATAGCTCTAAATATCATGTCATTTTTCAATATTGAACTGTATTGTGATTCTGATACAATGACCAACCCCATGTGTATTTTTACATTCTTCAGTACTTTAACCAAAGCGTAATTTTAGTCCAATTACCAGGTCAGCCACATAACATCTTTTCAACAGCCGTAATACCTCAATGTTTCACGGTGTACTAGTAGAAGTAGCGGTAGTAGTAGTAAAACTGATGGATGTGAACCTTTATTTTAAGGCGTCTAACAACACACCAACTCCTGGAAATACTTGCGACTCAAATGGAAACCTTTCATTCTCTAAACCCATTGTTGCACTGTATCATAAAGTAAATCTGAGAAAGCACTTGTAGCTTGAGCACTAAGAGTCCATCCATCTGGTGCTGCAGTGGAGCTAATACCGGCTCAAATCAGGTGAACGCCAAATAGAAACCTTTGCAGTATATAGTGCACATCAACCGCACTTTTAACCCTTGGCTGTTTTAAATCCAGCTCTAGATCACTGATACAAGGGGCTGAAATGGGTTTCCTTATTGGCTTTGAGAGATATGGACTGTGGTGTCAGTTATTCTCAGACATTTCCACACCTCAGAAAACATTTTGAGTTTCAACTTCAACCTTTTGATAACCCAGTGCAACTCAGTTCATGGGGAAAAAAGGGAGCAAGGGAACTGGACAAAGATGAGACTAAACTACAGTATCTCACATGGTGGTTCTTGCGATTCTTGTTATAATTGCCAATAATGCAGTTTTGAAGTAAACTTTTAAAGGTAGACTATGTGAAGGTTTGAGTGTAGGGTCCTGGTAGTTTATGTTTTTTGTCGTCACCGAAAAATTCTCTCTATAAACTGACCTCTCCACAGATCTGACATGTAGCTTGGCTTGGTGGCTCATCTGCAGTTTATGTGGGGATAGATCAGATTAATGTCATGTATGTGCTTCTAGGTAGTGCAGTGATTTATTGTTGCTCATTTTGTGTCATGGGTTTGCTTGCCATCCAGGACTGCATGCAGAATGTCTTTACCCTTTCTATCCCATTTCCTGGTGCATTTTACATTGTGTGGGCGGTTTAGAATATAGCAATCTTAAACCATGTTAAGAAGTGTGAGTCTATTGTGGCTCCGATTGGAATGGCAGTATAAAATAGATGGGTGTGCACTGTATTAGGCTGCCCCGAATGAGGTGGTAATGACTGACCCAGCATTGGACCGATTAATGCAACGCCTGCTTAGTCCTGGACCATTCCAGGCCCGCTCCAATTAAATGTGTTCTGAGGTTATGCACACCCACACCCTTCTCATGCTCAGCTTTGCCCCCCGGTGTGCATGGTCAAAACTCTAATTTTGGAGGTGACTGGGCGCTCTCGAGATTAAGTTATGTATCATTCCTCTAATCCTTGCTGACAAGTGTGTGTGAGCGGTAAAGCCAACTTCTGCAGCATGTCGTCCACTAACAGATGGCATAAATCATTCTCTTAAACACTGCATTAAGTATTAATCATTCTCTTCGCTGTCACTGTCACACTGTTCGGTGAGCCGCAGGCGTGCAAAGTGTGATTAATGGAGGTAAAGATTTAAGCAGCCACTTTAGAGACCCGCCCCTTTTTACCCACTGGCCCCAATTGGCTGCGGCAGGACTGGTCAGGACACCTGGGTTTTACCACAACACTGGCTAAGCATGAGTTTAAGTGAATGAATCACAAGGTTAATTCCACCCTCAGAGTGTTTCCATCCAGCCAGCGAAGAGGTCATATTCAAATGTTGTCATTTAGAAAAATTATTAGGTTCATGATAATTTCAGTATTCAGGTCACTATATAATTGGAAAAAAAAAGATAATTGTGATCATTTTAGATACTAAAATATTTATGAACTTTATGATTCAGAAAGTTTGATTTCATAAAGCCACATTCTAGCGGAATGGAGATCTGAGAATGTGAATGTAAGTGTATTATGGATTTCACTGTTTGGTGTCAATAATCATGAATAATTGGAAAATCATGATGCTTCTTCTCATTACAATCATAACACTAACACTGAGACTGCGACATCTCTAATTTTGAGCTGTGAATATATTTTCAGTTTTGGCTGATGTTTCACGTAGGTAACTATTAGAGCTTATGTGACCTGTGTATAGATTTGAGACTCCATCCACAGCCTTGGCCTATATGAATGAATACACTGGTACTGAGCCTCTGAGGGATGTACTAAAGATTTTTTTTTATTGAAAATCAACATGGAGGACATATACTAGGCTATAACTGTATCGATTTGCCTTCCATATTAACTTTTCTTTGTCTATTTCCAAGCTACGTGTGAAAAGTATGAAGCATTGTCATTAAAAGTTTAAATTTCAAGGCAATGGGCTGTATAGCATTTTTAATCAATTCTTTTATTTCCACATTCTTGCACTGTGCATAGAAATAATAGAAAACCATGAAAAATACATCTTGCTCCAGTGGGTTCTTTTATCGCCCCAGGTCTCTGTTTGGACTGCTCTGAACACATGGATTTATCATTAGATGTATGGCTTTAAACCCTCTGCAAGTACTCCCTAAAGCACACCCACCCTCTGTTATGTGCAGTGGCAGCGTTGACTTCAGGATTACCACCCCTCCCTTCCCCTCTCTCTCTCTCTCTCTCCTCTCCCACTTTCTTTGCCACCCATAGCCCCTGGAATCTCTGCTCCATCTTTTTTCTCTGCAGCTTTAATCTGATGCTGATGCAAAGTGAAAGTACTGACGTTCCTCACCCCCCCCCCATTGGGCCCACTCTCCAGCCTGCCTTTACATTACATTTACTTAGCTTCAGGCTTTAAAGGCAGTCCCCCACTCTCTATGCCACTTTGGCCCCTCACCTCTGCGCCATATTGTTGTTAGATCAGAACAGGAGCATGCAGCTGATGTGGTTTGGTGAGTCATACTGTGATACACAATAATGATAGAAATATAATGATGGAAAGACTTGAAGGAGAGATCATGCAAAATGTGAAACTTTTAAGAGCTTTTGACCATGTTATAATTGTTTCCTCTTCTCATTCATGGTCAAAGTTGTATATAGAGTGCTTTTCCCCTACCTTCCATTCACGCCCACTCCTCTTAACTTACATTGTTCTCAGATTTTTCGGTGATACAGGTATGATTCAGCAGTGTAGCATAGCCAGTTTAACTCTAACGAAAGAAAAAAAACATCTGTTCGCTATCATGAACATGCATATTGCCCATCTCTAGTAATGAATCTGCTTTCTATTGTCTCGAACTAATAAAAGATAGAATGGACGTAGCCCCAACCTAGTCCCAGTTTAGAGTTTTTCTTAGCCAAATTCTGTCAACAAGCCTGCCTGCCGTACATGCTCGACTGAACACTGAAGTCACTTTTTACTGATTAGCTTCAAATTGCTGACTTTTCCAGACAGCATGTAACCTCAAGGGCTGTGCATCTGAACATGTCATAAACTCAATCATCAAACTTAACAAAACACCAGAGGCTTCAAAAAGGAGCAAGTCTATAAAAAACTCTATAAACTCATAATGCATTTATAGTGACAGAAAGGCATAAATAGCTCTCACTATAATAGTCAATTTACAGTATCCCATTTGTTAAACTAAACACAAAAATGACAGCCCAGCGAACAATTGATTTTGGAAGAAGTATATAGTCACAAAAGGACAAAGCTGGACATTTCCTGAATAGTCATATAGCAGTTTTAAATTATTTTGGGTTGAAATTCATTCTATTATATTAAAAGAGTGTTGTTTTTTATCACTGTTGTATTGAAAATTGGTATTGTGTTTCAAGTTGCATCCTTAGTGTCAAGTTTGAAATGTTTGTACTGCTATCTAAACTGGGCTTACACCAAGGCTCGTATTTAGTGGAAAAACAAATCATTTTTGAAACTTTTGTCTAATTAAGATTTCTGTGATGCACTAGTCATTTCCTCAGTGTGGGACAAATGAAGATTTTTCTTAGTATAAAGGAACGCTGCAAATAAGAAGTGATTGATGAATAGTTACTCCTCTAATTTTAAGACATGCTTTTTGAGACACAATCATTTAGTTTGATTAACCTTGAGCAATGACTCTTGGAAGTGAGCCGACTTTGGCTGTCTCTGCTGGTTCTGATAGTTATGCATCAGTGACATTTCCAGGCTGTGTGGCGGTCCAGCTTAGCATTCAGACGCCGTGACACCACAATATTGACAATGGACCATAATGACAAAACAATAGAGACCAATAGACTTCTACAATGGCATTCAAGGGCAGATAGAACTACATAACAACACAGATTATGATATTAACACCGCTCATATTGTAAATGAAGATACTAATCATTGAGAAAATCAATAGCAACAATTCCACCTATATTTTAAAGGTGCACTATGTAACTTTTCAGTTGAAGAGTGTGTCTGCTTGTCTAAATGGAGATATTATTGCTTTGCCTAAAATGTTCTATATGCAATCAAATCTCTCGCCAAGGAGACAAGCAGGTGGCACAACCATGCTACTTGTCAGATCTGCGGAGAGGCGCACCCGTAAGAGTGTGTTTTTTTCAGGGTATTTTTTGGCAATGAAACCACCACAGGTACCAGATTATCCACCTGGAAAGTTACATATTGCACCTTTTAGAGCTGAGTGCAGAAGGGATGAAATTATTAAATTGAGTAAATCAAGTAATTCGATATCTAAAAGTTTTGATTCTTATTTTATTGCCTTGATGATTCATTTGATTATTATAATTAGTTAAAACCATGTGAAACCATGGAAACAAATCTGTTCAGCTAGAGCTGCAAAAATGACTCTACCTCAGTGCTGCAGACAGTGATGGGACACAAAACTTTATTTTTTATGAAATGAATTCATAGGAACTGTAACTGTAGTTCACTTTTAATGTGGCCTGTTTACACTACAGTGATAGTAAATTGATAATAATAAATATTCTAGGGACATTTTGATCTGGTCTATCATATAAGTTTCTGTTCTGGGAACATGTGGATGTGCAATTAAGAATAAATGTGCGCTAAGAACAGTAACACTACTTTGTTTTAACTATGAAATATAACTTAAATAAACAACCCCTTATATACATTTAAGGATATTTTATGAAAGGTAAAAAATAATAGATTACTTCATTAAGTAAATAATCAATAGATTACTCAATTACTAAAATACTCAACAGCTGCAGCCTACAGTGCAGATGACCATGAGTGCATACTGAGACTACTGAGACTATTACAACCCAGACTGAAATCTTCAAACACCAGGTGTTCTCTGGTATTTCCATCTCTAATCTCTCAATCTTAAACCTACCTCTGCTCAGATTAAGAGCTGAACTAATTTAGTTGAACTGGATAATGAGCTTGTAAATGTTAAACGAGGCCTACTTGGACGGCTTATATAGCTCATGTTTTATTGTGTTTTATTTTATTCTTCATTGTGGAATATGAACATGATTCTAAGAAGAAATATAATTATTGATTTAAAATATCGGAAAATCCTCATCAGTTATCTTTTCATTCAGTTTGACGTGGCCATTCACCCAGTTTCAGTTTTCTGTTTTCATCATTGTGGACATTCAAAAGGGAATTCTAAACTGTTGAAAAGTAGGACATCTTTTTAATTTGTGTAATCAAAAATACATACACGCTCATGAATCAGTGAGTACAGACTGCGTCGCTCCAAGTGGTGTTTTATCATTGGGAATTTTAATTGAAAATGATGCGAGTCGGATGATGAAACCCGTCAAAATAAAATGGCAGTAAATGGGCAGCAGTCCTCCTCTGCTCCAGTCTCTGCTCCAGTCTCTCTCTGCTCCAGTCTCTGCTCCCTGGACATGAGGCTGAGCACCAGGAGCCATGGAGAAGCCCTGGGCTGTCCATCAGTACAGATCACCCATGGGGCACATGGATACTGGGCTGGGTAGTCTGAGGCTCGCCTGTCTCTAATATTAGTATAGTTAACTCTAAGGTTATAGCCTCCTTTAACACAGCTGATCACAGTCTGCCACAGGCACTCCTACTCTAGATTAGTTTCAGCTTTTGCACAGAGGCCAAGTGGGAATTCTTTGCAAATCAAAGTGCACTACTTAAAGCAAACATTATACAAGTTCTTGATTGTTTTTATTAATTACAATCATTCGTCTCAAATCAAGTGAAAAGAAAAGCTCTGTCAATCAGAATGTAACTACGCTCGTCTGTGCCATTTAGTGATAAGAAGTTTAAGCAGCCCGAATGAACAGTGCATATTAGCATGGGCGACAGTTCTCCTCTGGCTAGCAGCCATACATAACAAATGTAGCCCTCTCCTGCACTCTCTGTACATGTGCCAGAATGTCCCTGTTCAGCACTAAAATATGTCTCAGAGTTTATAGGATGTCTTCAGTAGCAGAATTGCAGAATTTTGCAAAGAAATGAACTGTACAGAGTGGGCCCAAAGCGACTATTCTCTGTATTCTTTGAGTCAAACTAAATGTTGGACTGTGCTGAGTTCTACCTGTGGAGCTGTCACAGAAACAGCGTGTGATATTCTGGAGAATTATGACGATTTCACTAAAATACGCAATCTTTTGCGCATATCTTAATACATTAAAAAAGCAACAACTGCACACCTTTTATCCATGCTTTTGGAGTTTTACATCCACTGAAAGTCCTACTTTGAGTTTGCTTTCCAATGAAAACACATGGCGCTCTGGAGGCCTGCTGGTTGCCTGTGCTCCGTAAGCATTGAGCTGATTTTTGTATTCAGACATATTGTTTTTCCTTTCGGTGCACATGAGAAACTCATCAGACTCACTGGCGTTTCTTTTTCTTGGCGAGAGATAATTCTGTGGAAGTGGAAAGAGCTGATCAGCTGAGAGTCTGGATCTGAAGAACTGAAGACTGAAGCCAGTGGAAAGTCCACCCTTTTGGTCGATCTGCCAGGTCAATAGCATTCCTCAGCCTTACTCTGTATCTCACTGCTCAGTTTAAATATCTTTTTTTGTTTTTTTTTTTTTTATCAATCTTCAATCTTTAGATCTTAGAATTTATGCCAACCGACCTCTACCGTGAACATTTCCAAAAACAATGTTTAAAAATCTGTTTCATGTTCAGCATATTCTTGACCTATTTTGATGTACACTGTCTTTGAGGTAAAACATCTTTTCTCCTCACAGGGCATGAGACTGAGTAGACAAGATTATGATGATTGATTAATTATCGATTGATTCAATAATCAGTAAGTAATGATCAGTCTGATTAGTCCTTGCAGCCATGGTCTCAGTACTTGTTGTAAATTTGTTTTCTGGATCTATAGTGAAGAATACTCTGACCTCAAGACAGAAAGTAAATACAGTCTTTTGGCTGGTATAATTTGGATTTTTATGTAAATAAGGGAAGTAAAAGGCGCACAAAGAAGAAAAGTAAAAGAATGGTGTTCCCTGAGGAGAGACAGCAGGTCTGTGCTCAAAGTGCTGTGACGGAGGTGTGGCTAATCACTTTAAACAAGGCTTTTGCTTTCTACCGTTTTCTGTTGGTTTCACGTAGCTGCAACACGCCGCCATCCTTGTCGTATTGGTAAAGCACACAATCGCCTGAGCACTTTCCAATCTCCTCCTCTCTCCCTCTGCACCACAAACAGACGCGCTGATTAGACCCCAGGAGACCACAGAAAAACTCAAAACTCATATGGGCTTTTCTGTTATGTTTGAAAATATACGAGATCCAAAATCAACATTCTGCACAAAGCAAGATAATTCACCCATTTTAAAATCTAAAGCTGGGCTGGTGATAAAAATTGAATCATGGTCCCATCTCTGTCAATCTGCTGTTTTGGTGATATCGTCATATTCATGATTTCTCTATTTAATACCCCACCCACTTCTCCAATTGGTAAGTCTCTGATGGATTTAACCAATCGCAGCGAAGTACAAGTTTTAGATGACCTGATTTAAGTCTTAAACACAGTGGAAGAATACAGAGTGTCACTGAATCATGATAAAATCTAAATTGTGATCTGGCTCCAAGATATAAGTTGTTTACCATGTAGCCCGACTCAATTAAAATCTGTTTTTGCTTTGGCAGGTTCCTAATGTGTTATAAGGACCAGCCGTACTAATGTATAGGCATCCTTTTCAGAGTTTGCACAAAAAAGTAAAAAGATGAGTTCGTGGAGGTTACGTAACTCCATACAAGTGTTATAGCAGTTAAAAGCAGACAGCGACATTTAACGGAATCATTTTTAGACTAGAGGTCATATTCGTCACTGCAGTGTTCAGCTCTTATTTATAGATGAATAAGAATGGACAAAGTGGGTAAGTTCCTGGGATTTGATAACCTGAGCACCTGTTATAATGAGAGGTTGTTTATATCTTGAATACTAAGAATTGTAACAAAATCTAGTGGGTTTTAAATTTGAACCATTTGAAGTATCTATAAAAAGGAGATAAGACAAAATTTGACCTTTTCTGAATAGTTTTAGTTTTAGTTTAGGACGTTATAAGTTGCAACAAAATCTAGTGAGTTTTGGACTGTAACAAAGGTACAGATGTTAGTGGTTAAGTTATTGTTTTAATATGTCACACTTTAGCTTGTTTGTTTAAGCACAAACACATCATTCATTCTTGAGTTTGAAAGTGAAAATGATGAGTTTAAGCAGCATTCCAGGGCATTTTTCCCAGTCTGAGGTTGGAAAAGTTGCTCTTTCCTGGAGTGCTCCATAAGCTCTTGTCCCTATTTCTCTTTGCGCTTAATGAGAAAGTGCCACCTGTGGAGTGATTGCTTTATGTCTGCTCCTTTTTCTCCACACGTCTATCTTTGTTTGAATGGCATCTCTGTGGGCAGCACCGCGTCGGCACTGCTCATAGTGTCAAATATCAGCCTGCGTCTAAATGAATGCTTACAGACAGCAGAGCATGCAGATTATTGTGGGCACACTCCAGCGGACTGGGCACTTGGCACTGGCTGCAAAGGATTGATGCAGAAAAGGCCAGGACTGGGCAGGTGGCAGCTGCACCAGGAAGCGTGCCCACCGCAGGCCAAGGCAGAGCGGTGTTAGGAGCTGGTCAGGTGGGTACTGACGGTTGCTGGGTGGGTGCCCGGAGAGAACAGGTGAAGCTGGACTGACTTCAGAAACGCTGAAATATGGAATAGACTGTTCCAATTTCACTTCTGGCCTTTTCTGCAGTGCAACTTATTTACAAGAGAAACTGTGACTTTTTGAACATTTACATTTAAGCATTATTGCTTCTCTGTAATTAAGATTAATTGTATGTTTTTGCACCCCTGCTGCAGGTACTGCCCAGGGCGTTCCACTCTGGCACAGTCCACCCAAATCGGCATTCTAGAGATCCCATTGAACCTTGAAACTTAATGATTTCTAATTTGAAGATTATTTCCTCCTACACTGTCTTAATCCAAATTTGGGGAAGTTTTCTTCACATCATATATGAAGCAAACAGGGACACGATGTAACATTATTTACAGGAAAAGGCTGCTCTCTCAGAATAAAGGTCAGCCGCTTTATTTTGCCCACCCTAACTGATTATTTCACATTTTACCACAATGTGTTCATGAATTTGCCAAATGTATTTTGAATAAATTGTGTATTAGTTTGTGACATTTGGGCCTTGACATTTGCTTACATTACTTTCATTAACCTAACAGATCATATTAGCTGCATTAACATCTGACCATTCAAATTCAACTCCTATAACTTTTATTTCAGTGTGAATTGAAACATAATGTTATAAAAGATTTTGTGACTTTCTACAAATATAACTCCTTGCCAGATGAGTACATTTGAATATGCATTCAGAAAATTGGACTCATACCTAATGTAAACTTTGAGTTTTCTAAAAGAATTTGAAAATGTAGAAACATATAAAATCTTCTAATCTTTTCTCATAATAACTGTCATACACTAAAATGGCTACACATTTTTCTCCGTACAAAATTAATTAAAGTTCCCTGAAAGCTAATTAAAATGGTAGATCATTACTATAACTTAGAGATACTGTGCAGCTTCACTGAAGTTTTTGATTTTGCTTGTTAAAGAAGAAAACCTAAGTCAGTAAAATGTTCAAAAACCTTCAGCCAATAGTTTCCATTATGTTTCCTCATTGTTGATGCCAAGTTTAAATCTACTTTGAACGTCCCCTTCCATCATTCCTGTTTTGTGTTCGTCCATCTGTGAGTTAGTAGAGTTGAAAGAGGCTACGATTGGCTGCTTTTGTGTTAGTGGAAATTGACAAGCAGAATGAATTGCTTCACTTATTAGAAAGTTTGCAGTTGAACCTATCATCCTATAGTCAGGCTTGGAGAGCTTTCATCAGACCTGCTGTCATCAGAGTTGGTCTGGTCCTGTGCGATTGGATTATGGTTGCTATAGTGAGCTGCAACCCGAGCAAAGGGTATGTTTTTGTGGTAGATTGTCTCATTTTTACTAATTGTAGAAATAAATGACATAGTGTTGCCATGGTACTTACATTTTGAACTTGTTTTTGATACTAAGGATAAGGCTGATACTCAATACCACAACAGTAAATTTCAACACAAGCTACATTTTACATTTTTATGTTCTTTCACTAGTTCTGGCATAGATGAGAAAACCTGTCTGGAAATGTCCACTTTTGTCTTGTGTGTTCATAAGTTCTTTACTTTTAGTATCAGTTAGTATTTGCATATCCACATGATTGCTAAATTGAGAATAGCTTTAATGACGTCAAACACAGGTGTCTAATATAGTGTCTTACTTAACCATTATAAATAAAAGACAACCCTTCCCGCTCCCCAGACACTTCCTCCAGCACTTCAAGAAGTCAATCAACCTATTCTACAGTCTTTTCTTACATAATCAAATTGCATCTTTGTCACTTATAAATACTTACTAAGGGTTTTTTTTGTTTGTTTTTTTTAACAATTTTCTCCATGGAGATGTTGTTTTGTCTAACAAAATAGCATACAACTCGGCAATCATCATAGAGACAAGCATTTTTTTCAATATTGAATAAACAATTGAATAAATGAAAGTTTGTACCATGGTGTGAAACATTCCCGGCGAAGTAATAATATTTTCATGAGACAAATACATGACAAATCCTTCACATGTAAACTTAGATACTGCACTTTTAATATATGTTTTTCATTACATATATTTTATATTTTTACAATACATTTCTGGACCTATGATGTTCACATTTGAAAGCTGCCTTAAATAAAAAAACTAAAAACACTGAACAGATGCTTGAGAGGGAATAGTCTTTGCTACGTTGAGGACCACATTTCATGCAAATTCATGTTCCAAACTTAGTTGATTTATTCATCCACTTTGAGCAGTAATCTGGCATCTTCACTTCAAGCATTTTTAACCTAAGCTGAACAGATGTTAAAGCCATCAGACAGGTGAGGTCCCCAGCTATTTCAGTGATTTGTTACAAGGGCTTTTGAATTGACTCTGCATCATGATGATCCCCTCGTGTATAATTTCCGCTGTATGTGTTGGAAGCAAACGAACAGAAAAGTGACTGCTGGATTTTTGGATTTGCCACGAGGAGAGGCAGTGACAATAACCCTTCTTCTAATAAAAAACATCGCCTGGAAATAGATGTGTGAAGGCATTCAGAAAAAGTATAATTAAAAGTAGCTTGCGATCAGCAGTGTGAAGTGGGATTTCTCTACCCCCTACCTGAAATCCACAGGAGCCTCCAAGTGGAATAATTGATGTGTTTTTTCTCTTTGTGAGTCGAGAGACAGTGCAGACAACAATCTCACATCATTTTTTGTCTCGGCGTCCTTGTTTTTCTTTGTGTTGCCCTCAAAATAGCATGAAAATCTGATATTGGAAGAAAAACATTACAGACTTTTATTCTATTGACATCTGAGACACCCTTTTATGAGCTCGCTGTTGAAAATTGACTCAGTGCGTTTACAAGGATTTAGAGGAAGTAGAATTATTGCCTTTGTACAATCATAACCACTACATAAAAGCCAAACCAATATTTAACATTTTTGGGGCAATAAGAGACTCATTTTAATAACAGTTTAGATGCTTCCTTTCTCATGTTTTGATCTATATTGTATTGCCTATCATTAATATTTAAAAGAGAGATTTTATTGCCATATAGTTTATACGAGACATGTCACATTTTTCTATTTGGGGTAATATGAATGAGACAAAGGAAGGAATTCATTAGATATTCATTTATATATTTTTAAGTTTGTGAATTATCTTACAAAAATGAACTAGCATAAATTATGGTAGAGCATCAGCAAATTATTTAACTTTCAGGTAATTTAACTCAATTTTGATGTAATTTGTAACATAAAATAGTAGTTTAGTTAATATTATACTAGTTCAATTCAAGAAAGATCAAATTTGGTCCTATTTGTGTAATTTTTTTCATATGTGCTCAAATAAGTATCTAGTTTCATTACAAGTTTTAGTATTTATCAAGTATGGGTATTGGTACTTTTGAAAGCCGTACATTCTGGTAACATTATTATTGCTTAAAATGGCTGTTCAACTTAAACTTTGCCAAGCTGAAAAATTTACTCCATGAACTCCGCAGCTAGCATATTCCAAATACTCCTTGCAGCTGTACTTGTCCCAGGTATTTTGACACAATATGAGGAATCCAACACCTAATATCGATATACCAAACTCTATTGTGTCTTTTGTCAGTTTCAATGTTCTCCACAACAGTGTATCACTTCATTTCTGTACATTTTCTATCTCGCTCCAGACGTTACATTATCTCCACATTTCGGGTTGAGCACCAAGAGGCCAGAGGCGTCCCCGATCGGCCGTCCCTTCCTCTCCTCTCTCAATCTGTTTCCTGTGTGACCGGCCACCACCGGGGTTGAGTTATTAATGCCCGAGGAAGAGGCAGCCCGATGATTTCATTGCGTATTCAGGTGCGCTGGATGGATGGCTTTCAGAAACAGCCGAGGGAGTGCTGGGGAGGAGAGCCTCAGTGGAGAATAAATATACCTGTCTCCTGCTGATGCATCGGGCACGCGGTGCAATGCAAATCAGCCTCCTCTCCTTCGCTAACTGCCTTCTGCTGGATCCAGATTCTTTTTACATCCAGACTCCCACTAAGACGAAGGTTTTTGAGTGCAGTGTTGTCAAGATGCTATTTTATTTTTACTTTATTGCTAGAATTAAACAGGCGATTGAGAGAAACATTTACAGCTGAAACTGAATACAAATTTTCAATGCTAAATTTTTTAAAAGACCCCACACACTTTTAATAACATACTTTGATTGATATAGTCCTATAGTAAACACTTTTCTCCACTTCCATAGGGTTGTCAAAAAGTAATAAACAGTTACTACTACTAATACTTTTTTGTAAGTATCGATGCTGGAATAGGATAAATAGGACAGAATTGGACCTTTCCTGAATAGTTGCAGAACAGTTAAAAAATATATCCTATTGTGCAAAAATAGTGCCTTGTGTAATGAAATATATTATCTCTCTTCTCTTCATTATCTCTTTTACCATCTCTTATAACCATTGACCATATTATTCCCATTGTTCCACACAAAAGAATATAATGTCCCAACAACATTCATAGTATTATTAAGCATGCATCTAATTGTAGTGTTAGTATCAACTATATATAATTTTATTATTATTTTTACAACTCTATTCTATTTATGGTTTAAGCTGTCTTCCTAGAATACGCCTGTTTGTTGATGAAAATTATGTTTGTAAAAATTGACTTTCCAACGGGTTCTGTAGTTTTAGTGTTCATTTCCTGTGTGTGATATAATTAAGGGCAGGGATGAGTTGACATTAAAACAAAGCTTTTGAACTGCAGCTCCCATCACATTTATTAAAGGGGGCTCGGTCCGTGACATTCTCCTTGTTATTTCATAAGCGCTGAGATAATACCTGCGATATTCATTTATGACTAGTGGAGTTAAAACCTGTGAGTACATTGCTTTGTTGGACCTTTTTACTGTTTCGTATGACCCCAAAGGCCACAATAATAATATCTTTTTAGATTTCGTTAACCTGTATTGGTCAATTTTCCTGTATAGATTATAATATGTAAGAGAAATACCATATTGTGTACAGCATATTCTTATAAATTGTTTAAGATTCCAGGAAAACAATCACTATACAGTCTTTTGGTAATAGGTTCGGTCTTATTCTATCTATTATTCTATGTCAGTTCAGTAAGCGGTACATTCCCATTATTTCTGCAATTCACAAGAGGGATTTAGTATTGTAGAGTTGTTACTTTTTCAATAAAATGGAAAATCTATACATGATGAGTGTAGATGAAAGCTCGAGATGGTATTAGGTTTAACTTTGTTCTTCCTGTCAGTATATTTGTCCTGACCTATTCTTAACTTCATCTTCCGCAAAGCACGTAAAGTGCGGTTAAAAATACAGTGGCCTTTTCAAAGTAGACACCTTTGAGTGCAGAAACACCATTCAGTCATTGATTGTAGCATTTAGTCCAAAATACGGCACTTAACTGATTATGTATGTGCCTGTGGCCAAAGGCAGCATGAAGCACCCTACAAGAAGCAGTCAATTTGCGTAATAGTTTTACTTTCAAAACGGACACAATTTTTCTCGCAAGTATTACTCCTGAAATGTTTTTTTAGAAATGATTACTGAGGGTTACAGGTACTCATTAGAATTTTCACTTTTATAATAGTAACTTGTTTTTCAGTCATATTTTTGGAGAAGCCTGCCATCTTTTAGATCATTTGGGGTTTTAAGTTTATAATTACTTTTCTTGTGAAGTTTTCTGTACATGGGCTGTACTGTTATCAAATAATGAATAGAGACATCATTTGTTCTTGAATGTTTTATGTTGTGTTTTTAATGTGAAGTTATGTTTTTAATTAGATAACTGCAAACTGTCTGTCAAAAAGATGGATGATACAGTGAGATACAATCAGATTGGGATCTGACAATGGGACTATATTCTAATTCAGTGCTTTTCTTCGTTTAATGCTGCTCCATGCTGAAGTACAGACTGCTGCCTTCTACTTACACCTATCAGCCCCTCCTGTTCTTCAGCCTTCATCAGCTATGGTTGAGTGACAGCCAGCTTTAACCAATCACAGTGTTAACTCTCAGAATAACTTTTAAAGGATTCTTTCTGATAAAAATCCAAATGGTACTCTAACTAATTTTGGACATATTGACTACCCTTACTGACAGTTTCTTTGGTCCTGCGTATCACAACAAACAAATGAAATCTCAGTTTGGTCCTTTGGTCCTCGCTCAAATAAATGTGCGTGCTGTTTTGTGTTTACGAAAATAGAGCTGTTTACAAAAACTGTCCAATAAATTCTGAATATTCTGCTTTTAAGCTGTGATAGCTGAACAGGGAGAATATAGGACACAAGGTTTGCATACTATTGCATCATTAGTATTTGATATTAATAGTATACATTCTGCCTTTTAAGGGCTTTGTACTCCTACAGGCCTATGGGGACGGGTACAACGCCTTCCTCACTGCAGCAAATCTTTTAAAAGCAGTAAAAATATTATCAATGTTTTAGATCAAAGGTTTATGTTTCATATTTAATAGCGGTCATATTTTCTTTGAAATAGTAAAAACGTGGAGTGTTCATTTTGGGAGATGCCTCTTTGATGGTAGCCCCCTTTGATACCCACGGTCATGACAAAACATCAACAGCTTAGTTAATGTTTATACCCCGGGACAGAAAGCACGCACCTCTTTAATTTTACCAGCTCCTGTGTTGATTTATTCAAGTGGAAGTTGATGGAGAACTAGCACCTTAATAAGCTTATAGGCCAGCGCTCTTATACTTAAAACATATGCAAATAAAGGGATAAACAGAGACGCCGACATTGTTCCTGGTGCATATCTGACACTCTAATTAGATAGCAAGGCGGGGGATTATACAAGTAAACAGAAGAGATGCCAAAGCCGAAATTAAGGGCTACATGTGGCACGAAGGACTCCGAAGAGGCAACAGACTTAAGTGCACGTCTAACATTTGAACCTCAGACAAATGGGGGTGCCTGGTAAACAAACATTTCAAGTCGCACAACTACTCACTGTGTAAGACTCTTTACTTCAAGTGTCAACACAAACACAAGCATGAATATCCCCAATGTGTTAAAATGTAAATTATGTAGAAACAATCCAACATGTTTTCTGATTTATGCAGTGTGATTACTTAAACCATCGCTGCTTATGTGGAAATGTGTTATCTTTATTAAACGCAGACAGGGATGAGTGGTATCGACAAAAATGCTTCTTGATATATTTTTGGGGTATCCTGGTAGCAATAATCTGATGATGTTTTGGTAATTCAATTGAAATGTGCCAGAATATGTCTTTGTGCAACAATTTATTTCATTATTTCATTTTTGCAGCATTTTGAGAACCCAATGTTAAAATATTACACATTCACAATTTTGTTGATAATTAGATATATTGGCCACCTTTATAAATTTACTTCTCAATAATACGCAAAAACATGTGTCGAGGCATAGGTGAAAGGTTGTCTCCCTTTACACGCTGGGACTAAAAGTGACTTTAATTGTGTTCAGACTTTATTAGGAGCACATTGTAGCATTTAGAGAGGTTTTTTATTATTATTTTTTACCTGTATAATAAATGACATACCCAATATTCAAAACACTGTACCCAATATTGTCGATAATCTGATATATTGCATGTCTCTGTAGGTTTACTTCTCAATAGAGAAGGCAATACATTGATATAATCATTAGATGATGATAGTTTTGATTCGAGGATAGCTGATATTGTGGACTTGTTGTCTTGGAGCACCTTCCCTCCAGCTCCGACCTCCGTCCCTCTCCTTCTTCTCCTGTTGGTGAGACTTTGTGGGCATGAGTCTGTCAGCTTCATTTACAGAAACAGCAGGGAATAATATAGTGCCAGTGCTCGGATATGTCAGGGCCTATACGAGGCTGTTCTATCGAAATAGACCCGAGCGCAGCACAATTAACCTCTGGCCACAGCAGCAGGTCCAGGCTGTAACGGCCCAACACAGGACGATAAATCAAACCCAGAGGGAGAAAGTCCCACTCCTATTCTCCTATTGGCTGATACTATCACCCAGCGGGCCAGGACTTACATGGACGTATACTTCTCCATGCTATTGTGTTATTCTGAAGGTGCAGTGATGTAATAGTTTAGCTCGAGGCGAAGGCACTGGGGTTTCTGTGACTGTGAACCCACCATCTGGACTCAGATCTTCAGGGTTTAACTGGTTTGAACTTGAAAAGTGAGAGGTTACGTGAGAACTACATTGTGGTGGTTATATGGCCTCTGTATAGCAACCTCAATTTTATATGACTGCTAAAGCTAATGTTTAGTTTGTGTAGTTTTCTAAAGCTGCATGGCAATGGCAATGTCCTGTTAGCAATAATGCAATTACTTCTCTTACACAACACAACACAGAGTCACAAAACAACGATGTGAAGTAACAGTGTGGAAGGAACGTAACTACAAAATGGGAGCAGGACCACACTATCCATATACCACCCGCTTCCTCTTCTCCAAGTTAAATTTAAAGGTGCACCGTAACTTTTCTGATGAAGAGTATGCTACCAGCTCGTCTCCATGGACAGGTTATTGCTTTGCCTATATTTCACAGTATTGCATTAAACTGATTCATGTTCATGGAGACAAGTTTACGCGACCTGGCCAAGTTACAGTTCAGATCTGTGGAGAGGTGACCCTGCTCACTTATATTTGATCAGCAGAGCCCCTTTAACTGAATAGATGTAACATAAATAAGCGTTATTTATACTCAAAACAATAACATCTCTATCAAGACAAACTGGTGACATACCCTCCTCCAGAAAACTTACGTAATGTGCCTTTAACATTAAACTTGTGTTCATAATAGATTTGGCTTATTCTTTATGCCTTTTCACATTTTAGAGTGGTCATAATTTATATATTTCAAATGATAGCTAATGAATAATGTGAGCGCTCTAGTACGTGGATATGGAGGTCAAACTAGTCCCTGTAAAAGTCTCTTTTGTCCTTGCTTTGTGAGACCATTTCCCTGCTCTCTGTAATGTGACCTATTAAAGGTTGTGGCTGTCATGGACATCTGTAGTAAAAATGGAGAATTATGAATTGTATAAAATGTTTTGTCTGCAGCCTGTCATATAGAGTCATTTGTATTTAACGGCAGAGTAGCAGAATGAACAGTGTTGTAAAGCTGTGAACGCTGGGGTCACCTTCAAGACCTTCGTTTATTCCTGCTATTATCAAGTCACTTTTAGGCATTGCGCTCTTTTTAGGATTGGTTCAATAAGGACTTGCCCAATACAGGTATCTGATATGTATTATGCTGTTGTTGTGGCTTATAACCAATATTTTAGTTGATATCGATGATTTTTGGTGTAAGCCAAGGTGAGACCCAATCAACTGTAGTAAAATTTTGGGGAAAAAAGCAAAAAAAAAAACCCAAAAAACTATTGGTATTTATCTGGGATGCAATTTTATTGTATTGTTATGCTGACTCTTTTATAACTTGAACTTTTATTTCCAGTTCAAAATCAAAATGTGTTTTTTTTTTTTTTTTCAGGAACTTGCTTCTGCATGATTCACTGTTCTGTTTAAAAAAAGGGCAAACTGGGAATGACACATGGGAGCACAGAGCCTTGAACAGTTTAACCAAACTACTGCTAAATATCAGATGGATATCAGATAAATACCATATGGGAAAAATCGATATTATCACCGATATATTGTCCAGTCTTCCTTCTTACTATCACTGCTGCTCATGCCAGCCCAGTGCAAACTGTCTTTGGCCTATAATCTCAGACTCTAATGTGAAATATGGCAACAGAGGCAGGGAGCAAGCACTGGAGCACATTATTCAGGACCCAAGAGCCATCAAAGCCGCCGCTATTAAATATAATTTGAGAAATGTGCTTTTTGGACTGTGGTATAGTAGTTTGTGTGGTATTATGATAATCAGCACATTCCCTGCGGTGCCTACTTTTCTGAAACATTTATTGCTGTTTGTGCATGTCTTTGTGAACATGATCTGGGATTTGTAGTTTGTTTGTATGTTTTTGTAGGAGGGGTAATTCTCCTCAGGGAGCAGGGTAATTATTGCTTTTGCCAGAGCCCGTGGTCCTTTGTGTTGTGTCTATGAAAATTATAGCGTGTTCGTCAGATGTGTTTTTGCCCAGGTCAGAGCGAGAAAACATTTCATTAGGTGCCATTGGAACATGAAAAGGCTTTGACCAATCAGGCCATTTTAAAGGCGGCAGAGTTTTTGTTTAAAATCACATCTAAGCATTTTTCTGGTGTCGTACAGTTTTCTAACTACAGCGTGATAAACCAAACTTCAGCTGTTCAAAGGCAGGGCTGTCAACATGAATGAGTTATGGTCAGGAATGAGATGGTGAGTTCAAAAAGTGAGATAACAGATATTTCTTTTTAATGATAATACCTGTCCAATAGATTTAAATAGCTATACCTTCAAATTCAACATGAAATTAACCAACCGTTTCTGAAAGTATAAAAGGGTTAATCTTGTGTTTTTGTTTTGGCTATCTTAATCAGTATTTTTATTTTAATTGAATGTTTTTGGTAAAGCTATCAATGAACAGCATGCATAAATAAGCCCAATGTATGATAACTGCAATGATGTCTGTTCTTTTGTGTGTCCAGCGGCCGGCTGCACTTTCGAGGAGGACTCTGACCCCAACCTGTGTGACTTCACTCAGGGGGAGGACGATGACTTTGACTGGATGTTGTTCCGGACGTACGGTTCACCTTTCTCCAGCTCGGACCTCCTGAGGGGTGAGTGCTCTCTCCTGTCTCCGCCCTATTATTTGTAGAGCATTCATTTTGTGTGAAGGTGTCTTTTTTGTAGGGAAGGGCGATATTGACAAACATGTATATCTTAAATTAAAAAATATATATTTAAATTTGTTTTTTATTTAATGATTTTTCAGGTAGTATTTCAACAATGAATCAGGAATATGCTAAATATGCCTGCAACTATCTTGGTTGAGGTTTAAGTCTTGTATAAAATGTGAATAGCTGATGAAATTAAGCACAGATGACCAGAATTATCACGTACACTTGTGAGATTACACTAGACATTTCTGTCCATTTTTAGGCTGACTTTTGAAAATAGTTTTAATTATTAACGGCATACTCAATATTTTAATTTTGACGAACTATTTAAACACCTCTGGCGATATCGTACATTTTTGGATATATCTCCCACCCCTATTTTTTGCACTGACTTGGTCCATACACTTAAATAAGATGTTTGTTTGTGACAGTCCATATCTATATGCAAATGTGAAACGTCCGTTGCCTTTTGGTGATAATGAAAAGCTGAGTTTCAACCTGAAGGATAATTTTATGTTAAGCAGTCTCATAGGGCTCAGGCAAACAGCATTTTCCTGGCCTCATCGCCACTATACCGCAGGGTGCCACAGGGAGAGTCCATGCATAGTTTATAAGGTTCTCGTCCATAGCAGCATTAACAAACACCTAGGGGGACCTGACAAAGACACAAGTGCAATTTCATCTCCTCAGCAGAAAGCTCAGTCCTGGAGCTGGTGGCAGTAACACTCCTCTGTAGACCACTATACACTGAGAGATTAGTATGTGGAAGACTGAATACTGCTTAATTACTGATCCATGTGTAATAAAAGGAAATCCTATTTTCATGCTGTTGTTTTTTTTCAGGCAGCTGGTCATAGACTTAGCTTTAAATAACACATACATGCAGATAACTGATAATGCATGACTGTGGCAATTGACAATTTAGATCATAGATAGATAGATAGATAGATAGATAGATAGACAGACAGACAGACAGACAGACAGACAGACAGACAGACAGACAGATAGACATGATTTATTGTCTGTCTCAGCAGGGGACAGACATTATTCTTTGACAAGGCTCAACACATTCATCATCAAAGTCATGCATAAAAGACAAATCCACTGTGTTGAATCATTGCATTGTATCAGACACCTTCAAATCTTTTTTTTGTGGCTTATAAAAGGGACTTTAATTGAATATGATGTAATATGAGTAACAATAGATGAAATCAGAACTTTATTGTAATCCTCAAAAAATATGCAGTGGTCATCAACCACCAGCTGATTCAGACTTTTGAAAAAGTCTTAGAATAATCATATTGGTTCACCAGTAACTATAATCAGTCGATAATGTGGTTTACAATGGTACAGAGAGACAAGTGCCTGCCCCCTCAGAATACACCTGCAGTAAGTGAAGACAACTGAGTTTCATATTCATATTCAGTTTTCTGTAATGGCAAATAGTAAAAGAAAAATTCAATTCTTTCAACTGGATAAAAAAGTTTTAGACGACTGAGGACAAGTGAGGACAACTGGGAGATTACACAGACATCTATCTAAGAAGTAATGGCAAATGATATATTAATTCATAGATTCATACTGGACTGTATTTTATCCATGCTTGTCAAACATGGATTACAGACATAAATGTCTCTCTTCAGCACTGTCAGAGATAAATGGCATCCTCATAGCTTAAATGTATTATCTTGTTAGTGCTTTCCCTTGAATGTTCCACATTTCCGCTCAAAAATACAGTTAAAAACATTCTTTCTCACTATGCACATAATGGCCTCTCCACAGATCTGACTTGTAACATGACTTTGTGATGTCCCCTGCCTGTCTCCATGGAGATGGATATTTTTAAGAACATATGGAACATTCTAGGCAAAGCAACATCTTCACAGAGAAAAGTTAGATAGTGCTTCTTTAAAGTATCTCCTTCACTCTTCCAAATAGACTTCTTAACTTGAGCTATCCCAGCTCTAATCCACTATTACACTTAGACCTTGTTCACCTCTACATCATCAGCATTCAGGGGAGACTGTACAGAGCCCCAGACACCAGCCAATTCACAAAAGGCGATGGGATAATTAATACTTTTCCCTTTGGGTTTAATTAAAAACTACTGCCACGACATTTGAGTGATCTGCGGTCTTCTTGAGAGGGGGCAGAGCACAGGTAGAATAAGCAGGTATTATTAAAAATAGACGTCTCTAACATATCAACATCAAAACATAATATACTTTGAATTACACTGGCATTCACCTTCCTGCCTCATGGTTGTTTCACCTCTGTTAGGTACACCTTGACATTTATCTTGGTATTTAGAGTTGATAAACATACCTCAAGATTTTTTATAAACTATTGCGTAGTATGGAGAATATCAAATATTTATCATGGCTTGTTGATTATTTCTGTCCTCATTACACTGATCAGGCTCTTTATAAACATGCACATTTAGATGGACCCCAGGCTGATCAGAAGTGGACCTCCAGGTTATTTGTGGTTTTCTTTATTTAGTTAAGGTGAAATTGTGGACAAGTGGTGAAAATATCAGTGTTTATATTGCCACAAGTGTGAAGAACTTGAACTTTTGATTTGTTAGCAGCTGTGCTGATTTGGCAGCAAAGCAAAACAAAACAACTTTTATATTAGCAGTTTTTATTTCAATCTTCTCTCATGTCATAATGTTCCTGGATGGGTTTATGATGTGTTATGTATTTGAACTGCATCCAGACTTGAATTTGTTTGTTGCTTCCAGATAAACCGGTAAAAAATGCTGAACATGTACTTGCTATACTTTTATGGCCAGGTACAAGGGAGATGCAGGACTAAAAGAGAATAAAAGTTCATCTTTAAAGATCATCTTCAAAACATGTTTTTATTTTGCATTGTGCCCTTTTGGTATTTATCTGACCATTGCCATTGTGTGTTGTTACTGTTAGCTCTGCCCCTTTCTTAAACGCACTTTGACATTTTCATTGTCATATAAAATAACCTTAGTCCAAATTCTCTGCAGAAAGCTCTTTTTTTGTAATCTCCTTTCTTCTATAGTGTATCACATGGGGCAGACACTGCGAGCGGATAACTAGACTTTATGAGATAAGGCTATTTACATAAGGCCAGTATTAACTTTGTGGGGCTGGAAAAATCGGTGCCGAGGGAAGATTAGTAAACACAGCTGAGATAGCAGCAGCTTGTGGCTCCCTGGAGAAATTATGCTCTACTGTTCCCGCCAAAGTAAAAAATGCATTATAAAAACTGCAAGGCAAAATACATTGAGATCTTCGTACAAATTTTGTTATCACTGGTGAGGTTTTGAATGCCATCAGATTGCTATTGATAAACTCTTCTTTTAATAAACAAGTAAGCCTAAGTGATGGAATTGTTGTAAAGAAGAAAGCATGTCAAGTGTGTATTTAATTACAGTGAAAAGTATGAGCTGATTAGAGCAGAGCGAAATCCTAAGGGAGAAATCTGAACCTCGAACAGCATCACGTCCGAAGCCCCAAGTCGTATACAGTCTTGTATTTTTCAAAGTTGTTATTTGTCTTGCATTAACACGTAGGAAAAAAGCCTCCAAGCCAAACTTTTTCGTGCTGTTGTCTTTGACCTCAATTTGTCAAGTCAATGTATATGTTAGCCCTCAAATCTGGTAGGCTGCTGCTTTTGTGGAGATGCGTCCATCAGGAGGAGGAGAAATATATATATATATATATATATATATATATATATATATATATATATATATATATATATATATATATATATATATATATATATATATATATATATATATACACACACACACATATATATACATATATATATATATATATATATATACATACATACATACATGGAACATGCTACCTAGCACAGGCAAGAAAGCAAAAATGACTCAAGATACACAATATACCTCCCCTCACATGGCCAAACAATACATGTGTAATAATGTGTAATATACGTATTTTAGTATTTTAAATCACAACAAATCTAGTTAAATGGTTCATAGGCCAGTCCCAAATCTCTGATCAAGCAAGTAAAGACCTAGGTGGCACAGTGGGTAGACTTAGGTCTCACAGCAAGAAGCTCTGCTTCATTTGCTAGAGCAGATGGGGTCTTTCTTCTAGTGTTTGCATTCTCGTAATCCAGTTTCCCTTATTTCCAAAATTTGGGTCACAGTGGCTCAGAACTAGCACTCCATCACATAATGTAATTTTGTTGTATGAAAAATAAAGCCACTTTCTTTTTTCACTTTAAACTTACACCAAATACACCTGAAAAACATTGCATATTATACTATTTTACATATAGAAGATTGATTTAGGGGACCTCAAAAGTACAAAAAGGGGAGAAGTTGAATGAGATATGCTTGAAAGGCTTTAAAATATTCATTCCATGTCTATTGTATTTGTACATTCCCTATTTACTGACATAATTGAACGCTTCCATAATATTTTATTTAATTTATCCCTGGAATGAGATTGTAGACATTCCATCACAGAAAGAAGTGAACTCAAATTGACTTTTTATTTTCATTCAGTGCTGCAAAATTGCATTTCTGTGTAACATTTATTCTCCCAAAATGTTTTAACTTGAAGCCATTTTCCTTTAGCTTACATAAAAGGTGCAATCAGTGGATATGAATAGTTCTCTTGACCATGTTATGACTTCCATAGGACACAGCTCTGAGCTGTGTGGTGGGGTCAGTGCGGGTCAGTCAGGATGTACTTCTGCAGTTGGTCCCTTGTAATAACCTTAATTCATCCAGGCAAAGACACATGGTGGCCTTCAGGTACAGCGCTGGCATCCGTTAGCCTCTAAGGACAGTGTCACATCGCAGTGCGCCGGCTATTTGTCACCTTTGACCCCTGTCCGGCCCCTACAGCAGGCGACCGTGTAGAATACCAGGAGAGCAGCATCCCACCAGCAAAGCAACAGATTTTCTCATCTAGTAGCCAATGTTCTGCAAATGACCTTACCTTAGTTGTAGCTTGAAAATATGGTAGAAGTTAAAAGCTTTGAAGTTGTAAGTTACGTGTTCCTCTGAGAGTACATCTGCAGTATTAAAGTATTTTGTAAACTCATCAAACATATCCAAGTTATACCCTGTGGATCTTGCTCTCTCCCAAGGACAAAATACACAACATTTAGTCAGCACAAAGTAGAACACTTACTATTATGCCAAGTCACATCTGGTGAACACTGGAATATTCAAACTTCATTATATAAATAAATCACTTGGTTGTTTACTGACCTCTTCTGGCTGGTCCACATTGGTTCTTATGAGTAAAGTTAAGTTAATAATAATAATGCCTTACACTTGTAATGCACTTTACACGCTTGTCAAAGCCTCTCAAAGCACTACCCTGTAGTCATTATTCAGTCACTTCTACGCTTGGTGATGGTAAAGTACTATTGTAGCCACAGCTGCTCTGGGGCAGACTGATCTCCACGTGCAAATGATTGGTAGTGGCTTGCTTTCATCAAAGCTCTAACCACTGAGCCGCTGTTGCCACTGTGTGTTAACACACACAGTTTACTACTTTTTTGTATAGTACAGTATTGTCACAATATTAAAATTTCAAACTCGATTTCGTTACAAAAGAATAGACTCGATGCTTACTTGATACTGCTTTTATTATACCATGTGATCTTACACTATTTCTGATAAAACTCAAGATGAAACTGCTTAGGAAAGGTCAAATTTGATCCAGTGTTGATACTTGCTTAAATGAATACCTAGATTCGATACTAGTTTAGTACCAATTTGATACTAGGGTAGTATCAATTAGCATCAGATTTTTGATACTTTTGACAACCCCAAACTTGTAAATTGATTTGACGTTGAGATTTAGTTTCTGTAAAATCTTATTTAGTGGCAGACATGACGTTACAAGACACTGTATATCATGTTTAACTAAAACTGGGGCCTTATGAAATATATATACTGTGCAGGTTGTTGTTGTGGTAAAGTGAGATTATATCCTAAAACACAATTATACATAATTTGTTTCATAATTTGTGGATTTTCTATTTTGATAATTATGATGAATATATACAGTGCAATCACTATAGATATTCCTTCTGTTCCCCATCTGTGAGTTGCCTTCATTTCATCCAGGAAACTAAAAAATCAACCGAAAACATGTTTATTAAATCTTTAAAAGATCTTAATACACGTTGCTTTTAAGTGTTTAACAGATGTGTTGTTGCTTGGTTCTTGCCATACTTTATCCAATCAAAAGCTGCAGTTGGAACCTCTTCACAGACGCCTGTCATGTGGTGCTACACTGAAGCTTATACCAGCATGTCATCGCCTTGTGATTGTATGTAAAAATAACATGCTTTTGAAGTAATTAGATGATGAATTTAGTGGTAAACACATTTTATGTGGGTTAAACTTGTAAATAACGAAATAACTGGATATGTTCAGTGTCTATTTCGAGTAATGGTAGATGTATTGAAGTGTGAAGTGAAGAGGTAGCAGCTAATTAAAACACCTTGTATCAAACAGAAATAAACAAATTAGTGCGACTGACAGCTGCAGTGTCCACATAAAAGGCCACTGTGTGCAAACAGATAATTCCTATGGCTTAAGTGTGTTAAAGAAGAGGCGCAATTTGATAACAAGTAACTTACAATAGAATAAATTTTGTAGGGGGGTCCCAGATATTGGTATTGGTGGTTTTCAGACTTGTGATGATACTGTCAGATGATGGGCAAGAGACTGATTTTCTTATAACTTACATTGTATTTTTCAATTAAATATCTAAAAGTTAAATGCAGAAATGTTCAACCTGGACCCTAGAACTCTCTATACTACTACAAAAATCAGCATTTTAACAACATTGTTTTCAGCTGCCCCCATCTCTGTTAAACAATATGGACCTATGGAATGTTATGATGTCATCTGAAACCTTGGTCTGATACTGAACAAATATATTTTTATTTTTTATCATTCTCACATTTTCATCAGTGCATCAGTCTTTTTAAACAGTTAGTTCAAATGTAAGCAAATCCATATTGGACCACCCCTAAATACAGTATCATATGTGTACTTTAATGCTGCTAATATAAAATCAAAAGAATTTAAATCAAATGATTGATGGCAAGGACCTTCTTCAAGGAAATAAGCAGGTAAGGCAGTAATTTGACATTTTTTATAACTTGAAAGGGGAAAATGACATGGCTTTTAAGTTGATATTTTAGGAAAAAAAATATTGAGAACAGCAGCGGAAAGGATTTAGAGTTGAGTCACATTAGCACAGGTGAGGAGTCAGGCCTTGTCACTTTGAGCATAATAGCACTCCTTGTAAAAAGCCTATTGTGGTTAAACAGCACAATGAGCATCTTGTGGTGTAAATTAGCCTTGTGCTCTTGGCTAATTGGCTCCATCTGACAAAGAGAAATAGGTGAAGTTACCAGAAAATGAAACCCAACAAAAATAAGTTCTGCTTTCTTCAAACTTTTTACCTCTGCCACACTTTTTTCTCACCTCAGCTCACAACAACTGCTGCTATATTTAACACACACACACTGTAATACCAATATATTCACAGCTTTCACCTATTCAAACCAGCATTCACTAGCCTCTATGTATATGAAACATTTCTGTGGAATTTTCTGCTGACCGAGAGAAAAGGGAACTTCTTGTTGACTTTGGAAAACTAAACTAAAGCTCAGATAAAGAGTCTGTCTTTACAAGAGCTGTGTAGATAATCAAGTGTTAATTGTGATCAAAATAGTTTGTAATTGTCAGTGATCAGCAGGGGGTTTAATCAACAGGTTTGCAGCCTCTGTTTGTCATTTGGAGATAATAACTTAGTACTGTATGTATATTCATAAAAAATATTATGAATGCCATATTTATTTGTCTTGAATAAGAAAAAATTAAATGGAAAACAACAAGTTATTTTTGAAACTCACCTTTTCAGTGCTGTTAGAGTTTTTTTCTTATTTGAACTCTATTCACAACACATGTACTTTCTTTCCTCTCTCTTGTTCTGAGCCTTGGATACCCATGTACTTTGTGCAAGGGGAGGCTGAGTGACTGCTTTGGCCTTTAGTCCTAGCATCACGTCCACACATTCTCTATATTTTACGCCTCTATATGGACTGTGACCTCAGAGCTATACAAAACAGATGAAGGTCAGATGTGACTTGGAGTTTGCTGTGCTCATTTATGAGAATTCATCTGTCAGGCCAATATGGACATTTATACAGCTATTCTGTTGACAGCAGTTTAATTGTCATTCTTATATTGTTAATTTGCTTAATAAAAAAGCCAGAGTGACCTGACAACTACTG
Organism: Periophthalmus magnuspinnatus; assembly: GCF_009829125.3. Lineage (NCBI taxonomy): Eukaryota > Metazoa > Chordata > Actinopteri > Gobiiformes > Gobiidae > Periophthalmus > Periophthalmus magnuspinnatus. The sequence continues at coordinate 23,903,788 of NC_047141.1, read as the reverse complement.
AATCCAAATGGTACAGAAATGTCTGCAATTAAGATCTTATCCGGGAGATGCTCATTTTCAAAACTAATTATGTTGAAAAGCTGCAGTAAAATGTGACATGTATTTGCTGCTTCAGGGTCCAGCTCACTTTACTCTGAGCTCTGTGATTTATAATGTACTAAATCTCTCATATCAGACTGCTCTTTTTTATGGATCTGAATGGGTGACACAACAGGATAAGCTATTTTATTCAGTCAAGAAACAACCTAAGGAAGTCAAAATTGATATGATACTATTGTAATTTGTGGTGTAAGTTTACAGAAATCTGTCCACTTATATGGGCGGGAGCTGGTATACACTCACATTCCTTCACTCCAGGCAATTTAGAGAATTTAGAAATTCCCCTAAAACAATATTATTAGGTCAACAGTCTTTTTTCTCTTCCTATTTTTCAAAATCCAGTTGACTAATACTCTTAGTATCGTCTCACCCAGTGCTCGTAATAAAACTGTTATTTTTACCAGTAATGAGTAATCTAATTACTCTTTCCTCTGCTCTTTCATGTCTCATTCAAAGGAGCTGCAAAGTTTTTTCTTTTGTTTTGGAAAGTAAACAAGACCGAGACGAGGGATTAGAGACAGTGATTGGCTAAAAGAGAAATCAGCTGTAAACCCATCAGAGGCAGCGTTAGCGTTTGGCTGTGTTTGCTGATGCATTATGTCACTTTGGTAAGTGCTGGACATTCCACCATAGAGAAACATGTAAAACACCCCCATTGTGATGTCACTGCAAAGTATCACTAACGATGTGTCTGGATGCATCTGGTAATTAGTAGGACAAATAAGGCTGAATATAATTTTTACCTGAAAAAGCAGCTGAGATGTACTTTTGAGGAGTTTTACATTTCATTTAATTTTTATTTTATCTGATAATTAGTTACTTTCATCACCCAGTAATGCAGTTGGCTCTATGCACAACAGAACCTGGCATCCTCACTGTTAGCGTCACTACTTCCTGTCCAATTTAGTTTCTATGAGTTTTTTGCTGAGTTGCGCTAAAATGAATAAATCTTTAAAGATGAGGCAGTGGACAGGGAGTGACGGGAAGTCACTGACAACATGTTAAACACTACACAAATAAAATGAGTACTTCAGCGGAGGACACTTTTATGTTTAGAAAGAGCGATGTTTTTGCCCCAATGCTAACTCTAATGCTAATTTTGAGGCATAATAAATATTAAAACAACACCACAAACTGAAGTATTCTACAAATAAAAAGGTTATAGGCTTTCCCAATTTTATAAAAGTGTTGGCTAGTGTTAGTGTGAGCTAGCAAGCGTGCCGCTGTGCACAAAGCCTATTACTAACTCAATTACTTCGTCGGAGAAGTAGTCGGTAACTAACTAATTACTTTTTTGAAGGCTCTTGCGCAACAGTGGTCACACTTGAGTTAGCTGAGCAGCGTAGAATCACTTCACACTAAAATATTATTGGATGGGAAACCAGAGTTCCCAAAGACAACTGAAAAAAAAAAAAACCTATAACATTTTTGCATTCTATTGTCTTGCTTACATGGTGAATGGTCACATTTTTCTATAGCACTTTTCTACCTTCAAGGCACTCAAAGCGCTTTACGCTCACCCATTCCCAGGAGCCACTCACCCATTCACACACACATTCACACACCAGTGTACGCAGACACTGAGGGCAAGGTGGGTTAAGTGTCTTGCCCAAGGACACAAAGACATCATTCATCTGTGTGAGTTAGAATTGCACCGCCAACCTATGGATCAGTGGATCTGACCGCTCAACCAATGTTTATGTCGAGAGCGGGATTTGAACCGCCAACCTTCGGATCAGTGGGCTCTCTCTCTCGCTCTCAGTCTCTCTCTGTCTCTCTCTTGCTCTCAGCCTCTCTCTCTCTCTCTCTCTCTTGGTCTCAGTCTCGCTCTGTCTCTCCCTCTCTTGCTCTTAGTCTCTGTCTCTGTCTCTCTTGCTCTCAGTCTCTCTCTGTCTCTCTCTCTTGCTCTTACTCTCTGTCTCTCTTGCTCTCAGTCTCTCTCTCTCTCTCTCTCTCTCTTGCTCTCAGTCTCTGTCTCTCTCTCTCTTGCTCTCAATCTCCCTCTCTTGCTGTCAGTCTCTCTCTCTCTCTCTCTTGCTGTCAGTCTCTGTCTCTCTTGCTGTCAGTCTCTATCTCTCTCTCTTGCTCTGTGTCTCTCTCTTGCTCTCAGTCTCTCTCTGTCTCTTGCTGTCAGTCTCTCTCTCTCTCTTGCTCCCAGTCTCCCTCTCTTGCTCTCAGTCTCTCTCTGTCTCTCTCTTGCTCTCAGTCTCTCTCTGTCTCTCTCTCTCTTGCTCTCAGTCTCAGTCTCTCTCTCTCTCTCTTGCTCTCAGTCTGTGTGTCTCTCTCTTGCTCTCAGTCTCTGTCTCTCTCTCTTGCTCTCAGTCTCTCTCTGTCTCTCTCTCTCGCTCTCAGTCTCTCTCTCTCTTGCTCTCAGTCTCTGTGTCTCTCTCTTGCTCTCAGTCTCTGTCTCCCGTGGCCTTTCTCTCTCTCTTGCTCTCAGTCTCTGTCTCTCTCTCTTGCTCTCTGTCTCTCTCTCTCTTGCTGTCAGTCTCTGTCTCTCTCTCTCTTGCTTTCAGTCTCTGTCTCTCTCTGTCTTGCTCTCAGTCTCTGTCTCCCGTGGCCTCTCTCTCTCTGTCTCCCTCTCTTACTCTCAGTCTGTCTCTCTCTCTCTTGCTCTCAGTCTCTGTCTCCCGAGGCCTCTCTCTCTCTCTCTGTCTCTCTCTATCACTCCCTCTCTCAAATTATTTCGAAGTTGCTGACTCTTCTTTTCAGCGGCGCTATTCTCCTCCATGGGCTTTATTTCTATTGTGAGCTTGACTGCTTTTCTATGGGAAATAAAACGGGCTGTCTCTATACTGCTAGTGCTGCCATAGCCATGAAGCCACCATCATCTGCCTTCCCCCGAGACCCTGGTTCATATTTTAGTGCTCCCACTGGGACAACCGCTCGCTCCACCAAGGATTCATAAAGTGGCTCAGTCTGCGTAAAGCATCTCATAAACTCTGACAGACGAATAAAGAGGAGAAATTATAAAAAAAACACAAATGTGAACGCCGCTTTGTGCTCCATATGCATATTAGCAGGGTGATGGAGCGAAGGCACTCTGTGTATTTTAAGCAAGTTTTCCTCTGCAATGATCGGGGTGAAAAGAACGTGATAATGGCGAAAGTGAATACCCTTTTTGAATGCCATAAGCCTGTATCTGTATGCAGCCATTGATCGTGTGCCGCTTGGTTTAATGATTTGAGTGTATTTCTCTTTGTGCGAGTGCTGGGTGGCAATCTCGCTCGCTAGGAGGGGTTTTAGAGTGTAGGTTATTTTATCTCCATTTGCGGGAATAACATTGATTTCAAGACGTATTGGATGCTCTTGAGGCTCCATCTGCTGCTTTTGGAGAGACCGTGAAATGCCAAGAGGCCTCTTGAAACAATAAAGTAACATTTCGCTCCTCCTTTCTGAGAGCGTTAACACTTTCTGTATAAAGATGCAAGATTAATCGTATTAGAACTGAAATCACAATTTGAATAGACACAATTAGCAAATCGCAAAGGCTGCAATTTTCAAATTCTCCTCCACCACCACAACCACTTCCACAAACTACAAAGTATCCCATCTTATTCTGCATAAAAACAGCTAACCCTGTAGTTTGGATCTGTAAAAATATGTTCTGAAATGTCATTCTTGTATTAGTTTGTCAGTTCATATTTCAGTCTTTTTATCATTTCTTCTGGATGTGTTAAAACGTGAACTTTGCACAAAATCCTATTATTAAAACATATTGCAAATCTAATTGCAAATCCAGTGCTTGTCAGAAATATCCCAATTAGATATTTTCCCCAAATAGTTGAGCCCTACTTTCTTACACTTTACTGTCTTAAGTGCACTGTAAATGAGTTTGTATAATAAGTATTGTCGTCTACAACACCCTGTGTGTAATTGATATGTAAAGGCTCCGCTATCAGGCGCAGTGATTTGCATTAAATCGTGTTAACTGAAATGATAATGAACACAAAAGGCCTGATGCAAGCAGAATGGCCATCCACAGATGGATGGCTATTGGAATTATATACAATAATATATTAAAGCAAGTCTCATGGGGTTCTCCAGCCTGTGCTAATGTGTTGGCTGCTGTTCACATACTTTGGCCCACATGATATCCTTTCTGACTTCATCCAATGCATAGGGTTTAAAATAAGCATAAGGCTAGTTCCTGGAAGAAGAATGAAAAATATGTTGTATAAGTCAGTTTAAATAATGCATTGGAGTGAGATATAGTGTGATTTGAAGGATTGTTGAGTGACAGCTTGTGCCTAATCCCCTGTGTGCCAGTCTAGTTAGTATGCTGTCCATCCAGATGATTTTAACCAGAGTGCTCATAATTGGCACCTCAAGCTTCAACAAACTTTATTGTTTCCCATTAGCGCTCAGGGAGAGGCTTATTGCCACTAATATATAGATCATTACTGTATCACGGGAGAGGAAAGCAAAAACTGCTACTAACTGTTTTATGAAGATTGAAGGACGAAGAAGCAGTTCACGTCCCATGATTGTCTTAGTATTTATTACACAGTATATAGACCAAAATATGTTGTGACACTGCAAAATGCAAATCGAACTAGAAATGCAATGAATTAATGCTTAAAAATTAGCATGATATTTATTTAACTCAAAACTGAACCCAAATAAAAGATAATAATTAATAAATAAAGTTGTGTCCTCCAAACCTTTCCAGCAAAATGCATTATTAGTTCCCAATGCATTAGTTTATACACAGGCAGCTTGTTGAGAATGTGAATCAGAATGTGTTTTATTTAGAATTTTTTGTATATGAAGGTTGAAAAAACAAAATAAGAAATAAATATTTGTTCAATGAGCGGGAGTGTTTTCTATATTTCCACCTGAAAAGCCCAGATATTGAAATGCAGACAGACTATAATTGACATGCTTTGGGTAATCTTCACCATCACATTGTTGTCCCTAACAACACAACACGTATAAGTCTTTCAGACGTAAAGCATTTTTGTTAACACACAAACTCACTTTTTATTTAACCATCATTATCACTGTGACGCCCCCTGCAAATCATTGTCACGTGCCTGGAATGTCAGCCGCGCTCAAATAAGTGGTTTTAAATGCACGAGGAGGTCGCTGAATGAAGATTGGGATCAGCACTTTCTTATTTTTAAATGGCGGTTCTTTATGCCTAAAAGCCTTATCTGCTCTGGGATCTCTCTGCGTTTAATGTCAGTGATGCAAATGAGTTAACACGAGGCAATGGTGCAGATAATCGAGCACTAACAGTCCGGTGAGTTTGTGTCGGCTTCTATCGCACCTTTACTGATAAATGGCTCCTCTCTAAATCCTCGTACAAAACATAAGAAACACCAGCAGGACATCTGTTTGGATAATTAAAAAGAAAAGCACCTAGCACTCACTCAAATGATTTAAATGATATAGTGTCAAGGCGTTGCTGAAGATGTGGGGAATAGTTTGTCTTTTTTTTTTCTCTCTATCTCTCTAAAAACACGTTTGAAAAAAGTTAGGCTTGGGGATTAGTTTCTGTCACCTGAGAGAGAACACTAGGGATTTATGATTAAAAGTGGGGAAAGAAGATTTAAAAAGTAATGCAAATTAGTGTGATTGTTTTGAAAAACACAATGAAAATATTGTGTTTGACTTATTACAATATTTCACTTCAAGATAAAGTGCTACATTCTGTTCTTTGGCAGTGTTTTACTGTGCTTTTACCTGTGGCGCCTCAAAGGACATGAAGGAAGCACATTATTTTCCTGTAAATGTCAAGTATGATGGAGTGTCTGTCCATGTTAGACCGTTCTTTGAAATGGGAGACGTTCTTTAGGACAGTGGTGCCGGCTTTTATGGCATGTGCAGGATTACTCTATTCTATTCCGCTTTCAGTGCCACTGTCATTACTGCCTTTTACTGCTCCCATCAAATCTACTTGCCACTTCCTACCTTCACAAATATCGACTGCAATTACGGCATAAACCCACCAATGCCTTTTGTCGTCGCCATCACAAATGCAGTCATATAGATACCGCAGCTTGAAGCCCCGTGCTCAATTGTTCTGGAAAAATGGCTGTTCTAGATTTTTCGTAGCATAACAAAAACAGATGAGGCTGGAGCAGGGTGTACAATGGTGTGATGATGTGAGTGTTGTTGTAATGGCGGTGAAAAGCCTGTCCCTCTGAGGAACACTCCCAGGTTGTTACAGCTAATGACTGCTGGGCTTCTCTGTGAGGAGCTGTCGGAGCGCATTTGCTCACAGATTAATATCGGGCCACGAGCCTCTGCCACGCCAAGGCACCACTGGCATCTGCTGGGAACAGAAGACGGGGTGTAACTTTGCAAACTGGAAAGCACGCACTTTTTCTGAATATCAAAGAAATTGTTTTTTTTCCCTCAGGGGTAATTTTTTGTGGTTACACAGGTATGATTAATTGAATAAGTATTTGGATAAAGGCACTATTGTCATAGGTTTGTCCCTCTGTGCAGCAAAATGAAAGTGAAGCATATTTTTAGCATAGTGAGTTTTCACTGAAACATTTCACATGAAAGGATTGGAACAATTGAACTAAAGATTTCCATAATTCCATAATAACTTCAATTACGTCAGAACTCTCAAGGTAAAGACCTTTATAGTGCATTAGAAACCCGTCTAAACTGTGAACTTCGTTTGAATGCTCATAATATAGAACCTACAAATACCGTGTACGTCTTTCACTAACATCAGTAATGCTCATTTCCATTTCCATACTCAGTAGTCTGTCCACCGCCCATACCTCGTTTTTGTGTCAAATGTCCTTCCTAACTAATTTACAGTACCTATACATCCTACCAGAACAAGGACAACATGCTTTAGAACATAGCTGGATTATTATTTGGATGCAGTTAAACAGAGTCACCAATGCTTCATATGAGCCTCATAGGAAATAACTACAGTGCTATTCAATACAATTACCTCATCCACGTCCTTGTTACCACACCAAGAACCCATGTGGTCCAGGCGGGACAATAGCGAAACCATTATCATACCTTTGAGAAGAAACTCATATTTGTATTATTTTTTTGCAATATTCTTCATTACAAAGAAAATAGGGAATTTGCAGCTTAACTAGTGGGAAGCAGCCGATTTCAAAGTGTTTCTAGTGAGCATGTCTTCAGTGGAGAGGCCATAGAGCTACTCTGATGTGTTCCCTTTGAGGTAACGGGGTGGCGGCTGATGATACGCAGCTGGGGGGCCCTCCAGCCTCTCCCACAAACAGCTGTGGGATTTGCACCGTGGTTAACCTAATTTATCCGAGAGCCCTCTTTTGGAGCATTAAAACAGGCTGTTTTTGCATGACATTTTTATTTCATCAGTGGTTGGATATCCTGCCTGTTCACACCTGTGCTGGAACTCTACAGTTCATCAGTTACTCAGCACTCTGTTTTTGCTCTGACTTCACACCCTCTGTCTGATAGTGAGAATGGGATGACATGGCGACTCCGGAGCTCGGGTTGGTGCATTATGAATGATGCTCTCGCACATATTGTCTTTGCTCAGATCTGGGCTGAGGTTCTCTGAGGAGGATAGCTGTCTGTGGCACTCCTGGATCAGCCAAACACTCATCTGCCTTCTAACCTGCAGGCACAGGGACCACTGCTGCCAGGATGTCTCTGTGCTCACATAACTGCAGCTCTGTCACTGTCTACAGATCTGATCCACTTACTATGTGCATAGAAATACAAGGTCTCTGTCTCCTAGTTACTGCTTTATTCTTTCCTGAAGGTTTGTCTCTTCTCTCATATTCAGAGCTTGGCACTGAAGTAAAGACATAGGTATTTCAATATTATTATGGATACATGATACTGATGTCAGGTGTCAACAGGCATGTACATGTCTTGGTTGAGGTTTGAATATCACAGATAACATTAATGGATTGTGGACTTAAGAAGCAGAAACCTCGCTTTATACTAAACCTTAAAGAAGGGGGTTTTATAAATCCACTTTTTGAGCTTTCTACTGTTAGAGACATTCAATTTCTGTGCTGTACTGAGGTCACTTACTGCCAGCTCAGTCCTTGTTAATTTGGCCTACGTCATCAGAGGTACAATACTCCCTACAGTGGAAGCACAGGCAGACTGGACTGCATTAGACTAGTATACATAGCACTGAGTCTTGAGGGTTCATGTCTGCGGGTGCTGGGTCCTGTACTGATGGTCAGTGAACTTCTCCTGGGTTAGAACTCCAGCGTCATGTCTCTTCTCTTCACCTCTTGGGCTGCTACAATTTATTCTACACCATCTACCATGTTATAATTCAAACCTTCTTTTAGTTGGTTATGTGAGACCACTTGTCTTGTTTAACCCTCTTGTTTAAGCCCCACCCCTCGCTCAGCTCTCCCCTTGCAGAACAGCAACAGAACAAAAAAAAAAATGAAATGAAACTTTTTAATACATTATTTTCAGTGAATATAGCATTTTCTAACCAAACCTGCTAAATATCTTATAAAAGTGCAATACCCCCTCTTTAATTGAAGAATAACACACTGTAAATTAGTTTTATTTTAATCAGCTCTTTTTGCAGCCTTTTTTGGTACGAGAAATAAGCTTAAAAGGTCACTACCATAAAACTCTTAATGCACTACAAGTTAAAAAAGTAATCTTAATGTTTATAATTCTAATTCTGTTACTTCTTGTGAAAATCTGGGAGCGGCCCTCGCAGCTAAAGCCAACGTTGCCGCAGAATACACTGAGCTAATACGCAACCAATTTAACAGTGCTCTCCGTTTACTCCAGTGCATCGTCTTTTCTTCTATAATTGCATTTGGAGGAGAGGCCAAATAACGCAGGGAATCTCCTTGATTACAGAAAGCTGTTAGGAGATGCTGTAGTTGGGTCAGAGACGTGCTATCTTCTCCAGCTACGATTAGAAGGCCAGATAACTGAGATTTATTAGCCAAACATCACGGCAATTAATTAGAACGCCTGGCTGCAACTAATCCGGTTTCCACAGGTTTTAGTGGGTCGAACCTCCTTGGTCTGGAACTCTTCAAAGACAAAGTGAAAGAACAGGGATTACACCACATTGCATTAATATTATAGATGCTACTTAATTACTGTCTGCCCTGTGTTAAATATTTATAATGTTAGTTGTTGTTTGCCTTACTGTTTATATACTAATTTACAGTATATACCTCTTGGCAATAGGTGTGGCGAGATGTGCTTTGTGATACTTTTAAACAACATACATAATTGGAAAGACTAAGGGCATTATTCACAAGAAATTTTAATGTATTTTGTTACATAATCAAAACATCGATTTAATAAATATTTATAAAGGGATATCCATGCATCAGGACGTATTGTATCTTGAGGTGCAATACCCAGCCCTAGTGTTGGGGTTAGCGGGGTTAGCTGTGGCTGTAATTCCTGCCTCTTACATGTTAAGCGTGAAAGGTTTAGCTTGCTCCACAGTTCAAAGCCTTCTCACTAATGCTTTTGGCTGCTGGCTTCTCTCCTCCGGCTCCGTTCACTTCTGGTCTGACTTGTCTAGGGAGGGAGGTTGTTGCACCACCAAACCCCAGAAATCCTCTCTGTGTTGTGGGCAAGGCTTTTCATGGTCGGATTCAAACAGCTGGAGGTGTGCTTTACAACGTTTATGAAGGGGCTAGACTGTATTTTGGTGTCTTAGGTTTTACCCATGTTTGTACCCAAGTAGCCTAAATAAGGCATTGTATGTTTCAAGACTTATCCGTGTAATCCCTCTCCAGGTATGGTCCATAGTAAGAAAAAAACAACTGGACAAAATGTCTCCACTCATCCAAGCCGCTTCGTGAGTTCTGGTCAGATTTCTGGTGGACACTGCCTTATATCTACCTGAAGGAAGCTAACTATACTCAAACTAACACATCTGTTTGTTTTCAGTTTCTGTTTGTTGGCTAGATCTTGAACTACACTTAGTGTGAACTGTGCCTGAATCATATTTTCATAATCATTCATGGCCCCTAATGGGTGCTCTCATTTCCATTAGCATACTGGCTACCACTACTGTTTTCCTTGTTTAGGTTTCGGTCTGAGGATGGAGTTGTACATAGGAGATGAAATGATGTCTAAGGCCCTCATTCCTGTTCAAAGATTGATTGTCTTTCCTAACAAAAAACTGCCTCTTTAACTCCCCTCTCAAACCATTTCTTCTTTTTTTTAAATTTTTATTAAGATCTGTATGTCACTATCTTCAAAGGAGTGGTTTGTGGCTTTGAGATTGAGATGTACAGCAGATTGGTGTCCTGAGGAGCTCTCACAAAGGTGTTGGTGCATTCTCTTATGGAGTGGCTGTTTTGTTTCTCCAATATAACACTCACTACAGTCTTCACTACACTGAACAGAATAGACCACATCACTTTGTTTGTGGCTCGGGTTTTTTTTGCAGTTGACAGAATTTTATTTTTCTTTTACTTTGCTTCAAGTCTTGTTGATGTCACACCTGCAATGAACATGAGTCGTCCAAAATACTCAGGTATGTCCTTATGTTATGTCCTTATAATTGATAACCATAATCCACTGGTATTAAGTTTAGAATCCCTCCTGGGTAATGGCATTGCATAGTCTGAAAAGTTGTGAATTATAACATGTTTTAGCAAGGAGATAGATTTTTCCGGTTGTTCAGATACTTGTTGATGTCCTTGTTTGGTCATCTTTCCGATTCCATTAACATTTCAAAGCTAAAGCTTATTTCCTTGATATACACCATTCAAGGTACATAGTTTTGGAAAGAGCATTAAAAACCAAACTACCAAAAACCAAAAGCACCCACATGTCCTACGTGTCTGCAAACATCAAAGTCGTAATGTAAATAAGCTTTTTATATTCAGTGAGACTAAGTAAAGTAAAAACTTACAAAGAGGAAGTTGAAATTTACAGTTGACCTACAAAAGTTTACCAAGAAAGTTATGTGGCATATGTGGGGAAACTTGTTGTTCAGTCAGCTAAAGTGCTCCGTGTCTCGTCACTGCAATCAAAAACAGATTATGTGAAGCAGCCTCTTGCTCTTTTCGCGCTTAAATAAATATAATCCTGGAGTTATGTTCGTCTCTACCTCAGCGACAGACCGGAATGAATTAATTATACATCTTGAATAAACGTTTCAAGTCTGCCAGTTTCCCTCCCATGTGACATTTTATATTTTAATTTCAACCCCCACATCTTCCTCAACATGTGCGCTCTCAATATGGATCGATTTAAAGACTGCATAGAGAGCTGTTTAAGAGACTTTTTAAAATATGGGCACATTTAGAGAAATAAAGCATTCTGTTTTCCTCCACGCTAATTGTAAAACTGAGGTGTAACACTTTTACAATTTGGAAGTTCTGGTGGCGATACTAGAAAAATATGCTGGTTACTGTTTTCAGTTTGGTTTATTGAAAACAGTGTTAGAACTATGGTCTTTTGAAATCTTTTGAAAGCAAAATAAACCCTTTGCCCAAGAGATAATTGCTGTGACCAAACAAATCTCATACTAAATGGCTAAAGAATTGGTTGACTGAAAAGTAACAAAGTGGGCAAGAGCAGAGAGCTGACCAAAGCTGTTTGTTCAAACATTTTAAAGATAAACCATGTTGCATTGGGGCTTTGATTCCTGAGAAAGCCTATTTTTAGCTGAATATTGGGGAGTGGATCCTATTAAAACTCACTCTCAGCCTTCATAACTTTCCACTTTTCACTCCTTGGCTCAAATGTCATCCTCCATGTGTCCATCTGCTGCTATTGTTGACTGCAGACAGACGGCTGACGAGAGCTGTCTGAATGCGGAGCTGAAACGGGCCCTGAGCTGACCGAGGCTCTCTTTAGGCCACTGGCTTTTGGCTAGGTTTTGGCGGGTTTTGGTGGGTTTTGGTGGGTTTTCCTAAGCCACTCTACGGCAGTCTCGGCACTCGACTAATGGCCACACTGCAGCTTTTCAGACGTCGGCAGTTGACAGTTTCTGATCCTTTTTAAGTGAGAGGTGCACATAAAAGCCCTCACAGACCACGACAGCAGTCTAGGCTTCAGCAGAAAATTGTATTTTGAAAAAGGTTTGTGTGAGGTGATTTAAAAGAACACCATGCAGCATTTGGTCTTGAAAATAAGGTGAAAATGATTTTACTGGTAGGTCATGTAATGTACTCCTTTTAAACGGCCTATTCTGATAACCCAACATTTCAGTTTTGAATGTTATAATGGCTCTTCACCAAAACGTACTTTAGAGTTGTGTTTTGTTACATTTGCACACTAATACTGCATGATCTCCTTCCCCAAATCACAAAATATTATGTTACCAACTTTATTAGGTATTATAGTTTTTAGCTCTGTACAAATTTCCTCACTTTCCAATATGCCACCAGATGCAGTTCTAGCGCCCTCTGCTGGCTTTTTGCTTTGATTAGTTTAATTTGAACTCATGACTTTAAGTCTAATGTATGAGAATGGGCACCAATAACGTTCATATGCAGCTTCTGAAGAAAGGTTTGAAGTTAAAAGTCTGTTGACTGAAATGCAAACTCAAACTAAGATATCAACATTATTTTTTATAATTTCTGAAGTATTTTTTTTAAAGTACATCTGACCGAAGTCTGAACGAAGCTTTGCATACTGTTTTGTCACTTGGAGAACTAGGTTACTTACAGCTTCTTCAACAGAACACCACAATTTTTAGTAATGTGGTACTTTATTAGAGCAAAGAACCTGCAGTGTGGAACATACCCATGTGTTACTAAGAGAGAAAATGGTAGAAGTTTGTATTTTACACTCTCATAAATAAATAAGTGCAATAGTGCAATCTCTACAGAGTCTGAGAGGCCTCTTCCATGATATAGAATAGTCTGGACCCGGCTCGCGTCTTCATCTGTAACCCACTCTAATTAATTCCCCTAAGGTATAGAGAAGGCAGAAAGAAAGAGATTGAGAGAAAACAATTTAATCTTGGATAAAAAATGAAAGAAAGCAAAATAAATGAGATGCAGCCAAGAGCATAGAAACAAAAGAGTCATAAGTTTATACCAAGTCCAGATTTGTCTCATTTAATCTCCCCCCTGCATGTGTACACTGCTCAAACCTGGGGCTGAAAACAAGAGTGTGCAGATTTTTGGCTGTGCTGCAGTTGTGTCAGTGTGACTCTCTAAAGAATCCTCCCTCCCCTCTCTCTCTTTCTCCCTCTGTCTTTGTCCCCCTCTCTCTGTCTCTCTCCCTTTGTCCCTCCATTTCTCTCCTTCTCTAATTCACTTCCTCTTTCTGCAACCTTTCTCTCCCGCTCTCTGTCTATCCCCTCTCTCCCACTCTCTCTTTCATACCCTCTCTTTCCTCCTCTCCTCTCTCTAGCCCTCCCTCTCTCTCTCTCTCTCTCTCTCTCTCTCTGTTTCCAGTCGGCTTGTCAGGACAGGGATGTCACACAAAGAGGCTAGAAAACATTCGCTCTGCTCTAAGGTCTAAGGCAGCAGAGTGGAGCTGGTAATCAATGAGAGGTTAAGAAAAACAGAAAAACTCACTTCTGCCAAGATTTATTCTAGCACTTTTTCTCCACTTTTCCATAGCAGGAATAGATAACATTCACATGGTGACAAATGTTCAGATAAGTTACAGTCTAACATCTGTGTCACTCTAAACTTATGTATAATGTGATGGCGTAATAGGACAGTTTGAGCACAAGTGCATAATGAGGCTCCAGTGTGTGCCTCTACAGTGGAATATGCTGCATATAACAGTGTGGCTGCACAGCAGGTGTTTGTTTTCAAACAACAGGCATTTTTCATCTAGTGACAACCACAGTCACTAAGCACTGCTTATGGCACTTTGCTGCATCTCCCCATTTGCATAAAATATCTGGAGAATAGACAGTATTGAACTGCTCTGTGTGCATACGCAGAGACATATTTCAGACTGCCCAGCCCTGGCTGCTGGTGTACTGCAGTGTGCTTGGTTTGGCCGTCCTTCAGTGTTTGAGTCTGTCCCCGAGTCAGGTACACAGGGCTGTTCAGATGGAGACAGCACACCGGGCCGTGCGGCTGCTCAGGACAGAAAAGTATAACTTCAATAATTGGATTATGGCCCTCAAACTACAAAGTTTAATACAGTTGCAATTGTCTCCTATTTTATTTTAAATCACCCAACAAAGAAACATATTTGACCTTGAGCTATTGCTGCCAGTTCTCAATCAACAGTTGGGCTTTGCAGTTCCTTCTGGTCAAAAGTACACTTATAAATATCTGATGAATTTGTTGTGTCCCATGTGAAACTCTGTGAAGACACATCCAACAGTGCGTGCAGGCAAAGGTCATGTCCTCAGCCTCTGTCGGAATGATGTGTGCTGCTTCCTTAGATGAACAGGGGATTGACAGTTAATCACAGGAACATTACACCTGTGGGATGGTGGCAGTAGCGCCCCCTTTGGCAGTCTACTGTCCTTATGATGGTTTGGCCCTATCGCTGTCTGCACTGGATTTATCTGCTCCGCTCTGAGCTGTGGACTCGTCTGGGTCAGGTCTTGACACCTGTCCATCCATCAGCTCCTAAGTCCACAGTGCACACACAAATGGCCTCTCTCTCCTCTGTATACAGTGGCCTGGCCAGCTCCACGTGGAAGAGCTCTTGTCCTCATTCAGACTACAGCACGAAATAAATGTTAGCACTACAACGGATCTGTGGAGCCTGGAAGGTGCTTTGTCATGGCAGGAGAGGAGAGTGGAGGATTTTATTGGGGAGTGCTGTGGGACTACTGTGTGGGTGGACATTTTGTCTGATGGCACCACAGAGCAGGGCTGGCGACTTTACTAAAAAGCACCCTTCAGGATGTCTCAGAGTCCTATTGACATTTTGACGTTATATTTCTGTGTTGTTGTGAGTGTCTGAAGGACGGTGGCTCTGTCTGTGGCGAGCAGCTGGTGATAGTGAAATTGCTTTTCATTTCAGTGCTGTGTTTACACTGCTGTCCTTTCACACCAGTGACAACGTGTTTTAATCGTAGTAGTAGAGGTTTGTGGGAGCTAAGCGCTGCGATCGCTCACGGCTTCTATAGTAGAGTACAAATTGATATAACAGGCCTCTCAGAATCGGGCTGTCGGGATTTTTCTGTTGATATTTCTGTAACACAATGCTCACATGAAGTCAAACTTTAGCATTCTGTACTGTGTTACTACTGTACTGTCCTTTTTTACGCTTACCAATTTGGGTGATCAAGAATCAGTGGGTGCACTGCGGGACCCCATTTATGTAGAAAAAACATTATACTCTGTTCTAACATGAGCATCATATTTTGCATTTTAATTATTACCCTCTGAAAGAATAATTCTTGTGCCCAGTCACCTGGATTGTGACCCTTTGTGAGCACAAAGAGTGATTTAGTTAAGAACTATACCTGTAATGGTGTGGTGAATGTGTTCTATATTTGCTCTTATTAGTATACATTTCAATAATTACAGCTTGCTTTAGATGCATGTAGGCAAACATGTGTGCACAAAGTCTATGCTTTATTTGTGGTGATCCTCATGATTTATCACTGCATACTGATGTCATTATCTTATCTAAACATGTAACGTGTCTGATTTATAGCTACAAAATCAAAGTAAGTTTTGAAAAATCCTGATATTGATCAATCATGATTTTGATTACAGTTTAGTTTGTCTAATATTGAACGCAGATTACAAACTTTTAATAAATGCCAAAAAATCTAAAATCTCTTCTTCTTAATTCTGAACTCTGTGGATCTCTCATAGAAAAAATCTTTCCAGTGTTTTCCTGCGTATCTGTCCAATCGCACAGCTCGCTCCTCTCACCTCTGTCTTGTATACCTGTCTTTTCACTATTGTATGTAAATGCACTGTTTCCTGGCACACAGCTCCATGTGGATTGTTCAGATCTACCTCACCTGTCGTTCATTCTGTCTATCTCATTAGTCTCATGTCAGGGCAGGTGACCGTGCATTATATTCTCCGTGGCTTTACCGCAGGGGCACATCACCACGCTGACATGTTAATGGGATCAGTCATTGATAACAAGCTGCTAATGGAAATCTAATCAGAAAACGTCTCCTGATTGTCTGCACATGGCACTCCAAAAGAACAAAAAACTCAGATTTCATTAGAAGAGCTGATTCATACTGCCATTCAGGGAAAAGAATGTCCAATTTATTCTATTATTTATTTATTCCCTCCTTCATTTCATCTGCCTTTCTAACGCCTGGGGCACGGTGAACAATTCATGGATACATCAGATGGAGCAAGGAACAGCGCATAGGTAGGCTGCTCATTTCTATGCTGTTAAATTTAGCACGGCTCTAAGAGAGAGGCGTACAGGAAATGAATTAATGGAACCCCATTAATTTGGTCTATTTTATCTCCTTCCCCCTGGGCTTTCTATGAGCCAGGACAAAGAAGAGGTCAAGGCTCTGGCCAAGGAAATGTTTAAAATATCCCAAGAGACAAAGTATTAAGGCTACACTTTGTCAACAGCTGAGTTTTATGTATATGCGCTGTCATGGTGGGGATATAGTGGGACTCATGAGGGGATGAAGCCCTGAAGGCACAAATACTGCAGCGAAACAAAGTGGACGAGTTTTATAGTGTAGTGTGCAAAAGCCCCGTAGGCGTCGAATGTAGGCCAGCCATATGCACGGAGTCTCCCACTGCTAAATTTAACCATTCTGTCGAAATGGTGATTTGTGAGCTTTCAGTTGCACTATAATATTTCAGACTTAAAAATCTGGTCTTTGTGGACTTTCTCATCATGTTAAAGTTTTGATTTAATTAAATGTTCTATGCACCTGACTCCTCTGGCAACTTTAGTCATTTCATATTTCACACATTCAAGGTTTGGGTGAATGAAATGTTCTGTAATAAAATGTGTTCCATGTTGAAAAGTGGAAGAAATGCAGAACAAATTGATAACCATTTTATAACACCTTGGACCCTTTGCTTAACGGCCACCATCTTGGTCATGAGTTTCAGCTGGGTGATTATGACTTATATTAGCTCATCAGCTGTCATTTGCATCCATGTTTGTCAAAAAATCTATATCACGATTTTTTTAATGTCAGATCATGATTAATTTTCACTCAGTATTTTTATATTGCCTTTACAGCTACTATCTGGAAGTTTATTTTTTTTACCACTAGATGGCAGATGTGACACCTGTTCCCTCCCCTCACCTGGCCTTTGTTTGGACTCACCTGTGGTCTTTGGTCTTCTGTCTTATGCTTTTACTGTGTATATTCCAACTTACATGCACTTACAATATACATTACACTAAATGCATTTCTGGCAGTCAACTCAAGTGTCTTGTTGGTATGTGACAGTATATTAATTAATATCCTTAACACAACACAATGTGGCCTTACGTTAAGCCAACTAAAAAAGGAATAGTCTTTGTACTTTCTCCGTTGTGCTTGTATAAGTTTGTCTCTATGGGTTGTGAGTTGGGCTGTGGGCAGTGCTGCTGAGTTGTTGGGGCAAAGGTGTATAGATTTTTCCCCGCCCTGAACAGCAGTCGGGTGGGGAGCAGCAGAGAGTGTCAGCATGTCTTTACAAACTCACTCCATGCTCTTTCTCAGCCTACTGACCCCCTGAGACTCACTGCACGCCCGCATCTAGCATCTCAAAACCAGACTGCGATCTACACATTTTAAGAACATGTCTGGACCAAAGAAATAGTGTTTTCTTCAAAGGATTTCTACTTTTGTCTTTTTCACAGGTTCATCTGTTTTAGGGTTGGGTGAAAAGCTGAAAACATAATATCAGTATTTTCTAACAGGCGCATGATTTCGATTCCATCATGATTCATGTACATTACACAGTAAAGCACCATAATACAATTTCACAAAATTAGCATTGTCATAGGAATGTGATTAAATTTTTATCCCCATATCGCCAAGCTTTGATCAATTTCATGTAAAACAAATTATCTCGACTGGCACTAATATTTTATAAATGATTTTTGTCTAGACTGATAAAACTGAAAGCCATTTTACCTAATGGGAAATTAACCAGTCTTCAAAGGCTCATTTTGTTTCATAGGCACAAATGAGATGTCAAGAGGCTTTGACCATTTTGTCCAGACCAACAGAAGTAATCATCAATCTATCTGCATAATGTAAAGGCTTTGTAAACAATGCATTACTGCCAAAAACTGCATTTCGGTAGAGATGTCGGTATTAGATTTCCATCTTGTAGCCCTTAGTTACATATATTCCCAAGAAAAGAGTTGTGATTTTGAACTTTGACTACACTGTTAATGGGGACGCATGCCTCATTGGTATGAAGCATCTTTTTATTTTGGTCCATAGCATCTTTGGCTCCTGGATATTGGGTTTGCTCCTCAAGACGGGGGTTACAATCTGGCCACACGGCTGATTACACCCCTGACCGGCCTTAAGAGCCTCGCACACCCAGGGGCAGGCTTGTGCTCACTTTTCTTGTGGACTCAAACTGTTGGGAGCACAGGGCATTTCAAATAGCCATCGGATGTTACTCTGCAGATGGCAAGATCAGCAGCAAAGTATTTAGAAGGGAGTCACATGTTAAATGGGCATCTTTTACAAGAATTACAAGTGTAAATGGACATAGTGGATGTACTGAGCTTCAAGAAAGATTTCAAGATCTCTGACTCTGAGTTCTGAAAGACTATATTTGTTTTAATAACATTTTAACAGTTCATAGTTTTGTTGGGAGGGCACTATATAATAGTACAAAAGGCAGTGACACTAGAATAAAAACTTCAGATAAATTGTTTTATTGAATGAATACTGGAGCTCTGTTTTGTCTGTTTGGATAATGATTAATATAGGAATAGGTACTGAAAAAGTACTGTTTAGATACAGGTACTGAAAACCAGGTCTTATTCAAGTTCTGGTACCTCCCCAAAAAAATGAAAGGCACCCAGCCCTAAGCAAAAGGCACAGTGTCATTTGTGTTATTATTTTTGTGAGTTTATAGAGGTATAGAGGTAATGGTTCTGCTTTCTCGACTGGTTCTTAAATGTGGTTCCTTTTCAATTTCTTGCCAATGCACAGCTCTAATTTCATTATATGTGAAGATTTATAATTTCTGCTACCCTAAATGTATTCAGATGTGCCATAATTTTATTCATTTGCATTTCTGGCTTCTTTAACCAGTGATAATCCCCTTAATGAGATGCTGATATGAGTCATATGTTAAAGATCCTGGGGCGTATCTATTGGACTGGTACTTGTTGCCAGAGCTGTGGCTGCCACCGCTGTGTGTGTGAGTGTGTGTATGTATGTGTGTGTGTGTCTGTGTGTGTCTAAGGACGAGTGGACAGCTGGTGTGAGAGCTGGTCATGTAGGCACAGGAAGTGTTTGTCTGCTGCTATCCCTGACTGATTTCTGGGCAGTGACTTGAAAAAATAAAAAAAACAAGAAAAAAACAGCACTTCTACTTTTCAAACTCTTTGTCCTCTCTTGAACTTCTGGCGTGATTTGGGTGGCGATACTCTTTGTTAACTTTTCAGCCGCTGGTGATTTTTACTGATTAGCACAATTTGAGCCTTTAGACTGAGCAAATCAGTGAAGTCAATTGGCGTGGCATTTCGCTGGGTTTGACAGGATTTTAGACCGAAATGAGCAAGTTAAACCTATGACTTTCCTCAAAATTATAGGCTTTATTTGACAAGCTTTAAAATGGCGCCAATTTTGCTCATTTGTGACATGAAAGAAATGCAGAGTATTTCACAGTGCTATTATAATCAGACAAAATGAACAAGTATTTCTTTAGAGCTCAAAAGAAACTGTGACACTGTACATCAAATAACAAAGATCGGCACCGCACTGTCATGTTATAAGGCACGTCAAGTAATAAGACATAACAAGAGTGTGTGATGATGCAACACATTTGATGAAACCCAAGAGAAACAACGCACCGCATGCTTTGTGCAAAGATGTCAAGTTCTGGTAAATAATGCATGAGATTTAAAGATCTCTAAATACACCAAAAGTGTTGCTGTCAAGTTTTATAAAAGTACGATTCTGCAATGAAACATCTGGGGTGTGTATAGATTTTATGTGTCATTAAAGGTTTAGGAGTCCACCATCTGATGATTTTATTTCTATGCTTGAAATGTTCCACAGTATGCCTTTACAATCTTTTTACAGTTATTTAAGATAATATGTCTGGACACAGCCCTTTCTACATTTCACATGACGAAGCAATTGTCTAGCTTGCCCACTGACCTTTTCTGAAAATGCTAACATTCTGCCCATTATTTTTAACTATTTAGTACTATTTGTAACTGCCTATTCATACTATTAGCAGGGTTGCGTTTCCACAGATCCGACCTGTAACTTGGCCTATCCCCTGCTGGTCTCCATAAAGTTAAATGTATTTAATGCCATACTGATTATAATTTTAAGCAAACCAATTACATCTTTCTGAACACAAGC
This sequence comes from Periophthalmus magnuspinnatus, assembly GCF_009829125.3. Classification (NCBI taxonomy): domain Eukaryota; kingdom Metazoa; phylum Chordata; class Actinopteri; order Gobiiformes; family Gobiidae; genus Periophthalmus; species Periophthalmus magnuspinnatus. Next base: position 23,883,324 of record NC_047141.1, on the reverse strand, counting down.
AAGTGGCAGACGTTCCATCAGAGGAGTTAAATAATCCACCTTTAAGACACTGAGTATGAACTGGTTAATTGTCATAAAAAGCAGCAACGTGCATCATAGCCTATTTTTCCTCCACTCCTCCTTTCCTTCGTCCTTTATATTTCTCCTCTCGTGCGTCCACTCGCAAGTCTCTCTCTTGGGTAGATCTGGCAGTTGATCCTGAACAGCCTGGAGGACAATTCGAAAGGTCAACGCGAGCCGACTGTTGAGAAAACGGTCAGAAAGGGAACAAGACAACAACTCTTGCTGATGTGGTCTTATCTGGCCAGAGCGCTGGAAGGCACGAAGCCGTCTACAATCACGCCGCTGGTATTTCATTTATTTTCAACTTCAGCCCTCTTTGGCCCGCTCTACTCCCCGTTCCACCCCTGGCGCACACGGCTATCCCCAGAGGCAGAGGTAATAGTGGGGTAGTACATCCAGCTTGAGGCGATGAAGCCAAAGAAGCAACAGTTAATGTCAGAGAGAAGTGAGACAAACTGAAGAGGAGAATGATCTTAGAAATGTCATTGTTGCCACGTTCAACATCATGTCTATACATATTAAAAACGGGATACTCATTCTCATCCTTATGTCTCAAGTACCTCCTAAGCTGTGTTACGGTTAGGGTTAAATTTTCTCCTTTACCTCCAGCTAAAACCTGAAATAACGTATAAAACGTACAAAATAACGTACCCCTCTATTAAAATAATATGTTGAGAAAAGTAGGGTTGTTTTGCATTTATTTACAGTTCTGGGCCCTTAGATAGGATTTTATTTTTAGCTTTTTAAAGTTATTCTTACCATAAATTGTCCGTTATCCAATGTTCTATACTTATGGATTGTCCAAGAACACAGATTAAATGGGTAGATTGATGAGTTGCGCTCAGTAGATTTCATATTTGACGAAAGTAAAATGTATTATTTGACCTTGATAATAAAATAGATACAAAAATAAATTGTGTAAGCATCAGTTTTATTTGGTCTGTCTTAAAATGAGAGCCCTGTTTTGAGTAAGAAGTACAACACAAACCATTATTTTGAAGCATTTAGATTTTGTGCTTTAAATTTGCCACGCTAACACCTGCATCTAAATGATGAAATGTTTAAATGTCACTGGCAAGGTTACGCTAATTAAAAGTTCTGTGTTTTGTTTAAGACTATTTCTATTATCACCCTTCAGGTAGCGCTTGGGCATGGGCTGAAAACTTCTCTCTCTCCTGATGCAAACCTGCTTTATTGATCTTGGTGCAAACGAGGTGCTGCCAACGCTGATGTTTTCACTACAGTCTGACAAAATGGTGCGTGCGAATGAGAAGCGGCATGGGATCACTTTCAATAAATATCACAATTTAAAGGCGCAGTGGGCACAGATCAGGAAGCACATTTTTGGAAATACCTTCTCCGTGAAAAGTGGAATATTTAGGCAGGCGTGAGATGCAGTTAGAGCCGAGTCTTTGTATGTTTCTGTGAGCACAAATCTGATTGGTCAGAGTCAAGATGATGTGCAGAGGTTTTCCTGTACCATATCACACTGGAATGACATTAGGTTTATGAAATTACATCGGCATTTTTCCTCTATTATGTGTAGGAAAGATACTACCCAGCTTTCATTTAAATCCGTTTGGTATGGACTTTAATGAGCGTCTTTCTTAGTGTGTAAATGATGAGAGAACAAAAAACAACCAACTTTATATGCAACGTTTGCTTGGCTCTGTAAGTGAAATATTTTGTCAGCTAAAATGAATAATTATAATGATAAATACAATAAATAATGTGAAAACTCATTAATAATTGTCTGAAATTATGTTGAATTAACCTAAATTCTTCAACTATGTTCCAAAAGTACTATTTCAGCACAATTTCTTTGAAGTTCACAATGTCATCTGCACAGGCCTCATCTGATTATTAATTGATTTGAGAAAAGGTCAGATTGATTGATTTTCTTGGAAATCGTTTGTTGCGGGTCAATAATATCCTCTGTCCAATATTCCATAATGTAATGTCCAATCCAGCATTGACTCATGATGGACTGGGTATTGGCTGCAGTGATTGTGAAGGTCGTTACAATCAGGTGCAGTGGTTGGACAGCAGCTGTGGACAGAGAAAATGGAGTCTGAAATGTGACTTTGAGAAGAGAGGAAACTGAATAAGACACTTTAAAAGACACACGCCCATGAGCCTCCACAGCAGGCCTCCACAAGGACACTTGTTCAACTCCACCTTTGATTCGCCTCCATTCAACCTCTGCTCCATCCAGCTCTGTGTGTGCCGGATTACTCTGAGCTCACCTTCAATGGTGAGCAAAAGGCCAAACGGTTCAGATAGAAAAAAAAGGTGCTCGATGATGCTTTTATGTTCATGTTTTACATCAAAGCACTAGGGCCTTTAGTCATTTAGCCACTTAACCTGTTGATGATTTCTTAGTTAACCAAATTTGTATTAGTCAGTTTTACAGGCATCTGGATGGGCATCTGGCATAAATGCTATTTTACCAAGTATTAAATAGCTGTGGGTTTTTAAAACCACGTTTCAGCTTTCTGTTAATAGGACCTTTCAATAAGACCTTTCATCATTCAAAAACTGTATAATTGTTACTATATAAATGTTATTATATGTTTTAAGTTTTTAATTATTATGGCATCAGTGATACATTTTCTATGGATAGAACACTTGAATTATATCTGTACCATCCAAATCCAATCCAATATCTATTCTACTGTGAGATAGGGCCCCTGGGTTTCATGTTAGATACCGGTCCTGGTCTCCTCACCTATGTGTCTTGACACAGATAGTGTCAGCTACTGCAGACGATGACCAGGTTGCAGTCCAGCAGCAGTTGCTGTAAATTATGACGTGGTGGATCACTCCTAATCTTGTTATGGATGTTCTTTTGCCCTTGGGAGGGGCTTCCATGGATGGAAAGAACTTTATCAGATTTCACGCTGCCCAGGAGTATAACTGAAGAAATGGGCCGTGCTGGAGCTGTGCTGGTGAGGAGGCACGCCTGGCTGAGCACAATATTATAAAACGATTATTAGTTTTATTAAATCATTGCAGATTCATATTTTCCAGCGTCTACCTTTTAATTAAGTTGTAAACACGCAGCTGATAAAAAATGTTGCTGTAGCGAAGCCAGAAATAATAAAAGACGTAATGAAACCAAATCAGAGGAGTGTGCACTTAACTGATTTCATAAAAGCTGACCTGTGTTAATTAAAGTGTCAGAGAATTCTTGGCTCTTTGCCTGTGATGATCATTCTCAGCAGGTCAGTGTGCAGATAAGGAATAATGACAGAACAATGAGACTTATCTTTAAGATGGAGGAAAATTTTCATTTATTTAATGAATACTTCCAACATTGTTTGTTTGCAGGGTTTTACACATGTCATCTCTGTTCTCTACGGGTGCAAACACACAGTTGTGCCTCATGACACTTGTCAGACTAAGGCTGCTTGATTAATAACAATCAAATTCAAATCTTTTGAAAGGCTGCATTTTATTCAGATAATATAATGTCTACACCATTTTTTTTGTCTCCATGTGATCTTATAAGAGAATAATTTGTTGTAAGTACTATATTATATCATGTATTCAATATTTCTTATATAAAAATGAAGCATTCAGTATGTTAATGATTTGCTTTTCAATGTTTGAAAATGTGCAGAATAAACAGATTCTTTGACAAACTGCAAGTTTAGTCACAACAACAATACTAGTATAAAACTTGCAATTAGATTTTTTATTTTTTTTCTCTATAATCGTTCAATCCCATTACAGAAGGCATTTGAGCCTCCATTTGAGCTGTTCTTAAGAAAACCGCCCACTCGCTAGACAAACTTTTGGGAACATTTGGTTTGCTCTCCATTTCATGCTGCAAATGAACACTTACAAAACTCATCTGCACGACTAAATCTGAATAGAGGTTAAAGAAATCTATTAGTTCTAGTATAGCAGTTATGCCATGGTCATCCTTTGAATAAGAACAAGTCATTCAGCTTTTAATAATAATAGTAATATTGTTCAAACACAGAGGACACAGAGAGTTTCATAGACTTCAGGTTGATGCTGATTACTTTGTGAAGGTTTTGGTTGAGTGCAATCACTCCATGACTATAACTGCAAATGGCTCCTCACCAATAGGACAAATCCTTGGATGTTGAAGAGATGCGAGACAGTGCCATTACCTTGTGCTGTCATTGTTCGCTCAATATGGGCAAAGATCTCTACAACATTCTCAAAGAAATAGAATTTAAAATGTTTCTACATCAAGGCAAAGCTAAACTGCTTGCCCTTAAGGTTAAGATGAAGTGTCAGCTAACCTTTAAACTCTTGTATGCTCTTTTGAATAAGTCTGTCTCCTTGAGCTGGCATTTCACTTATTGAATTTTATTTCTATTGCTCAACTTCTCTACCTTAAGTTCTTGGTTATAAACTCCATGGGGACGAGTGTAGGATTATTTAATGTAAATGTCTACTGTTAGAAATAATAATATTTCTAACAGTAGACGGTCACAGTAGCGTTTTAGTAAAGTAAAGCATCAAAATGTAACTAGCTATTACTCACTGTTCCTTTCTCCATCCGTAGGAAATCCAAAGCAATAATTGCTGTAGTATAAATATAAATATAAAATTTCAGGGTAATTATTCACATTTATTGAGCATATTAATCCAAATAAAGTGGCCTGAACATAAGTGAAAACTGTTCCAGTCTATTAAACACTGTAGACTTTCACTCCTTCATCACACTTTTATTATTGCATTGTTTCTTATGATCATATTGTGACCTATAGCAGTTATTAATCAGAAGAATAATATTGATGACTTCTAATCTCAAATCCACCATGACTTTGGCCTTGGCAGGGCTAAAGTACAATATATTTTCTGTTCATATGTCTGTCACATCTCATAAAATGCAGAACCTCTCCCATTTCTTTCATATGTTGGGTCAGAAAGGGCAAAAACAATGCTTCACACATTTATGCCTTGTCCTGCATTGTTGCCGAGTTGACAGAAAGTGTTGACTCTATAAAAGAGAAGGGGCATGCATCCAGGTCTGAACCTGAGCTGAGGACAGTGCGGCCGCTGCACTTTAGGCTTGGCTATTATTTTATAGGTCCCTGTGGGCTTGGAGAGCAGGAGAGAGCAACCTCTGAAAGATCTAATTAAGTGAAATGAAATGAGAGAAGCAGACACAAATCAGAGGTTGTTGACATAGTGCTTGGGGGCAGAGGGTTGTGCAGAGGAGGGCTCTGAACCCACCCCTCCATCTCCACAGGCCACCATTTGACTTCCACTCTCATCCTCACATCATTATGTTAAAGACCCACGTGATAGTTAGTGTTTGTGCATTTTAGGAGATTTTTAATCCGAAAGTGACCTTTATTTTCAATGCAACAAGGGTACAGCATTTTGTTTTAAATTTTGTCAAGTTAGCATATTAATGGATCTTTTTACTTTGATCTGCATTCAAATTAAAGGTGGACTGTATATCAGGAATATTGGGTTTTCTTTTTTCATGTATCTGAAGCGTATTTTAAAATTCTCTTTATGCTAACACCAATATTTTTCTAAGCTGTGCTATTCTCCTGTACTCTTGGGTCCAATTTGTCCCTAGTCCAATGATGATCTAGGGATAAACTGCAGTAGAAATATGAGAGCTATGATGCTACAGAGGTGGTAATAGTATAATAATAAAAAAAAACATGAATTATTTTACATCTCAGATAAATTAATTTTGTTGTTATTTTTGTAAAAGGGAAAAGTTAGTTTGTAAACTTCTCTAAAAAAAAATCTGAACGATGTTGTGGCACCAGCACTGCAGCTGTGGTTGGTCCCGGTCGGAGAACACTGGGACCTTGGAGGACAAAGACAACTGGTTTGATTATGAGAGTACACAGGAAGGACTCCCAACATTGTGGTGCTAATCACGTTAGCAGGCTCCGACTCAAGCAGGACAGATGCTGGGGAGAGGGCAATGGGGTTATGCTATCCTGATTAGAGAAGGCTTTGGGGGGGGGGTCTGTGAATCCTGTTGCCTACCTCCGAGTCACCTTGTACAGGGAAGGTTGCCATCACTCCAAGTCCATTTCATTCTGTGTCACTGCCTGTATTCATAAGATCTACCGCCTGCTGCTGCTGAGCTGATGGTGTTTTTGTATTCAACTTGGCACATTTCTTTCACTGTTATCGTCTGCCTTCACTCAGAGCTGCACCAAGTGACAGAAATGTACCTTTACTTCACATTTTTATTCCAACTGATTTATTCCAGGACAGCTGTAGCATGAAAACGGCGAAAAGAGAGTAGAGACATTAGGCAAACGTGTGTGGCCAGGAGGTGCCAAAGTGGTAACAGCTGCATTTGTGCAGCACCTTAAGCCGCTGCACGACCGACTGTGTTTATAGTGGCACATAATACGATCACTTTTAATGCTCATACTGTTGTGCCTGCTTGGTGTGTCTTCATATGTGTGTGTGGATTCATATGTACTTACTCTTAGATAACTAATCGACCGTACTATGCTCTCTTCCAGGCTCTTACATGCTGGTGAACTCCTCCCAGCATGCAGTGGGGCAGCGCGCTCAGTTGCTGCTTCCTTCGCTGAGTGAGAATGACACGCACTGTGTCCAGTTCAGCTACTTCCTGTACAGTCGGGACGGCCACAGCCCTGGAGCTCTCAACGCCTATGTGCGCGTCAACGGGGGGCCTCTGGGAAACCCCGTGTGGAACGCCTCAGGCTCCCATGGCAAACAGTGGCACCAGGTCGAACTCGCTGTCAGCACCTTCTGGCCAAATGAATACCAGGTAAGAGACCATATCCCTGAGCAACAATACAATAACTATCACTATAACTGTTTCCTATGGGTGCGTTCACTTGTGTCCTTATTGGGTCCTGGTTTGAGCCCAGTCTAGTCCAAATGGTAGGCCTAGGTTGGTCCTTTTCTAGATCTGGTTTATTCCTGGTCTAGTCTAGGATTATCTCTGAATTTAGTCCCAATGAAGTCTAAATTTTTTAACACACAACTATGACTCTTAATGACATTATAAATGACTATGCTACTAATTACTACTCAAAGTTGAAAACTTGAAGACATTAAAATGCTCTTAATTAGCAACTACTGATGTAGTTAAAGTTAAATAAATGTTAGGTTTATAAAGGGATATAATGTTCTTTAAAGGTTCTTTAAAGATCTAAAGGATGAAAAGAAAAAGACTTCACCCAATATAATATTTTGAATGGTGAAAAGTCTTCAATCTCATCTATAAATAGGAAGCTGAAACTCATTAATAGACTAAATCAGCTGTAAATGGTTGTAGTGTTACTCACATTACGATTCGGGGCTTGGCAGTTATGAATGAATGCATGAGTTTCGAGATACACATATTTAGTTTGCTGAGACTGTGCTATATTTTCAACCAAATAAATGCAGCTTGAAAATAAAAATCAAATGTGATATTTTATAATTATATGTTTTACATTCACTGATTACTCATATCTAAGGTTTTCTTTAAATTCATAGCGATCATCTTTGCTTCAGGTCAAGAGGCAAGTTTGGTGTTAATTACTTACATTTGCAATTTAATTAGCATCGATTGCCTCATGAGCATACAGCAGTGCTAGCACCCTAGGGCCCTCTCGGGTCTAACATGAGCTTCCTGGTTGTATACTTGTAGATCTGGCCTCTGGCACTGCTCATGGTATAGTGCTGTAGTGTTCAGTGCCACACTATTGACTATGTTACAGACAGGTAGCCCATAGGATATGCTTCTATTAATCCATTTTCTTCTTTCTGCAAACTCTGCGAAGCTGTCAGAAAGCAATTAAGTGGACTAGTGTGCATTTTATCAAGAACTGTCAATCCTTACAATTTAATTAAATTCTGTTCGGCCATACAAGATGTGACCTTCACTATGTAAATACCACCAATGCTTCGTACATGATATAGGGTGACACTGTGCTGACACTTTATGTGATCTGTGGAAGATATAATTATGTGCAGTTGTTTGTTCAATATCTAATATTCAAAAATAATCATGTTAAATGTATATAAGTATAAAGTGAGTTGTGGCCATAAAAAGTCTCATTGCTGGTCAGCCATTATAATTAATGTACTTTCAACTGTGCTCAATTAAGCAGCAAATTACACTCTTTAGTTAAGCCAGTTTGTGCTGCTTAAGATGATGCTAGCTCAAATTTTTTTATTATCAGCAAGTAACAAAACAAACAAAGGATTCAGTTAACGAAAGAGTTGTTTTTCCCACAGCATTCATGGTTTGCAAATTAATTTTTTGAATCACATGCGGATAAATATAATTAAAAACAAAAAGTGTTCTTTCAAACCACAGGATACTATTTTTCATTATGTAGGTAGCTTCTTGCCCAAGGGTAGTGACACTATGAGAAATGGATGAGCTGCCCACTCTCCAGTTTTGGGAAAAAACTTACAACCTCTACGTCCTGTTTAAAAGTTATTTCAGGTGAATTAATTTTGTATATCCCAAAATCACACTGTTGTCTTGCAGTTTGATCAAAAGGTTCAGTAATAATTTGATAATATGTTTAGTTTATTTGAGCAATGAGTTATGTATATAATATTGTAAACAGTAATGAAAAAAAAAATCATATACAGGCAATGATAATCAAAGTATTAAACAAGAAAATGTTCTGCGGGCTTAAGTGAGGTTAGTGCAGAGCCTTTCTTAGAGCACAGCGTGTTTGCCTTGTCTACTCCTGACGCTACCATGAGCTGCACACTCTCTTGTCTAAGTTGTGTGAGCATCTCAGCAAACAGTGTAATCTGAGGTGAGACTGTGCTATCGTGTACATTTTAGGACATCATAATACTGCAGGAGAACCTAGATTAGAGCCTCAGAGCAGAGGAGTATACAGACTTTAGAGGAGCGGGTGACAGAGGACAACCACGACTAAAATGTGTCTTGACTGTTAATAGACCCACCAATGTATAATTGTCTAGATTATCTTGAAAACAGAACAACAGTTTCTTTTTATATTTGAAGCAAGTTAATTCACAGCCCACACAGTCTATCTCTGAAGATACAGATACGAATCAAAGGAGATTTATGGCCTGACCAAACCCTTATCTATAATATTAATGGATTTCAGTTTCCTGTTTGTAGATGCATTTTAAGGACAAGAATATTTTTGTTTGTAAAAATGTAAACAGTTTTACAGTTTGCATTTCTTTTTTTCATCACTCTGAAACCCATGGATACTCACCATTTGCTCCTATAGGCCAAGTTATGAAATGTAGTGTTTTTAACAGTGATACCCAATATAATCTGCAGGTGGTGGTAAATGTACCAATAACCCTTTGTTTTAGTCTGTGTACATAAAGAAACACAAACTTGTCCTGTAAATGTTACTACAGGTTCTGAAATACAAGTAAAATCCACAGTCACACTAATGCAGAACTCAGCAGAGCAGTTTATGCGGTGGTTATAACTCTATTTTAACAACTCTCGGTAAATAGAAAACTGAAAATAACAAAATCCATCTTCATGCTTGCTTACTTTTCGCCGAAGGCTGTTTTAAGTTTACAACTCAGTTAGCTTAAAGATCTAAATCATCTCCAAGGCAACGCTAAGTAGTTAACCGACAGATTTACTTAGTCATTAAACCCGCAAAGCATTCTTTTAAAGCCTGTGTTAGAAAATTGCTTTCTTAAATCATTGTGAGTTAAAGTAAGTCAATCTTTGGAAGTCAACACACTGGTAGGGATTTACGAATCAACTTTTCTAAAATTTCTAGATTATTGTAGGACACTAATCGATACTAAAACTAGTATCAACACTAGATGCTCAACTAAAAAAAAAAAAAAAAAAAATATTGCACAAATGAGACAAAATAGCACCTTTTCAGAATAGTTTTAAAATTGTCTTTGGCTGTTTCACTTCTATTCCAGTCAAGTCCACATGCTAATATTAAGAAACCACTATTTTTGTGTTGAAAATGTTTTATTATTATTGTTGTGGTTTTAAAATCTGTGTCAAGCCTCTTCCTTAGGACTTATATACTAATAATTGGTTTTGTTCAGTTTTTGTTTGTACGTTTTCTGTATTTTGAACATGACACCCATGAAAAAGAGAGTGTAAGTGCTCTCAGTGGGTCACCCTGTATAAATAAATATAAATAAATAGTATTGAAATTGAGTTTGAAACATTGGTATTGTGACAAAACTAGTGTCATGTGTTTTCTCTAGATGCAATTTCTGTAAAAGCTTATGAAAGGTGTGTTGTTCAAATATACAGCGCTGTTATGTGATCACTCTAAGCCCCTATCGCACATTTGAAGAAGGGGTTTCAGCCAGAACAGATTGGACGGTGAAAATCCTCCGGTATAGTGAGACCTTGAGATGTCTCGATTGGAGATTTTGTGTGTCTGGTGCACTGCCTTGTCGCGTTAGTAGAGGTGCAATACCGGGAGGAGCTGGTTATCAAATATTAAAGATGTTATCCTGCCTGGTAAGAGCGCCAACTAGAGCTGGAGACGTGGGATTTCACTTGGCTTTCTCTCTTCTCAAATTACATAAAATCAAGGTTATCAAGTATTTCAGGTTAGATATTCATACATTTAAATTGATTTGATATTTTATGTAAGGCTTTGTAATTAATCGCACTTTAACTGGGGTCGAGATACATTTCTATTCATCTCCATCGTGTAGAATTCAGACTTTGGAAGAACTATTGTGAGTATCAATTTTGTAAGCCGCTATAGTTCGTTTTTAATAAGACAAAATAAAATAAAGTGAATGAAATTATTTCTTGTCATATTTCCCCCTTTTTCTAGAATTACTGAAGATCGAACATCTTGCCGAGTATTTTATTTCTGGGGCGTATTTAAAAACCCAAATACGTTATGAAAGTAACTGATTCAACCTGTATTTCTAAAAGTTGTTTAGTCTATGGTGAAGAAAGGTGTTTTTAATTAGTGATCTGCTGCGTATTGTTATGATTTCTTTCAGATGTATGTCTCTCTTTTGAGGCCCTGGGCTTTCACAGTACCTTTTGAAACTGCGCTAAAGAGGCTATATTGGTATTCATAATGGCATATTTTATAACATGGACAGCTCTGGCCTTTTCCAGTTGAGCAGCTTTCCTTGAGCGAATGACCTTTTAGTTGTGACTTTTGGGAGGTTATTTACCTATGAGTGTGGCCAATAGTGACGGAGGGCTTGGCGTCTAATGCTTTCTCTGGCTGTGGGGAAGGCTGTGCGCTGCGTTATGGCTCAGATGAATTGTCTTTTGATTTGTATACATTACATAGCTTTTAAAGGCCTGTATCATAGCGTAATGTAATACATCCTCATAATGTGTCTTTTATTTCTGCTATAAATCATTTCATGGCATGCTTTTATTTTTCCCACTCCAGATGATTCCAACATCTCCACGTAGCAATTCATTAGTGAAGGAGAGCTAACAGGGGGTCTCAGATGTACGGAGAGAAGTCGGTATAAAAAACAGAAGAACGCTGTGAAGCTGATTATTGAAACAAATGCATGAATTGTCTGCCTCTTAATCACCCTCGTCCTAATGGAGACTGGAGATGGACCAACAATCAATCTTTCACAGAGCACATTAACTCTCACTAAGAAAGAACACCTTTCATTTGGCCTTCTCTCTGTTTCTCTTCTACCAATTATGCCACATTTAGTCCATGTCCTTGGTTAATTTATACACTATTTATACTTACTATTTATATAAAACAAACAAAGGAACTGTAAGTCTTTGTTTGTAGTGTGTACAATATATGTAATAATAATAAAAGTGGAATTTGCAATCAGAAAATAACAAATGGTAGCATTGTATATGGTTTGTCATACTATAAAATTGTTTAGTTACAGATTTACAGATATTTCATACAAGTACCACTTAAAAGATTAAAAAGGTAGTTGTCTGGACAATGCTTTTGCAATCAATATTTTAGGTAAAAATAAAGTGACATGATGAATTTGGAGTCACTGTTTAAATACAAACAACTTCAGTTCTAGTGTGTGTTTGTTATTTTGCCTTCATTGTTAAGGACTAGCTCTGAGTACACCCTGTGACGGGAATGGACTCTTATGAATTATAGCTGATCAAGCACAACTATTATTGTTTAAGTTATCTCACAGAAAACATGGGCAGAGGTGGTGATTGAGGAGGCATAGGGCAGAGGAGATTAACAGCGCTTAGAACATCACGTCTCTGAACACTATATATAAGATAGAAAATGTCAGAGGAGTCAGAGAGAGCAGGCAGTAACTCATGCCTACAGCGTCTTCAGGGTCAGGTTCAAGTCGAGCCTGGGAACAGACTGAGAAATTTGGCAGGAGGAGATTAGCCTCCACGTTGATCCAGCGGTGGGAGGAGGGCGGGCATCTATAGAGGAAGAGGGGTCACTTTCCAACTCAGTGACCTCCCGATACGCACCTTACATCATGATATACAACTGACGCCACCTCCTCTTCAGTCTGCACTTCTGTTTCTACCCACACTCTTCACCTATGTGCCTCAAAGACTGAAGACTCTGAAGTGTCTTTCTAGATTTTTTTTTTTTTTTTTTTTTTTGCCGACCTCAATCTTTTCACATCCTGTCTGTCTGCAGAGGTGCCTTCTGGGTCTTGCACGGTCGGGGTTGTTGTCACACCAATTGTTGCTGTAATCACATGTATCCCTGGCCTTAAGTCCGCAAGGTGAGGCTGGCTCCATCCTGCTCACTGCGAGTGGAGGATATCTGGGGCTAGAGGTGCCAGAGGTGTTGTTGTTCTTCTGCAAACACCATGGGAATCGAAGAAACTTTTCTCACTTTTGTATTATTAAAATACACAAGTATATATTTTGTAGTGATGCGTATTGGTGAGTTGCTTGGTCTTCTGGTTTTTAACTAGAGGGGTTTGGTAAAATTCAAGTGTTAACCAAGGACCAAGGAGTCTCCAACTAGCGTTATTGACCCCTAACAAGGCTAAGTGAAAGGAAATAATATGAAAGATCTTAAATTCATGAAGGCTGGATTCAATTTGCTACTTGCATAGTCAGTGTCATGTCACCCCCAATCGGTTATCAGTCAATATCTAAAAAGCTTGGTATAATAACTCAGTAAATCATGTGACAAAAGACAATGTACTAAATTAGTCACTCTTTCCTGCAAAGAAATGGCATAGTTGTTAAAAAAATCTCCATGTTAACTGCAATAACAAAGAATTTGCTATATGCTTTATGTAGCCTTTCAAATGATTACCAAGAAAATATCAACCATGTTTTTGTCTACCTGTTGGATTGAAAATAGGAACCATCACACTACTATGAAATAAAGTTGAGTGACAGATATGAATCGTGTTTTCATGATTAATTTACCTTGTGATTATCATAATTAGACTTTTAGTTGTCGTGCAATTTTCATCTGATTGCCATGCTATTACTGTGCTGCAATGAAAACAGCCACCACTAAATCTACTAAACCATACAAAAAACACATTTTTTCGATCAAATGTATTATTTCCAAACATTTGCAGATAGTACTCTACAATCTTCTATTAAGTGTGTGTTTTAATTGCTTTTGCGGTATGATATCCACAATTGCTTGTAAACAGAAAACCAGTCAGAAACAGCATCCAGTGTAAGGGCATCTGTGCGAGATCCTGATCAGAGCCGCGGACATTATCCATGTTGTAATCATGTGGTCGGAGGATTATGAGAAACAATAACTCAAAGCCGGCCTTCGATCAAACTACTCGATGGAAGCCTGTCCTTGGAGCATCGAAAACAAACATCCCCCCGGAGCCTCATAACTCTGCACCATTATAGAGCATGGTGATTCGATATTGATTAGGCTTCGCGAGAGCCCCCCCTTATGCAGCTTATTGTTCCAGCAGCGTGCCGTGTGCAGTTTAGCCATCCCCCGGGCCCCATGTGCACACTGTATTATCTGCTCTTATAGCCTCATCGCTGGCTGCACCCAGAATGTCCAATGCACCTCACCACTTCAGAACCGCATCGTGTCCTCCTAAATAAAGGTATTATATTTCCAGGCTCTTGCAGTCTGAGACTAAGCAAAAGCAATCTCTGTTTAATGTTTTTTTTAGTTCTTCCATCGTCTCCATTATTTTGGTTTCGGGTCAGCAGATGCGCAATTTTGATGTATTTCATGGTGGGATGTACAGTATTTTAGCTCTGAAGTGAAAATTTGTGCCTCAAATTTGATGTTTTAGAAGCAGGATTTTGCATTATATTTGCTATATGTTTTGTTCAAAATAAAGCTAAAGTAATATAATAATAACCCTAATCAAACTTTGTAAATTCACATCCTGTTCAATTCTATCTCAGTTCTTAATCTGGGAATTCAATAATGCTCTGTATCCCTAAAACACTGCAGAGGAGATTACATGTTAGACTGGTAGCCATAACCAACATTATTATCTTCTCAACTCTTCAGTGATCATTTTTTTTCTTGATAAACTGTAGCTCTTTCAGATTTTTTCCTCAGATGTACAATGATGGCTTTGTTTGTGATTATGTCTGTCAGGAAGTCACAACCCTGCTATATGGCTGCTATACTTAAGCTTTGAGTGGTATAGGATAATCACAAGGCAGTTACTTCAGTCATCATATTCACTTTACTTTTGCAGGTGCTGATAGAAGCCACTGTTTCTCGGGAGCGGAAAGGCTACATCGCCCTAGATGACATCATGGTGGTCAACTATCCCTGCTGTAAGTGCCGCTTCTGACAATGAATGCAATTACCAAAACTGCAGAGAAAACAGGAGAGGGAGAGACCAAAAAGGTCCACTGGTTTGGAGGTAAAATGTAAATGAAAGTGGAGCATAAATAGGCAGGAAGGGAAGAGTAATGGCTGATCGACCTTTAATATTAGCACTGCAGAGAGGCCCAGGGCATCCCATACCACCAGTGGCAATATTAAAACACTGTGACACTCAAATGCCAACTCATCTGAAAGCACACACCTGCCTTTGTGCCTTCGAGCCATTTTTGACAGCCAAATGTATGTGTTAATCAGTCCTGCTAGTGTACTACATGCAACTTTTCTACAAAGGCATTTCTGCATTATTCACAAGGCGCAGTGCATCAAAGCTCATGAAAATGCATTCTCTTCAGGGTATAACCTCTGACTCCCCGCCGCGGTAAAGCTGTGTGTGTCACTATTGAAAAGAGTATGATTTCAGATCTATTGCCCTGGAGGAGTGTGTGTAAAACATAAGCACCCCCAGAGTTTAATACAGGACCAGGTCTGGCTATGTCACAAACACTGAGAATGCACTGAACATTGTGCTGAACAGGAGGGCGCTTGTCAGGTCATAGCACGTTTAACACCTCCAGCACACGGCTACAGTTGGTAAGTGACTGCAATAAATGATACAGGCTTCACTGATAGTTTAGTGCTTACTAGCAGACGTGTTAGCTAGACTGTATATTTACACCCCTTGTGGATGAAATGGCATTTTAAAAGAAGTCATTCGCTGCCTCAGTGAGAGCTGCTTGTTGGTAGTTTATAGCTTGCGTCTGTACGTACATCGCTCTGTCGGCCTCTCCGATCCTCTGAGCTACAGCAGATGGCTTCCCCTGAATGCTCCCACTGTGGCCATTAAATAATTAAGGCTCTCATCAAGACCTGAGCATGCCTTATGATATGGCACGAAGCCAGTCTGAGTTACTTGGCAGAGACCAGTGTGAAGAAAGAAGAAGAAACCAAAAGGAGGTGTTGCAGTAGTGCAACTCCAACAAACCATTATCAAATCAACTCCTTTTGGGGTTCTTTGTTCAAGTGTGCACGACAGTTAGGTTGTATTCTCCTGGGTCTCAGTCTTTGACTTTATCTGTTGCGGTACAATGAAATATTTATCTCACTAAAGAGTCTGCAGGATAAAATTTGACACATTTAGCTGTAGTACCACGCACTGGCGCCAAACTTATTGTGTGCGTGTTCACACTTAATTCACTACTTGTTTATGTTTGCTTCTCAGGCACGAATATGAATTATGAATTAACCTTAGGAGGCAGTCACTCAAAGGAAACATGGCCTCCTGAGGGGCCCTCCCCGTACTCTACTTACTCTAAGTTCAACAAATAGTCATCTCCCCCTCATCTCCCCTCATCTCCCCCTCATCTCCATAGCAGCGCAGAAGGCGAGATCAGTGAAAGCCACACTTATTCTTTTCCCAGAAGCCTCAGCGCTTCCATCTTGTGCTGTCAGTCAAGTGGAGCGACAGGCGGACTAGTCCTACCCTGTGTCTGGGGGAAGGCAGGCGGCGCTGCCATGTTTACCCAGATATTTGGCCCAGCGGGGGGCTGTGTCTCGCTGTGCTATTGTTAATCACCGAGTTGGGTGAGAGGGCTACACCTACACACTGAGTCACTGGCACTGCCGCTTGGCATGCTGGGACGTTATTAGTCAAAATATGGTGTGCTGCTTTACTGGTAGTCTTTAGCAGATACTCCCACATTCAGCTCATCTATAGTCTTCAGTTGTCTGTTTGAACTCAGTTTTATAATAGACATAGATTCATCTCCCCCACACACATTTACTCACATTTACACACATAAAACAATATATAAGAGTTATATGAGATTGTATGGATATGCTCTACAGCACTTTCAATAGCAAGAAAAAAATACTGTTAAAATGAGCTGTAACGCAGTGAGAAAATACCACTGTGATAACTCTACAGATGATGTGATGATGGGATGAGCTTGTATAGAAATGTATTTAGCTGAGTTTCTGCATATGAAAAGGGTAAAAAACAACAATAGAATGTCCATTGTGTAAGCGTCTGGCTTTGTGGGCGTCCTAAAGGTAATAGAGTCTTTTGATGTGTGTTTGTGTCTGTCTTTAGATAAGGCGCCACATTTCTCCAGGCTGGGAGACGAGGAGGTCAATGCTGGGCAGAATGCCACTTTCCAATGTGTGGCGGCTGGAAGGTCATCTGAAGCTGAGAAGTTGCTGCTGGAGGTGAGGACTTGCGCAGTAAAGAACAACTGAAAAAACATAGAAACTTCCTTTTAAAACATCTATCATCAAATGTGCAATGTGACTTTTTCCCATCTGCATTACCCCACTACTCCACTATCACAAAAGATATGCTGTGTTTGAATAGTGTAATGTCCCTAAAGTAATCATGTTTAAATAGAGACTGGTAACCTTGTTTTTAAGGCCACACACGCCTTGAAGTCTCCTCTCTTTGCCTATGGGAAGTTAAACAGCTTACAGGGTCAGAGTGGTTTTCTCTTTATTCAGAACACGTTTAATTATCAAACTTTTTATGTCCCTTTTCAGACTTGGGTTCACTTACTTGCCTTTGAAACCAGCTCACACTGGCAATCTTTTCTTTAAGCTGTTTATTAAAAGACTCTTATCCATTGTGCTATAAACATCTTTCAGTTGGGGCTGCGGTTACTTCAGCACTGACTGCTGTTATGACTGTCTTAACGCCATAACAAAGAAGGAGACCACTCTGGAGTTAACATGCTCAAAAATAAGGTTTAATTTACAAAGAATGGTGAGCGGAGAAAAAATATGGGGTCATAAGTATGTAAATATCAGTAGTAATATGGTGCATGTAGTGAGATGAACAGAATTTGTGTACGATATGAATGTGTGTGTAAAACAAAAAGCTAATCTCAGACGTGCGTGGAGATGGCAGCAAATGAAACTGGGACAACCGACAGCACGGCGAGTCTAGGCAGGCCCGACGAGAGCGCGGAGGGAGCACGCATGTTGTCGTCGGCTCTTTTATAGTATGTTACTGGCGAAGCAGCAGGGTGGAGCAAGGAGAGGCAGAGGGGCAGGAGGACAGGAAAGCACAAGACGCCCCGTAACACTGCACAGGCCACACACAGACACTGTTAATCGCATCTGACCTTAAGCAAACCACAATACTACGGACAGTGAAGACGATGACCGAAGTTATTGTGTCAGCAGTGCAATGTACGTCTGATTACAATTCATGTTCAGTGTCAGACTGTGCAAAATATGCCAATTTGTATAGTCTGTACGTTTTACATACAGTATATAATGCAAAGGTAATAGACTATTAAGAAAAATACATTTATTATGATTAGTATCTTTTTACATGGTGAAATATATAAATACCATAGCTTAAACAGAATCTTATAGAAATTTGGGGCAAAAATAATTCATAATGCTTTTAAATGGTTACATATTGTGCCTTTGTTGTTTACCTGTAACAGTTAGGAGTAAAGTCAATAGTTCCCCCATCTTGCCTAGTTTGAATGTGATATGTGAGTGAGTGTTGGTGATAGTCGGTGAGGCTAATGGCACATAATTGTAAAGTCTAATGCATTATTAGGTCAAACAAAACAAAAACGTTTTTGAGTCTTTGTAGTCATTTTTTACATGATTGTCTCTAGTAGTATGGTAATAGACAGATTATCTTAACAGTCATTGTGAAAAACAATAACAACAACATTCTGAGTTTATGCCTAACTAATACTTTGAACATTGTTTCCTTGTTCTTGTTGACATCCTCACACATACACAGTCCAGATATGATTTTGTAATGGCTAACGATTTTCTCATTTTCTGTAGTTTTCAGTTTGTAGCTGCAGAACACAAATCACAGTCTTTTGCTTGTATGTGAGGTGTGTGTGGACTGTGCTTTTTGAAGGCCCAGAGGACAGTGACCAGCACAACCTAGAAATCTCTTTGTTATTCACAGCGTGCTCCACATGCTTGGGATTCACTTAAAACAGCTGCATCAATAGAACGACTTTGAAAAATACGTGGCCACCATTTCACATGATGACAATGGTGGCTTGAAAACATGGGGAAATATGCCAGACTTGATGTGTATTTGTGTGCTGTGTGGAGTTGACAAATGCTCAGAGTTTTAATGGTGTGGAACAATGTGAGAAATGCAAAGTGCAGCAGCACTGAGGTGCAGCCCACGACTTTCATTTGAGGCTGTCTCCAGTTTTCCTCTGTTCACTTTACCCACTCTCTTTTGGCCCAGTGAAAAGGCAAATGTTTACTCTAAATAAATGTATTTTTGTCTACGTTGGATCAAAACATAGAAAGAAGATTTAGGGATTTTTAGGTAAATATACTTAAATATATACTTTGAAATAAAATCAAATCATAATACAATTGCTCAATACATCAAACATCCCAAATGAAACAACAACAACAAAACAACGTGCTTTTATTTGAGTCTATTTTTTGGGCTAAAAAGTTCCATACTGCATCTTTAAATAACTCCACGCTACTATGCAGTGGCTCTTCAGTATGGTCGCTTGGAGGAAAGTGGATATTGACAACTTCCATTAAGATCTGTCATACATTACTCCTAATGACTATTATTTTAACAAGATTACTTTGGTTATTATGAAAGGACATCAGATTGTCATATTGGCTGATTAAATCACAGAGCACTGAGATGGTCCTGCTGTTCTAATTAAAACACACACAAATGGACAATTCTCTGTTTAATTATGAGGCACTAATAAAAAACTGACCCAGCTAGGATTCATTTAAATGTATATTTTATTGTTAGCCTGGTGGATTGGGAGCGTGTGTAATATTAAGCAGTCGTGGATGTAATCGTGTATTTTTATGTAGCAATTAAAATACCTCACGGCTTGTTCACAGTGTAAACAACTGTGTATAGACCTTGGACACTATTCACATATATTGAGCTTGTACTTAAATTGGGCACTTAGAATAAATATGTAACTACAGTTTTGTATTAGTCTTGCGGTTAGAAATTTGAATTTAAGTACACAGTTTAAACACACCCAAGAGAATTTAAATGAACTTCTGAAGTATAAGCACTGCATACTTTTCAGAACATTGTTTTGTGAAGTTCTCATTGAGACAGGCTATTTTATAGTTTTTGCTTACAATACATTGCCTAAATAGCTGCCGTCTACATACTTTGGTCATTGTAATAATTTTTGGTCATTGTAATAATTCGAATTGTGATTTGGTTTCACGCTGCAACCCTCTGCCTCACCAATGTTTTTCTGTAAAGGCAAGAAACCATATAGCAGAAGGCCGACTCATTTGAACAATAAAACTGTTACATAAGGCACATCAGCAGCACCGAAGATCAGATCTACTGTGACATTGCACAGCAGGCTGGTGTGTGTCCACTGTCTGCGTTTGTGTGCTCCGTGTCATTCTGTGTGCATCGAAGAGAGACTATGATGACCTGTCCTATTTTGTCTGACCCTGTGCTTTTTGCTGTTTTTTCAGAGACACAATGGGGACATTTTAACCAGTGCGTCCGTCAAGCACCTCAGTCACCGGCGCTTCGTGGTGTCCTTTCAGCTCGATGATGTCCAGAGAACAGACCAGGACCTTTATCGCTGTGTCACACAGTCTCCCCGAGGCTCCGGAGTCTCCAACTACGCTGAGCTCGTGGTTAAAGGTAAGTCACTGTAATGCACTGTGCTCTTTGCTATTTATCCTCTCTGCTTTCTGGCAGCACAAACACACACTACATTTCTATTTGGTGTTCTATTTATAGTTTTTATATTGAATAAAATCAAATAAATTCTTGTGTAGTGTGTAATTTCATGAAACAAATTCAGTTCTCACTTTAGTGGAATAGGAATCCATTCATGTATTTATACTTGTGTGGTACAGTGGTCAAGCAGTGATTTTCCAAACACATTTTTAAGTGTGATTTAAAGATGTACTGTGTAATCTTTGTGGTGGGGAGTCATCATGGGGACTTGTTTTGCCTGTAATGTTCTACAGTATGACATAAAAAAGTGACATAGCGTACCTTTAAACTTAAGGACCACTACTAAAAGGAATGGTAACCAATACATCCATTACTAATATTAAATAGTATTCAATAATTCTGGAATGAATTAAATCTATTTGGTAATATATTTGATAAAACTAATGTACCTTTGAGCATACTTTAAAAGCATGAAAATAGCTGGTCAAAAAAATCATGACAACAGGGCATCATTCAGTATAAATGCACAGTCCGTATTTTTTCTAAATAAACCTTTGCTTTATCAGCGCCTTAGTACCTCAGACAAGTGTTTTGGATGACCAGTGCGATTTGGCCGGCATGTGTTGTCTGAGATGTCACAGTTGTCAAATAGCCTTCTGCTGCTGCTTCTGGAGCCACACTCAGCTCTTCAGCTCTCTGTCAAAAAGCTGTTCACTTGACTGGGACTAGTGCCGGCCCTGTCATATCATGTACCGCAGATGGTGACCTCACTCCCATTACTCACTCCCAGCCTTCATCCTGACACCTCTCTGACAGCATAGTAATGGCGTGTCCGCACGATTCTTTGATGCCATAACAAACTCCATCCTGCGGCTGTCCACCAGTGAAAGAGAAAGTGAGGCTAAGAACAATGACAATCTAATGGCTTCTATCAACCTAATGGTTTAAAGAGAAGTCACTACAAGAAGTCACAAGGCAGAGGACTGTTCATTCAGTATGTGCACAAGTACTTCAACTATGTGTCAGTATCAAACCTTTCACCATGTTTGCTTTGCCAGGCTTTGTTTCATGTCCCATAATATGTTATTAAACTTATTTTGCAGTTATTCGATTTCAGTTGTTTTTACTGCTCAGAAGTCCCTTGAAACTTGGCTTTGTGATGCCACCTGCTTGGATATAGATAAGTTTAATGCCATACTGTGTAGCACTCCGGGCAAAGCAGTAAAATCTACATGGAGGCAAATAGTTGGTTGACCCTCCACCAGAAAAATTACATAGTGCACCTAAGTATATGCAGTACATTCTTATGCATTATACTGTGAATAATTGGAAAGCGTTATGAAATGAAATTCAATATGATTCAGAGTAAGAAGACAATTGAAGTACATTTACATATTGATTCAAAATATATTCCCTAACAAGGCTGTAAAATAAAAAAAAAAGATAAAGTTCTCTATGTTGTACATAAAGGCTATTGTCCTTGTGGCTGCTACCTCTTTCCTTAGGAACAATTACGAAAGATATTCTATTTTTGGTAGCAGTCAATTACTATTCTGAATTGCCAATGGGTGTGATAATGTTGCAATATGTAAGTCAAGTGGTTGTAACCCTCCAATCCTATCTATTTCTGTAGATTTAGTCTGATTTCCTAATAAGACTGTTATAAATCCTTCTCTCCCCCACTACCCTCCTATAAAGAGCCTCATCATTTCTACATTGATGTGAATCTAGTCTGCAGATTACATGCCCAAATCACTATGTAACTATTTCAGTGGTCCATCGAGAAAACGTAATGAATAAAACATTCCTTCGCATATCACTCCCTACATCTCATATGCGCATAGCCACTGTTACAGTTTTGCTTTGGAGCACTTTTTAAGATTTCTAGGTGTTGCAGCCTCTTGACAATTGACTCGTTAATTAAACACTGAAAGCAATGTTTAGTTTCAGAGAAAACTTTTTGCACCGTGGTATATATAATGAGAAGAGAAAACTAATAATGCACTCAAATACGGGTCAAAAAGGGTGCAAATTAAAAACTTAACTCAAAGCAAGTTTTTGGCTTATTCTCAGGATTGTAAGCTAAAAGAAAATAAGTGTCTTCAAGCCCCACTGGTTGTCTGCACTTGTGGGTTCGATTCAGTCTTCTCTAATGAATGCAAGCGATGACAGCTATAGAACTGGAAGCAAAGAAAACCCAAATGAAAGTGGTACAAAAAAGAGGTGTGACACTGGGGATGTTGAGAGCTTTGAGAGAACCAACCATGACACAAAAGAGGCGTATCCCATAGTAACAGAGAGCAGAGATTAGTCACAGCAGTGAATTTGGGTGTTTCTCAAGCGTTATTTGCATTCCATTTGTTAAGCACATGTCACCTGTGTTACGAACTTTAGACTTGTTCACCACTCATATTCACAGGGTTTCTATAATCAGTATTTGCAGTATTTGGTGGGAAAAAAATATACAGATGTTTTGGTATTTAAAATAAGTAGTTTGATTACAGAAATGTAGCAGGTTTCTGTACCATTTTGAGATGTCGATGCCACTTTTGTGTATATGTGCTTTGTGCTTCATATGAAAGAGCTTTACTTCAGATCTAAAAATGTTAAAGTTTCAAGGTTTGTTCAGTCTCCTCAGCGAGATATTGGAGTGATTGAAGTATTTTTTTATTTTCTCCTTTTGAAATTCTGTGTTGGTACTACATTACACCTTCTTTTGATTCTGCTCTGTGTGACTTTTACACTGAGCTGTATGACAGATCCTCTTGGCTTGTTAATAGGTATTATCCTTGCTTTGAATAGATAATAGCTTGTAAAGCCATCTATATCTGCATTTGAAATCAGTGTTTTTCTCGAATTCTAAAAGTGGGTCAATAACTGTAACATATCGCTTAGTAAAACTTTGGTATTTTTTCAAAAAATAAAATTTCTAAAATATCCAACTTTCCATTTGCTTTGACAGTGCCCCCATCCCCCATCGCACCCCCTCAACTGCTGCGGGCCGGCTCCACTTACCTGATCATTCAGCTGAACACAAATTCCATTCTGGGAGATGGCCCTATTATCAGAAAAGAGATTGAGTACCGGGCCAGCCAGTCGCCTTGGTCTGAGGTGCACGGAGTCAACATGGTCACCTACAAACTGTGGCACCTGGATCCAGACACAGAGTACCACATCAGTGTACTGCTCACCCGGCCTGGAGAGGGGGGCACTGGACCCCCAGGACCCCCTCTGGTCAGCAGGACCAAGTGCGCAGGTCAGTGTCCACTAAAACTCCTTAAGATGGTTCTTTCTAATGCATTTGTGCCCCAGTCAAGGACTGCTCTCTTTCTTTGGCAATAGACAAGTGTCTTCCTTTCTCATGTCTGT
The DNA here is from genome assembly GCF_009829125.3 of Periophthalmus magnuspinnatus. Classification (NCBI taxonomy): domain Eukaryota; kingdom Metazoa; phylum Chordata; class Actinopteri; order Gobiiformes; family Gobiidae; genus Periophthalmus; species Periophthalmus magnuspinnatus. The sequence goes on along the minus strand of NC_047141.1, from coordinate 23,859,498 downwards.
TGTAAATGTAAGTATTTGAGACAGTTGTATTATCAACATTATCTTTTCATTATTATTTCTGTTATGGTCTCTATATAATATACAGCATACAGCCATGAGCAATTAGCTAACTACAATATCAAAAGTGGCCTGAAGGAGCCACATGATGACACAGCAACAGGGCAGGGCACATAGAGACTGAAAACAAGCTTAATTGTCCAGATATTTTTTCCTAAATAAATTTCTAACAATACTCAGTGCATCACAGTGTTTCTAACAGTGCTATTGGCCCTTGGTCACTTAGCTTAATAGTGTAACCTATGATCTCCAGTACTAGTCGCATAGACATAAACCTTTAATTGTGTATCTTGCTAGTCAGTATGCTGTATTTAAAAGTTTCCTTCTCTTATAGTTTGTTTTATGCGAGAGTATGCTTTCTTTTGTCTATTCTCTGTGGAGAGTGGATTCTAAAAAACAGACTCCATCTTTGTACTTATGGGAATTACTCTGAACATTGTGTAGGAGATGCAGCCCCCCAGAGACTAGGAAAAGTGAAGAGCAGCATGTTGAACACCTGGCTTTGTTGTAAAAACACCAGCACACAGCATATGGCTGCAATTCCACTATCCAAATCTCAAAATGCACTTACTTTTACTAATGCAGTATATATGTTCACTTTCTATTTCCTCTTGCTTGACTGAAGCATATTTAGCTGTTTTGGACATAATGGTTTTGAATTTTTTGGACAATTGCCAGTTAATCACACAAATAAGCCATTGATTATATTTAATTTAAGTGGAATACCTCAGCCTTCTGCTTGGCACTTAAGACCGTGCTTAATGGGGATGGGTAGTGAAATGGAGCGGCCACAGGGTGTAATTTCAGATAGTCCTGTACTTGAGCTACATCTGTCAAGATAATCTGTGCAAGTATGTACTGAGAAATGTACTAGGGCACTTATTTTCAAAAGACATTTACTGAGAGAATCTTTGAACTTGGGAGCTAAGGACAGAGAGAGGAGGATAATTTGAAGCTCTTTCTACTGCACTATTGGACTGATTGGCATTTTGATTACACAGAATAAACAGTGCATTTATGAGCAAAACAAAACATTCACAAACGAGGTGTCGCAGATGTAAAATCATTACTAATTGCTATTTGGCATATGTTTATTCCTTTGCAATTTATTGGCACAAATGTTACAGACTTGTTTATTTGCAGTTTTCTGAAAAGTTACTGTTTACAAGCTGTCCAAAATTCAGAACATTTTGAGACCTAGGGCAATAGGAAAGTCAAACCACTTTTTTTCTACCAAATATATGTGGTCATTGGGAGTAAAAACACAAGTAGAAAGCCAACATCACAGCCCCCTGCATGTGCACCGTCCCACAAAATTGAAAGCATTGTGTTACCCAAAGGCGCTATGTGGATTTTGTCTTCCACAGTTATCACTCTTTCTATGCCCGGTGGTCTTGTCGGGCCACACAACATCCCCGTGCTCTCAAATGACATATTAAAGCTACTCTCCTGTTTCAACTGCTATAGACACCCCTCATTCATCAACCACGTATACCTCTGCGAATCCCCGCACACGGTTCAAACCTCAAACGAAAATCACAACCAAAAGCAAGAAAGTCAATACGAGTGCTGCGCTTATCTCTGCAGCATATTTTAAGAGAAAGTGAACCAGCAAAAGAGTATATTTGACAAGAGTGGAGTTACAATGCAGAGAAATTGCCTTCACAGTTTGTGTCAGTGTTTGTGAAAGTCGCTAAACTCTGAATTTAATGATATATTTGCATTTCAACCACTGTGACATTAGCTTATTCAGCGAGAAGGGAGAGGTAATACTCCTGTGTCTGCTGGAGTGTTAAAAAGGGCATTTGGATGGATCTGGTTCAATAAAGAGCAAGTGTAGGTGAAATTATTTGTTACAGATGTGGCTCTCCTGGGTTTTTCCATCCTTGAATTTGTTATAAAGTTGTGCTGTATAAATATTTAGCAGATTTTCCATGTTGTCTGGTATACGCACTCACTCATTCTAGCGGGTCTTATTATTGTGTTAGAATCATTTGCAACAACACGCGCGTTCACCTGGAGCAGCTCATCTCTGAGACTCTCCTCGGCACCTGGTACCCAGACCTCCCTGACCCCGCCTTCACACCATCTGCTCCGCACAGGCTCTACTGACCCTCTACCCCTCTGCTCCGCATGGCTGTCCCACTTCACGTTAGCCCAATTTGTTTTAGGCGCAAGGAAATATCAAGTATATGGCAAGAATCCAGGAAGCAGAAGGGTAATCTGGATCAGTGTAAACCAAAGGGAATTATTCTCTATCATTACATGACTTCTGTGGTCATGTAGAGTAAAGTTCGTCCCAAAAGCATCGGCCTTGATAACTGGATTTGCTGTACACAAACGCGTTGCCGTCCTTATGTAGAGGCTGTAAAACTAATGGCCGTGAATGTGAACATGCTCTGTGCCCGCTACAATGGCTGTCCAGGTGTGCTTGATGAGCCATTGCTGTGATTATCAGCACGCTGCATTAGCACAGCTTGAAGCCCCTCAAGTAAATCACAGAGGAGAGGCGAGCATTTGTTCTGCAGGTGGTCCCCAAACTATGTTAATGGGCCTCCACCTGCCGCTGGGTCACTGCTCCTTCTGGAGATCTCCTGCTACAGACAGCCAGCAGTGAAGTCGGATTAAAATTAGCAGCATTAGAAGCTCAAGTGGTGCGCCTCTGCTGGCACGTCATTTATCATGTCTTCCTCTCTGCGCGTTTGGGTGCCTTGGATTTATGTGATGCCTGTGTTTTCATTTGCACATGGGTCCAGACATGCTTTTTTTGAATAAATCTGTTTTCCCCACTGACACAGACACACACATGGTTTTTAGATAATAAACTCAAACCTGTCACTTTTCACGTGCGATCGCTCCAAATCAGAGAGGAGGCTGGGGATTTCAGTGGCTGCGGGTGGTGGAGACAGGATGCCACGAGCCACAGACGAATCAGATGAGTCCAGAGCAGGGGCTGGCACAGGCGTCCATTTTGAGAAGAGCCACAAAGGAACACTGTGGTGGGACCAGCTAAATACCCCTCTTTATTTAGCTCTAGTCTGGGCACTTGATTGATAATCTGCAGCATTCAAGTTTTGAATTTTGGTAATTAAAATCTATTAATTACTTTTAGTTTAATGTTACTTATCACCTCAGTAGTTGTATGTCTTTTGCTTAAGTCATTTTGTGGAGTTAAAGTGAAAACTAGCTATGATGCAAAAACTGTGTATTATGTGTACTTGATTACAGCAAAGCAGAAAATGATTAAAAGTTTTAGAATTTCTGCACTTTTTTTGCTGAATTGTGTTGTAGAGCAATAACCCTGCTCTGTGGTGCATTAAGTACTCCAAGTTTTTCTCCCCTAATCTGAAAGTCCCAGTTGTGTGTATTGTGTGCATGTGTGTGTGTGTGTATAACCAGATGAAGACCTTGGCCGGTAACCTCAAACTTCACTGATCTGCACTGTTCTCATCTCTCTGCTGTCACTCCCTACCTCCCCACCTCATTACTCAACCTGCCCTATTAAAAGCATAAAGCGATACAGTATCTCATGTAGCATATTACTGGACAAAATGGCATTGATTGTGTTAATAATGTCTCTGATAAATGCCTTCATTGACATAGAGGATGCCCTTGGTTTAACTCTGCTTTTTTGGATGTGCTCCTGAACAGTGGGTCGCCTGTGCATCTCTCCAAAGAGCTTTTGTGTCCCCTGCATTAAGAGGCAGCGCTGTAGTCTGAGTCAGATGAAGTTTGTAGGGCTGCAAGTAGTGTTGTCACGATACTAAACTTCCATACTCGATTTCAGTATTAAGGAATAGATTCGATACTCAATACCGATGTGATTTTTAACATTCAATCATAGTACTTTCTTTAATATTACCATTCGTTCTTATATCTGTGTCCTCAGTCGTCCAGGTAGGTTCCATACTGGTCCATGGACTTATACAGATTTTAGAATATGAAGATGCCATACTCCCAAGATATTAATTACATTGTACTTTGCATGAAATATCTCAAAGGTAAATTTACAGTTGTTGAACCTGATCATTTCTATTAGTGGCTAGGCCCAAGAACTCACTGTATTACAACAAAATCAGCATTTGAACAATATTCATTTTAGCTGCCCCCATCTGTATTAAATATGATTGGCCTGTAGAGTGTTTTGTTCCCCAGAAATACTGTTGTTAATGCTCCTGGACATGTTTGAAATGTGCACTTTGAACAGAATCCATCTATTAAAACTGTTAAATTTAAATTGCAAATCTTATCACCATTGGAATGTTATTCAGACAAAACCGCACTTAGCTGTCTAACCAAAATCGTTCAGCCTTCGAAGTTGGGGTTAACTTGGCACTGACCAGAATTAACTGTTTACTAAAAATACGAGCGTTGCCAAGCCGGTGACCCAGCAGTAAAAGTGACCAGTGGAAGTAGATGCCCTTGTATTTCTCTGCCATCTTTGCTGTGCACGGATCACGGCTCAGGGCAAAGAACTGTAACTACTGGATAGTCAATTTGCTTGTCGCCGCTCAGGGTTAGAACTGGTGGGAGTGTGATACAGAGCAGAAGTAGACAGTCCCATTAATTAGCACAATTGGCATGAGTTAGTACTTCGCCATAGGGAGTGTGGGTGTGTTGTGCTGGCAGAGAGATGCTGACCTCTGTGTCATAGTGGGGAAATCTGGCAACTAGTCTGATGGTAGCAGCAGAAAATTTGCCAGTACGCTCTTGGGATGATTTTAATGGTTTTTAACTGGCAAAATTATTAGGTAGCTGGTCACCTGCCCACTCAAAAAACAGCATGGTATTTATGCTTTTGTCTTGATTTTTAAATATTATATTATTTTTGTTATCATATGTATTGCTGTTCATTCTATTTTTTTCTATCAATTCATTTTTGCAGTTTTGTGAATTGTATGATCTGTTTCTTTTGGAATTGCTAGCTTTCACTTTTAAAAAGCTTTTGACACATAATTAAAAGTTCAGTTTTGGAAATGCCCAAACCCACTCCACAAGCAATTTTGAATTTTTACTTACTGTCTATTACGGCATATTTAGCCTATTCATGGGTTTCAGGTTTCTGATTATAGGTGCAATTTTGGAGACTTGTCACTATTTAATTAAAATTGGATTAGTACCCATGTTAATTTTTTATCACTCTGAAGCACACTAGATTTGTTATTTACTTCACCTGTGCATGTTAACAATAGTCTTCCTGATGTTATATTATGATGAACTGCCTTTCTTTTTGTCTCTCGTTTTTCAGAACCCATGCGTGCACTGAAAGGACCCACAGCCTCAGACATCCAGTCCAGACAGCTGACACTGCAGTGGGAAAGCTTGGCGTTCAACCTGACACGCTGCCACACCTACTCAGTATCCCTGTGCTACCGCTACACGACCGCTGGGGGCGGTGGCGGGCACAACACCACGGTGAGAGAATGCCTGGCAGTAGAGCACAACACGTCGCACTTCACTCTGCGGGACCTGCCACCCTACCACAGCATCCACGTGCGCCTGTCACTCACCAACCCTGAGGGCAAGAAGGAGGGCAGAGAGGTCACCTTCCAGACCGAGGAGGACAGTAAGTGTCCTGAGAAGCATGCAAGACGGTGTCAGCTGCATAGAGAAAATAGGGCCACTCACAAATGGCTAAAATATTAGGTTAGGATAGTTTATTCAATATTATTTGTAGTTAAAAATACACATTAGAAACATGTGAAAAAAGCTCAAACTGGAAACATATTAAAAAACACACACATAAACAAACAATAGGCATACAGTACATAACAAAACGCTGAAGTTTCAAGAAACATATAGATACTGTGAAAAAGACAAGCTACAAAAGTTGTTTAATAAAATGCTGGCTCAAAGTCCAAAGTGCATTGTTCAAACTTATAACAGCGTCTTATGTCTTTAGTATGTAAAAGATTCACAGGCAGAAAATATTAACTATTGCATTTAAATACTTTGCGTTGATATTTTTATGTTAATCACTGAGCAGCATCACCATGAGATTCTCGGCAGAAGTAAAATATTATTAGAAATAGACAACTCAATAAGCTCAATAAGGGTGCTCCCACTCTTGTCCTGGTTTCAGTTCAGTCATGATTTCAGGAGATGAGACTTGGTTTGGTCCTGTTCCAGTCCTGGTCTAGCTCCTGGTTTTTGGAGTTTAGTCCCAGACATGTGTGAACGCACCCAAACAAAACAGGATTAAATAATTAGCTTTAATATGGGACTTTGTAGTATATGGTAGGAACGTCTTAATACAATACTGTAATACCAGGAATTTTACTGGTCAATGCCTTGAAAGTTGGGAATCATTAATTTATAAATAAAGTTGGATTGGATTGGATTGGATTAACTGTATATCTCAGTAGCTCAGTAGTGCATGCAGTATTTTGTTTACTGCACTATACTATTCATACATCCCCACAAAAGACAGCACTGTGTGTCTTTCACTAACCACCAGTTCAGTGTTAATGTTCAGTCTTATATTGTAAAAAAAGAAAGAAATAACAGTTGATTGTCCTTCTGACTGGCTTTTGTAACAAAATACCCTTTCATTTTTATGCGAATAAATAATAGCCTTTAATAAAAATCACTTTCTCAAAAACTCGGGCAACCCCAACACAGTTTTTGTGCTTAGTTTGAATCTACTATTATTCTTTTGAGCTTTAGCAGATTGCCTGTATTTCAGCCGCTGCAGAAATCAATTCGTCCATGAAAAATGAAATCAAAACAAACCCGATTTTTCATTGAGCTGCTGTGTATGCAGTGAGTGATGACCAAGTGAAAGTGAGAGAGCAAATTGAAGGATTTATTTTACCAAAGTGATAAAGTAAGCCAATGTACATTTATATACTGTACCTCCAGCGCACGTCAATTATAATCATTTTTCCCCAAAAGCCTTAATAAGCAACTTTGTCCCCTCACTTTATGTTGCAATAACAGTTGACTCAGCTGTTTGGCTTTTTGCCTGGAGCCAGATTCTCACATAACACACTTTTTCTCTCCAGAGCAGTCACCAGGAGGACCGCTGCATCAAACAGTAGTCACAAAAAACCACTAGCCTGAAATGTTGAGACGATCCAATAGTCATTCAAGTAGAGAATCTGACACATTCATCAAACTCCTTTTGCCCACAGATATTAAACTGTAATGCTGTTTTCGTGCCGCAGCCTCTTATCTCTCACGGATTGTGCTTATATAATTGATGCAGTTCATAAATTAGCTGTGCTCTTATGTGAAGCTGTGTCTCTAGTGGGGCATTGTTCTGAGCCCATCTGACATTCATTTCTGTGATATTGACAGTTGAGGCTCACCACGGGATTAGCTCTTCAATTTTCCAACAAATGTTTGCTCTGACAATTTCTTATAGTTCCCGGAGGCATCGCACCAGAGTCACTCACCTTCACCCCGCTGGATGATATGATCTTCCTCAAGTGGGAGGAGCCTGTCGAACCCAACGGCCTCATCACGCAGTATGAGGTGAGCTCGCATACTATTCTTAAATAATCCAACTATCAACATTCACCATTAATACTGTGTTAATATGTTAAACTACAATGAACTAACTAATCTACTTTGGGGCTCCTAAAGTGTCACCCCAAGCTCCTAAAGTGTAGTACACATTTGGCCCTTGGAAGTGGTCAGTTTGGCCCATGGGGGGGTGTTCAGATTGCGGCATCTACTTTGACTCATATACTCACTCAAAAGGCTGTACATTCTAGGTGTCCATGAAGATGATTTTGTGTTGCTTGGAATATCGCACAGTATGGCATTAAAGTTACCTTTCTTGCATTTTTTCAAAAAGAGGTGTTTTTATTGGTCAAAAATACATGCTTTCTTGCTCTCAACAGGTTTGCCTTGTAACTTGGCATGACGTCGGCACAATTTTGTCTCCTGGGAGATAGATATGTTTGATGCCATACAGTAGAAAAGCCATAACATCTCCATAGAAACAAGGATATGGCAGACAATGCACCAGAAAAGTTCCATAGTTCACATTTAAATAACAAAATAATATGTCTTTTTAAAAATATTTTTTTGTATTCATTGCATGCAAAACATTTGACATTGACCTGTTTTTCTCTGTGAATTATATTGACAGAGACAGAAGAATTTAACACGCACTGTACTCTAGTCAGATAGTCAGATAGTATCTGTAGTATTAGCCAAATTGATGCACAAACTCGTGTTACACACAAACAAGGTGAGGGTGAGTATTTATTATGACAACCTACAATGGAAGATTACACACTGTATTTTATCTCATACATTACTCATCTAAAATATATGTATCTGAAAAAGACGATTATGAACTGACACAGGCATTATGATTGTTACAGTCAGTAATTCAAGTACTTAGTGGTCTTGTTTGAGTAATAGTTTCAAATACACTAGTACACTGTTCTGGGCTGTATAACCACTGCCCAGCATGCCGCTCTCATGTTCATCGCCTCTAGGATATCATTAAATGGGATTTGTGGTCTGACATATGAAGTGGAGGCTGCACAGGGTTTTACTCAGGAGTGTGTTGATCTCTCTCAGCTGACGGACAAAGCTTTACAGAGTGCTCTTCAAATCCCTCCTACTTCATAAAGATTAAATCAAAGACCACTATGCCTGGGCCCCTGTTGTCTGGACCACCCCCTGCTGCTGTGTGTGTGGTTGGCTTTTTAGAGGTCATGATTATAAGGTGTTTGCTAGTACGCTTTACAATTTAGGATTTTTAACGACTCCTGTTACTATATGTTACAGCTTTAAACACTGACTCTGCTGGGTAATTTACTAACTAAGTTTATGGTCAAGGTTTACTTTATAAATCTGTTATAAGTGAAATTCATTCTCTGCATTTGACCCATTCTTCAATGTGGCTGGGGTAATCTGTCAGGAGCAGTGGGCTACTGCTGTACAGAACTCGAGGACCCATCTCCAGATCTTGGGCTTGGCTTGGCCAGGATAACTTTGCTGGAGGATTGTCTGTTGAGCATGTTTTGGGTTAAGGCTAGGTTTGAAAACAAGACAGAAATAAAGGACCAGAAATTTTCCACACTACACAAAAAGATGACATATTTAAACCAAGAACTGGTCATATCTGAATAACAATAAAGATGTATAGGCCTGACATAAACATGCTGTCTTTTAGCTTTTTGTGAATATTGTGTCCAGTGCTTCACTAAACATTTTGTTATTTTTGGAAGTGGACTTTCACTCACAACAGAATCTCTCTTAGATGTTAATTGCAATATTTATTATTTTGTCCTTGATTCTTCTCCAACTGTTTGTAAATTCAAAAATACCAATACCTTGTAATTTACAACATTTTTACACCCCATTTGAACTTTAGCAGAGTCCTGTTTATACAGTATTGTTCAGTAACAAGAGCCTATCCCCTCTCAAGGAGGAAAGTATGTCTCTAATGCCCTGCAGGCCTTAATAAGTCTATTAAGTGAGGTATTCAAAGTGCTTCTGAAAATATGTGTTGTTGTATGACCCCATGTGTAATCAGGTTCTATTCTTCTTACTAGCTTAAGTGCACATTGTTTAAGTGCATGGTTTTTCTTTTTCATGAATCACTTCAATCAGACTTTTTTGTTAGATTTTATGACTAGAGCAATTTAGCGCTTAATAACCTCTGTTGATGGGTGTAAAAGTATGAAATAAATACCTGACTTGATGTGATCCTCTTAAAAAGTTATGAGCTGCAATAACAATGGAAGCATTAAATGAATCCTAAAATGACTTTGACTTTTACAATGGGATTTTTATGTTGTTTTCCTCCCTCTCAGATAAGTTACCAGAGTATCGAGTCATCCGATCCGAGCATTAACGTTCCGGGCCCCAGGAGGACTGTCTCCAAATTGAAGAATGAGACGTACCATATGTTCTCCAACCTGCACCCGGGCACCACCTACCTCATCTCTGTCCGAGCGCGCACCGGAAAAGGCTTCGGACAGACAGCGCTGACGGAAATCACCACCAACATCTCAGGTAATGGGTAAAAGTCTTTGAAAAACCAACAAAGACAGAAAGATATAGTCTTCCCCATCACTGTCAGTACAGCTGTAGGCTTCATTCACTCTGTGCTATTACCAGGATGTGGATTTCTGTCTTTTGACCTCAGCATCTTTCACCTCTCACTAAGGTAAAACTAGCTCCCCCAGTGTTAGAGTGAGTTTCTTTTGCCTCTTCAAACTTATGACACACTGTCACCACTTGCCTCTCAACACATAAATTAATTCATAAGAAGTAGAGAAAGCGCTCAGGTGGGAGTATACAGTACGTTATGTATAGAGAAAGATGCAATATGTACCTGGGACCATAATGTCACTTCTGAGACTCTCCGAGCTTATTACCGCTGATACGAACACAGCCTTGGAGTTTCTGTTGTCTTCTAATGATGCATTTGTGCTTGTTATGGGGATGGGATTACTCCTCATAGGAACGCACACTCCCCTCTCTGTCACATAGTCCGTCTACCGTGCACTCTCTGCCCCAGACTCACACAAAAAGGCTTGCTTTGTTTAATTATAGCTTTACTACATATTCTTTGAGTTACTGGCTGCACAGAAGAAGCTCTATGGCTCAAAGCCCACTATAGACAGAGTACAGAAGTCTTTACGCATAATGCTCCCGCACTGTCCCTCGCTTCACAACATTCACTTACACTGAACGTCTTTCAAATGGGCGCTGACAGCAGGCAAACAGTGAACACCTTCAGCAGCCACTACTGTCAGCATCTTCAAGAGAGAGCCTCACTGAGCAGCAGAAACACACATTTTCATAAAAGTGCACTCGTATACAGGCTGTGTCCTATTGGGATCAACTTCTCAGCACGCATCATAACCATTTTAGCATCTGATGAGGTACAAAGAAAGCACTGCAGAATGCTAACGTTAACTCATGCGAGGGTCCTGTTTGGAATGTTTACCTTTTGCATAGGAAATACTCCACAGTTATTTCTCACAATTGACTTACTAGTGGATTGTGTTATCATGCCCCAGAGATGAATAAGATTTTGACCAGATCTGTTTTAAAATACGAAGTTTAACTACACGTCAGATTCATAACTTTTAATTAGACCCATATTAAAAGCTAAGATAGTTGTTCTGAGAATAAGCTAATACTGGTTGGTTATACTTGGGGGCTGATTTCGGTAAACACAATGCTCCATCAGTTTCATTATACGTAGTGGCCCTGAGTTTACAATTGGAAAAATAAAGTTGCCTGCAGCCTGAGCTCAGTCAGATGACCTCAAAGGATTGTATCTTCATTTGTAGGCTAAAATTATATCTGACATAAAGTGTATATCTCTGTTTGTGTTCTCAGCTCCCACGTTTGACTATGGAGACATCCCCTCGCCTCTGGGTGAGACAGAGAGCACAATTACTGTGTTACTGCGTCCCGCTCAGGGAAGAGGCGCCCCTGTCAGGTGAGCAAACAGTCTCAGAGAGTTGTATTGCTTTTTTCTGGCTAGATCTTACATGTTCAACCTCTGTGTTTAGCACTTACCAAGTAGTGGTTGAGGAGGAAATGGTGAAGAAGGTGAAGCGTGAGCTGGGGCACCAAGATTGCTTCCCTCTGCCCATGTCCCATGGAGAGGCTCAGGCCCGGGGCACGCCGCACTACTACACAGCCGAGCTGCCCCCCAGCAGTCTGCCCGAGGCCAGCCCCTTCACTGTGGGCGACAACCACACGTACAATGGTTATTGGAACACCCCTCTGGACCCACGCAAGAGCTACCTGGTCTACTTCCAGGCCATGAGCAACTTCAGAGGGGTAAGTGGCTAAAGAGCAGTGCCATTCTAACTGAGTGACATCTATGCTCAGACAGAGTTTCTGAAGCCGTAATGGTGTTAGATTTAAACCTGAACTATACAGGGCTACTGCAGACAACTTATGTAAAACTTTTGCTAGCAATTATGTGTATCACTGCAAACTCAGGCAGATGTTTTGTTGTGATGAGACTGAAAAGGGACAAGCCGCTGTACTCTTTTTGCCAGTCCTAAACCTGAATGAATTACGTCATTTTAGGAGGTGAAGATTATCTCTGATGGTCTATAACTGGTAAAAGACTTGTTGTATTTGCATTTATTATGGCGCTGTGGTATGGTATTAAAACATTATTGCCAGATGAATGGACACAACATTTGACTACTTAGAGAGGTTGTTTTTAATATTTCAGTTTTTTAGTTCTTTAAAGGCAAATGACTTGTGATTAATGCTTAAGAGCTATTAAAGCAGTGATTAGTCAGCATTAGCCAACAGCATGCTTCACTTCATTTGTGTGTTGTGGATGTGTGGCCAGTTTGTTTTGTCTTGTTCATTATTAATCATTTCTTTGTGCTTATGTGTTGGAAAACTGCACAGCTTAAGACCCTGAGTTAACAAGTAAACTCAAGGGAGCATATGCCACTCATAGCTTAACTCTATTTGTAGTGTGACAATAACAATGAAACCTAATTAAACCAAATCCCAGACTTTTTCCATTCACATTTTCAACACAAATTCCCAGTGGTGTGTTTTATTCTCACACCACATTAGCTCCTCATACACGATTACGTCAGGCGCCTCTACCTAGACCAGACAATTACTCTGAGATAATTGGACACAGGTGCTGAAAAACAGCTGGACAAAAGCCTTGCTCTCATATCATCGCTACAATCACTGACCACTTTATGAGATACTCCTCAATGACGCATTATTTTGTGACATATCTGAGTTTCTATTACCTTTCTATGATCTCACATGGACTTTCTCCTCTGGCTTTAAAACTCACTAGAGCCATTATTTTTGCCTGACATGCCTGACATTTTTTTTTTTGTTAGTGTAATTACTTTTTTGTAAACTCTACAAACCAGATAGTTGTATGTACAAAGTTAAATTCCCAAGCCTTGTACAACAGACAATATTCAAAGTGACTCAAATTCACTTTCTTCTCCATTTTGACGCTCGATTTGACTTGTATTACTGAAGAGAGTTGCCTTGGGCCCTGCTGCTGCTGATTTGCCACATACAAAGATGTTTTCATTTACAAGCATTTGAACAGGTGTACCCAATGAAACGGCCAGTGAATGCGTGATTGGTAATCTCCGGAGTCCACACCAGTTAATTCCAGTTGTTTTGCTGTTTCCTCATTTAGAATGTCCTGTATTTACTCAAAGATACGAGGGTGATGTCATTGTAGCATCTTTTTTCCGTTGGAGAAACCATGTAGAGACTGCGATGTGTGCACTTCACACACTAGGCTGCTAAGCATAGGATTAGACTGTGAATGCCCAGATTTACCAGCGGAAGGGATTTGGTTTTGTTTAGTGTGGCAGGGGGCCAGGGTCCACAATAAGTGAAGCACAATAAGTACAGCACATAGCCAAAGCACACAGCCCACACTGGCCCTGGCTTTATGGACATAGAGTCACCGCCACTGGTCAAGTCTGGGCATCAGTTCTACCCGGTTGTGTGCCTCTACCTCATTAAGAAACAGCCCTTGGGCAGTATAGTAGCAACTTCATTTAGTTAAATGACGTTAATAAAATTATGTGCTCCTCTTGTAACATATGGATAGTAATTACTTGCACCAACTTTTCTGGACAAACTGCACTCTTTAACTAATCACAAGTGATCTAAGAGTGTAAAACATGTTGATTGCAATTCATGGTCATTTTTATGCATAATGGCTGCAGCTACGGCATGATGTACAGTCCATTTCAGGAAGGTAGAATCGCTATGTATTTTATAATTATTTACCACTTGCTGCTTTGTGGTCATGACTGTTACAAGTGCTTAAGTGATACTCATTACTGAAGCCAATCCAAAGTAGCTGATGGTCAATACTTTGAGACCAATATGTTGGTGTTTTGTTTTTGTTTTTTTTTGTACTCTGCATTAAGAACACGTAATTAAATAAATTGGACTAAATCTGGTTTAGTCAAATCATTTATATAATAAAAATTGAGTATAATGGCATATTGAATATTGTGTATTTTGTAATAATCAGTAGTGATGCATGTGGGGATTTACAAAATCATGTGACCAAACTTGTGGATTGAGACAATTATTTTGATATGCAGTATTATTTCAGTAATAATTAGTAAAAATGTAGTGATTATTCCAAAATCTGATCTTGCCTCATCCTCGTGGACCCTATCTCGTGAAAATTCTGTCTTAATATTTCAACATCTACTGCTCTGTTTCACACCAGAAGAGTCAGTTCAGCCCAAACAAAGGTCAGTCTTTGCTGGAGCTTCAAGGCCAATAGCCAATACACTAAAGAGTGCAAATATTGGCCAGCCCTCCTTGTACCTAAATAATCTTTATTGTTCTCTTAAATGTTAGTATGGACAAGGTGTGTCTCAATCAACGCCTTGCCAATATCACTGAGCACTTGCAGCCATGAATCAGATGTGTGTTGTCACTGGTACCTGGTCTGTTTTAGCTGTGGTAAATAATGGACCAGTCTGTCTTAATGTGCCACAGCTTGTAATAATGAGTAATGTAGGTGTCTCTTAGAAGGAGACAGCTTCCAATGAATCAGCTTTTTGACGGAGGGATGGTCGCATATAGTAATTGTTTGGAGTCAGCATTTCTGTCCCCCACTACCCGCTTTACAAATGCAGCCTTGGAACAGAATACACAAGCATATACTAGATATTTCAGTCATGTAGTTTAATAATTAGGATTTAGTCGAATTAGTTTTGTTTACTCTCATAGACAATTAGTTTAGAAATTGCAAATTAAAAGTAAATGTTATTATTATAATTACATGGCAAGTTAAAAAAGCAATTTAGCAAGTTGTGAATAGCATTCTCTACTTATTTTCCAAGTAGTTACATTTACATAATGGTGTCTTAATGCAAGAATTAACATCTGTAAATCTGTATAAATTGATTAAGATTTTCCCAAAGCAGTGACAGACTGTTGTTTTACAGTTTGGGATCTCATTAGCAAATGTTTGACAAGCCGTTTGTATCACACTGAGATATGTGTAATTTTAAAAAGGGAGATTATTAATTATTATTATTATTTTGTAGAGACTTTTTAATTAGACTCACCTTTTGAACTTGGAGGGTCTCTCAACTGCTTGCTCCATAGAGATGTTATTGTTTTGCAAGGAATGCTTCACAGTATGGCATAAAATTTTTCTCCATGGCGACAAGCAGATGATGCCAACAGGCCAAGTTATTTGTTTAGATCGCTTACTATAATAATGCATGTTTTATTAATTATTTTTGAAGAATAAAAACACCCAAATGGAAAACAAAGGCTGGAAAGATACTTTCAGTGCCATACTATGGAACACTGCAGGCAAAGCAATAACTTCTCCATGGAGACAAGCATGTGATAGACCCCCCACCAGAAAAAGTTAGATCGTGCACCTTTAATTATTACACAGAAGGTCCTTTCCCCTTTGGAGTGAGCCGTGACTGTAGTCCAGCATCACCTCATGTTTACATCCCTGGAGTAAAAATGCTTTATTGTGTATTCTGAGCAGGTTTTATCAGCTTTTCACAGTGATGTATGTGTACGTCTTGCTCAGTATTTCATGTCACCTCCTTTTCTTTTATCACATCTCTTTATGCAAAAGTGACACGTCCCTCTAATGTCTGCGTTTCTTCTCTTTCAGGAATCCAGAATCAACTGCATCCGAATCGCTCGCAAAGGTAATGCCACATGAATATTTCTTACTTCATCCTCTCTGACCTTGATGCATTTTCAGTGCCACATCTCTCCTGTTGTGCTCCGATAAAATGTAAAAATGCTTTGTTATGTTTATGCTTTCTGTATTTTTTATTTTGTGGTGGACATTTTGTACGCCGGTTCTTTTCGCTTGGGCCCAAGAGAAAAGGGCAGCACACAGGGAGGGAGTAGAGGTCACTCTTTCATCCTGTGTGCCAGGAGCAGATGCCGGGTCACTATATATCAAAGCCCCTCTCTTTGTTCTCATCAGTAGCACACAACACAGTCATCTAAAAGGCTTCGACCTGCGTATTTCCACAAGGGCCCTCCACATCAAAATTTAAACCCACTGAGCGACCACATCCTATCACTACAAGAAAACTCGTGCTGCTCTTGTGTGCCGCGGCGTTGCTATTCAAAAGCACTTCAAAAGGGCAGGGAAATTGACTCTAAGTCCTGGTGGCAGCGAGCCCCCCTGCCATAGCGCCCTGTCAGATTACGCCGAATAAAAGTATGTATTTATAGTTATCTTAGCACTGCTACTGTAAGCTTGGCCTGCTGAGCAAATTGACTCTGCGCTGTCTTTTATTTCCTCTTGTGACAGACTTTTTGTATTTGGAAAATGAAAGAGATGAGAACCAGACGTCAAGGCCTGCCCTTTTAGCTCCACTTCTGTCTGCCCACTTGGTCAATGATTAATAATGTTTCTTCTGCCTTCACTTTCCTCTTGGCTTTCTCTTTGATGCTATGTTAGATTTGAGGGAAAAAAACAGCAAATGAACTATTTTGTTTATTTGTGGAAATATCTAAACATTTTGGTAATAGAAAGGTGGAAAACTGCCAGAATGACATCATGTACACTGCCTGGGTGATGCAACATGAACCCCTAAAAGCCTAATGAAAAAAATGCTTGCGTGATTTCCAATTTCAAGGTGTTAGGTCGCATGTTGCTGCTGCGATCTGCGTGATCCCTCTACCATTAACACGGTGGCGCTGCAGAGCCGTTATTATCCAGCAGAACATCACAGGCAAAGTGGAGGCAAATGATGTTGCCTGGGATAACAAAGCTGGAGATTACATTTCAACTTTGAGGTGACAGTTTAATTAAGGATCCTCCAGCAGGCTCACCACAACAATAGACTTCCATTTCTCTTCTAAGTGCCAATTTCCAGCATTGGACAGTTGGCAGGTGCATGGATTCATGTGGAAATCTATTTCATGCTCATGTTGGGCTTAATAGAAATTTCGGGGCTAAATGTGGCAAAACCGCCTTATCTGTCGCCAGTGTCAGAGAAGTGAAATTGATTTTTCACCTGCTCATCTGCATTATGTGCCTTTATAAGACCCTCCTGCATTTCACTTGAACAATTCAGTTTAAATTTACCCACTACTCCTATCATTATTATTATTATTATTATTATTGTTATTATTATTATTATTATTTAAAAAGTGTAAATGTTCACAAATCTCAAACCCATAATATATTAACAATTGGCCATAACCAATTTATATAATTGACAACTGAATAAAAACATATTTTATGGCATCTCATTTACAGGGAAAAGTATGTGTCGATACTTGGCTTTTTTTCATAACTAGTTTGAATTATTTGAAACATTTTAGCAAGATATTTTAGTATAAAAGCATGCTTGCAAAATTTCAAGGACAAGTTGCAACAAATTCAAATATTGAAGTTATTCTTTTTAATTCCTTAAAATTCAATTTGTAAAATGAGGTTTTATTATCAGCATATAGCACAATGTTACTGCACTCTTGACTGGTTCACCTAACATCTACAGCAAAAGTTGATGGAAAATTGAAAGTTCAGAAAAAAATCATAATAGTGACGCCTACTCTTGTTGTCCTACTTCAAGCCATATTTGGGAGGAGGCTGATAATCCCCTCCAACTCCTCAGGCAACAGACAGTGAGGCTACAACATGGCGTATTTTCATTTTTCATTGCCCCAGATCTGATTGTAGCCCATCCGGTTTCTGTAGCTCTGTATCCCGAGGCCGGCTCTGACTTTCCCTCACCCTACAGAAACACTTCCTATTGGACACAGGAGGACAAGCTGACATCCACACACACAAAAAAGTAGATCAGTGGGCCCCCAGAACAAGACAAAGAGAGCCCCAGTCCTCGACAGCATTTACATAAGTATAAAGCTTTATGCCAACGAAATGAATAACCTGCTATTATGATAACGACCTTTTCCAGTAGCTCTCAGACACGCGGGCACCTTGAGATTATACCAGAGCGGAGGACGGATGACTTGAGTGCAGAAAAATGAAATGTAATACAATATATTGAAAGAAATTGCGTTGCAAAAGGGTATGTGATTGACCGTGGCATAACAATGTAGATTTACAAGTCTGCAAGGTCAGTTTGCCGCTGCATATCAGTATGAAAGATTAACAGAGGTAAATTCAACCATAAATATATTCTGTGTTTATTGCACTTTATCCGCTGCCAGCTCAATACATTTTTACTCCTGCTGCATAAAAGATATTTTAACACTGCTAGCTGATGTCTGTAACAATTTTCAATCCCCCAAAGGGAAAAACTAGTTTCATGTAAGCACTTACATGCATTATTTGACTTCAGCATTAAAATGTATACAGTTATAAATAATGTTACTAATATCTATATCAATGCAAAGTACACATACATTGCCATACATGCTACTATATCACCTATACATTCATTTGGGTTTCCACTGCTGTATCCCTGCTCTCTTTACTGTAACATACTTTGTGTGTGTAGCTGCGTGTAAAGACCATCGTAAGGCCATGGAGGTGTCTCAGAACTCGGAGGAGATGGGCTTGATCCTAGGGGTTTGTGCGGGGGGCCTCATCGTGCTCATCCTGGTGCTCGGAGCTGTCATCATCATTATAAAGAAAGGGTAATGTCTCTGAAACCTCTGATCACATCACTCCTCATCTGCTTTTACTTCTACTTCTATTGGAACAGTTCAGGCTTTACCCCAGCTGAACTTTCTCAAAGGTCATGCTTGTTTTGAAAAGGGGCCGTACCAGCAACAGCCATCGCAATGTTTTCATTTTCCCATGGTGCACCACCAGAGACCAAACAGCTCTCCTCTGCAGAGCTTATCTGAGTGTGAAGTATTTAATTAAAGGCGGATGCAATTCAATTAGCCACTTAATTACGCACAACAAGCTGCAGCCTGACCCTCAAATGAGATGGTAATTAGGAGGGAAAAGGTGTACTTTTAAAGATTATTAGTCACCGCTCCCTTAGGTTTCTAGGAGATCATCTCTACCTCTGACTCTGCATTCATTTAGCATGTGTTCACAGGCAGCACACTTAAACATGTGAGTGTTAAACACACTATGTGCAATGGCAAACAGAACATTATTTGGGGTCCTTGGGTACATTAGCATATAGCTGATACAGCACATAGACTGCAATTGAATGGTGTTGATTCTAAAGTCACCATACTTCTGCACATTAGCTCTCGACTAGGAAGAGAGGACGTTCTCTCACAAAGAATTGATTTGTAAATTTGCTGTGACAGGAAGCCACGTGGCTTGGTCCTTGGAAGTGTAACACTGAGACATTTTCGATTGAAGGAAACACACATTTTGTGCCTGGCTGTGGTTTGGTCTGTCAGCACCTGCTTGGAACATTTGCTTGTGTCGTATAGCAAATGGCACAAGCAGGGCTGCTTCTCATTTTCATTGTAATCAATGCATTCTGCCCTCAGCTGACATTGCTTTCATCTTACACCTTTTCTTCTTTTCTCTTGGTTTATCCTCTCCCACTGCACTCTGCCAGGAGGGACTACTACTCTTACTATCCGTAAGTGACTCCACCTCTTCTTCTCTCCATAGTTTTGTGATCATGTACATCCTCTGGCTTTGGCTTTTCAATCATCAAATACCAAATAGAACGTCAGATGTGTGGTCTTGAGTTACTTAGTTATGGCGTAGCGCTCATTGCATACATTATATTATAGATTCATACCAGTCCTTGGGATGTGGGATCTAAACATTTTATGTGTCCCTCAATACATTTTAAATAAACAGTCGTATGTACAGACTGTGCATGGCTGCCTGTGTAAATAGTGTCAACTTGAGCTGCTGCTGTCTGTGTTTGCAGTAAGCCTGTGAATAAGACGCCCATTACATACCGACAGGAGAAGAGTCACATGGGCTCCATGGAGCGCAGTTTCACAGACCAGAGCACTCTGCAGGAGGATGAAAGGATGGCTCTCTCCTTCATGGACGCACACACCTGTGGCACCCGCAGTAAGACAACAGCACACACACATACTCACACACACACTGTACCATTTGACATCTCTCAGAGCTGACATACATTATTCCTATCTTTGTAACTGTATAGACGTCAGCTATACTACACTCTGTGTCTGAAATACTTTGAAATATACTGTACATGGGGAGAGGTTCTGTAAGCGTCTTGTATGCCTACAGTCTGCATCTCATTCAGCAGAGCAGATGCATACGAGATACTAAATCATTGTAATGTGGCTTAGGTGATGCCCGCAGCTCTGTGAATGAGGCCAGCAGTTTGCTGGGCAGCTCCCCGAGGCACCACTGTGGAAGGAAAGGCTCACCCTACCACACGGGACAACTGCACCCAGCTGTGCGTGTGGCTGATCTCCTGCAACACATCAACCAGATGAAGACTGCGGAGGGCTACGGCTTTAAACAGGAGTATGAGGTGAGGGAACACTACTGTCTCTCTTTGGTCACTTTGAGTCTGTACCTGTCCCTAAAGAATACATCATATATAAGTAAAAAATGCCAGTTGTTGCTCAAAGGGTAAAAAAGAAGAAGAAATTATATTAAAAGTATATTTATTTTAAATTTTAGAGGTCGCATCTTTTGTGTCTTGGATAATCCTGCTATTGAGGCTGGTGGCAGTGAAATGATGTTGAAAGTGCACTGTAAACTGTCCTACTTCTTCTTGTGAGCTCATAAGGTAAAGGTGGGTCAGCGCTGTAGGAGAGCGTGACCTTAATTGGCTTTTGTTGTTAAAGTGAGGATGTATTTGAGGCCTGTGTAAAGCTTATTCCTCCGCGTTACTGTCTCAACGTTGGTGATTTTGTTAAAGAGAATCACCAATGTCTAGTAGTGATGCTCAATTGAATTCTTAGTCAACACTTCAAGCTGTATTAAATATTTATTTATTATGACTATTATTTATTATTTATAGGGCTCAATGTAGTGCTCATGTTTCTCTGCAATCAAAGTAAAATGCTTTCCCTGACACAAAGCTATATTCTGGTGAAAGACTGGCACTAACACATGTGCTTCTGTAGCAAGATAAAAACTATGTCTTGATAATGATTCAAATAATTAACCCAAACTGATATCATCACTGAGGCGAATTGAAATGTTGAAGTACTACTTTGGCTCAAATTCATCAGTTAAAAAGATTTGAGATTGTGAGTAACATTGTCATTCAGGATGAGATTGCATCTTATAAGGCCATCAATCCTCCTCTTAGTTCTCCATGTGCCCTCCATGCCACCCACAGACTGTAATTAGCCTGGTTAAAAGGCATCTGGATGGCACTTTTGCTTAACGTATGAATTAATCATCTCATTTGGGCCAGACGAGGACCTCTGTCATGGCCGCCAGCCTGATGAGTTTTAACTGTAGGCTCCTTTGCTGCAACAGTTTGCGCCAGTGTCAGATTCAGTCCTATGCATATAAAGTGTGAAGGCTGTAAAAGATCATTATGAGCTCATTAGGCATGCACTCTCCAGTTAATTCATTCATAACTGATGATTTTACTTCACCATCCTTTCCAATTATGTTGTCTTTACGCCCTCACACAAGGCAGACATTCTTATTGTTCAGATTTTTGCTTTTGTACGCAAATCTTTATCAAGGGCAGTAATTACTATTGACTCTTCACTGTATGTGCATGTGTTTTCTCAAATGGGGATGTTTTTGTGAAGTACCATGTTGTAACTTTTTGAGCTGTACACATGGAAATAATTAATAATGTCAATTCATTATAGGGTATATTCAAATAATATTATTAATAAAGGTTCTCATTTATTGTCCTTTATATTTAGTTCTACCGATCATTTTATTAGAGTTCTGTTTTGAACGTTACTTGACCCAGTATGGTCTGCATTGTTATAGTTTAATACTTCCTCTAGAGAGCCCTTTCAAGCCCTTTCAATGTGGCTGTTATTTCTGACAAAATTGTTCAGAAAAAATTAATTACTTTTGACAACCTCTACAGTTTAAAATGAAATACAAATATTCTTTGACAGTGTTTAGACTACTGCTCCTGCTGTTGTCCCATGTTGCACCATCGGGGTCTATAACAAGTGTCCCAAACGTCTAAAAGGCTATTCCCAGTGGAGCGTTTGTAGCTGTGTGCTGGAATCGCAGTGGGACAAGTCCATTACTCTCGCCTGTGGCATTCATAAAAAAACATCTTTTGTCTCTGTAGCACAGTTCCCCTCTGGATCTCAGCTTGCAGACTCATTAAAGTGTCGCTCTCAGGCAAAACTTGCTCCACTCAAGAAAATCAATACACACTTCTTTTTGTGTTTTCCCCTTTTTTGACCATATATTTTCGATTGTCTGTCTTTCTATATTATGAAGCAAAATGAAGAAGCCATATTGTGTTACCATCTCTTGACAGACCTATAGTTTTATTTCCCTTGAGAATACCTTTGTTTTGAGGAACATTGATCAACTTTATATAGGTGCTTGTACGTGGCAGCTGCTGTCACTGCACTGGCACTTGGTGTAATAAATAAATAATAGAAGTTTAGTGGCCAACAATGAACTTCTCTTAACACAAGACCTTGAAATATGGTTCCTGTCGGACATATTGGTGGTGTCACATGGGAGATATCAGAACATAGATAATATGTATAAAAATCATGATAATAATTAATAAAAGCTCCAAAAAGCATTTTAAAAATAAACTTAGTATAATCTTTGAATTTTTTTTTTTTTGTGTTAAATTTTACAATCCGTCAACTTTGTATGCCGTTATTTTGTCTGAAAAGTGCCATTGAGAAAAATATATCAATCAAAATATTACTTTTGTTAAAATTGCCTACCGTTCTCCATAAATGCGATTTACCCAGTTGTTTTAATGGCACATAGAGCACACTGTCACATGACAGCCTTTTACAGGCTGGATCCAGAATCCAGCCTGTAAAAGGCTGGATTCTGGATAATGTACACACAGAACAGTAATTACTGTACATATTATTATATATATGTACATATGACACAGTGCATGTAAAACACTCATTTTTCATAATCTAACTTGGCTTGTTTACAACTTCAATCCC
Source organism: Periophthalmus magnuspinnatus (assembly GCF_009829125.3). Taxonomy (NCBI): domain Eukaryota; kingdom Metazoa; phylum Chordata; class Actinopteri; order Gobiiformes; family Gobiidae; genus Periophthalmus; species Periophthalmus magnuspinnatus. The sequence goes on along the minus strand of NC_047141.1, from coordinate 23,836,458 downwards.
AAGTCAAGGTCATAAACACAACAAACTCAACAAAAGATGGTATCGTCAAACTCCTCTTATATCGGCTGTAAACATGTCCATTTCTTGACATGTTTCCCCTTGAGTCTTTATCCTGTTCCACATCAGTCTTCTGTCAAAGCACACGACAGCACATGAATTAGTTATGGACCATATAAACTTTTACAGACAATATATTTCTCTCAAAACTAGTCACTGCTCTTGTTGTAACAGATAAATGCTATATTTATAAGTAAGACTTGGAAGCAGTTGCTTAATTTTATGCTAGAGTGGACTTGAAGATTTATGACTGAAGCTTTTCTCAGCATAATTGTATGCATTTCTTTTAACCAATTAAGCTCATAATAGCAACAAATCTATTTAATTATTAATCAGTAACAGCCCTGATTTTACACAATACTTTCTGTGGAAATTATGTGATATTTTGAGTCTTTTCCCAACAGAAAGCAGTACAAAAGCCCATGCACTATTCAAATGAGGAGCTGGTTTAGTTACTGCCCCTTGTCCCATGAGTGTGAGAGCTGAGGACAGAGCAGAATTACTTTAATCTCGTTTTAGTTATTTTGTGTGATCCTTTTAACACTCGCACCCTCACCAAATGACTTTCTCATCAGTTCACCCTCCTTTGTGGATGGCTTCATATTTTTGTGATGGTTTTGTGCATTTTAGAGCTGGTAAATCTTATGTGTTAAAAATATAGATTTAGGAAGGTTTGGACAAAAAGTTGAAACTGTTTTTAGGAAGGGACTCAAACCCCAAGAGGAAGAAAATGGAGGAGAATAAATTGAGAAGAAATGTCTAATCCCGCGCAGGATTTGGATGGTTCTTGGCTCTCTGTTGGGAGGGCTATGTTGTAATCCCCTTCCCAGCATGCACTTGACAGAGTTTCTCAAAATTCTCCCATTGGCTGAGAAGGACACAGGAGGTAGACTGGTTTGGTATACTTCCCTGTTTCTAAAATGGATGTTTAAGTCTTAATTTAGCCACCTGCCGGACACTGGTGGGCACCCATCACTGCCCAAGTAGACAGGTGTGAGGAGGAGGAGGCAGACAGTGATGGTTTATATCCTCAGTATAGACCCAAAAGAGAAAATATTACATTCTGATTTACTTGACTTTCATTTCACTGTTACAACTGGTTTAGATTTCCATATATATTAAACTATAACACTTTAATTCAACACTTTTGATAGACTTCTAAATATGGATTATAAATAAGGATTATATCTGATATAATCCTTGTATCATCAGGATTTTTCTTGACACAATGACTGAATATTATTATGTTATTATTAATGCAAAACTATCTCTAGGATTCTCTATAACTGAGTCACCTCTCCACCAGCTTCTATTTATAGTGTTTCAGTGGAGCTTAAATTCTGCTAAGGACACTGTAATACCCTGCAATGATGCTTTCAGACAGTCACAGTCTTTTTGTATCTCAACTAAGGTCTACCCAGCCATTCATTTAAATGCACTCTCTCTCCCTTACTCCCCTACTGCCATGTCTACAGGCTCTTCCCCACCACAGCAGTAGAGTGATCACCTCAGCCTCTCCATAACTTTTCCATTACGAATAGACTCCTTTATACCTCTCAAATCTCTCCTTTATATTCCTCCAGTATTGATACTAAAGTGTTCTAGTTTGTCCTTACTATGAAAATTGGTTGTGACAACGTCTAGAGTGATTCAAGTGCTGGAAAAGGATGTGTTTGTTTTTTAAGTGTTTGATGGTTTAACTAAGATTTACGATGATGCTTAAACAAGTGTGTTCACATCTTCACAGAGTTTCTTTGATGGTTGGGATTGTTCCAAGAAGACGGACAAAACACAGGGGAGGCACGACTCTCTGTTAGGATGTGAGTCTTAATTATATTATGTACAGGTTTGTAGTACACATACTTGAGCTTATTCTATTGATAAGTTTTCCTTTTTCCCAGATGACCGGCACAGAGTGAAGTTGCATCCTCTTCTGGGAGATCCCAACTCTGATTACATCAACGCTAACTACATTGATGTAAGTCAAACCCTTTTATCAATTAGCTTTATGAACTTATGTACAGTACCCATTATGCACAGTCCACCTCAGCCCTTCAGACCACAGTTCTCATCTTGTGCTCATCCAGATCGGACACCCTCCTCTTGGTGCCCACACAGATGCCATAAACCCTACTTCTCTGACCCAGACTGGTGCTTTTATTAAACCTCAGAGGAATAAATAAACTTCAGTGTGACTGACTACCGAAATGAACCCATTTGAGAGCAAATCCTTTTAAATGAATAGAGCAGACTGACACCCTTCAGTCAGATGGGTCACAGTTATGTAAACTCTGTACTGGAGGAGTTACAGCTCAATCTCATTTGGTGAAGTCAAACACTGAAAAATGCAGAAAAATGTAATTCTGTTTTCTACATTGTACAGATCAATGGTATAGCCTTTGTCTCATATTGTGATCCACTCTATGGTTTTATCAATACTTTTGTTTGTTTTGCTTGTCATGTTCCACCACTGATACTTGATTTTGGTCATTGACAACAAGTTTTCTTTAGCTCATGGTTTACTTTTGGCCTTTGCTGAGTAAATATTACACTTCATAAGAGGCCGTCTAAAGTACTACTCCAACTTAAGTTTGAGCCTTTTAAGTGTTATAGAGCTGCAGATAAAACAATCATATGAACATTGATTAAAAATAAGACAATGTGATAGGATATTACTCTTAGGACCATTGATATAAGCACATGATTTGACTTCATACTTTTCATTTATTTGTTTGAGCGCAGGGTGGTCAGTGCAGATGCTTTTAGAGTGCGTTAAAACGTGGCCTGCTGTTAGCGTGTTAACTCCTGTGCAGGTGTCAGACCCAGAAGTGCAGCATTAGCAGAGACACCACTCAATGTGCCACTGCCTTGTCACTGTGTGTCGTTTCCCTCCCAACCAGGCTAACAGGTCCCCCGAGTGTACGAGTGTGTGCAGCATGTAATTAGGCAACAGGTTAAATTGGAAAGTTTTTTAGCCTTTGAGATTGAGATTTTAAAACCAAATGGTAATAATGCCCCAAACACTGCCTGACTGCACTTCATATGGTATTTTGCTAGTCTCAGCTGCAGCTAAACAAATTGGGAAATAGCTCATTTGCCACAATCATTACACTTTTAGATCTTTTATTTTCATTAGTTTGTCTTAAATACTGGAGAGAGAAAGCTACACTTTTGCATGCTGATGTACCCATTAATGATGAGCATTGTCTCTCAAAGTCTGGAGCAGTTGGCTTAGCAACTGCTGTCAAAGCCTTAAACATTATGGGCTTATTTTGAATTATTTATGCTCTTAGTGTTAACAATTGCAATACTGATTTATTCTTTATTATAAAAACACTGGACATGATGGCGAAGTTGCTGATTTTCTATCATTTGTTGTTTCTTTTGGTGTCATTTGGTGTCATTTAAGACAATTATCTAATGAGAAACTATGAAACCACGTGAGTCTCTCATTTGGATTACCAGTTGTAATACTTTTTAAAACCAGATTGAGCGCAGGCTACATACCCTACCTGATGAATAGCAAACATGCAGAAGTCACACTGGACACAACAGAAACATTGTTTTCTTGAACCCCTTTGTGTGAATCTGTACCCATGTACTAAGTGTCTTGTGACGTAAATCAAGATATACTCAACACCACTATGAACATAAAACTTCTATTGGTATAGCACTTTCCAAAAAGAGCAGAGAGAACAGCTCTTCAACATGTCTCTAACCACATCACCAGTGCTTCACTAAAAGCTTCTTTCATTAACTAGCCTATATGTCTTCTCTCTCTACCCCTCCTCTCTTGTCCTTGGACTGTGTAGATTCGGATAAACAGGGAAGTAAGTACTGCTCCTTACTCTGCCTGCCATCTCTCTATTATTTGCTGTCCCCTTCTCCTCTACCCGCACCCCTTTACGTTTATCCTCTATACAAGGGGTCCGAGTTTAGAAGATGTGTGCACGCAGAAAAGAGAAATGTGGAAAACAAATAGCCTAGTGGCACTTTAACTCATCTTAAATAAACACACTAGTCTGATGGTTTTTAATAAGGTTATGCTAGATGGGAAGTGCCGGCGGGATAGTCTGCCGTGATTGGTCGGTCAATGTGATGAAGTTGAGAAGCAGTGTAATAATTTATGTTGGGAATTGGGTTATGGTTAAGGTTAAGGTTACGAAAATGTGTTAACGTTTAGCAGCAGTAACTTTCAAAAACAAATTTGTCACCTTATCTCAGCTCAGACCATAAAATAGAACAGCCAAAAATATAACAGTTTAGTCCGGTTCATAGCAGGTTTACTCATCACTTCTGTCCCTCTGGAGCAGACTATCTAGCCCAAACCTTTTACTAGTTCTCAAGAAGTTCAGTTTCCATGGCGACTGTCGGGAATGATGGAGGAGTGGTGTTAGCCAGCTTTGACGCTAACTGTGTAGGGCAAGGCCAGACTGCATATCACTGGTCACACCTCTCCATCCAACCCATTCACCATTGTCTTTGTATCTGTGTGCTAAGCTCCTCAGTCCATCAGCGGTTTACACTTTACCACAGGCAAAATAATAACTGTTGCCCAAAATATGCATTATCTGATGGGTCACTTGGATAACATTTCCTGTGAAGTCCTTAGTTAGCAGTGTTATGTAAGATAAAAGACAATTTTCCTTACTTTTGATGTCTTTGTGGTTCATGTAAACAGCTGGATCATACCCTTTAAATGTGAGCATTTTCAGGAATTCCCTAGAGCTGTTTTGCCCGGCTTCAACAGACACCGCTTTTAAAGATCTTTTGTTTATCCCTTTAAGGCTTTATTTTACATGTCATTGTTTATTTCATGTTCACCTCATACTTAGCATATGAAAAGTCTGTGTGTGTTGCAAAGGCTGTCACATGTGGAGACACTCACATACTGATAGCAGACGCCTTAGGGGATCGAGGAGTCTACTTTTAGCTATACCATGAAAGCAACATTACGTTTTAGTACACATTTGGTTGGTCACGTGTATAAGGCATAATGTGACCTTTAATGTTTGAAGTATACATGCAGTCAACATCTTATCCTCTGGAACATTATTAGGCAGATAAATACATAAAAAGACACTGTAAATATATTGCAACTTTCCCAACATCTTTTACACAGTTTAATGCTTTGATTGCATATGAATAAAAACACTTACTCTTTGTATTTATATATATTTTATTCTATCTTTCTGCAGAATACTGTGTGAATGTTTAAATTATGCAATGTTATGTCATTTATTTTTACTAATCTATCAAGTATCACGCTTAAAATGAAAATACCCTGTTTATGTATTATTTATAATTAACCTTTCTTTATAAAACATAAATTACTGATACACAATAGAGCTTGGCGCAAACAACAGAATGGCACAGTGGTCATGTGGGACAGGATACAGTGCAGACAGAGCAAAGACAGTGACACGCCGTGTACAGCTGTGCTCTGGGTCAGATGGCTTACTCAGCAGTCGTCTCTCTTCTCTGTTACAGGGCTACCATCGATCCAACCACTTCATCGCCACTCAGGGTGAGTATCGGCACGAGCCTCTGCAGCCCCTGTGTGTGTGTGAATGAGAGACTGAGAGAGAGGCAAAGAGGGAAAGACAGGGAGAGAGAAAGACAGAGAGCAAGTTCTGTCAGACAGTAATAAATTAAAAATGATCTGGCCAATGAACCCTCTCGATGCAGTCCCTTGCCAAAACAATCTCTCTTCTAACTGCAAAGGTGCCAATGTGTTACTGGGTTAATGGAGGAGTAGGCTATTCATTATGGAAGTTAATTACTTATTGGTAATTGCTTCTCAGTTTAGTGTTAACATTAAAGAGAGTCACAGGGTCAGAGGAATGTGCTTATTTAATGTATGGAACTATCTCAAATATACAGGCCTCTAAAAGAAAAGAGATGCACTTTTGAGGGAAAAAATTTATGAAAAAAGAATGTATTGGACATAAAAGTGACTCGGGCATATCCCACGCATTCTGAATAACAGTAAACCAATGCATTCATGATCGACACTAAAACAATCCTAGAATTATTCCATAAAAAATAATGTACCTTGCTGGATCTAGTCAGCTACTATTCATGGTTTGAACACCAAATTTCCTTCCCAATTTGAAGGTTTTTGTGATGGCCTTTCCCCATTCAAAAAATGTAATTTTGTTTTTATTTGACTATTGCTATAACAACAGAGGCCGTTGCCATGCCAAATCCTTCAAACAGAATCTTTATGTCTATAACCCATGCATAGTAAAAGAAAGATGTACAGATGAGGGCAATCCTTAAAATGGCAGCATATTAATTAAAATCCTATAAACTACACTAAAAGGTGTCTCTTAATATTATTCGATGGCTCGAGAATCCAGTAGAGTTTTCAGTTCCCCGAAGATGAAAGTAGTGGTTCTGTGGTAGTCTTTTAACTCTGTAAGAAATAACGTGCCATTTTTTCCTCAATTTTTCACTGGCCACATATATTTTCTGAAGCTATTGACTTTGGACTTTGAGCTCTCCTTTTAAAATGTCCCTTTACCCTCTGATGTAGGTCTGGTTTCTTAGACGCTCCCATCACAATGACGACTTTGCTCAAGGTCTCTTTATGTGCCCATACTTTACCACCAGTGCATTTGTCTGTACAGGTGGCAGAACACGAAACTCTTTTTATAACTGTTATTACTTCTTTTTATGTTATCATTTTACACTCGCTGCTGGTTTCCTGATCTGTTCATTTTATAATTAGTGTTGTCATGATACTAAAATTTCAAATTTGATTTCAATCAATTGAGGAAAATGCTACGTACTCAATGGTGATTTTGATTCCACAGTGATAGTAACAAGCCATGTTTTCAGACATTTTTAATATATTGCCTGGCCAAAAAAAAACGTCGCCACCTGGATTTAACTAAGCAAATAGGTACGAGCCTATAGGTACGAGTCTAAGTTCAGCAACAGTCTGTGCTCAAAGAATGAGGTCAGCTGACTACCTGAATATACTGAATGACCAGGTTATTCCATCAATGGATTTTTTCTTCCCTAATGGCACAGGCATATTCCAAGATGACGATGTAAAAGAGTAGTTCAGGGAGCATGAGACATCATTTTCACACATGGATTGGCCACCACAGAGTCCAGACCTTAACCCCATTGAGAATCTTTGGGATGTGCTGGAGAAGGCTTTGTGCAGCGGTCAGACTCTACCATCATCAGTGCAAGATCTTGGTGAAAAATTAATGCCACACTGGATGGAAGTAAATCTTGTGACATTGCAGAAGCGAAATCGAAACAATGCCACAGCGAATTTGTGCTGCAATCAAACCTAAAGGTGGCCCAACGAAATATTAGAGTGTGTGACCTTTTTTTTTTTTTTTTTTTTTTTTGGGCGACTTTTTTTTTTGGCGACTTTTTTTTTGCCAGGCAGTGTATTACAATGTGATCTTGTACTTCTACTAGATTCAACACTTATCATATGTAGTTTTTATTTATTTAATCGTCTCTCTCTCTTTGGCTGGTAGGACCTAAACAGGAGACATTGTATGACTTTTGGAGAATGGTGTGGCAAGAGAATTGCTTCAGCATCGTCATGATCACTAAACTTGTAGAAGTTGGCAGGGTAAGTGTGTCCACCTACTACCAAATATACCCACATTCATTCAGAAGGAAGAAGGCAAGGCAAGTTTAATTGTATAGCACAATCCGTACACAAAGTAATTCAAAGTGCTTTACAGAATAAGAAAAACATTAAAATCACACAAATCAAAACAAATCATCACAAATAATCAACATTAAAAGCTAAACAGAACCGTTTTGAGCCTGAATTTAAACATTGTCACCTAGATACAGAAAAAAATAGGGCACCATCATGTATTTCTTGCAATTCTTGAAACTACTTCCACTACTATCTCTATATTTTGATTCCATGCATTTCCTCTAGTTATTTTCCAGTATGCATTAATTTTACTTGGATTTAAGAGACATTAAGTCAGCATGTCACTAAATACAAGGATTTTATTCCAGTGCAATACACATATATTTGCATGCTTTGACATACTTGTGTCTATACTTGCTAGCCGCTGATAGAATTTACCATTATAGACACACTAGCACACTCGCACACATCTGTACAGCCATAACAATAGCAGCCCCAAAAGCAGATTATAAACAGGTCTTTATTGTTACAGTGATGGTCTCTTTTATCTGTTATAGCTGTACCATCAAATTGAGATGGGGTATTATAGAAATTTCCATCATGACCATAATGACACCAAGCGCCATCAAATGTAGCGTAAAGTACTTGTCATGCATAAAAGCGTCCTCTGTATGGTGCTTTTAAGGCTGCTGTCCGTACATACGCTCCTTTAATACCCAACGCAAAATGGGCCACGCTATTTCCCGGCTCACATAAATACCTGCAGTATATGAATGCAGTTTTAAGTACTCTGTTTTTCAGCGCAGCCAAGATGGTTAAATTGGCACCATTTTTCTGTGTTATTGCTAGTTCCAATTTGATTCTCGATCCTGACTATTTTAGGGAGAGTCAACACATGAGTAATGCTTTGACTGAATCCAAATAACATCTCCATTTAACAAAAAATGACCTTTTCGTGTTTGATGCTGAGGACAACAGATTGCAGCGGCCCTCTTCATTATACTTTCCAACATTATGTGATTATCGTGGTCCTTTTTTTTTTTGCCTTTCTGAAAAACACACAAGAGCTTGTTTTTATTCCTTTGCCTCCATTGTGAGGCTGCTATCAGATTAGTCTGTTATTATACCCGGACACAAAATTCTATTTAAAATAAAGTAGATATGCTAGAACTGGGACAGCAGAAGACATTTTGATCTGTTTGTGTGTACACTGTAATGAGATAAAATGTTAAACTATATTACGTTTTGTATGTGTTCCAAGATGCGTGTTTGAGCGTTTTGTTTCCTTTGACTTGGTTATGTGCAGAAGTATTATAAATACATATTGATGTCTTAACATAAAAGGTTTCCTATGTAACTTACCCTGTGGGATGTAACTTACCCTGTGGGATGTTTTATGGAGATGTTATTTTTTTGCCTATAATGTTCTACAGTAGGGCATTAAACTTGCCAATCTTGCATTTTTTTTTCAATTAGAGGCTTTTTTATAGGTTTATAGCAGTCTCAACTGACTAGAGCCAGTCTCCTAAACAGACCAGTAACTTATGCATAGTGTCACATACAAAAGCAGTTGCATTAACAATTTATTTATTTATTTGATTGGGACAGTGCATGTTAATGAACAGACATGATACAACATGAATGTAAACACACCGGATTATAGCCAAAGCTAAACAAAATATTTTTACCCTGTTGTTACCCTGCACAGGCTCGCCGTGCCATAGATATATCCTGTTACAAGACCTGGTGGCAACACATGCTTTTCACCATTATGGATTTGTGTCGGTTAAATGTCATACTGATGAACTGGCAAAGCAATAACATATCCAGGGAAGGAGAAAAGCAGCTGGAGTACCTTTCACCGGAAAAGTTACATACCTTTAAGTCAAAGAGCTGAAGCACACAAGAGTAATAAATAAAATCTCTGCTTATTTGTCAAGTTGATTCAGGTGGTTTATTACAGGTCAGGAAGTTGACAAGTTTATCACTCGTTTGAATGCAGGCAGTGTTTACTTCCATTTAAACTGGCACATCTTTCAACCAGGTGAAATGCTGTAAGTACTGGCCTGAAGACAGTGAGATGTACGGTGACATCAAAATCACTCTACTGAAGAGCGAGACCCTGGCTGAATACACTGTGCGCACCTTTGCCTTAGAACGGGTGAGTTCATTTAGCTGCAGGTATGAATAGTAAATATAAATATCTATTTCATTTAGAGCATAAGATAAATAGTAATTATTTTTAAGTGGCACAAGATACATTTCACTCTTTTGAATTGATGATGTGAACTGACATTACCTCACAGAATTAAAATAGGGCTCTAATAGAAGAGATTAAATGCTTACTGTGATGGGACTAAGGGCATATGGTAAACTCAGAGGGATTAACAGAAGTGGTTTTTGTATGCTCCCGTGTCTATCCACCAAACAGTGAGAGCGGGACCCCCATCCCATCCCTTCTTCCCCCTTTTTCTCCAGTTTCTCGAGGCTGTTACTGGAAGACTTCATTGCGGCTCTGAAATGACAGTGGCACAAACACAGGCCTATCATCACTATGTCACGCTTCTGCTTATTCAAATCAGGCAAATTCAGGAGGCAGTGACAGCTTGTGTTTTATCACATTCTTTTTAGGGATTTCTGTCTACAACAAATCTTTGCCTTGTCGTTTTACTTTGCCTTGCCTCTGTGGAGGGAGGGATTGAGCAGGCTCCCAGTGGAGATGAGAAACCTCCCAGTTCCCCGGGAGCATAAGTAATTCCTGTCCACCTGTCTGTCACATAGGCATACAGTACAGCTAGACTAACATGCCCGTAGGCTTTCTGATGCAAAACCTGTTTAATGTTTAACTGTCCCTGTGTGGACCAAAATATACCACATCTATCATAGGAATGATTGTGACTTCTGCAAAACAGTTTAAATAGTGATGGCAATGTTTAATGTTTGCCTCCATGTTCTGCAATTTTATGATGATAAATTTGATGTCATAATTTCAGGTGGAGGACAGGGGCTCTATGGGGGATTCAGTGTTTATGAAACTGAAAATCCACAAATGTCTAACCATATTATTGTTGTTGGTTTGGCTCCACAAACTTGCCATTTAGTTGTCCCTTTTAATTTGAATATTACCAGCACTTTTTGAAGTTAATTATAGAAGAAGAAGATTATTTCATCTTTGTTTGAACCTTGTACCAGTTTTTGTTTCTTATGGATAGTCCCAATTATATTAACAAACAAACAGGGCAAACATCTGACGTTAAAGTCATCTGACCTATAAAACCCAAAGCACATTACAGCATTTGAACCTTTGTGAATATATTTTGTAATAGTTTATAGAGTTTCTCTTTGTTTTCTTTGATTTTGCAGAGAGGATACTCTACAAAGCATGAGGTGAGGCAGTTCCACTTCACATCTTGGCCTGAGCACGGGGTGCCCTATCACGCGACCGGGCTTTTAGCTTTTATACGAAGAGTCAAAGCCTCCACACCCCCTGATGCGGGGCCGGTGGTGGTTCACTGCAGGTACCGTCCACCATCTAAGCTACTGCTGTTTGTGAAACTGTTGTAAACCAGACTACCATTAACTTTACAGCCTCAACTTTTAGAGAAGAAAATAATGGAAAGGTTGTACAGTGTTTTTTATAGTTCTGGGATTGAAAAAGTTTCAGTTGGAGCAAACAGACAATAGTTGTTACTTTATCAATACTAAAATAATAAAAGTATCTATTCAAATTGGATTACAAATGAAATATTGCCTGAGGATGCATGCATACCTGACGAGACGTAAGACGCAAGATTGGACTTTGTTTGCTAACTTTAAATGTCTCAGTTAAGATAGGGACATAAATGTAATCACCTTTTTAATTAATTAATTAACATTACTTTTGATGTTTCACAGGTTTTTATTGCAGCCTACAGGGCGTAACTGTTAATGAAAGCACAACCTCACAAAGTGCAGTAAAATAAGATTTGAGTTTTATTCCCAGGCTGCAGCAGTTAATACATTCTAAAAAAACAATTATCTTTTATATAGTCTACCAAAACAGACACAGCGTTCATTTGATATAAAAACAGAAATATTAATAAGTGTGGCTTTATTTTTTCTTGTTGTTGCAGTGCTGGGGCAGGGCGCACTGGCTGCTACATAGTCCTGGATGTGATGCTGGACATGGCTGAGTGTGAGGGAGTGGTGGACATTTACAACTGTGTGAAAACCCTGTGCTCGCGCCGCATTAACATGATCCAGACTGAGGTGAGACTTCATATGCCAACAGCTCACAGCTACAGCATGTCTTTAATTAGGCAAACGTCTCATGTGTGTAAATGTTTGTGGGGCAATATTATCATAACCCTCTTTGGGGACTTGTGCAAAGGTCAGAATAACGGTTTGAGAAAAGGCCCGTCATGTCCTCTTCAACATCTATTTCTTCAGATGTGCAGATAATCTACATGTTCACCTTTGATTATGTAAATCCCGCATTGACTTAGCTGTTTATTGCATTTGTAGGTATTTGCAGAGGTTCTAATTAAATGCATACCATGTGTTTGTTTACTCAGAAATATTATCTATTCTCAAATAGCTTTGAAACACCAGAGGCTTTATTGCCCATGTTTAATTCAGAGACAAAGCCGCTTATGAAAAATAGTCTTCTCTTGTCTGATTATGAATTCAAATCTACATATGTTTTGCCTGTCTCTTGTTTCACGCTTTCTTCTTTATCATGACCTCAAACAAAGCTTACAGATTGCTGTATCTATAGTCAGGGATGGAGTACTTGTACCTATAATTGAGTGTAATTTTAGCCATGTATTTGGTTACAGACAAACGTCCTTATGTATCTATAGCAACAACACACACATAACATCACTGCATCACCTGCTCTGATTGGCCAGAACTCAAAGAATAAATACATTGCCAATTAAACTTTAAACTCTTTAATTTAAAGGCTGATCTAAAGTGCTACAAAAATTGCTTGTAATTTGCAGGAGCAGTATATCTTTATCCATGATGCCATTTTGGAAGCCTGTTTGTGCGGAGAGACTGCAATCTTAGTCAATGAATTTGCAGTCGCTTACAAAGAGATGCTGCGAGTGGATTCTCAGAGTAATTCCTCACAACTTCGAGATGAATTTCAGGTCAGTGCTTTTGTCAATAACACATTATGACATCAAGTAAATGTTTGTGACCATAACGCTGTTTGTTATAATCACCTGCCATATATGCAACTAGCCCTGTCGCAGAAACAAGCTTTTAATTATGATATGTTACTATAAAAAATATGAAGACCACTTTATGCCACTGACACAAAAACCTTAAAGCAGGATAATCCGAGTAAGCTCCTCTCTAAATGAACAATATCATAGCAAATATGAGCTGCAATATACAAATGGCACAGCAGTTAAACTTAGTATCTATGAGTGAGTGACAGAGTGATGAGTGATTTATATAGTTCATTTAAATACAACTTCAGCTGCCTGAAGTGCTTCACATAAAAAGTCCACAAAAACAAATATACAGATGGTGATACATAGGCAAAGAACAATAAAACAATAAAACTCCAATAAACACAAATATTCACTGTCATGCTAGAATTAAATGCCAGGTACAAGAGGTGGATTTTTAGTCTTAAAGTGTGTTAAAGACAAGGATTTGACAGGCAGAGGGAGGCTGTTTCGTAGTCTGGGCTCTGCCACAGAAAAGGCTTTCTCACCTCTGGTCTTGAGCCTGGCTTTGGACACAGCCAGCAGTGATGATGATTTGATATAGAAACAGACCTAGACGCAACTGCATATGGAACCGTTATGGTCTTCATCTTTTCTTTTTTTTTCAAGACCCCCTCAACAAATGTTCACTTGCTGTAGTTAGATATTCCACCAACTAACAGGTGCTGTGGTGAAACACCAGTGTCCGTATGACATGATGTTGTTCCTTATATAAAATGCTTCTTTGGTATAGGCTCCACTTAAAGAGAACTGCATAGTCCCATGTGTTCAGTTCTTTACTTTTTCGCTTATTGCTACTGTCCATGGAGCAGTTGGTACAATATAAAGATACTAGATGTTTATAAATCATGATAAAAACAAAATTATAATCTGTCTCCAAAACATTTTTTTGGCATATTATAGCCCACTCTCCTGTACATCTGGTTTCTCACTTTTTTACTTAAAACAAAACAAACTCTATGCCCTTAACTATTTATATCTAACTACTGCATATCCCACAGTATTTAACATGTGTGTGTAAATATGTTGACAGATTTGAGTACACATTTGGGATTTTCAAACCTATCCCTAAACTCATTTTGTGAAAATCATAAAACTGTGTACATCCCTCCAAACGTGTATGCACTTTCCTTCCCTTCACTCGTGATTGGGTGTGACTGGCTCTGAAATGCTTGATGTGGTTTATGGGAGCGCGGTGTCAGAGCGTTTCGTTAGATGTTGATGAGGGGAGAGGAGCGCCAGCTGTGTTCCCCACATGCTTTACCTACGTCGCCGCTCACTGTGCCTCAGTTCGCTTTACCATTTCAAAGTAACTCCCCTTTTATTTAATACTGTTTTATCCCGTTCATAAGCTTTTGTGTAACAGACATATCTCGTAAGATTACCCGGAGTTACAGTTGGTGGAGCTTTGTAAAGAAGTGTATCCTTCTTTACAAAGTGTGAGCTCTTAATTAAAAGAAAATGTGACAGCTTTGATCTAATAAACGGCGCCTGTCTCGTGTCTTCTTGTCTCGTGGCTTCCTGTCGTCCAGTCTGTTTTGTAGCAGAGCAGGGTTAGCCATCACCAGTGTTCACATGAATTATTCATGAGATTTTGATGTTGTCTAATGTAGTTATGGGCAGACGCAGTGGAGCAATGCAGTCTTCTAACTTTTTCTGTGCCAGTCATAAACTTGAAAAATGAAGACTGGTAGAGCAGGAAAGATCTTTTTTGGACATTGGACAGATGTAGTGTAAATGTGTAAAGAGAGGGTAGAGACATTCAGCAGACGGTCACGACTTGGAGGCAAATCTATGATGCCAATGTGGTAACAACCACATGTGTGCAACGCCTTAAACCACCATGCCACTGGCGAGCGCAGGAAAGAAAAAATAATATGGACTCTGGAGGAAAGAAGATTTGCAGAGCTTACTCCATATCAGAAAAGCCTAGAGTAAATTTTCTTTATTTTTATGTAGGTAGGAGGTTATTGCTCTGCCTGGAATGTTAAATGCCAGACTGTGGAAAATTCCAGGAAAAGCAATAATATGTCCATGGGAACAAGGAGGTGGTGAATCTCCCAACAGATTACATAGTTTTATATACTCAGGTAAGATATTGAGAACCTGCTCATTAATACTACATTAATACTAATGACTGGGTGGCAGCAATTTACAAATAATGCAAACTTCAAGGAACACTAGGTAACGTTTTAGTGAGAGTTCTTGCTTGTCTCCTTGGAGATGTAATTGCTTTGCTTTGAATGTTCCACAGTGTTATATTAAACTAACCTTTATTGCACTCATTTTGTGTTTTTACTTCTAAAATACTTAATCCTTCATTCTTACAGTGAGTAGGGAGGTAAAATGCTCCGTCAGAAAAGTTAACAAGCACATATTGTTACTTTACCTGTTTTCAGTCATTTAACCTGCTCTGTGTACTCCTCCAGACTTTAAACTCTGTGACGCCACATTTGGACGTGGAGGAGTGCAGCATCGCCCTTTTGCCACGAAACCGCGAGAAGAACCGGAGTATGGACGTTCTGCCGCCGGACCGAGCGCTGGCGTTTCTGGTCACCACTGAGGGGGAGAGCAACAATTACATAAACGCCGCGCTGGCCGACAGCTTCCACCGCCAGGCTGCGTTTGTGGTGACCCCTCACCCACTGCCTGGGACCACTGCGGACTTCTGGAGACTTGTGTATGACTACGGGTGCACCGCTGTGGTCATGCTCAACCAACTCAACCAGTCCAACTCCGCCTGGGTAAGGTCACCCCGCTGTGCTTACTCTTATTGCAATTGATTTTGTTGAAGCCGTGGATAGCTTGGGTTCAGTCTCGAGGTTATGTGAAATTTAGTGAAGACTTTTCCTGATATCCACTGCCTTTCGCTGTTTCCTATATCTTACTGTGCTGCGGATTAGTTCCTTCATGGCATTTTGTCTGACTTTGATCCCTGACCACATTGATCTCAAAGCATGACTAGATAAGGCCCGCCCTAGTTTTTTCCTTCCCTCCTCGCGCTCCGTCTCCAGAGAATAGGCCTGTGCCCTCCAGACATATCCCACAGTCCTTTCTTGTCTGCGCCCCACTTTTTCTTATGAGCACACCACTTTTGCTGTAGCACTGCATTTTACAAGGTTTAATGTCTTATAATAGCAGCCATCATAACGTATTACAATAGTCCTGCTCTTGCACTCACCCATAGAGTTCAGTTCGGTAATAACTTCATTCATTTTGATTGCAGTTTATATAAAAGAAATAAAAGTGTGTGTTATAAGATATTATATACTTTACTTTCTCCAGGCTAAATCTTAAAGTTGATTAAGTTATCGCCATACACCAATGCATATCTGTGTAATCCCTCAATCCTTCAGGTATGATATATATTAAAAGAAAAATTCAATTCTTTCAACTGGACAAAAAACCCTTTTTGTCTAGTTGACAGAACACAATTTTTCTATGAGCAAACTTCCCTCAAACTGGTAAGACAGCTGGAAGATAATGCCAAGAAAACAGAATAAAAATCACTTGCGCTTTAACCTCAGATGTCAACAGAAATAGTTAATACCCAAGGTATTGCAGAGGAAGGCACCAGAGCTAGAGTACAGCAGCCAGTTTAACTCCAGAAGATGCTTGGTTCTAATTGAGGACTTAAAGTTTAAAACAGAAAGCTTACAAAACAGGACAGCTACTTTAGTCCCAGAAGAAATATATCACAGGGTTAACAACTTCATCGTCACAGGTCAGTTGAAATGATAAAAATAATAATAATAATAATATAATAAAAATACTAAACTTTTTGTCCAGTTCACAGAATTAAATTTTTACTACACCAATGCATAGTTTAAAAAAATGCATCACCTCCACTTATAAAATATATTAATTTAAAAGACAAGTTTGGGCATGGTGACACACAAACAACAAAAGCAAATGCAAAAATTTTGTTTGTAATTAATTAATAATAAAAAAAAATTGAATGTTAATTAAATCTTTGAAAAGTGCAAGTTTCAAATAAACTTATGTACAACAGTAACATGGGAAAATCCCAATGGAAAGTGTCCAACTGTTTGTCTGAAAAGTAAACAAAACCCATCAAAGCTTTTTCCTGGAATGTGTTTAGTCCTGATTAAAACAATTTGTACAAGTGTGTCTTGATGGCAGTTTTTATCAGTACTTAATTAAATAATGGCATAACGCATGGTATGTCATTATTTAATTATGGCATTTAATTTAATGTTTTATTGAATTGAAATGCCAAAAACCTTAAACTCAGTCTTTGCGTTGTCGATGAAAAACTGTTTATGTTAATTATGCCACTCAGACTGTGCTGACGCACAATATTTAGTCAGCTTTTGTGTTTAGTCAAAAATAATTACTGTTTATCCTGACATGTAATTGTAAACCAATTTATGCTACACTCAGGAAGATTTAATTAAGCAAATATGAGTAAAGTTAGATTCATTTTATGTGTGGCAGTGATGTTTTTCAGTCTAAGTATGTGAACCACCTTTTCTTACACAGTCCATATTGACTCCTTTGTGCTCATTAAAAGCCTAGTACTTGAATTTGTCGGGTATAAAACTGAACAAGATTTCTCTTTAGTTCCTTCTAATCAAGTCCTTATTTTGATCTGATTTCTTACTGTGCAGTGCAGTTCTTTCAGTTCCTGTCTGAAAATGGAGCCATAGCCATTTCGAGCTGCTGGATCTTGTTATGAACTCTGCTCATTTGTGCTGCTAAAGAAACGTATCTCGCTTCATTTTCAATCGCTCTGAGCCGCTACACGAGCAGTACTGCCTCGTCTCTCTGGTCTTATTAACACCAGTGTGCCACCATAACACCTCCTGCTTCACCATTAAAGGCACCAACTCATGCTCTGCCAAAGCTGTTTTTACCCTACTTTACATTTTCTCTCCTTTTGTTATGGTCTAAAAAACTCAGTATTAGCTCCTTGCCAGACTGTTTTCAGATATTTTAATAGAAGAGCTTCCTCTTCACATTAGTCTGCAAAGCAACCTACGTGTTAATGCTTCTTAATTCATTTTTATATTGCATTTTCTGTCCCTTGTGAACTGCATATATTATAAATGCTTAGGTATATAATTTTACAGTTTTTTTTTTGTTTTTGTTTTTTTTGTTTTTTTCATACTATTGAATAGGGCTGGATAAAAAAAAATCTAATTTTAACTGAGACATTTAGTCATGTCTAATTGTCAATGATATGCTTTTTAATCAAGAAACCCACAGCCAATGCTTTGTCATTAAAAGCATGTGGTTTGGAGCAGAGTTCAGATTTTGGAGGAAGAAATTTGAAAATGTTTGCATTAAAGGAGACTTATACTAAATCGACAATTTGCAAATTGATATTTTCCAACCAGGAAGTCAGCAGACTTATTTCTTTTACTAAAGCAGTACTATTATGCAGAATTTACTTTTTAGATCTTTTAACCATATTATAGTTGTTTCCTGTTCTCAAAGTTGTATTTAGCGTGATTCATGTATATTTGATCTTTACACTCCTCAGTGTTTCCCCTACCATTATATTGGCAGGGTACCCCGCCCCTCCAACAGCAGCTCCCACCCTGTCATTTAAATTGTGTGGTGCTAATCACCTATCATTAAAAGTCTGCATAAGAAACAACTGTATTCATATAAATCCAGTCCGTTCCCTCTTACTTTGCTCTAATCCAGTCCGTCATTCACACACGTGAGGTGTGCTTTTATTCAGAAGTACACCATAGATAACTGCATGAGGTGATAACTAAAGAATTAATTACTGCAAATAATTAAAACCTTAATATGAAATTAAACAAGCTATAAGATAATTTCATATTTAATTAAAATGCCCAACCTTCTGAAAGTGTTTGTTGGGTTTTACAGCCATTTCATCGTTATAAATAATTTAAATGTTATAGCAAGATAAATGACAATTAAGTAATCCATCCATTCATCCATCCATTTTTTTCCGCTTATGTGGGGCCGGGTGGTGGGGGGAACAGTCCGAGCAGGGACTCCCAGACTTCCCTCACCCCAGACACATCCTCCAGTTCCTCCAGTGGGGCCTCAAGGTGTTCCCAGTTTTATTATTTTTTATATAATTATAATTATTATTTATTTAATATAGAGGTCTATATTTTTCTTCACCAATGTGCATGAGAATGTGATCACACACATGCACGTACGCAGTCAAACGCCCCCTGTAAACCTGTAAACCGAGGGGAAACACTGCTCCTGTAATTAAGACGTCATTGCTCCGTCCAACTACTGTTTTCACCACCACCACCAGTGTACCCCTCCTTCTCTATACTCGCTTTGTTTTATTTTCTTAATCGGTGATATGGGTTCGATTCGGCAGCATTGCGTAGTCATTTTGGTACATCCACAGGAGGTACCCACAACTGCACAGATCTTTGTTGTAATGATGTTCAGGGTCTACATCAGCTCCCATTTCACACTGAAGTCAGCAGTCTTGTTTATTTTTTTTAATTGTTTTAGATAAGTATTGTGATTTATGACCAAATTATAACATAGTGATCCACGGGTGTCATAGAATATAACTATATAGTGGATACAAGGACGATATGATATGTCATCTGTAATTAATTTTGGATCAATATTGCGATTTAAAATGTCCAAATTATAACATGATGATCCTGATTATCATAGATTATAACTATAGAGCAGAAGGTCAATATGTCTGCTTTAAATGGCACTGACTTAGACTTAACATTGTTAATATTCATGAAATTAATGTTGAAATCCATTTTAATTTTGTTTTGTAAAGAAAAAATTAAAGCGAATTGAAAATTTTGATTTTGCCCAGCCCTACTATACAATTTAGATTACCACTTCTCGCTTCGCTCTTTGTTACAAAAAAAAAAAAAAATCATTACCGGTATATATACATTTTGTTTGTCCAAGTAAAAAATTCTAAATCAAGATTTTGTTGATTGACAGCCGTGTGTGCAGTACTGGCCGGAGCCGGGCCTGCAGCAGTACGGTCCGATGGAGGTGGAGTTTCTGTCCATGTCGGCCGATGAAGACGTCATCACTCGTCTGTTCAGGGTCAAGAATGTGACCAGGGTGAGACTCTACACGACTGTGTCAGCGAAGACATGTGTTTGACAAATGTATTATTCTGATCTATAGCTGCTAGTAAAGAAAATATGCAAGCCGCAGTTAAACACTGTAGAGCCAAGAGCTCTATTTAAACTTTCACACACTAGGATGCTATTAATTCCCATCTGTTGAGGATACACACACAAGTTACTTTAGCCCTAGAATCTGGCAACCCAAAGCAGGCAAAAAAATGTCACATTTGTTTTGTAAAATGTATAGATATCAGCACTACAATATAAAATTAGAAGTAGTTGTAGTAGTGGTTAGTTGTTTACTTACTAAAATTCCTACACACTCTACCTTTAACTCAAGAGTGTCCCAACACTTCATAGTTACTCAACTTGTGTAGCAGGCATTTTGCATTAGAGAATTCATGTATTAAGAATATGAGCTGTTACTATGCCATGTCCCTGCACACTCAGGTGAGAATAGTCCATCAAAGCTCTGTTGTTGCAGCCTGAGCGTTCACGTGGATCAGTCTCTTCACACGACACGCCTCACTGTTGGATGTGTTTTTGCCTGGATGGTTTTATGCTGAAGAATTAGCATAAGTACATGCATGCATTCTGCTCAGGATCCCTGTCAACCAATTACTAAAGGAATTTGTATGCACTGTGTCTCGTTGATGCCATTTTTAACAGTACGACAGGCAAGCCTTTCTTCCCTGATTGGCATCCTCACCTCCTCTTTCCACTGGCCTTGTCGCTCCCTCTTTCATATACCGCCTTTATTCTACTTTGCGGATAGCATTGTCAAGAGCAGGGCAACTTTTTAGAGCAGCGGATTAAAAATCATACCGAAATAACCCACCTCTCCCTCTCTCTGTCCTGCCCTCTGCCTATTAGTATTTCCAATGATATAGGACGTAGAAAGAAAGTAAAAGTCAAAGAAAGTGCATCGTAAGCATATGAATGAGTAGGTATTAAAGTCCCACAGAAATGAGTAAATCCCACCTCCACAGAGCCTATTCCTCCATGCATCGTTGGTGTCGCTGCCAGCCCAATTTGCATGACTTACAGTTCTCCGCTGGTCCCTAAGTGTTACGTGAGCTTCTACAGGACAAGGTTATGAACACACGGGGACCGCTCCGGCGCACAGCTCACACTCGTACATCTCACAGACAGTGTGCAGGAGGAGAGCACTCGTACACAGCATCAACAAACATAAACACAAGCTGAAATGTCACTGGTGTAGTGGAGCAGCGTTTCCTAACCAGGGGTACAGGGACATGGCAGGGAATTTTGGGATTAGTTGATTAGAATTCAAAAAGGAGGTAGAATTGAATAGCATGTACTGGCACCTTTTTGTAGGAGTCCACAAGGGAGATACAATATGGCATTAAACTTACATTTTAAACTGATTAACTTACAGGTGTTTTAATGGCTTCAAAAATACCTTACAGAACATGTATCTCGCTGTAAACTGGGCCACCTCTCCATATATATGACCATAGTAGGATCATCATCTGCTTTTTTTGAAATAGTTAAATGCCATTTCTGTCTAAGAAAAGAAATTATGATAATCTCTGGAAACAACTGAGTGGCATGTTGACCAAAATCTGCTTTAGACTTAATATAAACAAGAAAAGTATGGGGTGCTCTTATCGAAAAAAAAGGGTCTACAAGTCTTAGCAAAGTGAGAAAACAGTGCTCTGACATGGATTGTTTTTGGTGTTGAAGCTTCAGGAGGGGCAGCTGGTCGTGTGCCAGTTCCAGTTCCTGCGTTGGTCTGCTTACAGAGATGTCCCTGACTCCAAAAAGGCCTTCCTCAACCTCCTAGCCCAAGTGCACAAATGGCAAAGGGATTGTGGGGAGGGGCGCACGGTGGTCCACTGTCTGTGAGTAATCAGTCATCCCAGATCATTTACAACTGTTTTGAATATAAGTGTGTTTTTTTCTGAAGTACTGTGCATGTGATTAGATTTTTCCATTTGTGTTTTGAAATTAGGATTCTGTTCATTTAAACCCATCCAGGAGTAGTAACATTTGAGTGCTGCCTGTAATATGAATTATGCTAATCTAATACAGGAATCCCATGCATTTTAGAACAGGTTTGTACTGCAAGTCCAGGTTTATACATAATAAAGCTTAAGTAATTGCACCATTTGCATTTTCCCAACTAGAATCATTCAAATTGTGATTTTGATTGATTGCATATTGTAGCCCTACTGGATAAAACATATTGGGGTAATACACAGATCTTTTGCTTAGTGATCCAAACACAATTGAAGCGTACCACTTTGTAGAACATAACGTGTCGGCATCCAACATTTTTATAATGAGAGACTGTTTACTTATAAAACGCCACACTCCAGGTTTATCCTTGTCTTGTGTCGATTTGCTGTGATAAAGGGCAGCCCAAAGTCCTTCTGCTGGCTATCTAATATTATTTTTGGAGGCAAGCAGTTGTGTGTCATGCTGCAGTGTGGTGCAGTGTGCAGATGCCTGGGTACCCTCTCTTGTCTGTTGTCCTAAGCCCCCAGAGCGCACGGTGGCTGATGAATATGAATGGGCTGTCCATCTCATTGCCAAAGCATCGCACATTCAGCCAGCGCCTCCACCCAAAAGCACATCACTCAACGCTGTCACACAGTGTTACCCACGACAACCAGGAAAG
This sequence comes from Periophthalmus magnuspinnatus, assembly GCF_009829125.3. Lineage (NCBI taxonomy): Eukaryota > Metazoa > Chordata > Actinopteri > Gobiiformes > Gobiidae > Periophthalmus > Periophthalmus magnuspinnatus. Next base: position 23,813,826 of record NC_047141.1, on the reverse strand, counting down.
AGATTATGGAGATCAAATCAATTATGGCTTAATACAGAATGCGCGGGTTCCCACTACAGTAAATCCAGGGCTGCCAGTGCACTGACAACGATTGATTGCCTTAATATCGCTTGTATTGGCTGCAGAGGCCTGTGCCCACCTTCACTGGGTTAGTCTCTGGAGACAGGAAGTGGATTGTCCTCCTCCAGTTTATTGATATTTTGTTTCATTTATGAAGACTGGGACAATATCTGATGTCATGACACAGTATGGGGTTATTTCCTACTTTTCCACATCAACTTTCTTGTCTTGCTCTGTTCTGTCCAGGTTTTATTGCTGTGGATAGTTTTTTGAATGAGCTTGATTATTCATGATAGTGAAACACATCAAAGGCCGTGCACTATTATGCGTTCATAATCCACACCTGTGTATTAGGAGGCCTATCTCTACATGGCAGAAGTAAATTAGCATTTTCAAATTTGCACAGAGCATTTGTAGGTGAATCTCAGCTTGACATGTAATATGATGGAATTTGTGCTAAAGCTCATAAACAGACCAGAGGAATGTTACAAAATGTAAGACAAGGCCAAGAAATCCTATATTTGTTTGCTTTATATTTGTTCATGTTTCATTTTGCAAAAGTAATTTACCCAACTCTGGGTTTGTAATGAGAAGTGCTGCATAAAATATTAAACACGGCACATTTTCTCCTGTGTTCGCAAAATAATCAGACTTTTTAGCTTTTGTGAGCCATTTATAACATTGTGACAGTTCTGTAACTGTCTTAATCAAACTGTTTATTGTGACATATTGCACTTCTGAGGACATAAAGATGAACAAATCAGTATTAGTGTGCATTTTACCAAGAAGAATTAGCTGTTAAATATTCCATGTAAAACAACCAGGAAAGGATCTTTTAGATGTAATTCTTAAAGCATTATATGATGTCAACAAAATGCTTTTCTTACTTCATAAAGAGACATCTGTGTTTGTTTTTACAGAAATGGTGGTGGCCGCAGTGGTGTGTTCTGTGCCTGTAACATCGTACTGGAGATGAGCCAGTATCAGAACATGGTAGACATCTTTTATGCTGTTAAAACTCTACGTAACTGTAAACCCAACATGGTGGAGTCTCTGGTGAGAACAAACACTAATCAATACATATGTGATGTGAAATTACATTTTTTTCTGAAAACATTGTATTTTTCATAGGACCAGTATCGATTCTGTTATGACCTCGTCCAGGAATACCTGGACTGCTTTGAAGCAAGATAGCAACTAAATGTTTACCACAGCGGAGGAGTTTTTCATCCAGGAGATTTGAGTTAAGGCTGCCCAGTGACCTTGCCACTTTGATGTTCCGGAGACTTTCTATTGAAAAGACTGCAGCCGTGAGCTGGGAGTCGAGGAAAAACACGCTGAAGGTTTCAACTTTTAACCTTTAATGTGCAGCTGTGATTTTCTCTCATCACTGGTATGCTCCTCGTTTGATATTTTGTGCTTTTTTGGGTCAGTTTTGCCGCTGGACTATTTTTTGTGTTAAGGTTTCTGTAGCAGCAAAACAATATTGTAAGCTACAAAATAGACCTGTCTCTTGTGAAGATGGGTCACCTTGGCCGTGTTTCATCGTTTCATTGAAGTGGCGAGGGAGATGGATGAAATTTCAGAGTTTCAGCAGTATTATCTTTACATGGGAGGCATTTTCCTGTGTCCCAGAGCGCTGTGAAGGCCACTGTGGTTATTAGCAGCACTCCTCTCCCATACCATGAACTGCCTTATTCTCTGATCTCCACATCCTCCTGTTTAATAGGCCTACAGAGTGACACAGACTGTACAGTAGTGCAAATGTGTTGTATTTTCTGATGTTTGTGCTATAGAAGATTACCACTTGTGCTGTAGGTGGCTGGAACCAGGCCTGGACCACCACCGGAGATTTCTGGTCTCATTTTGTCACAGTGCCAATCCCAAAGGCTTGACTTGAATCCTTTTGTTACTTTATTCATCTGGATATTTGCCTCCAAACACACAGTAAGTAGTACAGGCTGTTGTGGTTGTTTTTGTGTGTTTAATGTTAGACCCGGGGGGGGCTGTCACCAACATGCCATCAAAGTGGTGTGAACAATGTGATAAGTGTCTGAACCAATAACACCCCACAGGGTTGACTCTGATTTACATTGTTTCATATAAAGATGCTGTTCCCTCTGTTGAATCCTATGACAGCTTCAAGTTTCAGACATTTCAAGTTTAAAATTATGAGTTTTACTGTTGTTGTAAGTGAAGTATAAAAAAGACAATTATATTCATGAAAGACGGGCATTAGCATTTTTAAAAGGAGTCATATTATTACAATAATTCAATATTTTTACATTTACAGTTGCTTTAAAATGACCTCATACAAAATAATAAATGCATATGTTTTCCCAGGCAAAGTATTATGACCACTGAAATCTGTAAAACTCTTTATTCTCTTTATTTTGGCACTATATTTGGCAAAGAACAAAAAGACAAAAATAAATAAAGTTTGTTAAATTTAATTAATAAAAAAAAAAAGACTGATTTAAGAGAGTTAGACAAAGGCAACATTGCAATGAGTTGGGTAAGGGTTTAAGAGCATCTCTGTAACAGCAGCACTTTTAAGGTGTTCCTTTCTAATCTAATTTTGGTCAATTGGTCACAGCACATTACAAATAGACAGGTTATGATTGGTGTTTGCCTTATTGATTTTCAATGTAGAGGCTTAAAATTACTAAACTCCCACTTAGTCTTATAGAAACCTGCTGTATTCTTCTGGACCTACACAAGGACAACACCATGAAAGAAAAAAAAAGCCCATTGTTGAGTATTGTTGAGTACCACTGAATCTACAGTGTTATTTGAGTAGAGAACAAAGGACTTTGACAGAGCTGCTAGAATGCTATAGACTGTAATGTAACAGAGAAAGTGCCTGGAGTCTGGATTGACAGAAAGGGTTATGTACATAGAGATGTATCATATGTAAAGTGAACACTATGTGAATAATATGCTATATGTTTACCCAGAGTAAGAATAAGTAACGTCATATTCACCAAGCTGAATGTAATGTAAATGACATTTTGTGCATTTGTTGCCAGATCCTTTAATAACATCTTCCTCTCTGTGCTCCTGGTAAACACGGCATGTATGATCTCATTGTCTGTTTTACATTTCACATCGTTGTTTTCACAAATCCACTGCATTTCATGATTTTCTACTACCGTTTGAAGGCATTGTACATTACTTCAGTTGAGTTTTTCTTGTATAATGTTCAACCAATGGTTCACGACTACTGTGTTTTTTGACCATTGTATTTGTAGGAAAATTGTGTGTCTCATGAATGAATTGAAGCTGTTGTATTCTGGGAAGGGGTTTCAAACAATAAAAGAGCAAAGGGGCAAAAAGGTGTAGTGTGGTGTCTTTTAGCGCACAAGAGTCAAAATCTCTTGTGTTTTTTCTGATTAGTTTTTCAGCAGGAGCCGTCTGATGACAGCTTGACATGGACTTCCTGCTCACCCCATCGCGGTTTCAGGTCGGATGCACTCCTTAGTGTTTAACCACATCAACCATTCAAGCCTTTTCCCTATTAGCCACAATACATTCCTCTTTTCCATGCTTTCTCATCTTTTTCTATCTGGTTAGGGGCAGCGAAAGGTGACTCCAGACCGCAGACTTCCTCCCTCACCCCTGGCTATGTTGAATAATAGAGCAGCACTGCAAGTGGATCTGGTTTGTAGTACTGGGACATGCCGCATTAATTAGAGGACAAGACCCCCTGCTGGTAACATCACTAAATGATGGTCTTTAACTTATCATTTCTGTTAATAACAGCAATTTTCTGGTCGTAGATTTATAGTAATTATACCAAACAAATCGGAATAATGGGTTTACTACTTTTTCACTCCATTCCAGTTGCACAACATCAAGTCGTCTATGTCCTAGTGCAGTGATTTCCATAGAGAGTAAACAAGTTTATATTCACTTTTTGGTCCAGGTTTTGTATTGCCACATTAACACAAACTTTTTACAAACTTTGGCTGGATTCTGTATTAATTGGTCATTTGGTATGGCTTAAGCGTTTGTTATAAGCAATTATTACTTGGTTAATGGTTTAATTTATTAATTTAATATCCTTTCTTCTATAGTTATAGTATAATTTCTTTACCTAAAATCCCCCTCCAGTTCCCTGTCCTTCAGCGCTCCTATTTGCCCAGTGCTCTTAAATGAGCAGGTAATTGGAATCTTATCATTTAATTCTGATGGTGTAATGGCTGTGCTGTGCTTATCCCTGAGCCCTGATCCAAGCTCTCCTCTCCTGTCTCTGCGGCCCTCGCCTTATATTCGGTGCTGACAGCTTGGATGGAAGTGGGCTCCCCGGGCATCCCTGGTGAGTCGTGTGTATGTCAGGGAGAATTGGCAGTGAGCTCTGACAGCAGACGGGGGGAGAAGGTGAGATAGAGCTTTAAACTGCATCAGAATGCACTCAGCTGCTGCCAACTACCTGCTAAAGTCTGGAGACAGGAAACAGGATGTAAAGATCCTTGAGGTTTGGCCATTGGCAGAACACTGCCTCAGAGCGGTGTATCTTCCTAAATGTTAAATGCTTTTCCTTTCAAGCCAAATGGTTCCTTGATAGAGACAGATAAAATCCAATATTCGCTAGGAGAATGTTGTCGCAAAAGCTTTTGTGGGTGACCTTGCCCCAGCCTTAGTCAATAAGTAGAAAAAGAATCTGCATATCCTTTAACAGAAAATAAAAAATAGAAAATGTTATTGTAATATTCAATATCCCACAGAGCTGTACAGTCTCTCAGAGGAGTGCTGTGTTCCTGTCTGGGCTGATATGTGAGCACACATTATCTCCCCTTACATCCTGGTACTTTTCGCCTTGTTCTGGCGAGCGTGGCAGCCCAGGCAGGTGGCTGCAGCTTTGTGCCCAGTAGAGCAGGGACAGTGACTTAGCCAGATGGCTGTGTTCAACACTATACATCACAGTTTCCACTGCTGCAGTGGTCCGATTGGAGCGCTTATCGCTGTGGTGGTTTGTAGTCCAGTGAAAGTCATGGTGAAGAAGAGGAGACGTGTGAGGAAGATCACTGGAGCGAACAAGAGCCCACAGATAACCACAGTCCCAGCATACATGAGAAACTCCTCTCTGTTGACATCCCACTGTCCTTTGGCCATGTGAGCCCTCTCCACACCACACCCTGCTCACAGCCCAGACCTGTGTCATAGAAGGACTCACGCTCAACAGTTGAATTAAACCAGTGGAGGAACATAAAACTGCCATAAAATAAAACAGTTCATGGGGGAGCAGTGAAAGAAAGAGAAAAGAACTTTTAGTGCTTTTTATTCAACTTTTTACGGCTAATCTATCCCCAACACTTCCCTCTAGATAACAATATAATCTTGGGCGCAGCGGCTAGAAGTGATTTTACTCCAAGGATAATCTGGCACATCTCGAGGTGTTAAGCCTTCAGCGCTCGGGAAGAAGCTTGTAAATGATCTGATGTCAACACAAACCATTTCTAGGTTGTGGCAATAAAGCATCTCCGCACTGCCATGAATGTGAGGGATGGTCTTATCAAAAGGTCAGCCCAGTGAGAGACAGGCTTAGCCACTGGATTTATCCTTCAGCTTTATTTAGAGCGGAGAAATGGTGCTGGGGACAATGACTGGCATCAATCATTTTCACCAGGAGGCCCCATAAAATTAAACTAGAGAAGTATTTGTGATTCCCTTATAGGTGGAACGCAAGGCAATCAATAGTGTTCTATTTTCCATGTATAGCTTTAAAATAATAGTCTCAATAACTCTGTTTATGCAGTAGTGACAGGTGGATGATTGACAGCTCACTTACCCACAGCAGTCAAAAACAGATTTTATGAGCTCCTCTAGATTGAATAAACAGGATTATCTTTCATAGAAATGGCTTTGTGGTGAGCAGCTGGTTAGCCCCACTGAACTTTACCTATGGAGCTCCATGTTAGCATCAACCCATAGAACCTAGAAAGCATATTATCGCCTATTTTATTCAATAGTTTTTGTTGTGTCATTGGTGTAATCCCTCATTCACACAGGAGTGAGCCATGGTAGAAAGGGTTTCAAAGGTAGTTATAGAGGACATGATTTTGAAATTAAAACCATTTCAAGCTGTTGTGTTAAATCTCCAAAATCACACAACAAATGCATCATTATTTTCATTCATTAAGTTTCATTACAAGGTGGGTCAATTCCTGCATATCATTAACTCCATAGGATAATTGCATAGTCATTGAACATCACATCTAAGTCAGAATAAACCAAAAACTGCCATATGTGGTTCAGCAGTAACAGTAAACAACAAAGACGACCGGTGCAATCTTGTTCTTTGGTTCACACTTAAACGTTGGTCTCAGCTGGTGTTATAAATCAGCAGAATGAAGATGCGCCATGACAGCACCACACCACCAGGGGGTATGTTCCAGGAAATCGGTTGTTATGTGCACTAACATTAGCCCCCTGAAGGCAATTAAGAAACTGCCATAGAACACACGTACTGCTTTTTTCCTATGAAATGTCCAAAAGGTAAATTCACAAATGTTGAACCTGAACCTGATCATTTCTATTAGTGATTATAACCTAAAACGTCATATATTTCAACAAAAATCTGCTTTTCAACAATATTAACTTAAGCTGCCCCATTTGCATTGATCTACACTAGAATGTTCTGATGTCCTCTGAAACCTAGCAATAGAAAAGTGGTTGGACAAAGGCAGAGCTAAAACCACTTCTCTTTATGTAAAGCCAATCACGGATAACACTGGGGACTTTGCATAGTCTGCAATTTATGATATTTATTTAGTTGGATATGGTCTGTAGTTGTTTTGTCCTCCCTCTCCTCTTCTTTCCTGTTTCTCCTCTAGCTGTTGTCCAAACACATGCAGAGCCATGAGGACAGGGGACACTTGTGATAGCAGTACACTGACCTGGGGCATACCGGAGGGATTGCTCCTCTTGTTCATCCCTCTCTCTCCACTGGGTCGCCATGCTCTTGCTTGCCCCTCCAGACATCACATCTCTGCCCTGCCACGGCTGAGTAATACCACGCTGCAGGTGAAACTCTCTCACATCCTCAGTGGAAAATACTGTCGGCCACACACTCCCCCCCCCGAAAAGTGGCTTTAACACGGGCTCAGTACAGTGCACCTGTCTAAGTGCTCACTCCAGTGGTGTCAGTTTGACAACATGGTATTCAACATTGGGCAATAATATGTCTTTTAAGTCTTAAAGATACACTACGCAACTAGACGTTTTCACAGTATGGAACTGAAATTGTCTGTCTCCATTGAAACAAGCAGGTAACACCATCAGGCCCAATCAGGTCAACTCTGGGGAGAGGCGATCCTCTTCACAGTAGGAATGTACATTTTTCAGAATGAATGCACGATAGATAATAATAATAATAATTAGTACGCATTAGTTTTGTATAGTGCTTTTCCATACGCTCAAAACCCCATACTCGGTGGTGATAAGCTACTGTTGTGGCCACAGCTGCTCTAGGGTAGACTAAGGGACGGCTGCCAATCTACACCCCTCCCACCACCACCATCACTTACATACTCACCACATTCATACGAAGCAATGTGGGTGAAGTGACTTGCTTAAGGACACAATGACAGTTTGCCACTGGAGCCCCACTGTGGCACCTGGTACTCTGGTCTCCCAACCAAGTACTAACCAGGACCAGCCCTGCATAGCTTCTGAGATTTGAAGAGATTAGGCTTTGAGGGAGATTAAAGGAGAAGGAGATTAAAAATAGAAAATAAAAAAATTAAAAACCCAGAAAGGTTTCATAATACATCTTTAAATGGTAAATCGGGGGATGTAACCTGGAGAACTGTTCATATGAAATGTTATGTTATATTCAATGGCATTGTATAATGCAGGCTTTAGAGGTGCATGTGCTATTCCCACAGGGGAAAAATACTCCCACAGTCATACAAGTAGAAGCATTACTTCCATGAAGCCCCTACCACCAGGACTGGTGGTCTTACTACTTGAGTACATGTCTTCAGACCACTCATGTCAAGTCTCAAGATGTTTACTTGGCTGAATTTGAATTGAGAAAATATAGAAACAAACTCTGTAAAAGTGTTAAAGCTCAGACCTCATGGGTAGATGTCCACATGGTCTAATACTGCCTTTATTTCTCCACATGTGGATGCTTTTTGGAAATCTATTTAAAAATGAAATATACATCCCTCTGCATACATTTCAATTGAAATTCTCTGACACCTTGACTGGAGCCACACATTAACTTCTTTTTGTGAAATTTCGACCTTTAAATGCTAAAAATAAATCATTGCAATGGCTTTGGGAGCTGTTGGGAAAGTCAGGATGGTTTTCATTATTTAAGGCACAGTGTGGGCCATTTACACAGAGGTGACAAAATTGTGATTAATATGGGTAATTTTGTGGGTGTGAGAGCTGGCGCGCTGAGCCTGTCTTAGAAGGCTGTACTCTTAGCCCTTGGAGGTCGGCTGATATTGGTCGAGGATGAGTGAGTCCACTACAAATTGGTGTGGTGTTTGAAGGCCTGTCCTCTGGCTTTGAGAGAGCAGCCGCCAGTGTCTTTCACAACTTTCAAACCTAATTAACAGCAGAAGGAGGTCTTTCTCCGCAGCCCTGTCACGGCCCTTTCCATTTGGCCGACAATGGAGCAGCAGAGATTACACTATTGTAGCCTGTAAACTGAAACCCAGATTGACGTTGGCAAGGATGGAGGTTTTAATATTTCAGATTTCTCAGCGTCTTTAGAAGTGAAAGTAACAAGATACTTTTACACCAAGAATATAGTATTTCAAGAATCTTCTGTCACATTTTATAGAACATATTTTCATTTTAGTAAACTGAGAAAAACTGACATAGATGGTAAGTGGAATTTAAACCTATTCTGCATTACACCAGTGGCGCTTCTTTAGTGCTTCACTCATTGATTCAGCAAAAATCAAGTTTATTTTCCCTTTTTTCCTTTATAAGCAGCCATGTTTGTTTTGACCATGTGTGTCCCTGACTGGGTACCAGTCAATCACACCTATTTGGACCTGGGCAGAAAAAAATGTTGTCTAGTGCCTTTGCAAACTATTGGAGAAGAGTGTATTCTTGGCTGGCCAGGTAAGTGGTAAAGTACAATTTGTAGTAATAGCCATATGTTTGTGTGTATTTTCCTGAGTCTACTTCAGAGAGAGCTGTGTTTTATTTTAGTTGTGTTCCGACTAGCAGCAAAAGAGCAATATACAGACTTAGTCATAGCTTTTCCCCCCATTGGTGTTTTCTCTGACCTGTCATCGCTTGTCTGCTCCTCTTTATCCCTGCTCCTCCTCCTCTGGCTCCTCTGTTCTGCTGTGTTCTTGCCCTGTATTTCACCTGTGTGGTGGGGGTGAAGTGGAGGATAGGTCCCATGTAGGAGGAGGAGGAGGGGGGGTCTCTCACAGCTTGCTTTATGTCTGCGGCCCTTGTCAGCGTCTGCGTCCTGGGACCGCTCTGATGGGGTTTTGACCTGCTTGCGGCTGACATGGGTTTGATGTTGTTGTGTCACTCAAAGAGCAGTGAACATGTTCTCGACAGAGGCTACTGTTGGTGCAGCCAGTCAGGTCCACTGCTCTCTCGTATGTGTGGTATAGCGGGGGGTGCAAATTCAAATGTTTTGTATATATAGAGATCATTTTATATAGTGTCCTACCACACGTGTACTCAAGTTAGTTATTGTTTTTTTTTATCGCACAGTAACTGACTTGCCAAAATGACTTAAAGTGTGACTGAATACTTACAGCCACAGTCCAAATGAGCTGTTAAAACATCAATCGTTAAGACAGGCTTGACATTCAGAGTTAAAACATTTATATTTAAAGTCCACAAATACCAGAGCACACCACTTCTAAAGCTCTGCAAGTGGAATGTGCAAACCTCACCACCGTCCTCTGAAAATAGGTTTAAACATTTGATCAGATTTACCCAAAACCTACTTTTGTATCATTAAATATGTGAAAAAAACATTTATTGTAACTGGCATACTGAGATAATAAATATTCAGTAGCACCATGAACTTGCTGTGGTTTGAGGTGAGCGTTACCACCTGGAGTCTTGTCCTCTTTTGTTTTAGACTTATTTTTTTCATCTTTAGTCTTATCGCCAAAGCACAGGGGTTGAATTTGCACCACATTTGATGCTAATGCGCTGGAATGAGCCCGAAACAGACGAGCTCCGGATCCTGGTGCATTTTACATGAGTTTGACATGATTTTCATAGTCGCAGCCGCACAGACCAATTATCATCAACATTTGCTTGCATAGAATATAGAAATCAAAGTTATAGGTCCACTGTGTAACTCTTCTGTTGACCTGCTTATCTCCCTGGAAATGTTTTTGCTTCACTTGTAATTTTACACAGTATTAAACCTAAATCTATAGTTCAAGAACACTTTGAGAAACATGCATTCTTACTTCTACATAGATGTATAAGTTTATTGCCATACTATGGAAAATTCAGGTAAATTGATTGGCGGCATAGTCTCATCCTGAAAAGTTACACAGTGCACCTTTAAACTTCTCTCTGTTTGTTGTGTTGTATTTTTATTGAGATTCAGGTGTAGGGGAACTGAAGGGCATTTGTATTGCTCAGTCCAATCAGAACAAGAGGAAGTCCATTTATGGGGTTTGTAGGAGCTCATTATTAGATGTTTATCTCAGTTCTAGACTGCACTTGTCGACTCTGTAATGAGTCTACTGCTTCAGATGGAGACTAAATGCGCCCTGACAAATGAACAGGGTTTACTATGCACAAACGCTTTTAGACTGAGGAGCGAGGGATAATGGCAGTATGCCGGTGCTGGCCACTTACCAGTCTACTGCTGTAGTCAGTGCCAGCTCAGGTCACTTTGACTGGCACAAGAGCTCAGGATTAACATGACGTTTCACTGGTTTTCTGCAGGTACTGTATGCAGGATTGTTCATAAATATTTCATAAACATCACTTGTGTTTACTCTGTGTTCCAAGATATGATTAAACATGTTCAAATCCAGTGGTGGAAGTACTGTACTTTTTAGGTATTTGTACATTACTTAAGTCAATTTTAAAGTTGATACTTTTCACTTTTACTTCAATACATCTGAGAGCAGGTATCTGTGCGTTCTACTTTACTACATTTTTGAACAGGACTGAAAAGTGAAAAGATTGTTTGCGATCTGCTGAAAAGGCTGAGGGGTTTATATTTCACATGTTCACATGCACTTGGAGCAAACAAAAATATACAGATAGAATCAGCCAGAAAAAATTATCAATTTGTTTCTGTTGAACAAAATTCGGCACAAATCTTTATCAAAAACACAACATCTGAAACTTTATTAGATCTCAAAATCTGCACAAAATACTTTTACTTTTTACCCTTACATTTTTAAGGTACTTTAACACTTTATTTTAGTAGATTTTTTCATGTGATACCTTTACTTTAACTTGAGTATTTTTTTAAATAACAAAATTGAATACTTCTTCCACCACTGTTCCAATCTAACATGGATGTTACTGAGCGAAGAGCTATCTGCTAACTGTTGATTTATTCCCAGTGATGAACAACTTGTTTTGGTTCTCAAGTTAAATATCTAATCAGAAAGTAATCTGAATCTCACTTTTTGGGGTTGCCAGATCCAACAACAAACACCTGTAGCTGGAAATAAAGGGCCTCTATATCATCTTAATGCTCACTACTAAAACCCAATACCTGCCACCAATCATTAGCTAGTGCTGTTTCACCAGCTCAGTGAGTGAATTCTGGATGTTCTGAGCTTTCACATAAGACCTAGATCCTTGTCGATCCTCTTTTAAAAGCAGAAAGAGCAGGCTACATACTTTTAACAATTATTGTAGTGTGTCACTTTAAAGGCAGCTTCACTTTGCAGTTCTATTTATGTCTATCTATTAAAGCCCAGATATGCATCATTAGGACTGAGTCAAAAAATTTACAAACTGAATAGTACATTGATCAAAGTATAGCGTTTGACTATAGCTGTAATTGGTGTTAATGAAGTGTCTTTTTCTTCTATTTTCAAGGTTGACTGACTACCCTGCTGAGGACACTCTGCATTAACCAGTATCAATGCCATCATTTGCGGTGGTTAAGAAGTGTTTTGCTTCACATTAAGACTAAGTTATGATTATGTTTTTGTACACATTCAATCACTATGCCTCTTAAGGTGTAAAGTGAATCCTTACGTTTGACAATGATGCACTCCTAAGTAGACCTGATAAGCTTCTTTGACACATTCACTCTCATTTCAACCTGAATCCAGCCAACACTCTAAAAACCTCTCCACCATCAATTCAAATGATTTCCTGCTGTCCAGTTTCTGCTGACGTTATGTAAGTATATTTTGGGCACTTATTTATTGTCTTGTATTACAGGCCCTACATTACACAAAGCTGACTCTTGTGAGCTTCAAGCCATGTTAAAATGCTGTTTCCCTCTCAGAAACATACCTGGAGTTGTGTTTTGTTTCATTCACACATGTTTGCGTAATCCTGGATTGATAGTCGGTCTAAATCTCCAAAGATCAAAACGCTCATTTCCACTTTGTGATGTCATGAAGCGTTAGTTTTCAAATTGACAGCTAACTTTTACCTTTAGTTCAGTAGAGATTAGCAATTCCAGGCCTGAAATCATCCAAATGATTCTAGTGAAGACGTATGGAATTTAAAATCACAGAGGAAAACTTTCTGTATAACCACATGACATCACAAGGTGGAAGAGAGTGTTTTCAGTTTCAGAGAAGAGCTCAGCCTAAATATGCAGGATTTGTGTGCTAAAAGTGTGAATGAAACAAAACACAACTCCAGGTATGTTTGCAATGAGGAAACAACATTGTAAAAGATAAGAAAATACATTCAAATTGTGAGCAGCGCTGCAAACAGATCTGACTTGGAACTTGGCCTAGTGGCGTCACTCGCTGCCCTCCATGGAGTTAGATATGTTGAATGCCCCACTGTGGAACCTTTCAGACAAAGCAATTACAGCTCCCAGGAGACAAGCAGTTGGTTGGCAAGCCCTCAACGAGAAAAGTTACGCGGTGAAGCTTTAAACAGTTGAGTGTTTTCTCACATGTCTCTCAGTTTGCATGTTGTTTTTCTCTCAGGGTGTGGTGGTGTGAAGGCTGCTGCTTGGAGATTGTTTGCTAGCGCCGACACTTCCAGCTCAGTTCCAGGGGAAAAGCAAAACCAATTCCATGCTCAGGCCAAAGTGAATCCGTCTTTGTCAGTTCTGCTTCCTGATGCTCTCAAATCACAGCAGCCCACTCATTCTCTCTCCCTCTCTCTGCCTCTTTCTCTCAGACTCTCTCTCTCTTTCTCTCTCTCCAGTTAACGGCTCATTCGCTCTCCCCGTGCATCCAGAGGTGGGTAGTACTTTTGCATTTACTAAAATTGTACTTTGTAGATTTTCAAGCATCATACTTTAATGAGGCAGAGTTGACACCTTTTGTCGTTTTTGTAACTGTTTATGTTGTTTAATGTAAGTGTGTTTTTGTATGTGACACTTTCTTTCTTTATTCTGTAGTTGTCAGGGACCATGCACAAATTTATTAATCCTACAAAAGAAAAGATGATTTGTATGTTTCCATTTGCAGTCCCTAAACACATGTTCCCTAAAAACATATTTATTTAATTACAGTTACATTACAATGGTTCATCATTCACATTAGCAGTAAAATACAATAAAATGTCACCATGTCCAATACATTATGTTTCCATACAAATATTAAAAAACATTATGTGCAGGTTTTTACAGTAAATGCAGACAAGTTGAAGGTTCTGTTCCTCAGTTACTGGTCTGTTTTGGACGCTGGCTTGAGTGAGTTGAGACTGCTGTTATTTTTCTGTTGTTTTAGCGTGTTTTATGGGCTACAGTAGTCCTTGTGTTCAGAAAATAAACAACCAGAAGAAATTTGACGTGTTTCTTTACACCAGAACGCTACAATACTTTTACTGCTTGAGTTATACAATTGACAGTAAATCATCTGAACATGTGTTTCCTTTACTGCTCCTTCAGATATTTTTTATTGTTGTGGTCTGTGCTTTGAAAATACCAGATGTTTTGTATTATTTCATGTTTTGTTCTCTCAATTAAGCTACATCCAATTACTCTTAGTCACCAGAATAGTTTCCCAAGTACTTAATAATACTTAAAGCCACAGGGTGTTAATTTTTCAAACTGAAACATGTTTTTTCTCATGTTGGTTGTGTTTATTGCACTGAAAAACTTGTGTTCTTACTGTGAGTGGCCTTGCATCTCCACAAACCTGACTCTTTTCTCCTCATTGTTTAAATAGAAATGTTAAACTTATCTACACCATCGAGAATGTTCTGAAGTATGGTTTTAACTCTCTGTTTCCATGGAATCACAAAGCTGATGTACCACCTCCAGAAAGTTACATACTGTATCTTAAAGTAATTAATTGGACCAATAACTTTGTACTTCAACTTCAGTAATGTTATCATATATATGTGATGTGTTATTTTGTTACTCTCCCGCCTTAGTACTGTATATCCCAGTGAAAATGAGGATATGATACACAAGACAATCCCCCTCCTTACCATATGAAACTGCTATAGACGTCAGTCACTTCTCCTCCTCACTGGCACTTGTAATTTGGCTCTCTGCAATGAAACTCCATACTTCACGCAGCACTAGACACAGCCCACAGTTATAATCGCGCTCCTCCGCAGTCTATCACACGGCTCTATATGAGGCCAGTTGTCATTTGGTGATAAATGCACTTGATTCTGAGCAGTTTTATTGCAGTGGATGGACCACACCATTTGTGCACAGAGAATACAAATTGTGCCTGAATGAAGTGAACTCTATTTGAATTTGATTTGAACAAATTAGCACCTTCTGGAGTCATTTACTAAAGCAGGACCAGTGAAAGTGGCAGTTTCATGTGAGTTTAAGACGTTGTACCCGTACAATATCTATTACTACTACTGCCACCATCACTACTATTACTACTACATATACCTTACCATTTACCTGACAGCTCATCTTGTTGTTTAACCTTTGTGCTCTTTTTTAACTGTGTTTTTTTGTTCGTAGACATTTTTTTTCTTGCATCATTGCCACTTTTGAGCCAGTTAAGTGCTTTTATTAATCAGTCTTGTAGTTAATGTTTCTTTCCTCCTTTGAGTCTTTGGGGCAAATGTTTAACAGCTGTTTTTTATTACAGAAATAATAATTTTGCACTTTATTAATTGCACTTGAATAAAACTTTGAAATGACATTTGTAACATGATCGTCTGCTTTATGGGTTCATAAAATTGTTGTATTTTCCGGTCTAATAGAAATCACTCTAATACATGAATCCTAGTGATATTAATGAAAGCTTTGATGTATATTGCACCTATTTTCTCTCCAGGGATGTGCACAGATAGGGCACAGGTGGGACCCAAGCACCTGCACCTTTGACTTCAGTGCTCTCGTGGTCAACAATTTTTTTTGAGGTTTAGCAGCCTATTTTTCCCATGAAGACAGCACATGTGTAAAAGTAGTTTTAAACACTCAACAAAAAACTGTAGCTTTGCCCCCCTCTCTCTCTTCTGCCTCTTGTTTGCTTCTGTGCATCTCCCTGTAGCAGCTTCAGACTCTGCGTGTGTCTTAACCTTAACAGCACATAGTGCCAAACCAAAGACTTATTATTCATTATATCATTTAAGTCTAGGTGTGTGGACAAATGTTTTAGCCTGGACTATGACTGTTCTCTGGAGCATTTGTCCTCAGCCCAGTGTGAGGCTGGAGACAGAAGCTGCTGCTACGCTGGAGCAGGGGCGGAGCACAGGCAGGGAGCAGAGGGCTGGGGCTCCACAGACAACCAAGTGATCAGTCTTTCTAAAATGGAAGGTAATGACAAGTATGACAATAGTATGCCAGTTGTTATAGCCTAATGAACAAGAGCTTCAACAAGTTTATATCCAATTATTGTGTATCAGACTACTAAAATAGGATTTCTTCCCCTAAAACACCCCAGATTACAGAAAATTAGATGCATTTTTTAATCAAATGCTTCTGGAGATGGGACCCCAGGCCCTCTACTCGCATACGCTCTCATTTAAAAAAATATTCTTGTTGGTTTCTCAGCTCATACACCTACGCACAAAGCTTTACTGATTTACTGATTTACTTCCTAAAGGAACAAAATCATGCTTTTCTTACTTTTAAAACCTGTGGATAAGTTCATTTTAAGCAATATGGGAAAGTTCCCTTTTTTCTTGGTTGAGCACCTGCTCCTCAAAATGTCTGTGCACGTCCCTGGCTCTGCAATCACTGCCAATCATCACACATTCACACAGGAAAGGAGGGTTAAGTGCCTTGCCCAACGAGAGCTGGATTTAAACTTTCTGGTTGTAAAATGACCACTTTACCACCTGTCGCACTGTCACTACGACACACTCCACTAAGTTTTATATTTCATGTTTTCAGTTTGTAACGAACATTTTCTTTATCCTAAAATCCTTTTTCATAGGTAGTGTTGACTAAGTTGATTTCAAGATGTGGAGATGGGTACTCGGGCGCTGCACTGCACTTGCCCACTGCTGCTGATTGTAAAATGAAGAGAATGAATTTAAGGGATTAATACAAATTTACTTTAACATTAATTACATCTATAACATTTTATATAACTGCATTTCTAACTCAAATGCAGCCACTGTTCTAACTCTCACATTTAAATGCACATTTACAACGCAGTGTGTGTTGTATCATCCTTCTTCATCTCTTCTTTGTGCAGTTTCCTCCCTGCTCATTCCATCATCAAACTCCTGTATTTTATCCTCTTTTTCCTGCTGGTGACTAAATGTGTTGCTTTGCCTTTGTCGAAAACAGTGACATATCCTTTTTTTAAAGCGATGAAGGCTTGGGATGATTGATGGCGGCATATTGGATGGGAAAATAACGTTCTGGACCGTTAATTTTACCAAGTCAAGGAAGCAGGCAGCGACTGTCAGCACAGGAAATGAGTGGGATTTATCTGCGGCCGCTGTCTGCGCTGGACACGTTCAGAGGTAGGACATTGTTACTCTGTGTTCAAGCTTTTACGCAGACCTCCTCTTTGTCTCATACTTTTGCTTATCAACAGTCATGGTGGGCAGATATGCAGTGACAACAAAACAGAGAAGTACTGTACTGCAGAACATTGGTAGAAGTTGTAGTAGTTAGATAGTTGTTGGTGGAGGTAGGTGATTGTAGCAAGTAATAGTAAAAGTAATAGTATATAGTAGTAGTTCTAGTAGTAGTAAGTAGTCATAGTAGTAAGCAGCAGCAGTAGTATTAAGTAATTGGTGGTGGTAGCAAGTAATTGTAAAAATTAATGATAGATAGTAATAAGTAGTAGTAGTAGCCAGTCAGTAGTAGTAAGTAGGTGGTGGTGGCGGTGATGGTAAGAGGCAATAGCCAGCAATAGTAAGTAGTAGTAGTAAGTACTTGAAGGTGGTAGTATGTAGTAGGGGTAGTAGTTGTTGGTAGCAAGAAAGAATAAGACATAATGATAGGTAGTTGTAGTAGTAGTAGTAAGTAAGCCGTGGTGGTAGGATGATAGCAAGTAGTAGTAATAGTAAATAGATTGTGCTGGTAGGAGATGATAGCAAGTAATAGTAAGTAGTAATAGTAAGTAGTAGTAGTAGTAGTAAGTAGGTCATATAGCGGTGATAGGAAGTGATAGCAAGTAATAGTAAGTAGTAGTAGTAGTAGTAAGTACTTGGTGGTGGTGGTAGTATGTATTTGGAGGTAGTAGGTGTTGGTAGCAAGAAATAGTAAGACATAATGGTAGGTAGTAGTAGTAGTAGCAGTAGCAATAGTAGAAGTAGTAAGCAGGTGGTGGTGGTAGGAGGTGATACCAAGCAATAGTAAGTAGTAGTAGTAAGTAGGTGATGTGGTGGTGGTTGGAGGTGATAGTAATAGTAAGTAGTGATGGTAGTAAGTAGTAGTACGTAGTGGTAGTAGTTAGTCTCCAATTAAATCAATCAAACAGGGTCTAAAACATTCTGCTGTGCTACAGACAGGCTCCTATAACTCTATTACATATTTACTGTTTGTTGTGTGTTTCCATATAAAGTGTAAGTATCTTTACAGTCATGATAGTGAAGCGAACACAGTGGGACATCATACAACAGGCAGCTGGTTTTGTCCTTCTCAATGAGTACTTTTCTTAAGCACAAATGACTACATACTTCAAACCTCATTTAACATTCTACACAGTATGAAGGCCAACTTTATTGAGAAATCTCTAGAGAAGCAGTACTCTTTGTTATCTGTGCAGACTCCCGACTGCCTGCTATTGTTAAGACGGTTTGTGATTATTTATTTTAATTCAAGGCCTGCTCAGTCGGTGCAATGTGGTACAACACAAGTCCTTCTTCATTTAAAAAGTAAATTTGTTCAGTGGACGATATATCCTGTAACAAAACCTTGTCACCGACCCAGCTCCAATCTTATTTAAAATGTGTGGGTTTTGCTTTTGTGTTGTTCTGTGTTTTTATTTTTACATCAGTTTTAAAGTTATATATTGGCTGTGTTGGTTGATTTGGGGAAAACACGTAATAGTGACATTTTTATTACAATTTCAGTGAGGAAGGGAAAAAAGGATTTGACATTTTTAGAGTGTTGAGCTAAGAATTTTGATTATTATTCATATTATGTGCTACTGTGAGATGACAAAAACACTCTCAGAGGTACAAATACACGATTTTTATTGCCTTTTCACAAATCTGTATCTGTCCAAGTCTAGTCTAAGTTGTCAATAAATGTAGGCTGGTAGCAGTTAAAATCACAAAAGAGGATTGTGTTAAAGAAAGCATTATATTTTTGAGGTATTTAATATTAAACTATAACAGATCATTATTTTACATATTGTTCATTGTAAACTGCAATATGAAGCTAAAACAGCTTGGTCAAAACAGCAGTTTCATTGACACGTTCCACACAAAACCTGCATATTTGGGCTGTGTTTTTCTCTCAAACTGAAAACACTTTGTTCCACCTTGTGATGTCATGTGATAATACAGGAAGTGCTCCACTACATTTTTAAACTCCATACACTTTGACTAGAATTATTTGGGTTATTTCATTCCTGAATTTGCCGGTCTCTACTAAATTAAAGGTAAAAAGTAGCTGTTAACTTGAAAACTACCACTTCATGACATCACAAGGTGGAACAGAGCATTTTGAGCTTTGGAGATCTCACAAAAGTACATTTTGTGTAGTATAGGACCTTTAATGATAGAAACAGGCCCAGTGGCTTTCTGCAGAACTGATTCTCTGCAGCTGATCCCACCTCTTTATAGTGGCATTTCACTGGAGCAAGCAGTTTCATTTATTGTTGATTTATGTGACATTATCGAGCCCTCTGTATGTGCTCTGAAGTGTGGACGAAGCGGAGATAGGATGTAGGTGAAAACAGACATTTTCTGAGCAGTATCAATTGCAGGACATTGTGGTATTACTCAAATATGCATGAATCAATCAAAATAGAACTCTGAGTAAGCTAATGAGGGCGCACAAGTTATAACAGTGAAAGCTCATTAAAGGTGATTTACATAATATATGCCCTTTAAATAGTGTAAAAAGACATGAGATTGTTTGCACTGATTTGTACAAGCAGGAGGGTTAGAACATTGGACACGTTTGTCCCTTCATCCCTCTGTGTGGCACATACATTACATTGCCAATCCGCTATGAAAGAGCACATCCCATAAAACTATATTGCACATGCTTCATTGGTTTAACCCTGTGTTATTAGCATACGCCTGGGGCATCTGGGGTCTTTGTTTTCTTCAGTCAGGCTGCTGCATTCTCTGGCACTAACTGACAACATCTCTGCTTTGATGCTTTCACTATTACCTCCCTGTCTGTCACACAGCCTGCCTGTTCTGCCTCACACATAACGAGTTGGTCTGAGCAGCAGCTGTACTGAGGGGGCTTGAACTCAATCTATGCAGCGGGCTCGACGCGCACATCCACGGAGAGGCCAGTCAGGCTGATGGCTGCTTTACTCTGTTATCCTCTGCAGACCGGGACCGCTGTTATTATTGTCCTATTTGTAATTTCAGATGTGGGGCGTGGGAGTCAGATGACCCCTGTGTGAACTCTGCAAAGGAGGAGTGTCTGACGATGATGCTTTAGGCTCAATGATCTGCAGCTTTTACATCAAGAAGGCAAAGAGAGTAGAGCTGCAAGTCATTAAAGTCATAAACTGAATGGTTGAAATGAGTAAATCTCTTTGTTTGCAATTATTTCAGTGAGTAAATGACAAAATATCCCTGTGTTCCATTCTTTAAAAAAATGCAAAGGGGAGCGGCGAACTGAAATGGACACAACACTAAATCAATATAAGATTCACTCTTATATTGATTTACTGCTGTGGCCATTTCAGTTCTTTTTGTATTATCATCAGTCATCATTCACATAAACAAGTCCAATAGATGGATGGATGGATGGACGCATACATACATACATACATACAGATAGATAGATAGATAGATAGATAGATAGATAGATACCCAACCCACGCACACATGCAACTCAAAAATAATGAACAAAAAGAGCAAAATGACACTGTAAACCTGAAGAGAGAGGCAGACTCAGAGCCTGTTATTAACAATAAACCTTTCACCAGCACAATGTGAGACATACACCAGTCTGTGAACTGCGAACCCGCTAAAAACAACAGCATGATGCTAACACAATCAATGACATGATGTAAAAACATGTTTCACACTTTAACAAATCTATTCTTTCTCTGTGACATGGAACTGGAGTCTGGAACCGATCCTGAAAACTACAGAGCACCAACCTCTGGTAAGAACTGGCAAGTGCATACATTTCCCTAACATTCATTCTGTTTAGGGAAAATAATAATAGATTTTATTTTTGAGAACCTTAAATAGTTGTAGTAGTGGTAGTAATAGTAGTACTAGTAATAGTAGCAGTGGTAGTAGTGGTAGTGGTAGTAGTAGGATCAGTGGTAATAGTGGTGGTAATAGTAATGGTAGAAGTAGTAATGGTGGTAGTAGTAGTAGTATTAATGGTAGTAATAGTAGTAGTAATATTAAGTAGTAGTAGTAGTAGTAGTGGTAGTGGTGGTGGTAGCGGTGGTGGTAGTAGTAATGGTAATAATGGTAGTAATAGCAATAGTAGTAGTAGTGATAGTAATGGTAGTAGTAGTAGTAGTAGTAATGGTAGTAGTTGTAGTCATAGTGGTAGTGGTCGTAATGGTGGTAATTGTAGTAGCAGTAGTCGTAGTAGTAGGTTAGTGGTAGTAGTAGGTGGTAATAGGAGGCAGTGGTGGTGGTGACAGGAGGTGATAGCAAGTAATATGTAGTAATCCGTATTCGATGCTAGTAGTAGTAGTAGTAGTAGTAGAGAATGTCTCCAACTAAACCAATTAAACATTCTGCTGTGCTACAGACAGGCTCCTATGACTCTATTACATATTGACTGTTGTATGTATCTTTACAATCATGAGTTATAGTGTTCAGTTCTCAAAATGGAGCAGAGTAGGTTGACATGTGTAGGCCTGTATGGGGGGGTAGACTGACTAAATAAGTAGTTATGTGAAAGTCTTTTGACCGTCGGCCTTTTGATAGGAAGTGGATTTCTGGTATAATTTGTAATGGTAATTCGAGCTGATCATGTTGGTTCAGTTCACTCACGCTGAGATATTACCACTCAATTTGTGTTTGCAGAGAAATCCTTTGGGCCTGTTTGCTGAGTGCGCAGATGTAGGCCTTTGATCCTTTCAGACTAACACAGTCATTGAGATGGAAGTGTGAGCGCCATGGCCTCCAGGAAAACTCTGAGGGAAACTGACATCCACACTTTTAATTTAATCCCAACAAGCCGTATACCCGCTATTACGCATGGATCACACACATTTAATTGGCCATTCACATGAAAGAGGTCTCAGCAGAAAGATTTTAATTGTACTCCCAATCATAGCCCATTAGGGAACAATAAAACGCAATGTGCAAGTGTGATTTCTCTATATTTAAGAGAAACGCTCAAACAAAGACCAATAAATGTAAGAATGGGAAAAGTGCAAGATGCTGTCTAATTAACACCTTTTTATTTTATAACCTATGCACTTATGCAGATTTGATAAACAGCTACATCTTATGTGTATATTCGCTGTGTTGTCTGTTCACAAATACCTTTATTTTTATTTGTAATGAATGAATGGAAATGCTGTTGGCTGAACTAAGGCACCTGTCTGTTGATTTTCAAAACAGAAAATCCACAAATTATAAAATGAGATGAGATTAGGGCATTATATTGAACTAAAAACTTCTCATTAACAGTTATTCTACTTTCTTCCTCTATCAAACATAATAGACCAACTGCCTGACCAGCCAGTTGCTTATACATTCTGATCGAATCCAGAAGGGTCTGGAGCTGGACAATAGATGGTGAAAATCGTCCGTCCTAACTGCGAATTTGTAGCACGTTTCTCAAATGTAGAAGACGTCTCCTCTCAAACATTCTCATAACATTCAGAACAATATAGAACTTATTTTTGGTGCTTCAGTTGATGATTCTGCAAAAAATGTGCCTGTTTCTCAGTCCTTTATGTTGTTTTTTTTCCCCCCTTTTTTAAGAGTAAGTGGCCATGTTTGTCTCTCTGATTGGTTAATCCACCTGTCAATCATGCCCTCTGAAACTGGGGAGATGTCTATGTAAAGCTTTGTCAAAGAGTGTACTTCGGGCCAACCAGGTAAATAGACCAATAGAATGTTGCGATGTTGTGATGTCATCTGAAACCAAACAGGGTCAGCCATATTGTAACAAACACACTAATAGCCCTATGAGAACAGCAAGTGCGCACAAGTCACAATGTTAAGTAATGGTTATCACATTTAAAGTTCACCATAGTAAAATAACTGACCTTGTTCCACCCTCATAAAAGATGCAGACAGTGTGACAGGAGCATGATGCATAGCTCATCTAACCTACCACTAATATTGAGATCATTAAAAGGAAATGTATCAACAGAGATACAGAGATCTATTGGTTTAATGAAGCTTTGGCAAAGTCGTTCACAAGTGTCATCATGACCTGGCTCACAAATAAACAAGGGGCAACTATAAAGCAGTATTTATAAAGGTCTGTGTGCAAAGCTCTGACAAATATTCTTTTCAAGTGAATGATTACAGCTACTGAGGTGAATAGCACTGATTATGTCTTTGTCATTGCTCCTGTTAACGCTGAGTTCACACATGTTCTTTTAGTCCTGGTTTGAACCTAGTTGAGTCCTCATGTAGACTTCGTTTGGTCCTTTTTATAGACATGTAGTTCTTATATTCAGAGTTCAGTCAGTTCAGAGGTATAGGTATAGGTTATTCATTTAGTCGGCCACTTTCTTAAAGCTAAAGGCTCTGATGCTGCAGATAAACAGTGCTCTGGCAAATTTGATGTAGAATTAACCATAGCTGTTTATCTGCAGTATGAGTCAGATACTTTATAACTTTGTACTCACCCCTGATGAACAGCCTTTAGCACTTCACCTGTTCATTTGGCAGAGATCAGTGCTGTCCCTCAGTCCCTTTGTGTGATTCTTAGTTATCCTGATTAAAATCTTTCCCCATATGCATAATAAAAAGATGACAATTAAATCCTAGCATCTAAACTTTGGTTAGTGACAGAGTCTATACTCTCTTGATGGCTGGGCTAACTTTATATTGAGTTTCATTAAACATGACATGGAATTAAAACAGCTTTGTGTTTGTTGCACCATTTACCACTAATTAGAGAAGGAGAAAACGCAGATGTCTCGTGTTTTCCTTTTGTTACCACTTATACCATGCAGTTTGAATCCAAAGTTGTATACAAAATTAGTATTCTTAGTACTCATTTTTGTATTTGGTTCCTTCCCAACACTGCGTTTGTAATGTTATCCCTGACCAGAGTCTGTGGAATTGTCTCATAAGAAACACTTTTACTTCTGAGAGCCGCTGAGCCTAGACTATTTTCTGCACAAGTCCAAAATGGTAATCTTATTCAAACTCCACACTCGAGTCTCGCTCCGGAGCTGAAGATGAAGTCCTTGAGACCGAGTTGGCGCACCATCTGCCTCCAGTGCAGTGGGAGAAGAGGCTTTCCATCTGTTAATATCACTGTTCCTCTGTTCGGCTCTCGTCTGCTCCGGTCTGATCCCAGGGCCCAGGTGCTGCTGAGCCCTTTGAAAGTCAAGTAGCTGCATACATACTGTACAAAGCCGTTGGCGATTAAAACCATACATATATTTCATCTTCTTGTGATTGTGGCACTAACGTCGAAGACCATTTGAACATACGCTTCCAGACATGCGCTTTCAGAAATTGGAGAATGGCTATTTTCATTTCTGCTGTTCAAGTCGTACATTGCGAACTGTGAAAGTATTATTATTATTCAGGTTGGCTACAGGCAGAACACCATCGGATCCAAGAGCTAAAATAAAGTATAGGCTTCTCTTAAATTTGCAGAGACTGGATGTTTCAATCCAAGGTATTTGAGCACACTCGCTGTAGTCCCTTTTCACACTGACAGGGTTGAGAAGGGTCAGACATTTTGAGTAGATTTTTGAGTATGTTATTTCTGTGCAAAATGTGGAAATGTGGGTTTCTAATGACAGTCTGCCACCTAAAGTGTTCAGCATATACCTGCCCAGACTTTTGCTACATTCCACTATATATGAACCTCCATTAGTCATGTTCATACTCAAACAAACTGATATGACACTCAATGTCTTTGTCTGTAAATGTTTGTTATTGTTCATTGTGAGGTGCAGATTATCTAAAGACTTTACTCAAGTAAGAGTACCGTTACTTCAAAAATAAAGCAAAGGTACACTTTATTAACCATGTAGGGAAATGTGTCCTCTGCATTTGCCCCATCCTTCAAGTGAGCACCACACTGCTGTGTCTGGGGACCCATCTCCATAAGCTTGTTGCTGGGTTTGGTCACCTTGACTGAAGGACTGCACCTATGGTACATGTTTTGGGCCGATGGGGAAACTGGAGTGCCCACTCAGACCCGAATTGAACATGCAAAGTCCACACAGAAACCCAGGGGTCGACCCTGGAATCTACTTGTTGTGAAGCGTAAGTGCAGCCACGATGTTACCTTACTCAAATAATATACTCAAGTAGAAGTAAGAAGTAATGGTCCAAGAAATTACTCCAGTAAGAGTAAAAAAGTATGAGAATCTACTACTCAAGAAACAGTAACTGCCTGGAGGTAACATCTGATGAATATTCTTAAGTAAAGTAAATGAAAAGACAAAGTGTTAAATAGTGTACAAACATATACAAATGTAATATCTCAATAAGAATAAAAACTTAAATATAAGACTACTGTTTTTATCAGAAACACTTACCTCAAGTAGGAGTAATAGTATAGTGTCTGAAAATTTTACTACAGTTACTCAAGTAAATGTATTTGACTAAAAGTATTGCAGTAGTATATCCTCTGCTTGTGTTGTCCTTTCAGTGTCATGCCAACTTCCTGTTCATGACCTCTTTGAAAGGATATTCCTTATATTGCTTATTGCTTAAAATAAATGCCATATCATTCTAAAGCTGTACATATATGTAGGTCACCACATTTTTTCCTCCAGAATGCCATGGGAGCGATAACACTTTTGACAGCACTAAAATGGCGGTTCACAGCAGCACGGTGAGTGAACAGCCTCGAGCTCTGACCATATCACAGGTCCAATTTTTGTATTTATAGCTGTAATACAAACATGAGCCCTTTGTCCCTCTGTCCTGAGGTCCCTGAGGTCGACAGTGTCATCACATATTCTGCTCATGACATTCACACAACCTCCTCAAATAACAGTAAATTGTGATTTGTTTGTGTGGGAAAACACTGATACAATGCTCTAAAATAACTCAACGACACACACACACACACACACACACACGCACACACACACTTAAAAATACTGTTTAAAAGAAACATATGCACAACTGAGTTAATGGGCTTTTTGCCATATCATAATAGTGTCTCAAATTAGCTTGGTGGCCTGTATGCTTTAAAGAATGTAAAGACTGGGGGGAGACATTCACCAAAATACAGGTACAAAACTTGCAACTGGCTAGAAACATGGGCAAAATCCTCAAAGTGCCATCTACCGGGAACCAGAGACCCCTGTAACACTATTTACTTTTTATTTGATTCTTTTAGAATAGTTTTTTACCAGAAATACAAGCCAGCATTTCTATGTAAATCATGCAAAGCTGTTAAAGTAGTTTCCTGAGAATGAAAAATAGTGGATTGAAAATGTGAGTAACAGATCCTTTTTAATCGCACTTTCCCGCAGCAGGACGTAGCAGAGAAATAGTGCCTGTCAAAACAGCTGAGATTAAGATGGAGGCTAATATAAAAGCACGAGGCTGTAATCGCGCTCACACTGGAGGATGCCTGGTCGGGCCCTGTGAGGGAGATGTCACCCTGTCACTTGTATTTAGCCACACGTCTGTCTGGCCTTGGACCTGCTCAGCCATAGCCACATTTATTCAGGCGTGTCAGTGTTCCAGCAGCTAATACCCTCCAAAAGCATGGGGGAATATGCATGAGGGCTGGAGCTCCGGGGAGGTTAAAAATATATACTGTATTTTGTAACTTATTTGAGCAGTCATGTGTGGAGAGGCTTCTGTGTGGCCGTGAACGCGGAGCTCATGACAATAGATAATAATACACATGAACTGACTGGCTACAATATACATGTTTAAATGAGGCGTTGTAGGCTCATATTCAAAATGAATGCAGTACTAGGTTTTCAAACGGTTGAGCATCTGACAGAGAATTGGCTGATATCTGAGCAAGTTTGTACACATTAGAGATGAACGTGTTTTGAATGATCAGTAGAATGCAGACTGTGTGTGTGTGTAGAGCCTTGATGGAAAGTGAGAGGAGCTGCTTATGTTTTTGGCTGTATGTTGTATTTAGAATAGTATTTTAACAGAGTGAGCCTGTGTAATATCTGTTTGAATCCATTTGTGGTCTATTTACCTGTATACATTGAATCCGTATTTTCAGTATTTCTGCGAACTTCTTCAGGGACTACAGGTGTAAATGAGGAGTCATGCTAAAACCTGGCAATTATGTCTTGGAGAGCTTAAATATACAGTTTATTCAGTGAATTCAAATATATGAGTGAGTTATTGCAGAAATGAAGGAGTCCTATAGACATCATAAACATAAATAGTGTCCAGGGGCTGCATGTTTCAGCTCCACACAACCTTGTCATGTACATGTGTCACTGTAGTTGTGTGTTTTAGTTGTTGATAGTTAATAGTAGTTTTCTGACACTATACTTTTATTTCTACTTGAGTAATAGTTTTAAATTGAAGTAGCAGTGGGCCTCTTCTTAATAGTGTAAATGTGTTAGCTGCTCCTAGTGAGGGAAAGTACATCTTAACCCTTGGATGCACAAGGGAAAAAGCTTTACACTGATTTGAGTTTACATTTCGTTGTCATTACCTTCAGCTATGATATACTCTTTTAAAAATACTGTCAGGTCTGGAAGAACTTCAGTCTGCACATAAGTTAACGTTCTGTCTATTTCGTTGCATGATAAATAAATATGTACTTGAGAGGTATATGTTCACTCAATACTTCTTACTTTTATAGTATTTTTACAGATCAAAGAGTGGTAAAGCAGTGTTTCTCTGCTTTAGTATAAAATATCCAGGTGAGGATTATGAGTTGGGTGATAGTTCCATAGCTGTAAGTTTCCATGTGGCTGAGAACAGTCTCGATCAGACAGACAAATCCCTCACAGCTGCTGCAAGCCCAGAGGTGCACTCCAGTCACAACACTCCAGTCACAAACTCCTCCGCGTTTATCAGGACACTCCAGATATATGTGTGTGTGCTGACATTTATATCCAAGTGGCTCTACTTCTGGCTTCAGTACATGTTCTTAAAGTCACCACAGAATACCTATCTTATTGTTATTGATAGGTTTTTATTCTGAATGGCCATGGGCTTTGGGCTTGGGGCTGGCACGAGAAGCGCTATACTTGAAAACTCGAGGTGACAGAGCAGTTTGTGTAGCTGCTCTAGAATTGCCCAGGCGCTAAACTCTTTTAATGAGTTTGTAATTGTAATTTGTTGTTCTTTGATTATTTGCTTTATTCACTATTTATTTAACCAGGATAGTTGCCATGGCGAGCTCATTTTCAGAGGGGGCCTTATACACATACTCAGTGAAAGTAGAAATTGAAGCACCTGGAGGAGACTTATGAAAACACAGGCCCCTGATCCAGGAATCTAAGCAGGGACCTTTTTTCCTGTAAGACTTAAAGACTAACCACTATGCCACCGTGCAGCTCAGCATGTCAAATGTAGGGGAAAGAGCCAGTTCCAAAAGGTAAATTCACAAATGTTGAACCAGATCATTTCTATTACTTATTAGAACCAAGAACTCACTGCACTACAACAAAGATTTGCATTTTAACAATATTAATGTTAGCTGCCCCCATCACTATGAACTAATATGTAACCCAGCAATTAAAATCAACATAGAGGAAATGCTGAGAAACTTGTCTAACTGATTAAGCCATGTGGTGCACTAGGGCAAGTCAAAAAGACAAATGGTAGTTCCCTTAGAGAGTGTGTGTTTTTTACTGTGCGGTCTCAACTGCTTTGCCCTCATGTTCGGTGCAGTTTGTCTTATGGAAGTCTCTGATTCAGGTGAAAAAGTGGAGTGACGCTGTGCTGTCTATATGCACCTTTTCGTCTTCCAAAAAATCCTCCTGCTGCTTTTATTTGGTTAAATTGTATGTTTTGACTCATATTTTTTTAAAGGCGGACAGCGCTAGAGACAGGCAGACAAACTGATAGCTTTAAGAAACAATTTCACAGAACAGAGCGGAAACACAAAGTAATTCCACCCGTTACATTACACTGCACAACCTCAGGCTTCCCCGTCCCCAGCCTGAGGGACAGAGAGGCAATGTTATATTTAGTTATTTTTACGTACTACAACAAAGCAAGCGAACTGAAGCTTTAAATGACCACAGTGTGTTTAGATTGGCTTTAATTACTCACATAAAGGAAATCAATGGTACATTGGCTGTTTACAAACACTGTGCAGAAAGTTGGTCAGTGTTTACTCTGTATTGTTATATGCTCAGAGAATGGGACTTTTTAGACGTGTCTTTCTTTGGGAACCAACAGAACCTGTGGTATACATTTCTTCACAAACTTCACAAACAGAAAGTTTGTGTAAAGTAAAGTGACA
Source organism: Periophthalmus magnuspinnatus (assembly GCF_009829125.3). NCBI lineage: Eukaryota > Metazoa > Chordata > Actinopteri > Gobiiformes > Gobiidae > Periophthalmus > Periophthalmus magnuspinnatus. The sequence continues at coordinate 23,784,536 of NC_047141.1, read as the reverse complement.
ATACAATATCTCAGATATTTCATCAGTTTAACCCTAAAAAAATTATATATATTATATATGTATTATTCACCCAGCAACCTGAACATTACTTACACATGTACTGTATCTAATGATATGACTTATATATATATATATATATATATTATATATATATATATATATATATATATATATATATATATATATATATATATATATATATATATATATATATATATATATATATATATATATATATATATATAATATATATATATATATATATATATATATATATATATATATATATATAAGTCATATCATTAGATACAGTACATGTGTATATATATATATATATATATATATATATATATATATATATATATATATATATATATATATATATATAATATATATATATATATATAAGTCATATCATTAGATACAGTACATGTGTAAGTAATGTTCAGGTTGCTGGGTGAATAATTTTTAACTATGGGGACCACCATAGTCTCTCAATGGGGAAACACAGTTGGTGGTTACATACACACTCAGAATGTGATTATGAAGAGATTGCTGGAGTTATAAGACATTTAAAATGACACGTAAACCATAAAATAATCAAATTTATTTCTGATGATGGTCCCCCTGATTACTCACATCAGATTTTGTGGTTTGCTTGTCATTTAAATAATCTTAAAGGTCCAGATATCAGATAATAATCAGATGTTGGTGGATGTAAACATAGCCAGTGTTTCTTTTAATGGATTATCTTCTCAGACCAAGGTTTAGTTTGTTTCCTCAGTCCTGTCAGCTGATTTAAACATAAGCAACTCAAACTAGCCATTTCTGACCACTGTAAAAGAGAGAACCACATTATGGACCGGGATGGAGCAAACATCATAGAGAGAACAACAAACATTGTCGCTGGATTAAGGAGGCACCCAAATGCAGAAATGGATTTTAAACTGGGACAAGGGGGCCTTTTCACTGTCATACACCTGGGATACTGTCGGACTGCAGATGGCGGTGTTGTCCTGCCTCCATCGGTAGGAAGATGTTCCAAAACCTGTTTAAATCAGCTGACCAGACACGTCACAGCAATATCAAATGACCACTCTGAGGAAGACCGCTAGTGAGCAGTCCAAACTGACAGACATGAAAACAAACTAAACCTTGGTCTGAAATAAAAATCTATTAAAATAAATCACTGGCCAGATGAACCTCATTGGACTATAGCCAGTATCTTTTCATCACTTCTCATAATGGAAAGAAGACATTATTATGACCTTGTGAGCTGAGTTCATTCTACATCAATGTGTTTGTCATATGCTCATTCAGTTTAAAATTGTCCCCAGGGTGTATTTGTCTGAGGTTAAACTAGCACGCATCTACCCTGATGTGGACCCAATTTGCGGAAAGTGTAGCAATGCACCTGGCACACTGTTGTACATGTATTGGTCTTGTCTGGTGTTAGTTAATTTCTGGCATTCTGTTCAGACTATGTCTAAAGTCCTACAGTAATACAGTACAGTCAAATTAAACCACAAAGATCGACATTTTTGGAGTGGCCCTGGACACATTTTTACCAAACTAAAGTTTCTGACCTTTGCACTCTTTATTGCTAGACGAGCTATTTTACTTAAGTGGAACGACTGTGCAGCTCCCTCCCATGCACAATGGATAAAAGACATGATATCGTAGTAGTAAGTAGTAGTAGCAGCAGCAGCAGCAGCAGCAGCAGCAGCAGTAGTAGTAGTAGTAGTAGTGGTAGTAAGTAAGTAGTAGTAGTATTGTTATTGTTATTGTTATTACTATTATTATATGTATGTCTCATTTATGTTCTGTAGTTTGTTGTTTTATATGTGTGGGTGGGGTAATTTTGTTAATTTTGTTATGTTATTTGAAAAAAGTCACACAATATAAGTATTCTACACTTCACTGACACTTACTGCCTAATAAAAAGACCTTTGAAAGAAAGAAAGACCTTGTGCTTACTTATATATATTAATATTAATGTATATTAATAATTTCTATTAACAAAGCACGTGCAGGTGAAGTTATTTACCAAATTGTTTCTGTGCTACTGTATATGCACAAACATTTCTGGAAGATATAAACAAGTGTAATAGGATGTTTCTGTACTGTACTTGGGGGTTGCTGAGACTGGCTGGACATTTGAAGAGCCTAATAGTGTGGGTAAAACAGACAGAAGGAGCGTGTGGCTGGCCCACACTCATGTACGCTGCCTCTGCAAATGCCAAAAGGATCAGGCAGATGCTGTAACATCTGTGGGTTTAATTCATTCACTGGAAGTCCATATGGGAATACTCACTGGGTGGTGTGGGTGACAAATAATTAATCCTGTTATTATGCACTGTTTTCAAGCATGGTCTTCGCCTGGTGGCAGAGACGCGGCGTGCTACTTCATTGGAGCCAGTGCAGCACATTTGTATACTCTGAATTCCATCGAAAGTATCCTAAAATGAATGGGAATATGTTGATGAGATAATCTGATTAGAGGGATGGATAATTTGGTGTGATCCTGTCATTAAAAGCAGGCAGAAGTGTAACGTGCCTCATCTGGCCCTGGTTCACAGAGATGAGCCATGAGGGCCCTCGGAGCCTGCAGCAGCTGAGACTGTGTTTACCTGTGGAGCAATGTGAGGCTACTGTTCACAGTGAGTGCAGTTTAGGGATTGTTCAGGTTTGTTCATCTTTACATGAATGACAGAATATGAAAAAGAAAGATGATACAATTCATCGTCAAGATAAGGCCTTATTAAACCAAGCAGGATCTAATAATCTCAGTTTAAGTGGCTTACAATAACCAACCTTTAGTAAGTCAGACTTTAGACTAAACCACGCTAAAGTAAACCAGACATAACCCTGGTCTTAAGTTTGGGCTTGAGCTTGATCAAAGAAAGTAAATGTGAATACTTGTCTTCATTGTTAACATTATTGGGCTATTTATCAGACAAAGCTACAATGTAAACAGAAATAATTGCCTTAATAGATGATGAACATGTGGGAGAGAACAGGGAGAGTTAATTTCAAGTTCAAAATGGAATCAAAACAAGCCTAAGAAGTTTAGTTATTTCTTTGACTTTTCAAACATTTTTAATCTTGTGAAGCTGTTATGATGAGTTCACAACCTGAAACTCAGACATACTGTTGACGCTCTGTAATATTGCTGCCCTTTATACAAATGGATCCAACATTGAATCAATGCTGGGCCCTCGGAGACCTTGTCTTCACCAATAGTTCATGTAGCCTCCCTGTTGGTCCTATTGACAGACAACACGGCGTTATTTTGGTCGAGAATAGATCAGGGGAATAAGGTGCTGCTCTGGGTTGATGAGCATAGATTCCTGAATGTTTACAAGGCTCGGAGCAAAGCCGACTGTCAGCAACAGCCAATATATTGGGCGCTACACAAAGACACAGCAGGCTGTTTCTTCAACAAATCAACTTGGAAAATAACTCTCATTATCACTAGAAAGTATAGAAAATACATCACTCCATCAATACAAAGAAATAAAACAAACAAATTAATAGTGGGAAGAAGTTTGTTAGATTCTACATGCAACACAATTTCTTTAGGGTGGTTCATTCTTCCCATAACCTCTGAAGATTGAAAAATCTTGCTGCGAGGCATAATCAGAGAGTGGCATTGGAAGAGCACACAGCAGAGGGAAAAGTGGGATTATACTTAATATTGATGATAAGCACGGTGGATGTGGCTGTTGGATGTGGCTAATAAGAACAGCAAATTCATATATAACAGAAAAAACTCAAGCCCACCAGGTTCTTACCCTTTTAGACGGTGAGTTTCCCCCTCGATTAAATTGTAAATGTGCTCATGTATAAAGCTTTGGGGGAAGATGAGGGAGACCTTTGCAGGTGCAGTTAGTTTTCAGGTGGAGATTGAGCACAACGGAAAAAGCTTTTCTAATTAATTTGCATTTTAATCTCCATGGCTGCAGAAGCCTCTAGGCCACTCAGTCTATTTGGAACATTCCATGACTTTTGATGAAAAACTGACTGGTGGTTGTAGCAGTTGGATGGAATTTTGTTGTGGAGCTAGCTCACAGTGCAAACAGGTCTGAAAGGATCTAACTGTGTGGTCACACTTGTTTGAGACTTTGGTTTGGTACTTTTCTAGACCTGATTTAGATCTAGTCTAGTCCTGGTTTAGTTTTAGGTGAAGTTTAAGGTGACAGTTGCTTATTTGTTAGTTATTGGTTGGTTGGAGGAGTCATTCACCAACCTGAAAGTCTGAAGATTCTGCCATATATTGTATCCTTAGGCAAGACACTTTCCCCATCTTGGCTGTATGGATTACCACCACTGACTTTTGAATGAATGAATAATAACTACAGTTTCGCAATTTGAGAGATTTTGACAAGCCTGTGCAAATACAAGGCAATATAAAGTTCCAGTTTAGTCACATTTTTGATATGGTCTGTCTGTGCAAGTGAACACAGCGTTACACAGAAATCAGTCCTGTCCTATTTCTTGGTCCTATTAGTTTGAATACAAAGTTGACATAAGCAGTAGACATGCTCAAATGTTAACATGCAGAGTGGATCTGGCGGCTAACAGGTCACTGGGGAAACGAGCAGTGGGCTAATGCGATCTCCCTGACGACTGCAGCCAATGAAAGAACACAAGGGGTCTGTGTCCAGTCTAATGAGCAGCACACAGCTCCAAACGCCTTGTCTACTGAAACCTATTAAAACACATGTAGTCTTGTAGTGCAATGAAAGAAGTAACAGGAAAATACACGCTGTACCTTTTCATGTTGTGGACCTAAAGTCTTAAAATACTTTTCAAAAAACACATGGTTATTTCAGTCCAGTTTTGTCAAAGCAGTTCACACATAATTTCCAAGGTTAGTGGATGAACGTATAAAAGTAATATAAGTCGTATTGAAAGTATTTAGTTTGTTTTACAATGATCTTACTGTGGACTACTTTTACAGAGGTTTTTGTTTTTGTTTCGGTCTTACTTACTAACTTACTGCATCATTTCAAAGGCTAATTTAGGTCTAAATACAGAATCCTGAAACATCTTTTACTTTGAAGTACTTCCTGCTCAGATCTTCTGTCTTCTGGTGATGTAACAGGAAGCATTAAAAAAAAAAAAGTATATATATTTGAAGTGCTTTGGAGGGAGGACTTTTGGGATCATCTCACTAGACTGTTGCCGGTTTGGATGTGCAGACAAGCAAAAAAGAAATCAGGTAGGCCTATGTGTTTAGCATTTGTGTGACTGGTTTGCGGTGAATAGTTGATATGATATGATGATACGAAAATGTTTTAGGTATAGGTTGACCAGATGTCCCAATTTACCTCGGACAGTCCCAGTTTTGAGCCCCTTATCCCAGCAAATTTATCCAAAACCATTGATTTGTCCCAGTTTTATCCAAGACATGTGCCAGGTGTCCCTCTTTTTGACCAATTTGATCCCTGCCAACAGGAAACAGGGGAATATATTGTAATGATCTGACATTTTGCATTTCATTCAGAGATGATACTTTTTGTTGTTTTTGTAAATGTTCATGTGTTGTTGTTAATGTAACTGTGTTTGTATGTGACATTTGGTTGCTATGCCGACAAGTTAATGTGAAGTTTCTGTTCATCAGTAGCTGGTCTGTTTTGGAGACTGGCTCTAGTGAGTTGAGACTGCGGTTGTTTTGCTCTTGTTTTGGTGTGGATTAAAGCCTACAGTAGCCCTTGTCTTCAGAATATAAACAACTACAAGCAATTTGGCATGTTTCCTTACACTAGAATGCTACAATATTGACATTTGTTTTGAAACCGAAGTCTCTCAGATTATATACAGATCCATAAGTGAGTCGAGAATGGACAATGTTACGTGCTCTTCTCACAATTGTATTTATACAAACCATCCCAGTCTGGGTGTGTCCAAGTTTTGGATTTTGAAAGTCTGGTCACCCTATTTATGTAGTAACACAGCTTGCATTCGTGTTGTTTTTTGACTTATGTTTGCAAAAGTTACTTATAAGACAGGTATTTGAAGTGACTCTTAGCTTGCAGTGCATTTTATTTGCATCACTGGCCGCCATCATCAGGTGGGTATGTTTTGTTTTGTCTTAAACAAATGTGTTATGGCTTGTTTGTGATTTGTTTGAAATATCAGTAGTGTCATTTACATTTAATTTGACATATTTTGCTGTTGGGCAGGAAGTAAGTTTTGCTATGATTACTTTATTCAGTCGTGTGGCGCAGTGATGCCTTATCTATTTTCCCATTAGAAGTTATGAGTCTTGCTGCTTACACTTTTCTTTCTTCATTTCTTGTTAGGGGTAGGACGAGGCTCAATTTCCAGAAGACAAGACGAGACACAAAATTAGATCCATGAGAACGAGACAAGGCGAGATTTTGAAGTAATTTCTAATAGAATTATTGTGTGATCCTGTTTGCAGTTTCGGCTAAACATTTTTTAATTTAATATTTTTTAGTTGTAGGAGAAGACTTACCTCTTGCAATCACAGCTCCTCAAGAGATGTAACTTACTAACCTTTAATTATTTTTGCCCAATCTAGATGTAAACTAAATGGAAAAAAATCCAATGAGATAATTTTACCCGTGCGTGCACAATTTTATCTCACGAAATCTTGTGGCACGAGCTCTTGTCCCATCCCTATTTCTTGCATCCATTTCTCTCCTGTTTTCTCGCTTTTCTTATCAGATACATCCAGATGTCATCCATAAGGACTGTCATTGGCGCTGGCGTCCCACCATTACCGACCAGCCACCATTTTTGGACCATTTATACAGGATGCCTCAGTTGATGTGTTAAAAATGTCACCAATCTTAAGATCCCATAGTTTACAGTTCCTCTGAATGTTATTTACAAGTGGCTGTGTTTGTGCGATCCAAGCTTTTTCTTTTTTTTAACATTACACAAACCTTTCTACATATATGTATTTATAACAAGAACAAATGACACTTAAGAACATTTTATTTACTGATTCAAATGTGTGACCTGTAAGTGTTAATACAGTGACAATGTTTATTTTCGCTGCGACACGTTCAATTCCTTGACTGTGGCAGACACCGTTCACACCACAATCAACTTCTATAATGGAATAAGTTTGTTTGTAAAATGAAGCGCAGGTTAAGTCCACTGGGTTTATCTGAAAATTGGAGCTGCAATGGAGTTTTCTTGTTTGTGAAAATTGCCCTTGACTTTTAATGCCGGCTTTGAAGCTAGATTATTCCAACCCATTGTACGGCAGTTTGTTTTCAATGTTGTTTTGGGGCATAGTCTAGCCTATATCCCAAGTTGTCATTAATAAACTAAAGAGGCAGGATTTGATGAAACATTGATGATCCCTGTGAGCAGATGAAGAATGTGCCAGGCTTTGCACCGAATGAAATTGCACTCATAAATAATGTGTTGGTAATTTTGTGGGAGCGGGCGATGGGAGGGGTCGGTGGATATCTCCGAGCTCCAGTGCGCTCGGCCCCGGAGGGAGGGAGACATTAAGACAGATCTGTTTATCCAACCCAACTCAATCTAAGCCTCTCCAGTGTCGGCCATGTTTAACACCCCGAGTCTTATCACTGCGGTGCACGGACACAGGTAGCAGCCAATGCATTTGTCACGAGCTACAGCTGTCAATCCTCAACATGTGAGTGGATGGACTAGAGGGACCTTAGTTTACGGGCCTACGGATGAGACAAGATACTGAGCAGTGAGCAGGGAGGAGGGAGGAGAGAGAGGGGTACTCCATCTTCAGGAATACTAAATGTGGAGCAATTAGGAGGAACAAAACATGAATTTGTATGTCTGTCTGCACTTTAATGCTTTGTCAGCAAGTGAAGTTCCTGATGGATGAATGAGGTGATTGTGATTTTAATTACCAATTATAGAGGGAGGATGTAAACAAAAAAAAAACAAAAAAAAAAAATCTAATATGGTCCCTTTTGTACAATTTAATTTGATAAAAAAAGAGATAAAAAAAAGAATGATAGTAATACATTCTCCAGTCCTGACTATTCATGTCCAAGGGTTTCAGAGTAATTAATGATACTTTTTTATTCATAAGTGCCTTTTAAAACACCCAAGGACACTGTATAAAACAAGTTAACATAAAAAAAGACACACAATGCAATACTGTAAAAAACTGGATGCTGGCGTGATTCGTTATGTGGTGTAGGATTGTTTGAATGTGTAAGTTTTGAGTCGTGATTTGAAGAGAGAACTGGAGTCAATGTTGTGGAGGTCGGGTGGGGAGCAGAGCGGCTGAAGGTTCTGCCCCCACGGTGACGAGACGGGCAGAAGGAACAGAGAGCTGGAGAGAGGAGGAGGAGCCAGGAGAGCGAGGGGGAGTGGCAATTTGGAGGAGATCGGAGAGGTATGTGTGTTATGAATCACTTTGACTGTGATGAGCAGAATTTTGAAGTTGATTCTTTGTTTTATGGGAAGTCATAATAAAGAGTGATGAAAAAAGTAGCACCAATTCAAAACAAAAGATTATCTCTTTTGAATGGTGAAAGGTACCTGACAATGGGAAGCTGAAAACTGCTCGTGACTGGTTGCGCCCAGCAGCACTGAAGGATAGGTTAAATACAGAGAGTACAATAAAGTGTACCTAAACTGTATTAAACCAGTAAAATGAGACTTTATACTGTCAAAATACAAATTCTCTCAAATTTATAATAATTAAAACAACACTTTTCCTTGTAATGCCATTTTGCCTTTCTGTTTTCATAGAGAGATATAAGAGGGCGGGCGGGCGGAGAGATGCTTCGGGACACATTAGTCATCATGGTGTTTGGCTGACCCAGGTTGGTGTAATTAATTAGCTGCTGTTTAGCATTAGCCTGTGACACTTAGCATGATAAACAGAAGCAGAGAAACAAACAGAGTGGACACATCAGGCTTTGTTTCAGGGGATGGGTCTTGTCATGTGCTCCAGGCATGAATTTCATTTGCAGGAAAATTAACTGTTGCACACATGGAGCAATTTGTGTCCAATCTGACCCTGTGATGGTGGGTCAGTCGTTTTAATGGTTTGTACATAGATGAGTGTGTGGGAAATGTGTTATAGTTGTGTGCATGTATAACTGGGAACAAGGAAGGAGAATACTCTACAACGCTACTGTCTCATTATAGGGGAAATAATAGGCCTGACTGTTTGTGTCATAATTGAAAGCACAAATATTTGAAAGACTTATTCTGTCCTATCAAAGTGAAGCTGATGAGGAGGTATGTGTTAGTCACTGTGGAGATGGGTGGAGTGGCTTTGCATGTGAATGTATGTGAATGGTTGTATTTGACTGCAGGGTTGTCAAAACAATGTATACCAACACTAATCAAAATTGAACTTGAATTTATGCACATTTCAGCAAGTATCAATACTGAAACTGGACAAAACTGGAGTCCTGAATACTTTAAGAATGCTCATTATCAGAATAAAACCACATGGTAATATGAAAGAAACTTTGTGTTAAATTACATATATAAAGTATCTATCAGTGGTGGAAGAAGTACTCAGTTTTCTTAACTTGAAAAAAGTACAGGAGCACAAAAATTACTCAAGTAAAAGTAAACACTCAGCCTTTTGCAGCAGGTCTCAAACAGAAATAAAATACTTTTACTTTTCAGTCCATTGAAAAAATATATTGGAGTAGAAAGTAGATAGCTTCTCTCAAATGTAGTGAAGTAAAAGTAATACACATCCACTTTAAAATCTACCTAAGTGAAGTACAGATACCTAAAATGTATACTTAAGTACAGTACTTTACTGCTTTTACTTTACTGTTACGTTCCACCTGGCATGAAAATTGAGTTTGATATTTTAATAACATGACAGTACTAGACTGGAGCAATAATTGTCATCACAATAAAACTTTCATTTATCTGCATAGCTCTATTTTACAAAACCTAATAAATATTTTAACAGAGTTCCATAGAGCAGTTTCATGACACTGTCTGTTGAGTTTTATGTGAAATCGCCCTGAAAGTGAAGCCAGCGTTTGTGGTGTGCCATTGATTAAACTCCATCCAGAGAGCAGTGAGTGATGGAGGCTGTGGGGCGGGGCATCAGGCTTTTGTGCTCTGACTCCTGCACTCCTCATAGTCTGTATCAGCTTTATCAGAGCTCTTTACGTCTGATGACATCTCCAAACACTTACCTTTAAACTTCACAATCGGCCAAACAGGGTCAGATTTAGGGATGTCAGGATTATTTAAGTTAATCATCATAATCGTCACAATATACGGACTAAGAAATGTATTTTTTTTCCTTTTTTTTTTTTTAACTTTAACCATATTAGGCACTGGAAAATGACTGATGTATCTTCTCACAATAATTCTATACTCTTTAAATACACCAGTAAATGCCACAAGATCAAATTTAGTCTACAAGATAAGAATTTGTTCATTGCTTTTGGATTATTCACTAACTTACTTACAATGTTGTGAATACTGTGTATTTGTGACTCATATCAGCCCCATTCAAATTCTTTTGGATTGATGTTTGCTGTCTGAGGCTCAATATGCACGATTACTTAAATATGCCTCAATGAAATATAACTCCTAGCAAATCTTTTAAATTGATGAAAGCTCATAAAGTCTGTTAAGCCGTCGTTGAATACAGTGTATCTCATCCACTATATATGCTATGACAAGATGATGGCCCACAGTATCTCACTTGAGTGTTTGTCTTCTGATCTGAAGATTGGTAGTTCCGATTCCAGCTCTCACAGATGAATAATTTCACTGTGTCCTTGAGCAAGACACTTAACCCCCCTTATCCCCAGTGTCTGTGTACACTGATGTGTAAATGTGTATGTGAGTGGTTCTTTTATGTAAGGCTCTTTTGTTTGAGTGCCTTGAAGGTGGAAAAGTGCTATATCTGAAAAAGTGTCCAAATACATCAATATATGGATAAAGGAAGATACTGAAAAACCTTCTCTGTGATGATGTATTGCTTGACTGGTGCATTCACTATAACAAGCTGCAGCAAAAACCTGGATTCCTGAAACATGTGGCCAGTGTCTTTTACATTCTGTGTCTGACCCACGTCAAATAGAGCGGGGAGCAGCAGCTGAAGCTGTTAAGCCTGATCTATTATTGAAGAGCATAGGACCATCTAATGGCTGGATATCGCTGACACTAAACACTGCTCCATGATTTAAAGCCTTAAGAAAGAAAACCATGCCAAGTCAGCAGAATAGTTTTATGAGATTTTTGTTATAATACGTAACCATTCCCAAACATGTGCGTCTATCTCTGTGAGCTCCTTTCTATTTGAGTTCTCATGGCTCATACATCACTAACATTATTATTTAATGTAGATAAAGACATTGAGAAGACAGAGATGTTTGGCCTTTTGTCTCAGAAGTCCAGCGGATGCGACATTCTCTAATATCGGACTGGCTTCAGCGCACTAATGTGAGCCTCTCCCTGACCCCATCACCGCTCATGTATTTCTGCCTATTTAGTCTGACAGCATCCCCTCTCTGTCTCTCACCCCATCCCTCTCTCTCTTTCTGTCTCTCTCCCGCTCTCTTTCTCTCTCGCTCTCTCACTGACAATCAGCGGTGTCGCACTCTCTCTCTCATTGTGGAGCAGAATCATACTGAGCAATTATGTGCTGTCTCCAGAGCTCTCCGTGCGGAAACCCACATGTCGGAAAGGTCAACGACATATTTTGAATTTTTAGTGTAGGGAAGTTTGGCTGATTCATTGTGAAAAGTGTGAAGTCATACACAAGCTGTTATAGTTCCCACAGCAATATAGATCTAAGCCATTCTCAAGGTGCCCTTTACAAGTAGGCCTGTCACAAAAACAAAATTATCCCCCAATAAGTATTGTAAAGTACTTAGTTTGTATCTATATTGAGTCATAGAAGTTCATAATTCCACCCTCTACATCTAAAATATCATCATAATACAGAAAAATAACCAACATGTTTCCACTAGAGCAGGGAAAAAGTCTGCACGATAAAAATTGACACCTTCCCCCCAATGTAAATGAAAGTTACACTATTTAATGCTGAAAATCACATTCTACTGTCTAAATAAAGAGTGTTTTTAATCATCGTTGTGGTATCGAAATCGGTATTGAATAATATATATAATAGTGTCCATTATCTCTATAATCCATCCAACAATTGGAGGCTATGACAGGTAAGGCATCTGAATTAAATGGGGAAGTTTCTTACAATAACAATGAACTGGTGATAAAATTAGAGCACATTTCACTTATATGTCCCTCATGTAAAGCACTGAGTCAGTCTTCTGTTCTGGCCGTAGGTTGTAGTTAATCAGTCTCTCAGTCTTGCTCCGCTGATCTGTACCTCTTCTTCTCTGCTCAGAACCAGCGCCTGAGACAGCAGTCAGGTAATCGGCACATGAGGTTCATTTTGGTTAGCTCTGATTTAAAAAAAAAACCGGCTTATTTGAATGTAAATGCAGTGAGTCAGGTCTGCCTGACATGACAGGCAGGACGCACATGTGAGGTTATGTATGTTCAAAAATCTATATATTTGTAAAATGCCATGAGTATAATACTGCAGCGTGTATTCATTCAATATGGCTACAACAATAGGTTTGAAGACAAAAGGAGAAAGCAAAAAGTGCATTTTTAAAATATCATCAAGATATATTTTTATTGTGTGTGTTTCTTGTACACACTTTAATCAATACTGAAAATACACGCACATTCATAGTTATTTTTGTCAATTGTAAAACTGTTATTTTCTTGTTTGTTCCACCATAGAAGACAGTCATTGTTCACAAAACAATGAAAACACAAATTTCAATTCCTATTAATTACCAAAACTATTTAAATTCAAACAATCTTTTAGTCTTGATAAGCCTTAAGCAGCTATCTGAAAAAGTCCCTGTCAAAGTCATTGAGATCACTGGCCTATTACATTGTAAACTGTGAGCCTCCCTCCTGGATTTACAGTTGCAGATTAAACCTTGAGGCCAGCGCTGTATTTCCTCATGTTTTTTGTAATGCTCGGACATAAGAGCGTGTTGTTTTAGCCTCTCTCATTAACAGGATGACTCCTGGATCGATAAGTATTGACCACACATGGCCATTATTGGCTTGTAGGACATTAGTGTTGTACCATTATCCCTTAATTATATAGAAGACTGCACATCTACCGCATGGCCCCGTGATCCAACGTCATCGCTCTAAATGTGCTCGGCTCCAGGCGTTACTACAGCTGTAACAGAGCTATAATGCAGTATAAGTATAAAGTATGAGCCATGCAGGGGAATTAGATTTCTTTGACTATCATGACAGACAACAAGCGTTTCAGAATGAAGGCTTTTAAGATTTGTGTTTAATATTAATAATACATTATACTTGGAGCGCATTTCCATTCCTTAAATGTAACCATTTATTGTGGCCACAGTTGCCCTGGGGTAGACTGAGGAAAGCCATGCTGCCAATCTGTGGCCCAGACCACTCACCACCAATCACTCAATGACTCTGTGGCCCCGCTGCAGAATCTGGTATTCAGAGCCGTCTCCCGTCTATGTAACAAAGTTCAACCCTGCTAAGCTTCTGAGATCAGACAAGGCTTTATTCTCAAAAGCTGTATTGTTGTACTGCTCATACAATTTTTACAGTGTATTTCTGAAGACACTGTCTGTCAAAGATACAATATTTTCCCCTTACAATCCTCTCCAATCAGGGTCCTAAAATTTAATTTATGTACTAGAGGTTCCACCAGGGTTATTGCTTTGCCTGGATTGTTCAACAGTCTGACTTTAAACTTATCTCTCTCTATGGTGGCAAGCAGTTGACCATCGGGCATGGTTACAAGTCAAATCTGTGGAGAGGCAACCTCGCTCACAGTAAGCAGCATGTTTTCAAGGTATATCACATGCAATTATATAAAAACAAGATAGATTAATTAAATTCTGTACTGTGGAATTTTCCAGGCAATACAATAATATTTCCATGGGGGCAAGCGGGTGGCAAACCCCATCTATTCCGATCTCCTATCTAATATTTAACTTATTAGGATCCATATTGTAACTTTTGTAAACAGTGTTCTAGATGGTCTGGCTTGTCCGCTCTGTATGTAGTTTAGTGTGTGAACTGTCTGCACTGGGAGACGCTGCATGTCTTTGGTTTGTCTGGAGGTCAGACTGAAGATGGAGGAGTGCGATGGTCCTTCCATTAAAGATAAGAATGATGGACCAAATGGCAAAGTCCTGAAAAGGCCGTATTATCTGATGTAGCAGCACCTTTGAATTCACTGTGAACACGAGCAGGGAATAAACAAGATATCACAGCTGTGTGTTTCAGCATTTTAACCTTTAGCTTCTTTGTCACTGTTAGCAGTGGCTCTTCTCTTGTGGCTCAATTGTTTTACAACCATGTAAAAATGAGCGCTGCTGAAATTAAATTCACTTGTTTGATACTTCTTATGCTTTACATTTATTTATGGTATTCCGTTGTAACTCTTATGTAGAAGAAAGAATCCATGGGTCATATCTGAGTAAGGTGATCTTTATAAAGAAACTTCAGACAAACTTATTTGACCAGTTAAACTTGTGAAAAATGCCACTGAAGTCCCTGTTATGAACATAAATGTAAGAGCAACAGCGAGGGCAGGCCTGACATTTCCACTCCATTTATAGAGTCCTGATGGAGAGAATGGAGTAATGCATGTGATTATTGTCCATTCAGAGTGTTCGGATACACTGCGCTGCTAACGCTTTTTGCAAACGCTCACTTTTACCCCAATTAAGAGTTTAGACTGAAGCTTTATAATAAGCTTTGTATACTGAAACTAAAAAGATCTAAAATATATATATATATAGGCACCGTGAACAGTCCAATTGTGCTGCAGCCCAATGCCAACTCCACAAGTTCAGCTCATTTGGTCCTTTAATAAAATAAATAAAGATGTATTTTGTGAATGTGTTCCAAAACAAAACAGAGAAATTAATTACTTTATTAATGACTTTACCAACGAGTTTATTTATGTCAATCAGAAGGTAATCTATAGTTGGCAAAACAAAAATTTTCCAATGTACAAATGCAGGCAAAATGTCAATGTTTCAACTTTGCAAAATGTCACACAACTTCATAATTATCAAAAGATGTTTTATGGATTTAGTAAGCAATTTATGATGATTTTCAATTTCCCTTAAAAAATGTAAAACAAATAATTAATTAGTACTGAAATGAAATTCATTTAAGCAGATACCAATAGTGAAAAAAAATAAAACAAAAACAAAAAAAAACATAACAAATGTAATCATATTATATTTTGTGTTGTGAACAAATGATATATATATATATATATATATATATATATATATATATATATATATATATATATATATATATATATATATATATATATATATATAAAATAATTGTGTTATCTTGGGTATCAAACCTTTACCTTAGAATTACAGTTTGATTATCGTGACAATACTGTTGAAGAGCAGCATGTACAAGCTCTTCATCTTGATACTATTCTATAGCTTTGTACTTTGGGGTTCACTGACTGTAGAAAATGTCTGACATTGGGTTGATTTGAGGACATTTGGATACCAGTCGTAAATTGCACACATCTGTGTGCATGTTCCCTGTAACAAGCTAAAAGGTGGTTACTGGGCATGTTTACCCCAGTGAGAGCAGGATTATAGCACCAATCTGGATCGAGATGGCAGGATTTCTACTTCAAAAGCGCTTGGTCAATAATACACCTGGCAACTTAGTGATTATGATAAATATCTAGCTCCCTTCTGTCCCTACAGTCTCTTTCACTGTGCATCATTTACTGTGCAGCTTATTATAACCAGCTTTCTCCCTGCCGTTGAAAACAAACAGTATTAAATAGATGTGGCTTTAGATGTTGTAAACAGAATTCTACAGGTCTGGCTCAGATAAGGGGGAGTACAGGAAAGGTAAGTCCAGGTTATCAGATAGTTGTATCATGAGATAGGGCCGCTACAGAGCTCAGAACTGGAGTATGTTTGTTATGTTTGTTATCTATACTTACAGAAATCACTGCTGGACCCCAGGATTACACACTGTCACTGTGATGTGATCTTAAGCTGTTTTCAAACTTGTTCATTGTGTTGTTTATTTTTATGGGGAAATGTTTGGCTTGTTTGTGCACATTTTGAATAACCATTGATTAAAAAAGACTTGTAATGTGTGTGATTTGAGTTGGTGAATTGGTACACTAGTTTTGTGGTGCAGGTTCTTTCATCTATTTTTGTCATGCAAATGTTTTTTCCTGGAATATTCCAGAGTACCATACTCATACATAAACATATAACTTATTGAATTCTTGTTGTTGCCAAAAACAGACCTACTTGGTTTGTTGGAGTCACCACTTGTCTCCATGGAGATTGTCAAGTCATGTGCCATGGTGGAATGTTTCTGGCAAAACATCTCGATAAATAGGTGTCAGAACAAAAAGTGCTGTTGCTGCATTCACATGGTCCTCGGGAACTCAGGATTCTGAGATGAGATGTTGAGGTTCCGACTTGTTTCCGTTCATGTGCTTTTATCTCAGAAAGTCTGGATTTTGATCAAATCATTCAGTCCATTCATTAACAGCGTTTAAATGAGCTAAGCTCTAAGACACATATGTCAAACTCAAGACCCGGGGGCCAAATATGGCCCTCCACATCATTTCATGTGGCCCTCGACAGGGTAAACTAAAAGGTATGATGGTCTTAAAATGTAATTTTATCAGGAGATCAGCAGGCACACAGCCATATTTTTACATCTAGGCTAATGCATATGCAATATTTGTAACTTGAACAAGTAATAAATACAGAAACAGTTAATTAACAAGTTAAAAAAGTAGTTAGATTTATTTTACATCCGGCCCTTCGAAGGCAGCTATTTTGCTAATGTGGCCCCCGGTGAAAATATGTTTAACACCCCTGCTCTAAGACTTGTTGTTAGCCTTCTCAAAGCTAAATGTAATTTGTTTACTTCAGCTATCACTACATCAGTCATTAACAGTCACAGTAGTGTTGGGTGTTTCGTGTCAGATCTGTTGCTCTTATGATCTGGAGCTAGTGTAAATTCATCCAGGAGTACATAAGTGTGCTCCCATCTACCTCATTGTTTACTTACTCCTCAGCCTTCATCACCTCACTCCAGTTACTCCACCCCGCTGCTTGCCGCACCTCCTCTTCGTCCAGGACCCAGTCTGCCCAGTTCAAACACCCATTGCAGATGCACGACTGCTTCAGTCTGTGCCGTATCCTGCCTCCTCTCCAGCACCCCCCTCAACTTCTCTTCTTCTTCTTCTCCTCATCGTCCCCTCTGCTCTCCTCATCCTCACCTCTATCACCTCCAGTGTCCAGGCCCCGGGGGGAAGACATCTCCTAAACGTCCAGACATGCTCTTCATCACAAAGTCTTCCCCGGGGTCTGGGCGCCAAAGAGAACTCATTCAATAACGCTTACTAGTACTTTTCTCTTTGAGTTTGTCTGAGTCTCTCCAGGTCGAAATGGATAATTGACCGGAAACCCCTGAATGTAATCACTTTTAGGCAAACAACTCAAATGTTAGATAAACTGACAAATCAGCAGATTTCGTGTGCATTTCTTAACTCAGGAATTTTGGATTTTTCTTTTTCCTTTTTTTTCCAAGGACCACATGAACACAGCATATAAGATTCTTAACTTGATGCTATAACTGAACATTGCAGCTTTCTGGGTGATTCTATTGTTTTTGAATAGTCAAAAGTCCTCAAAATGGCACCCAAACAGAAAACAGGAAATGTGACCGAAACCCTTGACAAGTGCTGTGTTTCCCAAATTCATCTTTATATATATTGAGTTTCTGCTCAAAACAATAATTGAAGCAGAAAATCCATGTCAGTGTGGCCAGGCTAGAAAAATGGTCACCCTGCCAAGTCCTATTTTTCACTTTTCATTTTTAATCTCTGGCTTTGAAATAGCACCATTAATAGACCATATCATTTATGACGCATTGCGGCTGAAATACTAATTTGATTCAATAATAAGCGCTGGCATTGATTGTAACCTCCAGCAGAAGCCTCATCTGAAAATCCATAGCTCAACTCCTAACCTTGAATAAAACAACCATACACACTTTGTTGCAGACTTTGAACATTTTAAAACTATGTAGTACCAATAAAATCAATAATTGGAAGGGAGCAATACACTATGGAACCTTTCTGTTAATGCTTTGCCCAGAATGTTCCACAGTATGGCATTAAAAGTCTGTCTCCCTGTCAACGAGCAGATGGTGCCACAAGACAAAGTTACAGGGCAGATCTGCAGAGTTGACCTTGCCTACAGTAAGAATGTATGTTTTCAAAGGTATTCCTGATCAATATAAACACCAGTAACTGAATAAATGCAAGAGAGAAAAGTTACATGGTGTATCTTTAATGTTTTGCCAAAGTGAAATGAACCTTGAATGAGGTGTACGTCATAAAAACGCATCCGTCGTCTCCAGGCCTCTGTAATGTAAAAGAGGAAGCCTTTTATTATGAGAAAACTATTCACCTCTACATGAGTGACACATCATTTAAAGCCTGCTACAATCTGCATATTTTAGTTATTAAACATCACAATGGAAGAACTGCTGCACGAATATGAGGTGTACTAGGAGTCCTGGGGGAGGAGGGGAAAAGAACGTGCGAGTTGTGTTTGAGAACAGAGCGGAAGAGAGGAGGTGAGAGAGAGAGATGATGAATGAGCGACGGGGGTTTATGTTTGAACAATCTACATTCAGGGCACTTCCATTCAGAGGTGGCAAAATCCTATCACTTTATATTGTACCCGAAAACGAAAATAAGATTAATTCCACCATGAAAATCCCTGTTAAGATTACATTTCTAATCCCTGGTCTCTAAATAATTTGACTGTCACAAGTACTGCTGTATATTCAGTGGGTAATCCTTTGTGCGCCCAACTCAATTTCAAAAGGTGTTGTTTCATTTTCTAGTCATTTGAGAGCAGTTTGAATTTCAGGTTGGAATTCTATTACACAGTTAGAATCACAGCAACATCGCCTCACTTAGAGTAAACCTCTAGAGTGTGAAAAATGAAACTTATCCATATACTGTGAACATAAAAGTGTATAACCAAACTGCATTATAGGATTTGTATACCCCCTGAAGTAAGGCTATAAGTACCTCACAATATCATGCATATCTCGACGTAGAGTTCACAATATATTCAGCTTGATTCAATGCGTGCCCTGATATCCCTTCAGACCTGTGCTAGAAGTTGGGATGTTTTGATTATGCAGAGTTACAAAGTGCATTGAAATGTTCAAGAACACAATTGTCCTATAAGTAAGTCGCTTTTGAGCGCAGCTGACTTTGCCTTAATGCAGCAGTGCTCAGATAAGTGCCCTCAACATAAAGTGATTGAAACAGATGGTTAAGTGTATAACTCTGCAATGTATAATGTGTGAATGTGTGCGGTTTAAAAGTTGTACAATACACATCTCTGTATCAATACACATATTACCAAGAAGTCTGCAATGATACTTATCGCCGTATCGATGTTTTGGGTACAGCTCTACCCTGATTGGAGGGCTAAGTGGACAAAAGACAAGAGAACAGGGTTTTGAATGCATTTTTATTTGAATGTAATTACTGTACTGCCAGGCATTTTTGGTAGGAGGAGCTAAGGGGGTGCTAAGTTTGTCTACGTGGGTGCTCACTTAAAAAGTTAATGTAGAGTCTTTTAACAATAAAGCGTACCATGTTTGTTTCAATATTTTAAACAAATTGTAAATGCAGTTTGCCCCAGTAGTGATTTATAAAAACCTAATATGGAACACTTTTTACTGTAGTCTCATTTTAAATACTTTGTGGTTGCCATTTAAACATTTTTAGTAGAAATTGGATGTGCTATGAAAGTGAGACAAACATCTTTGGGGGGCTATGGGTGAGCATGGGTCATTCTAGGAGACGCTTGTGCCCCCTCAAGCCCTCCCTGGCTCCGCCCCTGAAATGCAGGTGTGCTATTCGTGTGTTTCATTTTCATATTCAAGCGCCATTTGTAGCACTTTTCACCATTCAATATCTATATACTATATTTTATTTTGAATTGGTAATTGCTTGGAAATGGTGCTCATTTTTCATCTCTCTGAAACACAAGGTCAGGCTGAGGGATAATGTAAAAGTTAAAGTAAAGCTTGTGATTTACGGTGACTGGCTTGTGGCAAAAGCTGTTGTCCAGATCAGACCACAGCTCTCCCTCAGCACATTCCCAACAAAATATACAAGCACCGGGTTATAAAATGTTATAATATGCATCCTCCTCGATGCGCTGTAAGACCCAAACCACACAGTGACTCAGGCTGATACAACTAGGGAGTAACTTTACATTTACATTTAATAATAGACTAAAATAAAAACACTTATTTCATTATGGGTTAAACACAAAAACAAACCTTGAAAAACATATTGTGAGGGGGCAGGTCTCACTAAATATTACCTGGTGGAGGATGTGTCTACTTGTCTCCATGGAGATGCTATTGCTCTATCTATAATTTATTTATTTATTTATTTTTTTTTTAGCTCTATGCAGGTTTGTTAAATATTAATTATGTAGGAAAAATGTCTAACTGAAATATGTCTGCCTCATACCAAATTTGCAATTAGGTCCGTTCTGGCTTCGTAAAGTTATGAAAAGTGCTTATAAACTCATCATGGTGAATAATTAAAGTGCATAAGGAATGAATTTGGACCGCTGCAAACCCTTCTGTTTTTTTATGTTTGTAAATCTGATAGAGTGCCTTAAGGAAATAAGATTCAGTTCAGGATTAATTAAATTTTGAAGACCGAATGATGATACCAGAACATGTTAGTGAAGGTCTAAAGTAAACTCTAGATTTAATTAGATCACATTGAGGTGCAGTGCTTGGTTGTTAGAAAATTAGCAAATCATGAATATAAAAAATCTAATGTACCAGTCTTAAGACACACATTTATCATTTGTAAACGCCTCCGTCTTTCCTCCTAAGATAGCGATAGAGAAAGGCCTGCACTGCTGCATCATCTGTGTAATTATTAGCCTAATTTTGAATAGACATGTCTCACAGTCTCTTAACTATTTACCTCACTCAGGATGTGGGGCTAAATCTACATTAACATCTGCCATCCGCCTGCAGTGCTCCCTGTTCGGCTTTAGTGACGGCATGATTGACACTTTAAAATACCATTAGCTTCCAGAAGACAAATTCTTCTACTAATACATGCATTTGACTCCTAAGTGCAAATCATCTAAAAAGCTGCATTTACTGAATATTCTTACTTCTAATAAAATTGACTGGTATTAACCTTCATAGCTTTAATCATGAAATCATTTAAATATAAGGATTTTGTTTGCGAGAGAATTTTTGCTCATGATTTTGGATAATTGCCACATGTTCAAATTCAGTTTAATGATGATTAGCTTTTGGTTCTTGTTGTCTGTAATTTGCCTCTAAATAATGAAGGAAACAGCATTCTTAAATCACATGCCACGTGCAAGCTGGAGGCAGTTAGCAGAAGCTGTATGCGAGAGATTTGAATTTCAATTTGTAGCATTCATGTTTTAATTTGGGGAAAGATCCAAGGACATGCCATGAACTGAGAAAGATCTTCACTGTTTCTTAGACAGTGAAGGGAAAAAGACTGGAGAGGCTGACGAAGCTGATGCTCGTCACTGACACGAAATAATAATCAAAAACTAATTTTGTTACTGCGTGGAATGTATTTGGAACGTATTGCGGTGCGTGGGCCAATCAGAGGACTGTATTTTGAATGCTTACTAAACTTTCACAATCATTTGCTTTTTATTATAGTGTCAAAAGAGATTGTTATTGTTCCACCATCTGTAAAGCATTTATTTATCACTAATTAGAAAAGGAAAAAAAAAATTACCCATGCTCACGCTACAAGAACGATGGAGCAAAATGGCGCACATTTTGAAACTAAAATCATGATGAAGTAACGCAATATATTGATTTCAGGAAAGTAACCATATTCTAATCATCAATACAGAAGTAGTAGGTGTAATATAGCTATTTAAAATGTGTATGTTTTTAATTGTATTTACTTCCCAGCACTGATTGATGTGTTGCTACAGTCGAGATAAAACGGAGGAGGTCTGTCACCATAACACATTTTGAAGCACGGTATATTGTGACAGAGAAATATTGCGATAAATGATAATATTATCTCACTAATGGAGATTTAATTAATGCAAGATAATCTCAGTAAACCATTTTTAAACAGACTGCTTCATTAAAAGACATGAGCTGCAACAAATACAACAAATGTACCAGTAATTAACCATAAAAGTGGCTTATTTACCTTTCTACCGCTCAAATTTTATCACATTACAATAAAAAATACCCCAAATAAATATTGAGCCCCCAAATATACTGTCCAGCTTTCATATATTGAACCATAAGTCGATATAGTAATTATCATGACAGGCTTAAAAGGAGGCTTACAGGAGACCATCCCTTTAAACTGAAATAAAACCTGAAATGTGAGTTTGCAAAAATATTTTTACAATATTCGCCAAAGTAAACTCCTTATTTGTGTTTTGCATTTTCCATCTCAGTTTAAGCCGCCTCAAATGCCACAAACAAACACTCTTCAGAAATAAAAACATTCTTCATAGACACAGCGTTAATTTGTGCCCCTTTGACTGTTAGCAATATAAAATATTCTTTTCTTTCATAGCCGTCTCCACAGTTATGATAAGAAAACACAGGCCCTTCAGCACAACTCCCTATAGTGCTTCATTAGTATCTGCATTGTATGTTTTCTAAAGCTCATTAGTCCTATTGTTTATCATCAAAAATGGCACTTACAGTACACAGCATAAACACATACAAAAATAGCATTAGCATGGCACATATACACTGTGCATTTGATGTTCTAAGGAAGTGTATTTCTATCACAGTTTCCCTGCATATTTCCACCTTTTATTCCCCTGAGTCTGCTTCTCTCTAGGTTTGTGCGACGGATCCTGCCTCTTTGAATGATCAACAAAATAGACCCCTGATGACATTAATAACACGTGTGCAGCTGCACTAGTAAAACTAAGGACACAGAAACTTATTTGAATGCATGTGTGAGTTTGGTGAGCGCCCCCGGTGGTCAATGTTTATGCAGGGTGCAGAGTCCCATGCATAGGAAACACAATTGGAACAAATTCACCCAACAAAACAACAAGTGGTTATTAGTCTATAAACAAAATGCTATAAAAAAGACAGATATCTCGTTTTATTTTGCGGCTTTTGTGGTGGAGTGTTTTAATGGCGTCACACTTGCTCTATTGCAGACTATAACATCGAAATGGCTTGTGTGTATGACGAATGGGAAAAAAAAAAACATTAATGATCGCTGGCTTCAATATAGGCCATTGCAAAGTTAAATTCCTCTCCCCTCAGGCTGTGAACGTCCAGCACGCCTCCTCATTTTCGGCAAGAGAAAAATCTAACAAAGCTCGTGCGCTCGCTGGCAAATAAAGTGCCTCTGTTTTGGATTCTTGTCTCCACGCAGATGATAGATACAAACTTCCAAATGAGTTTCAGCAGAGCCAGCTTCATTTTCTAAAATAATCTAATGCACAGATATGGAGCATTGTAATGTCTGGTGCTGATTTATTATTATAGGCCTTTTATCCATTCAAGGAAGAGAAAGTTTCTGTCAGTCTAACTTCGAATAAAAGGTTGTATGAAGTTGGAAAAAAATAGTGCACTTTACTCAGTGTAGTTTGGATGTATTTTATGCAGTAGTGTCAGAGTCTCCCAGTCTTTAACACAGTTTAAGACTAAACTGAAAATCCACCTCTTCTCCCTGGTGTTTAATACTTGCTAGGCAGGATTTCTTGGTGTTTTACTGTAGTTTTTGTATTGTGCTATCTGTATATTTGTTTGTTTGTTGTTTTTTGTTTTCCTATTACATGAAGCACTTTGGTAAGCTAAAGTAGTTTTAAATGTACTATATAAATAAACTCAAATAAGGAGTCGTGGTGACAGCAGCAATGCAGAAGTCTCACCGGTGTTTCCTAAAGTGTGGATTTAACAAGGGGTTACTTGGAACTTTGTCCAATTCACAAACTGGTATAACTGAATATTATTTTAAAAGGAAGGGTATCGGGCATAAAATCAAATGACCATGCTGCTATCGCAAATCAAGGCAAGTCAGGTTTATTTGTATAGCGCAGTTCGTACACAAAGTAATTCAAAGTGCTTTACAGCAGTGGTCCCCAACCACCGGGCTGTGGACCGGTACCGGTCCGTGGATCAATTGGTACCGGGCCACCGGCCGTCCAAGAACTAATTAATTATTTCCGTTGTATTTATTATCTGAGTCTGAAAAATCATTTATTTTGAAAAATATTTTATTCTGAAAAATGACCGGATTCTCTCGGTTACATTTCCGTCACTTGAGCGCCGACAACTTAACCACTTAGCGTTCCGACGGCCCGCGCGCGTATTGCGTAATTTTACGCAGCAGTTTTGCGTTTTAAACATGACGAAACGGACAAAACAAAGGAAGTATGGGACCGAGGACATTGTGGATGTTTGTACAAGTTAAACTAGAGGCATCTCGGACCCGGAGCGGTTCGTGGAACCGAGTGAAGATCTCATGGTGGAGTCAGGAGCAGAGGACCTTATGTTTTGATGGACTGGATGCTGTTCCTGATCGGTAAGCGTGGTTTATTCTGCTATTAGCTTAATTGTGGGTCAAATGTGTATCATGTGTAATCATTAGCATTAGCCCCCCCCGGTCTACGGTAAAATTTTCAAGCGTTGGCCGGTCCGCGGTGATAAAAAGGTTGGGGACCACTGGTCTAACCCACTGGAGACAAATGCATGCAAGTCTGGTTTAGACAGTGGACCTTTGCTGTCCTGTTTCCATGAGATCCTTCTAATGTAAAAACCCTGGTAACTCTGTAGGGTAGATACAGAATTTGAAATGCATGTTACTTTTGTAGTTTAGCAGTTCCAGTTTCCTCTCTAATGTTGATGTCTTCAGTTGTGTTTTAAATGTGCTCTGTGAAGAGATGTCTGATTTTAAAACAAAGTGCAAATCTAATCACAACAGATAAAATTGTTCAAAACTTTTTTCAGCCCCAACTGACAAAAAAGTAGTGGATTCTCTTGTAATAGTTGTTGATAGTAGTGGCAGACGCTGGATAATGAGCAACTGTGTACTGTAGGAATAGGTAGTGTTGCAGCTCAAACCTCTGATCCAAACCTTGCCCTCACAATGAGAGAAAATGATTGTGTTATTTGTTGTGCTACAGAGGCTTTCAATCCTCTCTCCGTTTTAATAGAGAAGTATGAAAAAGCCCACCATTTCTCCTCGAGACATTTCTCTAAACAAACTGAGCTGCAGAAGCGCACTGTCTGCCTCTGATAGGTTGCTGTCTCCT
Organism: Periophthalmus magnuspinnatus; assembly: GCF_009829125.3. NCBI lineage: Eukaryota > Metazoa > Chordata > Actinopteri > Gobiiformes > Gobiidae > Periophthalmus > Periophthalmus magnuspinnatus. The sequence goes on along the minus strand of NC_047141.1, from coordinate 23,759,139 downwards.
CAGAGTGGAGCGGGCTGCTGTTATAATGGGCCTTATCTGACACAAGGATTAGTGTTCAGTGGAGCAAAAACACCATTTAGGCCATGGTCAGCTGGGAGTCCCCGTGTGATGCATTATAGTCCTGTGATCCCAGAGCAAATGGAGGAAATACAGCAGCTCGGACCAGGGCTCATTACTGCAGTCTGTAGGAATGAGACCAGAATAGGTCCAACAAATGAAGCTACAGTAATGGGGAGGAACAACTGGTAAAAAAATTTGGTTTAATGCTCTGGAACTGAAGAGCTCTCTGTTAAGAGGGAAAATAAAGGAGATTACAGGCCATTTTCCATTTTGCTATAACCTTCCATAAAATGTCTTTATCAACTTATCGTTCAATAGATGATAGATGGAACAGTACTTTTTTGAGGCCAGTATTGATCATGGGGACTTTTTCCATTCACTAGTGGGAACATGTTGCTTATTTTTCTGTCCTATAATGAGATTTGAACTGCAGAAGGTTGAATTATGACTCATTATAGATGCACGCTAACTACTTAAGTGTTGCATTCTGTTATTTATCCTGTTGTATTGTACATTTAGAATACTTTTTTGAGATAATTCTGCTTTATGTTTTGGTTTCAGTATTATCGTTTATCATCTATATTTACTTCAGCAATATATCACACTTAAAAATGTGTTATCGTGACTGGCCTACTTCCATATAAAAAACATACAATACATTGATTGATTTTGTTTATTGATTCTGCACTTTTTTTGTAATGCAACATTTCCAGCAAAGAAATAACATTTGGTCGATCATGCACCAGGTTATAAATGTAATTAAATGCAAAATGTTTCCAACAGTTAGTAATATGGTATGGTTTAGGTAAATGCTAAAGGTTGTGAGTATGTGGATGTAAAGGAAAGTATTGGTCAGTGTGTGTGCTGTTCTGGCCTGACTATCCTTACATAACCATATGTGCTGCGACAATGGCTGTAAATCTTAGCCGCCGTCTGTATTCATGGAAAAGTACGACTCTAATACGTGTGCAGTGTAATTATCCCTGAGTAATAAAGCTTCACTGCTGCGTATTGTTTGTATGACATCCAATTACTAAATATTAATGTGCAGTACATATCTGAGAATAGGTTTTACACAGAGTGCAAGCCAAGCACATGTGAATGGATAATGAGCCCAAAGTAATGGGGATTAACTAGACAGTAGACAATAGGACTCTGTACAGTAGACCTGACTGAAGGAGTTTAGCTGTGAACACCGATGAAGCACAGAACAATACAAAATGCTGCAGTATACTTTAAACACGCTGTTTACGCCATTTATTTGCAGACTTTAATTGGATGTCTTTTGATGATAACAATAATTAGCAGTTTGCAACTTTGCTAAATGCTCAGATTTTTTTTACATTTCCAGATATTGCTTTGGAGTCCAAGAAAACCATTGCAAGAAAGGGTCCTACATCCACAATGGGCCTTGCTGAAAAAAGTTTACACCAAGCACTTACACGATCCACTATTAGAAAAGGGACACAGCCAAAAATAAAGTAAACACACATAAAGTAATAATAGTTATAAAGAAATATTCAAATTCAAAAAATTATTTATCAAACTCCGATACAACCCACGAGAATGTCAGAATAAGCCTGAAAGTGTAGTTCTCATTGTTCCCACTTTAGTGTGCTTGTTTAAGGAAAGATTACATGGTTTAAATGCCACATGACAAAGTAACTGTGTTTGCTTTGTCTCTGTAGAGAGAGAGAAAAAAGATTAAACTTCAGCCGTTGGTAATATCTAAGAAAATCCACATTCTCCACACTTGTGTTTGAGCAGATCGGCTCTGACATGGATCACTGCTTCAGCTTTTGTTTCACTTCAAAGGATGAGTCGCCATTAAGTGTCATCTCGGGGTAATTTGGCGGAACCCTCGGAAATGTCAGGGTAAGACTTTGGGAGCTTAAAGATATATTTTTGTTTAAGCACCTGCTGTGTGGAGAGGGAGGCAAAAGCCTGCAGAAGAGAGAAATCATTGGACTCAAATCATTGTGTCAAACAAACTGAAAATGTATAACTGTGATTCTCTCATTAGGGTAGCGCCACCTACATTTTGAAACAAAGCACTAAATAGTAAATATTGTTTGTAGTGTGCTCACTTTTCATCTGACACAAGGTATTCTATCTTTAACTTGGCCTGCTTGTCTCCATGGAGTCTGTTTGTATTGTTTTTTTGTTTACCAAGTAGGTTATAATATTCCACAAATGGCATAAAACATATCCATCTCCGTGCAGAATGTTCCGAAGTCTGGTTTTAACTTATTTCCATAGAATCACGCAACCTCCAGAAAGCTCTGCAGTGTTACTTTAAGCATTGTACTTTGAGAACAGGCGGCGTAGTAGTTAAATACATTTTATTCCAACCTTGTGGTTTCTGTGGTAACAAGGAGATGCCAAAGGTTTCTGAAATTGTTGCGTTCAAACAGTCCCAAACAAAACATCGCACCCCACAGCTCGGGGAGTGTGTGACCCCAGCGCTCGGCTCGTCTCTGCTGCATCTGAACAGCTCCCATTCATCTGCAGACTTTGGCCTTTGCTGCTCAACTCCACACGGAGATCAGACGGTCCAACAGGCAGAGCGGATAAAACACTTTTGTTCTTGTTAAAAGGAAGCCATTACACAACAACAAAAACAATGACAAACGCTGTGTTTTGTATAATGTGTTCATTTCGAGTTGTGAGGGTTCCCATGCATAAGCAGCAGGAGTTGTTTTTGTCGCCTTTGCCACTCCATTTGCCAAAACAGGGTCTTTAGCTGATTTCATCTCATGGGAGGACATGTTCAGTTAGTCTGGATTAGTTTACCCATATTCAGACACTGACGGTTACAGCATCATTGGGGCTACATTACCCATCTGGCTGAGAGTAATGTCATATTCCATTACCTAACACCCCACACAAAGGCAAAGCCACCCTATATGCTTATATTTAATACCTTTTTCTAAGCTTACTGCCAACAAAAGACCATAAAAGGATATTCAGTGCTTAGCCCAGTACTAAAACTCATTCGCATACATTCTTAACGTAGCTCTTCTTTTCTAAGCTTCATATATAGTATATATGTATATATAAAGTATGTATCTTTTTAGCCAAAAAATACAGTTCTGCTGTGTTTCATCCACACATGTTTAACACAGACAATCTGCAGATTTCATGTGGTAATACGAGAAGTGTTCCACTGCATTTTTAAACTCCACACACCTTCACTAGAATCATTTGGATGATTTCAGACCTGGAATTTCCCATCTCTATTACACTAAAGGTAAAAGGTAGCTGTTAATTTGAAAACTACAGCTTCGTGACATCACAAGGTGGAACAGAGCATTCTGAGCTTTGGAGATGTAGACAGACTAATAATAAAGGGTTACTCAAACATGTGTGAATTAAACAAAACATAGCTGTGGGTGTTTTTGAGGAGGTAAAAGCATTATCACATGTAATAAAGAACTTTTAATCATGCAGGAGATATGCCACCTTCAAAAAGTTACATAGTGTACCTTTAAGCTAACCTATAGATGTCTGTGTAATCCCTCAGATTTAACTTTGGCTTTTACAACTAACCTATAGACTATATTATCATTTTAAAAATTAAAGTATATAAATATTTCAACAAAAAGATATCTTACAAAAACATGCTCAGTACATTGAGTACAGTTGCCTAAGATTCTTTACATTCTGTTATGTATTAATCTATTGATATAAACTGCCAAACGAGCAGCTCTATTGGAACTGAATTAAAAGTCTAATTGCATTTCCAGCTTTATAAAATCTATGTTTATGTGGAGACAATCCAACTGAGGCCTACACATATACTCATGTACAACAAGAGCGCAAACTGCAGTATGTTCCTCCATTAGCCGCTGGCTCTGTGCCTGTTGTGTTGTTGAAAGTGCACAATTGCCAATGCAAACAAACTGGTTATTAAGTAAGTGAGAGCCAAACATGTTCATACTGGTATACACTTAAATCAATTTTCCTCTGAACAATATATTTAATGAAAATTGCAGCTTGGCAGTTGTTTTGTAAATCTGTATGTAAATGGCTGTCTCACACATGGTTTGTTTATGTAATTTATCAAACGATACATATATGTCTAGAAAATCTGCATGCTCCGTGTAGCTCATTTAGTGCCTTTTATTTAAGCCTATTCCATGTCTATATCCCCTCATATCCTTCCATCTCTGTAGTGTTTCCCTTGTTTGTAATACAGTCAGTTGGGATCTAGCACTCTTATTGTTTTGCCTGGATGAATGGCAGAGCTGGCAGGTTTCAATTGATTTGTAGTTTGATGAGTCAATCACATGCCCCCTGCAGGTATATACTGTACTCATGGGGTAAATCGAGATTCCTGGTTGGCTTCATCGCCCACTGAGCTCCCTCTTCACTGCCCTGATCCGCTGTTCTCGATTATCTCTCACTATCTCTATAGGCTCCGGTCACACTCTGAGCATGCTGTGTTTGTGAATGAGATGAGGACATCAAAGCGGGGCACATCCACAAGGCGCACAACTGCGATAAAAAGAACCTGTGAATACAACCCTATTACACAGTGAATTATTAGTGCCGCCTCTGTAACTAATATAATCTAATGTCATGTCACTATTGGCCTTATTTCGCCCCGCCCGCTTTGCCGTAAATGCTACTAAACAGAGCTTTCTTTGTGATGGCACAATCCTGGTTAAATCTTGTTCATTTCAATGGAGAGTTTGAGAAAAGTTTTGCCTCTAAAATATGAAATAAAATATGTAATGTCAATGTGCACCAACATGTCAATAATGCACCGATTCTCTGGGACTCTTTAAAACAGCTTTGTAGTCCGTATAAAACGTAGACTGTTTTTATAAATGGACATGGCTAACCTGCTAGCGGCCATGTTCCAAATAGGAAGTGAGCATGGGTGCACTTCTGGCTCCATCGACTCTGGCTCCAATTTACTTTGTATTGAAAAACTGTCACCCCTCTCTGTAACTGCTGCTGCCAGGCTCGTCATTTTGGTCTTAAAATGTTCTTATTAACCCACTCTACATGATCCTGCTATTTTTGTTTCATTATTGTGCCCCATAATTCAAGACATGAACATTAATAAGACAAATTAGGTGTCCTCTAGCGTTGGCAACAGATTTAAAAGGAAGGGACTTTCAATGGCCTCAATTCGGGTTGGCTCTGTGGTTGCTATGACACTCATGGTTGGAATTGCAAATATGGAAATCAGCTCCAAATTCGCCCCTATAACCTCTAGCCTCGATGAGCTTCATTTAACTGGAGCCAAACACTATGGGTGATGTCACACTCCCTTAGTCCATGTCTTTTATACAATCTGGGGTCTAGAACTTATTTGCTGTCAAGATTGCAGCTCCATGCAGAATAATACAACCCAAATGACGATGGCGGCGCCCACGGTAAGGGTCTTTGGGCTAATCTACCAAGAAGCCTGAGGGCCAACAAAAACTGGTCGATATTTACTACAACTATACAACTACTATAGCTACTGTCTTGGGTGAACCTTCAACCTGTTTCTGTATTTCCCAACATCCAGTATGTTATAAAATAAATCTGTTTAATATGTCAATTGTTTTGAAAGTTGGTTCCAGACTTCTAACACCAACACAAGTAAAATGGAAATGCTTTCATTTTCATCATCTTGTTTCCTTAGACAAAAGACTAGACAACAATGCACCACCAAAACCGATTATTGTCTGCTATGGAAACTATCAAAAGCAATTGGATATGATTACTGACGTTTATTCCATTAGGCCAGAATGAAAGAAATAACAGCAGTACATAATACAATAATAGTCTCCAGTGAGGCTCGCCAGGACCGCAGTCACTGCAGCTCTCAAAGTAAAGTTCATTTCCCGTTTCAGGTGTCTGCTACACCCAATTACATGACCCTTTTGTTGTTGCGCGTCTGATAACATTTCCCTGAGGTGTTTTGCCTTCTCAGTATGGAGTCCTCCTCTGCTCTCCTGTTCTTGTCAGTCCCGCCGGGCCCTGAAAAAGTGAAAACAGCGCTTTTGTTGTTCAAACAGCCGACGTGGTCAAATGGAACCAGCAGGGGACACCAGATCTGAATTAATTATACAGGTTCCTCCAAAGAAAAACACTTTGGAAATGGCAGGCACTGGCAGCCTTGCAGAGGTTTGCTGTTAGCATTTAGCTGTTATAGGTGTATATGGAACAATACCTCAATAATTCAGCTATTTTTGTCCTGACCCAGAGGAGCACACAGCAGCAGATGGTTCAGGGCTGAAACTTCTCTAGAGATCAAAAACAAATACAACTCCTCACTTTTTTGCAAAAACCAAAAAAGATCCTATAAAAACTTCTGGAATGAGAACACATTTGTTCTTCACAGCCAGTTCAGGTCTGATATTTCACACTATAACATCACAATCTGAATTACTTTTATTCATCCTCAAAGGGAAGTTCTTTTTGTTATAGCCGACCAGCAGAAGAAACTGAGTTAACAAAAATCAAGTTAAGAAAAGCTCAAATTAAATATCATTGTGTTAATATTTTGTTGGGCATCATCCATCTCTCTCATGCTGTCTACCAATATGTTTTGAGTAATGGATTTGACAAAGAATTCCCCGTAGGAATAGAGTGGGAGCAGGAAAAGAGCTTCAGATAATTTAGTGAAGCCTGGACGTTATTTTGCCTATAAAAAGTGTTCAGTGATTTTATTCAGTCCAGCCCATCCCTGCCTTACCACCGGCTCACCATATCACCACGAGTACAGCCTCTATCACAACCTCTCATTATCCTTTTGTCTTCAGCATCCGCTTATCTCACATCTAATCCAGCCTCCTTTGCCAGGAAGGATTCTGACAGCCTACATTGTTTTCAGTCTCTCTAATATGTTAATTATTGTAAGACAAATTGGCCTTTGTATCAGATATTTCTGCACATAAAGATGTATAAACTCCTAAGTGAACATGACAGCAGATGTGTCTGTCAATTGGCTCTGACCTGCACAAGCTGTGAACAGTGTCACACGTCTATCAAAGGAACAGCACCGGCCTACTGCAGCTCAAAACCTCCAATTAAGTTTGTCACGAAAATAATGTTTTCTATTGTCTGTTTCAATTGTATCAAGCTTGGCGGAGTATGTCACAATGTTTACACACAGTAGTTCATTTAAAAACAACATATTCGGCCCACATACAGAATACAGATCCTTGCGTCCAGTTTTGCCATCGTCTGTCAGTGCATCTTTGTGTTAGCCCCAAATCCTTACAAATGCAGGTCATATGAGAAACCTGTTGACAACCAATTCTATACACTTTAGGGAAATCTGTTAGTGATCCCAAGGCAATCTTTTGAGCATTTTTAAAGTATTTCATTACTTACGGTAGGTTTCACATACATCATTTGAAATTGGGACTAAACTCATGGACTAGACCAGGAATGAAGTGGTTATAGATCTGGACCAAACCTCACATCAGGACAAAACTGCTCAAGTATAAACATACTCATACTTCATTTTGGTTTTTTGCTACCTTCTTAAAATGCAGAATGCTATATTTCCCTGTGTGTGGCCTAAACTTATGCATAAATTACACTTTTTCATTGATCCAGAGAAATAAACAGACTTTTCCACAATGTTGTAATGTATTGATGTTCTGTGAGCACTTACCGCTTTGCTATAATCACCATTTACTGAACAGGCTACGCTTGAACTGTGTATTGATAAACCACACTGTTGGAAAATGAAATTCTAGCTGAGCACAACTTATAATAGAAAATAGCTTCTTGTTTGAAATGGAATTTATAACATGTTTGGCACAAGCAGTACAACGAATAGGCTGTCTGCAGTGGCCCTGTGCTAATCTATTCTATCTTCTATACTCTATATTGTTCTGCTTTTCCTCCTGTGCCCCTATTTAAATCCCATCAAAAACATACAGCATCAGACAATAAATAGTTGTCCTCCAGTCAGAATAGTGTTCCCTCTGGGTGGAAATGGAACCATAAATCACAACAATGAGGCTATCCCAGAGCACACTGCTGCTCCAGGCTCAAGCGCTCGCCTTAACTCTTTAAACAGATATTGTAAGGCTAGAAAACATACTTTATTTTCCCACACAACACTTCATTTATTTAGGTTGGTCAAGTCCACGAGGGCGAAAACATTGCACATTGATTAGCATTAATGAATATTGATTGGATTAATTTAGTGGAACAGCTTAGGTGATGTCCCGTGAAACAATGCCTGCTCCTTTTAATGATGGCCGTCATCATTCAAACAGAGCAGAGACAAACGGCCATTTTGGATCACTGGCTACAATAAATGAGCTTTTGTATTATGTGGATTAATCAACACAATCAATGTATGCATTATAGTCACTTGTTAATGACTCTGACACAGGGGAGCACTACACAACTGAAGTGATGTGTAGTTGCAAGGCCAGCGTGTAAACAGAACCTCTCATTCAAGGTTATAATTTCCACTTTTTTTTTCATCATTATTATTTAACAGCAGCCAAACGGACTAGTGCCTCCACAATTTCACACAAACTGCATCAAAATTGGGAATAAACTGGACTCTACCAAGAACTATATCTGGATCATGACTGAACCCGGAGTAGAATAGCAACTAAACCAAGTCCACATCTGGACCAAAAGAATCTGAATTCATCTCATCTGACAGAAGTGAGGAGAATATTGGCATGTTATTAACCAATACGTAATACACTCAGGTTTGATTGATAATTTGTTTGTTTCCTCAGTGACCTCACGCAGCCGTGCAAAATCTGAATTACAATTGACAGTCAGTCCATATGTGTTTGTGGAGCCATGCAGTAGAATTTATGACATATTCTCTGGCCACACCAGCATAGAAGTGAAAGGACTCATTGACCTGCCACTCCAAACATTCACCCAGTGATACAGAAAAAAAACAGATGGTAGTATGTAGTTGAAAAATATGAATTTCCAACATTTATTAGGTAAATGTGTACGTAATATACGGTACATATTTTAGCCCACACAAGTTCAATTATTTTGAGTTTTTTTTACTATATATTTTATTTTTTGTTTGCTTTTTTCTACCTTTTAAATCTATAATTGACCTGGCATATACACACATGACTCTTCTCTTATTTATCTGGAGCTGGGACAGGGTCAAATGCGTCACTCCTGACCCTTTTGTGACTTGTATCTACGGAGCAAACTTGATCCCTGTGTAGAAGACATGATTACAACATCCCAGTGTAATGTACAAACCACCCACACTCAAACGTGATGATGCCATACTGTTTACAGGGGAAGAAATCTCTGTCTCTGTGATGTTATCTGCACTGTAACCGCTGTACAACATGTAAACCGTTTGGGACAAGTCATAAAATGAGTGCACGGCGCTCTTCTTCTGGGGTTTGCCATCACAAATTACTCGGGTTCCAGATAGACTCGTTTGTAGATTATAGTTGACACCATCATCATTTCTTCACTACTGTAACATGTGCAATAACTACAAGATAGCAGTTTTGTCACAATACTAATGTTTCTCAATTTTTATAGTTAAAAAAAAGGTTTGATACTTGATACTGATTTCAATGCCACAATGATATATCCAAAAAAAACTCTAATATAATGTAAATTTCCAATACAAATGATAGTACTCTTTAATAGTACCATCTTGTCGTTCTAATAAACGTCTAGACCATTCTAAAGCTATTCAAGAAAGGTCCAGTTTGCAACTCTTTAATTGTTTCAGTATTAATTACCTGTACAGATCTAGCTTTTATGCTAGATTTGGTATTGATTGGTTGCCTGGCAAATCCAGACTGATATCTTTCTGTATTTTTTATACAGATTGATATCAGTCTGGTCCTCACGTCCTCCGTTGCATCTCAAGCATAGACTATATAAAGAAGAGGACAGAGGGAGTGTGACACCTCCCACAGCGTTTGGCTCCAGTCAAATGAAGCTCATTGAGACTAGCAGTTATAGAGGGAAATTTGGAGCCAAGTTCCATATTTGGAATTCCACGAGTATCATAGCAACTGAAGAGCCAATCCAGAGCGAGGCTGTTGAAGATGTCCTTTCCCGCCCACATTGCTGGTGTTTAGCAAAGCTGTCAGTGGGAAAGAAGACAACTGATTTGTCTCTTATTAATATTCATATCTTGAGTTCCGCAGATGTTTACTGGTTGTATTGTCACTGTCCCTGTCTGTTTTTAAAAATGGACCATGAGTCCGGAATGAAGATGAATTGATTAAATTAAATTGAAAATTGAAATAAAAATACCAGAATCATGTCGAGTGGGGCCATTTCAGACATTTTAAGACCAAAATGATGAGCCTGACAGCAACATTTATGGATAGAGGAGTGACAGTTTTCTAATGTAAAGTGAGTTAGAGCCAGAGTTAGAGTCGATGGCTGGACGTGTGCCCATGATCACTTCTTATTTGGAATGCGGCAGATAGCAGGTTATCTATGTCCATTTATACAAACAGTCTATGGTCTCAGGCCTGGTCAGATATGTTTTTTCAGTGACACATGTGAAATGAAGGAGCTCATTGGTCACCTATCATTTACAAATAAAATCTAATTAATCTCACCTCAGATTAGGGCTTGGCTTATTGATTCTGCAGAAATGTGCAATGTTTTTCACCCCCTGACCCTGTGATGTTTTTTTCCTTTTATTATTTTTGATACTGACTGACCATGCGCCTCCTTGATTGGCTATTCCACCTGTCAATCACACCTATTTGAAAATGAGGAGATTCACCAGTGACTCACATCTTCATAAAGTATTGAAGAAGTGTGCATTCTGGATCCCAGACAAATTGATTGGTGTCTGAGTATCCACACTTTGGACAACCCTGTTATGTACTGTAGTGTACTGCAGTCACTTTTACTTCTGCTGCACACAGTTTATTTGCTCTATCCAAAAATCTATACCTCCTTGTTGCATATATTCAGATTATTGGGTGTTACAATTTTATTTCAAAGTATTGTCTGGGTTAGCATGTTTGTTTATAATTTTCTATAGTTTGGCTCTCATTTGCTTTTAGTATAATAACGCTGCTCTTTTTGTGTTTTGCTGGTACAACACTGCACTTTCCCCGTAGTTTGACAAAATAAAGGTTGTCTTATCTTATTGACACCAACATTTTTCTAGACTTTTTATCATATAGTAGTGAGTAAGTGCATTAGCATATGTTCTTTACTGTCTCCTCTGCCCTCCGCCTTGTTTAAAGTCTGTTAAAATAAACTATGAGCTCGGGCATTTGATGTGACATTAGATATTGCCCTTAAGTGCAGTATCTCCTCTTAAACTAAGCCTAAAACAGAGCTGTGTGCTGCAGAACCCTGGCTCCAGTTTTTCATGTGGTCTGGACCGCTGTGACATTGATTGGTGAGGATGCACAAACCACTGCAGGAGGAGCCAGGGTATGGTTTCAATTATGATACCGCTCAGGGCTCCTTAATGGAACAAACAACTTATAAGATAACTTTAGACCACAATGTTTCTATACCGCTGCATCTCGTTTACAATAAATTGCATGGTATTTTTTACATAAATAATATCAGCGTTTCAAAATGCAGCATAACATAATCTCTTTGTATCTATGTTTAGCGTCAACAAATACATTAAATGCATTTGATCAAGACCACAAGTAAGGACATCAAAGCTCTATAAGGCCATTGATCATTTATGCATGTGTTGGCATAACTAAACTCTCTATGGAAAATCATAGTCCACTCAAAACTACTTCAACTTTATAAAATAAACAGTGAAAAGTGAAAACCGTGGTGGCTAATATTACACTCACCTAAAAGCAAGAAGGTTTTAGGTTCAACTCCCAGGTGGTGTGGGTCCTTGTGTCGAGTTTGCATGTTATTCCTGTGACAATGCCTACCTCAGGGTGAAAAAAACGAAGGGGAAATGCCATAAATACGTCTATATTATTGGGTATTGACATTTTGGGTTCGATTATACCATAATGTAGAAGAGGGTTCAACCTTTTATTCCTCTGAGAGCTACTATTACGACACCAAAAGCTCAAAGGTAGGCATCTACGTTACTACAGGCGTGCATTAAATTTGACTTATTGAGCTCAACATGCGAAGATTTAAAAACCCTTGGAGCATTTACCCCTGAACTAGAAACCTCTTCACCATAGCAGCAGGTCTTCCAATGACTTTGTACAGCCACAATTAAAGGATCTATATTACACTATTTGCTGATCTGTGTTATAATGCTGTTTCCTCATCAAAAACATATCTTGAGTTGTGTTTTCATTCATTCACACATTTTTAACACACAAACCCTGCATATTTAGGCTGAACTCTTCTCTCAAACAGAAAACACTCATTCGACCTTGTGATGTCATGTGGTAATACAGGATGTGCTCCACTGTGTTTTATTCTCTTTACACCTTCACTGGAATCGGGTGGACCATTTCAGCCCTGGAATTGCCAATATTTCCTGAACTAAAGATAAAAGGTAGCTGTTAACTTGAAAACTACCACGGCATGACATCACGAGGTGGAACCGCTTTGTAGATGTAGGGAATAAACTAGGATTCCTGAAACATGTGTTAATGAAACAAAACAAAACTCCTGGTATGTTTTGAGGAGGTAACAGCATTATAACATGGCATTTTGTGTAATATAGAACCTTTAAAAAACAAAAAAGATGCAATAGTTTTCAATATATAGTTTTTTTTATACCAAACTTAAATTTTAGTTCTCTTCTTTACAAACGTATAATCTCTTGTTTTATTCCACACTCCAATGCACGTGTTGCTAGTAATTGAGCTCCTTTTCTCACAGGCTAATGTTATGTTGTCATGGGCTGTAACGATGTGTGTAACATTTGTGCTTATGCTCAGGAGGCGCTGTGCAGAAGAAAACCACTGGATCAAAATGGAGGGAGTGTAATTACAACACTGCATAATTTATATCTTCTCTCAATATTGTTTTGACATGTTGCTGTGATCGCTGCCATTCTGACAGCAACAACGGTGCCGTGTTAATTATTCACTGCTCTAAACACTGCGCAAATCAATAATGTAGTGGAGAAGCAGCGCCCAATCTCCAAGAAAAGACTGGACCTTCAGTTGTGTGTCTCTGCTTAAAGAAACTAGTCTTTGTGAAAGTGGCTTCAAACTGTGTTATTCAAACTAATGTGAGGGGAGTCAGTGTTTCAGCTCACTGTCCCCAAACACATTATAAGCACAAGTCTTTCTATTCCCCATTAACACACACATACAAAAAATCTTCAAGTAAAATGGCAAAATATAAAAATCTCTAAATGTGAAAACAAGAAAATCAAAATGCCTGTGTAATTGTGCAGTAACTGTAATATAGTGTTTGCTTTGTTACATCTGTGTAAATGTACTGTAGAAACAAACAGAACTAGTTGATCACCACTGCTGCAGCTGCTCTGACACTGTGGAGTGAACAAGAGGAGGATGATTGTAATAATTAGTCTTCCATTTCATTCAATAAACACAAAGTGGGCATGCAGGCGGGTTTGTTCATTGTAAAACAACAAACAATGTTTTGTTTGCAGTCAAATGAAATGGTTTCATTTAGGGACATTTTCAACAACAATGTATAGTCAAACATGAAGTACTATTGAGTTTCTGTAGTCATTACACAGTACTCACAATAGGACTGATGGTGCCTTTCAGTCCCTTTTACATAAAGAGCAGTGCAGAGGAGTTTCTGTACAAGATGGTGGCACATCCCTGACACACAGAGTGGAGCATCTGGCAAAGCAGGTGGACTGTGTCTGTGTGAAAAGGTTGTTTTTTATTTAATTTTACCTTGTCTCAGAGTTGTCCAAAATGCTTTGTACTTCCTTATGTTTCTGTGCATATAGGCCTGAGCATTATACTGTATACATTACTGCTGGCAAAAATTACAAATGGGTCCTTTATTCTTATTCTGAGCAATTGCAAATTTGAAGTGTTCCCTTGCTTTGTTGTTCATCTGCAAGATAGATCCATGCCTTGGCAGAGGTGTGTGCTCTGAATCCTCCTTTCCCACAGGCTTAAAGGAATCACTTTCTCTCTAATGTTTTACATTATTGTGCCAAATGCCAAATGCCCCTCCTGTCACAGACCATTCCAGGCTTGTTCAGGCTTGGGGCGATAGAGGCACTTGCTGCTTTACGACTCATGTGGTTAAACATCATAAACATAAAACACAGAAAACAAGTCATTACCAATTCAGTTTTTATAAAATAAAATGCACATATGTAGATATAAAACACTTGACCGGTATGATAGTCACGATGTTCATCAGAATGTCAGTACAGCTCAGACTCAAGGTAAAAGCAGAACAACAGTCACGCCATATAAATAAACCTACAGATTTATATGAGCCAGTGCCACAGTACACCTCTGTTCTCAGCAGATACCTCGCACTATCAGTGTAAATGACAAATACTAATAAATAAACATGTCATCTTCTCTGACAGATGCAGGTCCCTGGAGTTCACTGCACAAATATGTCACTTTGCTGCATGTGTCAAAACAGCCTTCTCCTGTTTGTAATGAGAATATGAAAATAGTGTGAGGATGTGCATGTTTCTGCTGTAATATCACAGGAGCAGATTTGAGATGTTTGGACTGAACATGCCACAGCCAGAAGAGGAGCAGATGGGCAGTAGAGGCTCTGCTGTAGATGGTATGGTGCACAAGAGAGAAAGAAAAACATGCTTTTTCTAATATTGTCTTTTAACTGTGTGTGGACCTCCAGAGTTAAATGTTTTTTTAATAAATCATAACTTGCTTTTCTTTGCAAAATTACAGTCTGTGTGTTCTTGCTATTGTGTAATTTTATTCTTAATTGTTCTTAATTTTATACAGTTTAAAAAAAAAAAATACATCAAACTTCATTTGTTTAGCTCTTTACAATATCAAGAAATGAACCCAAATATTTTAAATATGAAAAAAATGTAAACTTATTAAGTGCCAGTACCTCAACTATGTAAATATTTGTATTTTCCATGTGGTGATTAATTAATGCAGAAGATAAAGTTATCCAAAATGTAGGAGCTACCATTTCTACTTGGATTTTCTAATTAGATTGACCGAGCCTTGTTGTATTCTCACATACCACCACTAGATGGCATCTATGTTACTGCAGTCTGACAGTGTGCCACTTTGGCTGACAGAAGAAGACCAGAGAGCACAGGTGAGCCTGAATGAAGGGGGCAGGGGAGAAACAGGCTTCACATCTGCCACCTACAGTTAAAAAAAAAGAAAAAAGAATAACTTACTGATCTTCTTGGCACAGTTATCATTAGTCTAAAAAGCTGCCTTTCTCAGTATTTTTTGTTTTTGTGAAAAGCTGGAGATAGGAGCTGCACTCTCCCATGGTCATGATTAAGAATAGTCTATGAGGCAGCACCAAATGCATGTGGTGTGCATTACCAGCCAAATGTACCAAATAATTACAAAGTCCAACCCGAGCGGTATTCCAAACTGAACATCTGTGAGTCATTTTGCCATTATGTGTTTGTCCCACTCCAAATGTGGACAACACACACAAAATGTCTCCCTCAGGCCTGGTCCAGGAGACAGATGTCTGATGGACTCCCTGCACTGCTCTATAAGCCTCTCACACTCCTTCTGGCCATTTAGACCCATGTTCCTGATGAAACATGTTCTGTCCGAGAGCTGCCACTGGCCCAATCACCTCCTGCTGTGAGCCTGAAAATTACATCCTCCACAGTGATGTCCAAGTCCAGTACTGAGACTTCACGAGTGTGAGGGAGATACTGAGGAGACTGTGAAAAGCGAGGAGACACTTTATTTACAATTCCTGAAGAGTCCAAAAACAATAACCATTTCAAAAATATAGTTAAACGTGTCCTATATGTGGGCTTATATGTGATCTCAGATATTTGCAACCTAAAGCTTCATTTTAAAGGGCCCATGCTACGCTGTTTTCTGATCTATGCTGTAATGTTGTTTCCTCATCACAAACAGACCTGCAGTTGTGTTTTGTTTCATTCACACATGTTTAACACACAAATCCTGCATGTTTAGACTGAGTTCTTATCAGAAAACACTCTGCTCCACTTTGTGATGCAATGTGGTAATACAGGAACGCTCCACTGTGTTTCTAAACTCCATACACCTTCACTAGAATCATTTTGATGACTTCAACCCTGGAATTGCCAATCTCTACTAAACTAAAGGTAAAATGTAGTTGTTAACTTAAAAACTACAGCTTCATGACATCAGAATGTGGACTAGAGTATTCTGAGCTTTGACAATGTAGACAGACTAATAATAAAGGGTTACTCAAACATGTGTGAACAAAAGAATACACTGCTCCGGGTATGTTTTTGATGAGGTAACAACATTATATCATGGCTTAAATCTCACAAAAGTCAAGTTTGAGTAATATAGGACCTTTATTTATGTGCACATCAGCCAAAAATACATCCTTTTTGGGATACTTACAGTAGTGAGAAAAAGAATATTCAATTTCCAAGAATGAAAGATCTATTTCATTTGACTATTTATTCAAAGTAGATATACACACTTGTGCTTTCTTTTTAAATCATTTCAAATCATTTTTATATAAATTAAGCAGGGTATTCAACTGCTGTAAATAATTCACTTTTTTAAACTTTACTTACTTTTCCCTCATGCACAAACCTGTGGACAGACCTGGCACAGAGTAAGCCCTCCACATACAAACTGCATGGACCAGAGGGGTGTGCTGACGAAGCTGTTGGTGTTTGGTAAAAGAAAGTCTCGCGGGCAGTGACTCTGTGAACCTGATCTTATCAGAGCTGAGCATCAGAGGCCCACACAAGTCACCTTCAGGCTGCTGGAGGAAGAGCACATCCTCTGAGCTCAAGCTGTGGCCACTATAACCACTGTGTAATCCACATAGGCCTGCCCCCTGCTGGAGCCCGAGCAGTGGCACGGTGTCTGAGTTGCAGGGAGAAACATGACCCATCGATGTCCTAGAGGCGAGGATGGGTCAAATGAAGGGGACACAGTGACGATAAAGTGTATAACCTAATTATGATAGAAGTTGGCAAATACTACACACAATACTTAAAAATTATGGAAGATATTATTAATTCAGTTCAGTTCAAGTTTATTTATATAGCACACTTAAAACAACTTAAGCTGTCCAAAGTGTTTCTCATAAAAGTTAAAAAACCAAACAAAAAAACAACAACAAATATACAGGTAACACGATACATAGGATATCTTGGTGTTTTATTATTATTTTCCTGTCTAGTCTGTATTAAATGCCAGGGGGAGAGTGGGGTTTTCCTCATGGTCTGGCTGTTATAAGCGCTCACTGATATATTTTTATATCATCTGCAAAACAATGAAATGCGACATTGTGCTTTCTAAACACATCACCCAAGGGAAACATGAGCAGATTGCAGACATACAGATTCAGGCTATAAACACCACGATGAGGATGATTTGTGTTTGTGAGAAACATCACTGCAGAATTCTCGATAAAAAAAAAAAAGTGAATGTGTTTTCCTTAGTTCCTTTAATGCATTCCTGCAATCAAAACATCTTTCTCACAACAAACTCTAATTCATTTTTTTTTTATAAAAAAACATCACTAAATGTTTTTTTAACGATCAAAACACTTCCAACATGCCCCAGAAAGTCTTGCTTTGAAATCCAAAAACTATCCACTTGTGAGAGTTCCGGTTATTTCAAACTCCAAGGAAAATACTTACATTTCGAGTGACTTTTTGCAATATCATGATCATTTTACACAAAAACCACAATAACTTTTCTATCCACAGTGCTGTCGACACATAGCAAACAACTTAAAAGAAATGTATTAATCTTAGCATACTGCTCCTGCACATCAGTGCTACTGCAATTTAAGTCTAAGCATCCCACTAAACAACAGAGAATCCTACTTTAAACTGCCTCTTCATTAGCAATGCTTTGTGTATCTCCACTGACTTGACAGACAAACATAGTCTAAGTGCTTAATAGAGAGACAATGGGGCTGAAGTCTGATGTTTTTTTTTTTGTATTGTTTTTCACTTTGTTTGCAGGAAATTAAGAAAATAAATCTGGCCCTCACTTTGCACAGCTTGATATCGAAGGCCTGTGTGTTAACATTGATTGCTGAGCTCCACATGAGTAAAGAGCATTGACCGGCAGCAAGAGGAGAGGCTGTGCTCCACTGTAGTCAGATAATAGACAATCTACTCAAAATAACACTTTTTATTGACAACAATAAAACAGAACAATGAAAATTGCAATGTCCTATTGATCAGGCCCTCTTGCTTTTTTTAGTAGAACATCCAACTAATGTTGCAACACTCGGACAGTACAAGGCCAGTAAGGGTCAGCAGGCAGAAAAATAACTAAGTAAAAAAAAAAGTAAACTGTACTTAAATTTTTATGTATTTTACTTGACATCTCTGCCTCAGTGGTATGAGTTTAAATTGTAGCTTTGGTAAATGGCACTTTACATCAAGGAACCACTCACCAATTCACTCCAGGCGAGGTGGGGTTAAGTGTCTTGCCCAAGAAAACAACAGTATTCATCTGTGGGAGCTAACCTGTGGATCAGTGGATCTAACAGCTCTCTCAATGATACTTATGTTGAGAGTGGGATTCGAACCACCAAACTTCTGATCAGTGGACAAACACCACCTGATCTACTGTCACTTTGAGCAAACAAAAATATATGATGGTAAAAAAGTTGATTCTCTTTAGAAGATGTCTGTGTAATCCCTCAGTCATCCAGGTCTGATCCATAATAAAAGCAAAAAGTTAATTCTGTCAATTGGACAAAAAGTTCAAAAAGTGATGACTTTTTGCTGCTTTTTGCTGTTAGGAAAGACAGTCCTTCCTTGAACAGGAATGGTGGCCTTAGACATCACCTTCCCTCATATATAACCATATCAGACCCAAAGCAAACAAGGGAAACAAAGAGAACAAGAACCAGCCAGTAGGCCCATTAAGAGCTGAATGATTATGCTAAGTAGGTCTCAGGCGCAGTGCACATTTAGTGTAGCTTAATAGCTAAATACTGTAAACAATAGCTGTTTACAGTTTCAGTGTAGTTAGCTCCTTCCTTCAGATAGATATAAAACAGTGTCCACCCGTAGTCTGACCAGAACTGAAGATGCAGCTTAGATGAGCAGCAAAACGTCTTCACTCCTATAACTTTTTGTCTGGTTGCAGATTGAAGACAGATTTAGTTTTACTACATTCTCTTTAGTTTTGCCTGTTTTTTCCACAGGTTCCACAGTATGGCATTAAATATATTTTTCTACAGTCAGTGGAATTGCCTCTTCACAGCTCTGACCTATAACATGGCCTGATGACGTCACCTGCGTCCATAAATACACATGTTTAATGCCATACAGCTAAACATTCCAGGCAAAGCAATTATATTTTTGTTGCTATCTGTAAAAATGAAGTACTTCCTCTATCGTCTCTATTGAAATCTGCCTTGTCAATTTCTTAAGCAGTGATACATTTGCCCCAGGCTTCAGTCACTAATGGGAATAATTAAGCAAAAGAAAAATGTCTTTGAAAACTGGTACAATTCTCTTGATTTATGTTTTAAAGTGAGAATTTGGTGCTCCGCTAACTCCCCCATGCCCATCCCTGAAGTGCAGTGCATTGACTTCCACTTAGTTGAATGAAATGATACCGATCTAAAATGACCAATAACGGCCAAAAGCTGCTGGGAAATAGTCCCTGAGGTGCAGCCACAAGGTTAAAGTAATAATCCATGCTTTAATAATGCTGGAACATAATCGGACTGTTTCTGCTAAGTGACCCTAGCTGAGGGAAAACCTGCTCTACATGCTGTGCTAATGAAGGCCCGAATCTGCCAACTGAAATTGAGACATTAAAAATACTATACTTATTCCATCAGCTGGACTCATATTTAAAAGGTAAATGGTCCCATTTATTAAGTGTGCTTGTGCTTCTCAAAGTACTTTACATTAAGGAACCACTCATCCGTTCACACACCAATGTACACTATCTTGCTCAATCAAACTACCAATCTTTGGGTCATTGCCACTGTGATATCTTGAAACATTAAGACATACAAAAACGTCAACATATCTACTAGTACTATGAAGAACCTATTTAAGTTGGTTGTGTCCATCAAAAATTTTTGCTAAACCGCTACTGCTCATATAATCTGATTGATAATAATCTGAATCTGGACTGAATTAACAGATTCATTTCTTATTAAAGGGCCCATATTACACAATTTTCTGATCTTTGTTCTAAAGTTTCCTCATCACAAACAGTCTTGGAGTTGTGTTTTGTTTCATTCACACATGTTCAAGGCAAGGCAAGTTGGCAATTCGTACACAAGGTAATTCAAAGTGCTTTACAGAATAAGAAAGACATTAAAATCACACAAATCAAAACATAAATAATCATCATAAAATTACCATTAAAAAAGAAGAGTGCAGAATAAAACCTTTCAGTCATATGCACAGCTAAACAGAACCATTTTGAGCCTGTCAAAGTAGAGGCCTGTCTCACATCTTCAGGAAGACTGTTCCAGGTTTCAGCTGCATAAAACTTAAACGCTGATTCTCCATGTTTAGTCCTGACTCTGGGCACCAGCAGGAGGCCGGTCCCTGAAGTCCTCAGAGTGCGAGATGGTTCATATGGCACTAACATGCCGGAGATATACTTTGGACCTAGGCCATGGAGAGACTTATACACAAGCAGAGCTGCTTTAAAGTCTATTCTCTGAGCTACAGGAAGCCAGTGCAGAGACCTGAGCACAGGACTTATGTGCTCGTACTTCCTGGTTCTAGTCAGGACTCGAGCAGCAGCGTTCTGGATGTACTGCAGCTGTGTTAAGGCTCGTTTGGAGAGGCCAGTGAGCAGGCCGTTACAGTAGTGTAACCTACTGGAGACAAATGCATGGACAAGTCTCTCTAAGTCTGGCTTTGACAGTATACCTTTGATTTTTGCGAAGTTTTTTAGGTGGTAAAAAGCTGCAGATGTAATTGATTTGATGTGGCTGTTAAAGTTCAAATATGAGTCCATTATTTCCCCTAGATTTCTAGCCTGATTTGAAGGTTTTAGAGAGAGAGACTGGAGGTGAGTGCTGACACTTTCTCTGTTTCAGAGGGCCAAAGATGATGACTTCAGTCTTGTCAGAGTTTAGCTGAAGAAAGTTCTTTTGCATCCACACACCTGTTGGATGCAGTGGCAGAGTGAATCCACTGGTCCATATTCACCTGCTGCCAGTGAGACACAGATCTGAGTAAACACACAGATCCTACATATTTGGACTGAGTTCTTTTCTCAAAACGACAACACTGTGTTCCACCTTGTGATGTCATGTGATAATACAGGAAGATCACCACGGTGTGTAAACTCCATACACCTTCACTAGTGTGATTTGGATCATTTCAACCCTTGAATTGCCAAACTTTACTGGCGAAAGGTAGCTGTTAACTTGACTACCGCTTCATGACATCACAAAGTGGAACAAAGTATTTTGAGCATTGAAGATGTAGACAGACTAATAATAAAGTATTACTCTATTACTCTAAAGTATTACTATTACTGAAACACAACTCCAGGTATGTTTTTGATGAGGCAACAACATTCTAACATGACTTAAAGCTCACAGGAGTCAGTTTTGCATAATATAGGACCTTTAACTGCTTGTGCCTTCTAATACACTAGTGACCTGCTTTAGTAGCCAGAGCAGCCCCAGGGCTAGCTGCTGCCTGCACCTTCCCCTTGTCTGTCAAATAAGTGCAAATAACACACTTTGACACAGACTAGGTGATATTGTCAAGCAGTACATTTAGTATGCACAGCCAGCTGCAGGGATCAGACCACCAACTGCTCCTTTGAATTTCACAAAGCAGGACCCATCAAATCCTCTCAGGTCATTCTTGATTGACTGAACTGAGCTTTTTGTACTTGGAAGGGCCATAGCAGCTGCAGCTTTGGAGTCATCGCTCAGTACCACACAATGACACATTACAATACAAAAGACAGGCTGGCTGATAAAGACTTGTTTGGCAAACCTTAAAACATAAAGAGGACTGATTATTCCTACGTCCTTGTACCGCGCTCTATTTACAACATTTGTTTTTAACACAAGGGACAAACTCAGACACGAAAGGCAATGTTCTTATCCAAAATGTGATGTGAATGTAATTTAAGTAAATATTTTCAAAGACAAAGAGGATGCTAAAATTATAGGATAAAGTCTTTGATAACAAGGCTGTGTGGGCTTTTAAGCTGTAACACTTTAAAGGTGAACCAGGTAACTTTTTGGAGGATTGCCTGACACCTGCTTGTCTCCATGCAGATGTTATTGCTTTACCTAAAATGTTCTACAGTGATGAAACCAGGCCAAGTAATCAACGGGCGACCCTGCTAACATTAAGAATGCATGTTTTTCACTGTATTTTTTATAAATACACTTGTAATCCAATGGATGCAAGATGGATCAAGTTTAATGCCAAATTGTGGAACATCCATAAGATAAGACAATGGTCAATGATCACTTTTTTATATAGCGCTTTTCCACCTTCAAGACACTCAAAGCGCTTTACATCAAGGAACCACTCACCCATTCACACACACATTCATACGCCATGTACACAGACACTGGGGGCAAGGTAGGTTAAGTGTCTTGCCCAAGGACACAATGACAGCATTCATCTGTGGGAGCTGGAATCTCACTGCCAACCTGTGGGTCAGTGGATCTGACCGCTCCGCTACTGATGTTGTTGTCGAGAAAGGGATTCAAACCACCAAGCTTCGGATATGTGGACAAACTCTACCAACTGAGCTGCTGTCGCTCTTTGATTAATTACAAAAATAGTATAACCCTCTGCCAGTCTCAGCAGAATATACCAGAAAATAAATATAATAGGCCTAACAAATACTAAAGATGTTGATGAACTACGAAGCCAAGGCAACATTGCTGAAAGACATTCATGCATAACAACTGTTTTGAAACTTTCTTAGCAGCAGTACACTTTTGCCCACAACTGCATGTGCCCACCCAATATCTCCAGTGCCCACTCCATTTTCTCAGTCATTTCCTATAGAGAAGCATCACCTTATATTCTGATGTTACAGTGGGTGGTTTATTTATGAGAATGCATCGAAAGAACTCTTGAATGTATGACTTTTGGCAGTGTATTTTTCACAGCTGCAGGAAAAGTTTAAACAAATAACCACATTACCCCAGAAGATAGAAGATATTTCCATAAACCTAGAGCGGAGGTGAGTACTTGCACTCCTCTCTATCCTCTGTTGCTTGGCCCTTACAGAGTGGAGGCCATGATGGTCTGTTCCCCTGGCGCTGTGGGAAGCTGTTTGATGTTTTCATTAACCTACAGCCCACTCGTCTCCAATGGGAGGGGGGAGTCTTCCACATCGCTCACGGGCCCAGGAGAGTTCAATCACATGGTCGGTAGGAGGCCCGATCACCGTGGAGATCCACATTGCGAGCGAGATTAGACGGAGGAGCCCTGCCAAGCTCTCTACAATGCATAGGAGACCTTGTTTAAGGCATTGTTATTGGTGAAAGTATGGGAAAGATTGGGAAAGATTGGGAAACATCATGACCTCCGAAAAGCTAAGAAAGTATGACATCTGGTACACTGGTGAACTTGGTTGAACCCTAGTTTATATCAGGAATACTCATGTTATAGCTAATGCCAACTATCTGTTGTATTTCTGGTGGTACTTGGAAAACAAAATCTCTTCAATGATGGTACTTGTTGTGAAAAGTTTGGGAACTACTGTTTATTCAATCAGTTTATTGTAGGTAAGATAAGATAATGCTAAAGCTGTGCACATGTCTGAAAAATGATGCATGCGAGGCAGAATAATGTGTAATATTTGAGAACGTTTGACAAATTGTGAGCTGATCAGTGTCAGAGCATACAAACCTGCAGCTCTTGTTTTAGTCTTCATTGGCCAATACTGTATACAATAAGGCAATTCCAGGCAAGTTTATTTCTATAGCACAATTTGTACACAAAGCAGAGAAGAAAGAAAGAAAGAAAGAAAGAAAGAAAGAAAGAAAGCAAAGAAAGATGTTAAAATCACAATACAAACCAGTCAAAACATAAACAATCATCGTAAAATAAGCATTAAAAGAGAAAAGTGCAGAATAAAAAACCTTTCATTCATATGCACTGCTAAACAGAATCATTTTGAATACTGTCAAAGTCTGTCTCACATCTTCAGGAAGACTCTTCAAGGTTTTAACTGCAGAAAACTGAAACTGTGTAGTTCTGACTCTGGGCACCAGCAGGAAGTCCGTTCCCTGAAGCCCTCAGAGTGTGAGATGGTTCATACAGCACTAACATGTTGGGATATATTGGTGCTAGGGCATGAACAGACTTGTACACAAGCAGAGCTGCTTTAAAATCTTTTCTTTGAGCTACAGGAAATGAGGGCAGAGACAGGACTTATGTGCTCATACTTCCCGGTTCTAGCCAGGACAATAACTATATATTGTTTATTAAATGACAAATCAAAGCGGATGCATGATCTCATGTTTGCTGCTCTAGATATAAAATAAGAAAATACAGAGAGTAAACAGGGCTCATAAGGTTTGGCCTGATCACCGTAATTGTAAGCTTTTATTTAGACAGACAATTTCCTTTCCATTTCAGAGGCACATATTGAATAATTTTATATTTAACAGGAAGGGAAATTAATTCAGACAGAGCAAACCGTGTGATGATTGTTACTGAACAACCGTCAACTTCAACTGCTTTTCTCTGTCAATTTAACAGACATGCAATCATTTGTATTTGTTCTATTTTTAATATCCATCAATCCATTTTCTTCCGCTTATCTGGGCCTGGGTCACAGGGGCAGCAGTCTAAGCAGGGACTTCCCTCACTCGAGACACGTCCTCCAGCTCCTCCGGTGGGACCCCAAGGTGTTCCCAGGCCAGCCGAGAGACATAGACCCTCCCCCTCAAAGGAAAACTCACATATCAAGCAGACGATAATGAAAGGCTGAAATTAATTTGAAGGTAATCAAGGAAGCAGTGGGAAGATATTCACTGGTAAGCAGGGGTGGAAAGTAACTAATTAAGTTCCTGTAACTGAGTAGAGTTTTGGGTACTTTTATTTAGTAGATCTAAATCTGCACTTGTAATTGAGAATAATTCTAACCATGTAATAGTAATCAGTTACATTTAAAATAAGTTACTGAGTAAGTCCTAATCATCCCGATCCACAGCTGTCTCACCTCTATCTCACCTCTGTCTCACCTCTGTCTCTGCTCCTCTCTAAACCCACAAACACACAGAACAGCATCACCTGCTCTCAACGGTCAGACCTCAGATTGCAGATTGCTCAGAGTGTAGTTAAAAGTAGTAAAAACTACTAAATTCTGTTTTAAACGGTTTTATTTACATGAAATATTGATCTAAAAAGTAACGACTAATTAGTACAGTGAGTATAGTATTTTTCATGTGTAACTTTTACTTTTACTTAAATACTTTTGGAATCCGTACTTGTACTTCTAATTGAGTACATTTTAAGTCATGTAACTGTACTTGAGTACAAATTTGCAGTCCTCTTTCCACCATTGCTGGTAAGTTATCTCTGGGTGCATGTGTGCCTCTCCCATGTGGATTCTGTCCACAGATGTGGTGAATCTCGACAGCTCATATGGTAATGTGAGGATAAAAGGCTCTAACTAACTTTTTAGTATTTCATAAAACATAGGAGGAGCCAGTTGAAAAGTCTACAACTAAAAATTCATAAAATGGCAAATGATTCTATAGCCACCACCCTTCATAACCATAACAAGTTGGTATAGGAACATTCTATTCTTGAGCATGTCCATGTCTCACACAGCTCCAGTTGTGCATGTGACTTGTGTTGGGTCTGTGCTGCAGATCTCTGCAGGCTCCTGCTGCTCGCAGATTCTGAAGTGACACTTTAATAGAGGCCTGTTCGTGTAAATGTCTGTGTGCGCAGAACACACTGTGCTGACCTGACTGTGTAATGTGGTTATCTGCATAAGTGAGCACAAGTACAAAGTATTTAAGCGAAAGAGATATACGTGTATTTTACAAGGTTGAACACAGAAGAGGCTAAACTGATGTATACATTTCTGAGCACACAGCTCATGTATGGTTTGCATGTAGTAGTTAAATAAACCAGAAAACCACAATTATTATAACATAAAAACAAAGGCTACATCACAAACATTTCCATATAGCACCATTTAGGCAAGGCAAGTTTATTTGTATAGCACAATTCGTACACAAAGTAATTCAAAGTGCTTTACAGAATAAGAAAGACATTAAAAACAAGGGAAAAACAATGCAAAAGCCAACAGAGACTTTGGGTTATTTGCCAAATCAAGTGGCAAAGAAAGAACTCTTGATTAGCAAGAGGACATAGAGATGTTGTCTGTGTGTTTATATAAAAAAAAACATGAGTAGATCTGATTCTTAATCGACTCTATCCACAACCCCATTGTTCGAGATGGACTTTGTTACATTATTGATATTTTGAGGACTTTTTACCCAAACCCTGTCTTTATTTTCCAGTTTCTCCTACACTTTTATATTTTTTTGTATTCCACGTTACAATAAATACAGTATTATACCCACCATTTTCTCCTGCTGCTGTTACAATTACACCAGCCAAATGAATAGGACCATTACACAAAGAGAGACCACACAGAACATATTAAATACTGCTGGGCCAATGTACCATGTCATGTATCCCATTTTGTAAAGACTGCACTAAAAGGCCAAAAACACTTTATTTTTACACTATATCAAAGTAATAATAATAATGAATTTTAAATCTAAATATCCTGGACTCTCATTTCCATGTTCTGCTCCCTTCCATTGCTACGATAATTCACAACTGCTTCTCCTCCTGTAATTACTTTAAAACACCCCTCAATTAAAGCTGCTAATTAGTGTTTATTTTGTGATATTTTCCTTTCACTCATTTGGTACATTTGCATCCCATAAAATATGTCTCTCCATAATGAATGCTGTAGTGTGGTTTCATATTGAAGTGAGTGGCCTTTGAAGTTGAAGTCATTAAGCTTAGGACTCCATAGGGGAAACAGCTTATATGTGTGATATGTAAAACTTGAATACAAGGCTGGGACCGCTATAATTGTGTAGTACCCAGGCGCTCTATTGGACCAAATGTGTGTCACTGTAACCTTGTATTGTGCAGTATTAATGGGTATTGCATGTAATTATGGGCAAGGATATAGAAAGAACTGCTTTGCTGCTGCTACCATAGATAATTTAGTTAATTAATGTGAGATTTTACATTAAAATGTGTTTGTGTTTGTTCTATTAGTCTATAGAAAATGATGCTAGAAATACCAACTCCAACCACAAAGAAAGGCTCCTGAACCAGTACTATTTTAAGTCCAAGTTCAAGCATTACATCTTTTCTTCTGTTTGACAATATGCAAACCTGCCCCACTGTTGATATTTATTTCAAAACATAAGTTTGTTTATAAAGGTAAAAAGAAAGAACAGCTTGTAGTTTGCTGCGAAATTATTGCTCCTCATATTTGACATTTAGTTCCCATGGACCTCTTGTGCAGCGCCTTTTGAAAGTCAGTGTATGGATTTGTGCTGTATTTTATCTGAGCCCCAGATCCATATATCTATATCTACAGTACATAGAACTGTGCATACTGATGGGGGAGATGTTCTGCAGAAAAAATGGGATTATAGACAACAGGAAAAAAAAACAACATTTTGACCTAAAATACCTTTCAGGAGCAATGCTCCTGGCTCAAAAGAAAAATAAAATAAAATAAATGCTATATGCAACAATCTTGCTAGCTATAAAGAAGAAAACTTGGCAAGTACGCTGCATAAGTAGCTTACCACCAGCGAGTATGGAATGAATAATGACTACAGAGTAGTGCTGTGAGAGGCTTTGTCCAGCCTGTTAAGCGCGTGTAAGGCATTATTAAATATTAATACAATTCCCAATGCTTTTGATTACAAAAATATAGCAAGTAAATATAGCAAGTCTCACTTATATTAAAACTTTAAATGTGTACTGTGTAACTTTTCTAGAGAACAGTCAGTCCATTTACTGTTATATGTATGTATTTTGCGTATCTCGTGCCAATAGAAACCAGTAGAAATCAGTGTTATTTTACTTTGCATTTTTCACTATAAGCTTTGACGGTTCTGAGCAAGAGCCAGAGTTGTAGAAATACTTAAGTACGCAGAATCTGTAATATTTTGAGTAACTCTTCTTTTGGACATTTGATTGTGAAGTGTGCCACTTGTGCCTAATGCACAGACTCAGGATGTGTTTGTTAACTGAAGTGCAGACAGGTTGTAAATGACTTTATGAGACAGTTTAAAGGATGTACAAACAAATCGTATCGTTTCATTACCCACTCATTATAGGCCTCTCCGCTGTTCGGTTCCCATAATGCATCTGTACTCAGAGCGCATATGTCTTTAAACTAGAGCTGTTCAGATTGGTGATTGTTGGAGTCTGTAGGTTGGCTTGTGTTTGACAGCATATTAAAAGTTATGCGAACGAGTAATTTGAAAAGTGAGAGTGTACAAATTAGCACAAAACATGATGAATAATGAAGAAAATGAAATGAAAGATCTGTGGAAAGGAGAGCCTGCACAGAAAGAGTTTGTGTTTTGGAGCAACAAAAACACACATAATTGAATAAGATTGAAAAGTTTAATTCTAAAGTTTAATTCTCGCCACGGAGACAAGCAGTTGGCGAACCTCCACCAGAAAAGTTACATGTGGCTAAAGTGATTTGGTTCTTGTACTTCCTGTCATGAAAATTATTTGGATTTGTCCAACATACATTTCTCAAAAATCCACAAAAAATACCCATGTAAAAATAATTTTGTCTCCTCTTACCTCCTCTGCTTTCTCAACTTTTCTGACCTGTTGCAGAACTGACAGGCAAAGATTCATTCCTTGGGTCAAGCAAAATACACAGTACATCTCAAATACATAAACATGACCAGATACTTCCCAAAAAGACGCTAATTTGTGGATAATTCAAATGCCGGGTTGGTAATAGAGGCGTGTGGGCTGGTGCCATGCGGACAGCTCTGCTCTGCCCTTTGTACAATAATTGTTTGTTCTGCCTGACTGCGCTGCATATCTCCCACTGATAACACTAAACACATTTCCCCGGGAGCCCTGTTTCTGAGAGGAGAAAAACATGCAGTCTATTAGAAGTAAAGGGCAAATTAAAGAGGGCAGCATCTGCAGTGTGTGGCTTTTATTCTTTATGTGGGGGAACTCGATGTGTGACCTGAAAGGGCAGCTCAAGGATATAGGCCTTTCTTATGTCTCCTACTGTCATGGCACTGATGGATGATACATACTCCTCCACTTTCACCTTTACTGTCTCAAACAAAAACTGGGTTCACATTGTTATAAAGGTGGCCTACATCTGTTATATGTAGGTCAATGTTTGATAATTTATGTTTTAACTGAATAATGAGTGATATTTTATTACCATTCGTTTCAGCTTTCTATTATGTGCAACATTTTGAGGACTGGAGCCACAGTAGCTCAGTACATCACTGGTAGAGCAGTCAGGTCCACTGATTGACAGGTTGTCGGTGCGATTCCAGCTCGCACAATTTAACACTGTTGTTGTGTCCTTGGGCAAGACACTTAACCTATCTCGTCCTTAGTGCCTGTGTACACTGGTGTATAACTGTGTGTGAATGGGTGAGTGTCTCCTTGATGTAAAGTCCTTGTAAAGTCCTTGAAGGTGGAAAAGCGCTGTATGAAAATGTGATCAGTGACTTTTTCTGAAAATATGTAATGTTTTGTATTAATATGTTAATCGCCATGGCAACTGTCCTACTTTTTCATCATTCTGAAACCTGCCAATAAGTTCAAACTATCATGGTCTAATATTTTATCTATTATCATGTTGCAGGCCAGTGTTGCAATGCTAAGTTGGACAATTAAACCAATTTAGATTTGTTTTTTTTTGTTTTTGTTTTAATGAATCAGAAATGAAGCTTCATCATATTTAATTTCTAAGTTTGAACTCTGATTTGGATGCCTCATTCAGATCCCTCCTCTGATCCAATTGTTTTGTCATCTATTTCGTTTTCACACTAAATCAAATCAAATCTTCAAGACACTCCACTCCAAATATTGCAAATATGTAAATGGTCACATTTTAATTTAGGGCTTTCAAGGGACTCAAACCACTTTACATCAAGGAAACTCTCACACAGATTCATACAGCAGTGAACACAGACACTGGTGGCGAGACGGGTTATGAATCTTGCTCAAAGACACGACAGTATTCACTAAACCACTAACGCTGAGTCTTACGAGATCTGTCCTTTGCTTTAGCTCCTGTGTTATGTTTATACAGTTTATGTTGGAATCGGCGCACTTTAAAAGCTATAGTGCATATACTTGGATGTCCATTATTGATCCACTGCTGCAGTAGATGAGTGGTGATCAGAACAGCTCCATGTAATTGAAATGTCCCTGACGCCTGCGAAGACCAATGACAAATCAATAATGTTTGCTCTTACATTGCTTCTCCAGCGATGGGGATGGGCGTTCTGTATAGAGCAAAAAATGCCCCCTGCCAGTTGTGTTTGCATCTTGCTGGGGTTCAATTTATCTAAAGTCCAAAAATAAAGAAATTGCTGCCTCCCTGTTGCCCTGAGCCTGGAGAAATAACTAGTCAATATTTGCTCTTGGGGAAGCGGTTAGAAGACATGCACATAAATCACCCAGCATGCACCTGTCCAGAGCCTCAGCCGCAGAGTGTCAGGGCGTTTAGTATCACGCTGCTGTCCAAACTCCTTCATCACAGGGCCATACTGCAAACAAAATCTTTAAGAGTTTCAAAAACATCAGAGTATCGATCAGGATTTGAGTATTAAATAAATATGCAAATTCAAAACTACTCAAGTGAAGAATAATATGACAGTGTTTAAGTATGTTTTTGCAGTGCAGAGGCCAAGAGGGGTGGGGAAAATGACTTTGACTGCCCCCTATACAGAGCCATTGCAGTGACTGAAAGACCTCTGGATGGACAACGCACATTATCAGACCCTAGCTGGTTTGACAAAAGCAGTTTCTTTGACAGACTCTCTTCAAATTCAAATTTATAGAAGTTATGCAGAAAGATAATTTGGTGTTTTGTTGTTTTGAATCGTACATTTATAATTTGTTGTTACAAAAATGCAATCCAAGGTCAGGAAGTTTATACAATGGGTGTATACAATGGCTAAGTGGATAGCACTCACGTCACAGAAAGGGCGAGAGTCAAGAAAAGGCTCCATGTTGGAATGATTTCAGATTATTTAAATATTTTATCTTTTCAGGTCAAATGAGGCCAAAATCTTAAGGGGAAAGGCTATATTCTTGGTGTTTTTTCAGCAATGACTGAGGACTCATAGATCTATAGGTTGACAGCTGGCGTAAGCTGACTATATAGTGCACATACCCTGGGTAAAATGAGTGTGGATTTATCACTGACTTGGGCCAATTCGGATGCCCTTTCAGAGACGAATACGAGCTGTCCCTGAACCCACAGGTCTCACTTCACATCCTGTGTCAATGGGGACAGAGCCCACAGCTGTTGTCACAATGTGGAAAAGAACCAAAGTGCCCAACTCCACAAGACTGATCCACTGTCACACAAACACAGAGTTATGTCCACAATCACACATGTAAGTCCACAATCACACATGTATGTCCAGAGTTACACATGTTTTCATTTCATACTAGAACAAAAATCCTGCAAATATCAAGTAAATCAAGCAAACATAGTGCAACTGATAATATTTAAACATAATACAATTGTTTTTGCCACCAATATAATTTACCATCTTATTTAAATGAGTTTTGATTTCACCTCACAACAACGAGTTCCTAGGATCAATTCGCCGTGAATAAAACAAAATCACTATCCTTATAGAGCTCCTTAACCACGTTCAAATAGTATTTAAATTATTCACCAGACATTCAAAGCAATTTATATCAAGGAACCATTCACATGAAGCAATGTGGATTACTGTCTATTGTGTATTGTGCAAGGACAGCCAAGAGTATGCACGACTAGAAGTGACATCAAACTGACAACCACATGATCAGTGGGTGGACAATCTTACCACTGTTGTGCTGCTGCTGTTAAATGCATTTATTTTATTATTATTATTATTATTATTATGAGGTTTGCATCAAGAGGACCATCCAGCAGTATTATGCAGATCATTGCTTGACAGGAATCTTGATTTGACAGCCCCAGAGAGAAAATATCCAAACAAGAAGAAACAAGAAGCTGATATGATGGTTAAACACATGTAAAAAGTTATACAAGTCTGAAGGAAAATAGCTCTACTGACAGATGAATTGAAATTTAGAGAAACAAAATCACTGAGGAGACTAAAGTGTCTTACTTCACACAACGTTTTCAACACTGGTTGCATTTGAGAAAAAATAGCTTGATGAAATATCCCACTGGTAAGCATGAGCGTTTCTTTTCAAACCTGTACTTTGTCAGTTTGTGTAATTGTTGGATCAGTGGGACATGATTTGAATCTTCACTTGCACAGACGGCTCGTGCTTGATAATGGTTTCCCCACTCACCATTTTTCCTTCTGTCGTCCCGTGCATCTGTGTGTCTCTGTGTACCACTAACACTTCTAGGGGTCCAACCAATCTGTTCAATCAGGCTCTTGTACAGGTTTTAATACGGCCCTCTCAGGTCTAATTACCAGCGACAGACCATTGAACAAATGAGCGGAGGCAAAGACCCTCCTCTACCTCATGGCCCTCATGTAAAAACGCACTCAACGCTTAGCAGGGTACGCATGAAGAGATTGAAATCACCTAAGCCTTCAAATGATTAGGTGGGGACATAAATGAGAGCAGGGAGCGTTAATGTTCAGTGGCACTTTTTTAATTGAAAATGACATTTATAGAGGCTTCTGTGTGGAGAGAGGAGCGGGCACATGGGAAACCGCAGCACTGACTGTTATCCCAGATGACTGATCGCTTCGTATCATTAAACATGGCGTCTCATTTCAGTGACTGCAGCTCGGCATTTCCATCACCGCTGCGCAGTTACTCTAATACAATGATTAATGCAAGAATTCTTCACTCTAAGTCAATGATTTTGAACTGTTGGGTTATGACCTAAGTGGGTCATTGCTAGGTCCAATATAGATTCTGTATTCATCTTATTCATACCTACTATTACACTGCTTATTACACTCTGGGACAGCAAGTGCTTTGGACATAACCTAGAGAGCTATACGTTTGAAGCAGTGTGAAGTACAGAAATGTGTGGTATTGAAAATGAACCACGAAATTGAGCAACTGGAAGCCATTAGCCTTGTCTTATAGAAAGGTTTTGATGAAGAATGTGGGGCTTGAACCATAATCTTTCCGTTTGTGTAGTGCTCTATAATGTCCTTTTATGTCAGAGTGGTGGAGAGTGGAACATCAGAAACATTGGAGGTTGTGATGTTGCTGAGGCCTGTTACTTACTTTTTTTCCATTAAAACTGGTATATGCGGAGTGATGTGTGCAAAATTGTACTGCTATTTGTACATTGTCTTGTTATGTATTGTGTACTGTGTGTTTGTAAACTGTTTATATGTTGTAAGTCCTTGGTCCATCTTGAGATGCGTCACTATGTTATGGTTGGGATGAGCGCTGGTTGACCGTGTGGGTGCCCATTGACTCCCAGCTTCACACCTTCACTTAAAACTATCTACCTCCTTCTTTCATGGTACCACAGCTTTATTCACTGACGCACAAGAAAACCAATTGTACCTTCTTAGACCTGACCATCTTGCACAAAGGCTTTCGTTTTTGAAACATTGTTTGGTAAAAATGTCCCTCAACAATCAGGACTAAAATTCCCTTTCACAAATGGCCTGTTTCAAAACTCTAGATAATGGCTTTTGCT
The DNA here is from genome assembly GCF_009829125.3 of Periophthalmus magnuspinnatus. Taxonomy (NCBI): domain Eukaryota; kingdom Metazoa; phylum Chordata; class Actinopteri; order Gobiiformes; family Gobiidae; genus Periophthalmus; species Periophthalmus magnuspinnatus. Next base: position 23,725,177 of record NC_047141.1, on the reverse strand, counting down.
TCTATTGAAACTCAGTGTAATAATTTATGAATCGTGATGATAAAAGTGGTGTTAAGATGGTTTAGCTTGTCCCAGTGTCACAACAGATAGAACACCAGACACAAAAATGAACAAATCTGAACTGTTGTGAGTCCTTCAACTATTTAAATGGCTGAAGATAATTTATACACTTTCTACATCAGATAACTGCATTTATCAAGTGCAGGAGCAGAAGATGGAATAAATAGGGAACAGAAATGTCACAATACCAGTTTTAATGTTACAAGAATTGTGAGAGAGACATACAATCTAATAGTTATTTACAATTATTGGGACCTTGGAACAGTGAAATCCATGAAAAATGTATTATGTATTTAAATCTATCTAACTGGTCCCAGCTCTCACAAACCTCTTGGCACATCATATCCACATGCAAGAATTATTTGGCCACTAGCACAGCTTCAAAACAACCTTTTCAGACAGAAAAGCTCTAATCCAAAAAGTGTATTATAGTGACACACACTCAAGTTTGCAATAAATAAAATGTTTTCTAATTAGATGGGGACAGTGTTTACCTGTGTCACAAATTTCTGCTTTTACGATAAACGGGAACAGATTTGACTTTTTTATGAGAAAAACATTTTCTTTCATTTGCCCTACCATTATGTGACAATATTTATTAAATCAAACTTTCTGAATGATACATTTGGGGGAAGAAAAAAAAGACTTTACTTCAGCTTAAGAATATATTGAATTGAAATAGTGTTTTACCATTATATTTTGGCCTGAATAAACACAATTACTATTTAAACAAAATGCTTGACATCCCTATTGTAGCTGGTCTGAGTGAGAGTGATATAAGAGAGGCTTGGTGTCTGACATTCTGGATAAGGATTGTCTTGGTAAGGACGGAGATCTTAATGAAAACCTGGACTGCACATTGTCATTTGTGATGTGCTCTGCTGCCTTCTCCTGATAACGCCTGGAAACACCTCTTGTCATAGTTTTATTATGATAACACTGTGTGCTAATGCTTTTGTGTGTCTGCACTTATCAGCTACTGTTCAAGTAATAGAAGAAAAAGCCTTCTCACAAACTAAATAAGATTCTTATGCATGACCTGCTAGGGCCTGTCACGGTTATGTGCCCAATTTGTATTTCCAATCCAGGGCTGTTATCTTAAAACACAATTTCACTCTTCTCTTTCCAACCTTTACCAAACTATTTCTTCACAAAGTTTTGTTACTTATTAATATAATCTCACAATCAGGTGGCCTATCATCTGCTTTATGCTCGAACGCGATAAATGAGCTGCTTTATAAATATTCTGTAAGTATTCCAGCCATGTCTACACTGCCAATTCTCCCATCTGAGAAATACATCTAAAAATAACCTCTAGTGAATGCAAATGACTGCGGCACATATTGTGTGTGTCAGCTGCCATTGTTGGTTTACTGTCGTGTGTTTGTAGTTTATAAGGAGCGACATGTTTGTGGTGAAACAGTCACCCTGCTGCCAGTGTGTGTACAACCTTTTTTAAAAACAGTTGGTTAAAATTATGTGGCATTAGTCATTAGCCCACAGAAACTATGTTAAACAATGGGGTTTACTTTAAAATCAAATCAAAGTTGTATAGCTGTAGAGTATGTACTGCAATGACATATTGTTTGTGGAGAGAAGCGCATTCAAGACAAAAGACAAGGTTATTCTTGAGGGTAGATTTAGTAGATTTAGCCACAAAAATGCTCTGGCAGAAGATATGTTGTTTACTTTCATCAAATAAATAAGAAAAATTAATTGAAAAACTTTGGGGACCACAAGGTTCAACATTAGGGCCTTTATTATTCACAATTTTGGCAATTCCTGAGCATATAGGAAGTAAAAAGTCATTCATACATTAAGTTAAAAAACACTTGCACAAATTGAGATTCCAGTTTCAGGCCTCATTTTAAAGCTGCAGCACTGTAAATGGAGGTCAGGTTTGGCTGTCAGATAGGTGGGATTTTGCCAGAGCTCCACAGATGGTCCAATGTCTTGTGGGCCCATTGTTGCATAGTTCTTATTGCAATTCGGTCACACACTGTCCCAAACCCACACACTCGGTGAGAGGAGACAAATGGTAAATCCTCTTTATCTCAAGACGCCATAACATTGTGAATATTTCCAACTGGCACAAGCAACATGCTGACTAAAGGACCCACAAACAGTAATGTGTCATTTACTGGAAGTAAGTGAGAAAACATTCTGATTTAAACACACCATAGTAAGAATACTAAATAGGTAGTATGTCAGTGGTTGTCAAAATGCAAGTGCTGTTGCAGTCGCGGATCTCCTTCAGGCGGTTAGTGTAGGTGTAGTTCTGTTGTAGAGTCGTCCTTATGTACACCTGGTTTACTCTGGAAGATATATTTGTGTTTCAGCTTCCTGTTATATGCAACATTTTGAGGAAGTTTTACCCATTCAAGAGCTATAATGTTTTGTTTCAAATTGTTAATCGCCATGGCAACAGTTCACATTTTTCAACACAAACCCAAAGGTGAATAGTTTGATCATTACGACACAATTGCTTACTCTTGTTGTATCGTTTCCCGCATTTCCTATGTTCCTGTATGTGTTAGCGTGATTGACAAAAACACGATAATGAACTCTATTCTTACTATGACACATTTCCAGTTACCTGACGTCAACTGAACTAAATCCTAACTTTATGGTGATTATATAAGCAGTTTTCAAGTGTACAAATGTGACAGATGGAACTGAGGAATTAAATTATGCTTCCCTTCTGTGTGTTCCTCATTTAGTCACATGAAATGCAGCAGGTAAATTCAGCAGTACAGAAAAAGGCTCTGTACCTAACACTGAATAATGTGGCCTGGTGTGCCCTCAAAAGAAAGGTTACGTGACTGCATACACTGTTTGTACTTTAGATGTAAGCCTTGGGGCATTCTTTCCTCTTTTACTTTTATAAATGACTCTAATTTATCGTAAAGTCAATAGAGACACTTGTTTGCTTGTTAAATGTAGGTACAGTGCAACCTTTTACCAATGCCTCTTAGCAACCACGAAGAAAGCCCGGACCTGGACCAAACCATTTCTGTCAAATTACACTAGCGGGAATACCATCTAAACGAATCATTTGTGGCTTGTAACTGGAGGCAGCATGCTCATAGTAACACCTCTAGAATCATCATAGTCTTGTTTGTATACTCACTTTTATCATAATTAACCTTGTGCTTAAACCTCATTGAACTCGTGCACTCAAGGAGAAAGTGGGCACAGTCACACAGCTATAGTCTGCACTAATCAAGTTAATAGGAGCAGATGCAGTGTAATTGAAGAGAGCGTAGAGCGTTCTCGTCCCTGTCTACACCTCGCAGTGGCACATAGGCTGCAGTCATGTCGGGTTGTGCCTTTTAACTCCACATTAGAAGTCACGGCTGGAGCCTGCTGTCATTCAGGCTTGTTAGTGTTGATTCTCTGAGCAGAAAAAAACTACACAAGAGAGCGAAAGCAGTCTTCTGATGTCACCACTAGAGGCCAGTGCAGCGGGGACTATTAATAGGCTGTTTGGCTCTGTAACAGGCAGCAAATGCATTCAGACAGAAGAAAAGTGGAATTGTTCTGCAGATGCCAACAAGGAAAAATGACTTGGAAGAATATCTGTTGAATCCAAATTTAGAGTCATACTCTTTGGCTCAAAACAAATCAGGTTTCACAGAGTTTTGCGGTACAAGTACTCGTATTCTTTCAGACATATTGGCTGGAGTATTGGAATTGTTTTCTGTTGAATGCTGAGATTGGCTTTGGATAAAGTTTAATTTCCAATCAGTGTGTAGTCTGTTGTTCTACCAGAAATAGTTTTAGTTTTATACTTTTATTTTCAGATCAAAGTTGTCTGCTCTGTTTTGTTCATTCTTCTATCAGACTAGTATTTCATCATTATTTGGTATTTGTTGAGCCATTCACTGTGTCCTCTTCGCATGCAGCCAAAGATGGAGGAAACTAGATTTCTGAATTCTATTACCATTTGTAATTTGTGTTCAAAATAGCACAACAGATAATTTAGATTCCACCTCACCTGAGTCATGCATTCCTCATAAGCATCTGCTGAAATAATGATAACAAATAAATAAGACCATAATGTTATAGTATTTAAACTGAAATGGAAATTAATCACTGTGTCATTCCCAAGTCTGGATAAATGGATTAGGAAATAGACATAACATGAAATAGGGAATGACTTTTGAAGATCACACAAAAGAAACTATGCTTTAAATATTGTTTTTTAATGTGTGGCTGAACAAACAACACAGTCTCTTAAAATGCACATCCACACTGTCTAATAACAGTTCTTCAGCTAAAACCGCACTAATGGAAGCAGCATGCACTTATTAATGACTCACAAGTGGAAAATAAACATGCAAATACATGACCTTCAATTATCTATCTGAGCTTAAAGGACCTTCCCCAAAACAAGGACTTAAGCAAAATCATTGCTTTATTTCCTCAATCAATGCTAATAGGTTTGGATTTTCAGTATCACACATATTCAAATGTTAAATTGCCCTTTTTCTTCAGCACAAAATACTCTGAACCAAGAAGCTCTACTACTTCCAGAATTATATGGTATTTGAGCACCTTTGGTACATGTCAGCTCTCAATTCAAACACAGGGAGAATGTGCTGTTCTTGACAGGCATCAGTCAAAGTGGAGCCTATTTTCACACCAATAATAGTAATATATTTTACTTGCCAAACTTTTTCTCATTTTTGCTTTCCCTGAGTATTGTGCTGTTTTTAACAAGTGCCACTGTTGTTGCAGTAGTTGTAGTAGTAGCAGTTGCAGAAGTTGTTGTAGTTGTTGTAGTTATTGTAGTAGTAGTTATGGTTGTAGTTGTTGTTTTGCAACATTTGCATTTGCATTTTGGAAAACATGGCATTAAACTGGAGATAAGCTTAATGCCATACCGTGGAACATTCCAGGTGAAGCAACAACATCTCCATGGAAACAAACAGATGGCAGACCCCCTCATTAGAAAAGTTACATGGTGCGATTTTAAGTATAAACCCTGCTGCCATAATACAACGAAGCATAATAGATAATTGATAAAAGAGAACAAACACTCCCCTCTCTTAAAACTTCTAGGCTGTGTAATATGTTCAAACTGAAAATATCTTATGTCATAAGGTTTATACTATGCAAGGCTCTACAGATGCTGCCATGAAATGATCCTGAAAACATTTTGAATGATGAGCTTTATTCACTCGCTAATTAGCTTATAGCCTATACATTATTCACAATGTGTCACAGAGAGCAGTTATTAATATCTTAACAGGATTTTTCACTGATAAAACTGTAAATGTATTCAACTGCTATTGAACGAACAGGCTTGAATATATGTCTTTCTACACCATATTAACAATTAACATAATGATGTCATCAATTAACTTTACTGTAAGTTGGTTTTCTACGTATACTGAATGGAATTTGAAAGGTAAAATTATAGGATGAGTCTGATGAAGGTGAATGAACTTTAAAAACACAGAGGAGCACTTAGTAGTATTTATTTTATTCAGTCATTCCCTTCAAAATCAAACACTGTTCAACTTGTATAAGGTTGTACATAACATTTCTATCATGACCAAAAGGATTTAGGCTGAAGTGAAAAAAATACTTATAATGCCTGACCCATTTTAATAATAACACACAGAAATCCAAGAAAAACAGCATCAGTTCTACGACATATGACTCAATATGTAACAAAAGAAAAAACACAAACCACGACAGTTCACATGAATCATTCCTGAGTCCTGTAATCTTCAAAAAGTCATGTTTTATACCTCCTTTTAAATGTTTCTATTGTGTAGGAGCTTTTTCATTTATCAAGGTTGTGTGATAACTTCCAAGCATCAGATGATGTAAAGACATGCACCTTTTACACATTAATATTGTCATGCTCTCTCAATCTGCATGTTATTTGACTTGTTGATGAGTGTAATGTCGTGTTTGATTGATAAACAGTTTCCAGCTAAAGCCTCTATTCCACATTTGCCTCATGGTGACTGTTCTTCCTATATCCGCTGCATATTTGAGCACACAATAACCCAGAGAGTGCACTCCTGAATATTTTAACACCTCTGCATATTGTTCCTCGACCAAATTGTTGTTCTTCTTAAATCGCCCGTAGCCGTTCCATCGTTCAATGGTTTCCCCTGTTGTGAAGTGTGGGTTTCACTGTGAAATTTACATATACAGTCATTGAATTATTAACAAACATGTGGTGAATGTCTGTAAATACATGTGCGTTTGAGCAAAGTACACATACTGCAGTGACTGTCCTCAAACCACACTGTCTTGAAAGAAAGCAGCTGATGCCTCTGAGGGATGTTGTTTGTGTTGGAATATACAGTGCAAATCCCTGCAGACTAACATGGCTTTCCGACAGAGTAAATATTGTGTGATTATTGCTTAAGTAAATATAAGTTTTAAATAAAATATATAAACAGATTTCTTGCTTTGAGGATATCTTGCTATGTGGATTGTTGAATGTTAGTTGGTCTGTCAGCCTGTTGTTTGGCTGCTCATTTACGGTACTTAAAATACTGCCAAATGTGCTTTAAATATTTACTTATACCAGGCCAGCAACAAAAGATTTTATTTCGTAGATTCGTAGAGAGAGCATTTACCCCTGAGCGAGAGAGTCAGATTGAATAACACTGATTAAGATATTGGCAATACACTTTAGACAGTTATTTTGTTGCAGCAGCAGACCTTGTGGGTTAGGTTTTTATTTGGTATTATTATTAAAAAAGAAAAATGTCTTTCAATATAAATTTTCTGATACAGGCAAATAGTGGCTTTTAATCACTGCCGCTTAACACAGAAAAATTGAAACTCATTCCTCTAAAGTTTGACCTCTGCACCAGACCATTAGACCTTATACCTGGAATTCAAAATCTTACGTTTTATTGGGACATCACTGCGAAATGGGGTTAGTCTTATCTGAAGTGAAGTCTACTCTCTTTCTCTCTTTCTTCAAGCAGAGAAAACCTGGAAACTAAATTGAATAAATATTGTACTTCAAAGTTCACGCCACCAATTATTTGCTTCAGTGTGGTTTCTTATTACCTCTGATGCCCATCCTTCACAAACACACGGCCCGACTGTCAATATAAAGAATATAAAACTTGTTTGCTGTGGCCCCTCCGTCTTCATTTGTGCGACAGGCGGCTGTGTGCGTGTGACACTTTGGGATGAAAAGTGTATCTAAGGCAGCTTTCTAATGAGAGCTGGGAGTGGTCGCAACAGCCCTCATCATCTGAACACCACAGGAATACACTGTCCTCTTAATAATAAGTAATGTCACATCTTAATGAAGCCACACCAATTGATATTAATGGCATCTGGGCCGCAGCGGGGTCAGGAGGCGTACGGACTTATGGATACGTTAGTTTGCGGTGAGGGAGTCTGAGGAATTGCTTTTTCTGTCAAAGGAAAGATTACCACCCAATTCGAGACCCAAGCAATTCTGAAGAAATACAGTTTTGGAGTTGTTATTGTTTGCAGAATAGCAGTACATTGCAGTATTGTCCTCTCTGTGAGCGCCGCACTTTGGCCTATAATGGAAAACATAGCAAATCCAAAATGTGCCTGAGGACACTCTCATTAGAAGTTAGGTTTAAAAAAAAAAAAAAAAAAGGGCAGGAAAAGTAGCAGCAATGCAAACACAAAATGTATCTTTCTCTGTTTCTTTCTGTCTCTCTCTTTTTTCTCTCTTTCTCATCTCTCACTCTTTCTATGTTCAAGTTTTAGAATGTCATTATATCTTAAGCTCTAACAGAAAATATTAAACCTGATTATTTAGTTATTTAGTTTGTGATTTTCATGTAAGTCAACTTATTAATAAGAGAGAAGGTGTTACATTTTGTACCAGCTTTGTTTTATGTGGATAGGCCAAGTATTAACAGAAATATAATGAACCGGGTGATATAACACTTTTCAGGCAAATACCACATAAAAACTCCACTCTTTTTTATTTGGGCTTTAGACAAGGACTTAGGTATAGACCTCTGAGATGCAACAGGATTTTTACACCAAATATGTCAGCAAATGTGGCAGAAGAAGAAATACTCTGAGACCTTCCAGAAGAAATACTCTGTGACCTTTCAGAGGAGGAGGATACTTTGAGGGAATGGCCTGTTTCATCACCATGCCATTATTGCCATTATTGGCACTTGTGTGTTGGCTACTCTTTAGCCATTTCTTGGTGATGTTTTTGGTTCCCACATCAAACTTTACAAGACCTCCTGAATCCAGACAAAGCTTTAAAAGAGTGTTTTCACAGTTTGTGAAACAATTTGAGACCAGTGGTAAAAAATGTTATTGAACTTTGCAAATTGTAATAGAACAAAATAAAAATATGAAATGAAATATTTTTTGTACTTGAAAATGTTCACCAATTGTTCTCTTGCTTTAGTTTTTAAATACAATATCATGATTTATTGTTAAAACAAAATTTCTTGTTGACCTTGTTGTCATTAAAGTTGGTAAGCACATGAGCTCTATGAGGCCCATAGCAAATATGTAATGGACTAACTACCCTATATGTTTTATTCAAGTGGAAAACATCAGACAGAGGAGAGTACTTTCACATTTTCTACAACACAACAGCATCAGGTGACCTGAGGTACTCAACATCTAAAGACGATAATCCCATCCCACTCTCCTCTGTGACAGATACAGTCTATTACAGCATGTTTGCCTTAGATTTTAAAGTACCACTATGTAACTATCAGGAAGTGGCACATCACCTGCATCAATGGGAGTTAAAACCATACTTCAGAACATTCTCCCTGGAAGTACATTTAATGCCATACTGAGGAATATTACAGGAAATAGAACAACATTCCCATGGAGATAAGCAGACAAAGTCAGGTTTGTGGCAATGCAAGTCTTCTCACCATAAAGTCTTATCTTTCTACATTTTGTCAGTACAATAAACATAAAAAACATGTTTTTATTTTAGGCTATTTTTGGCTGAAATATTTCATGGTAGGGCTTTAAGTGGCTCTTTTCTCTTGGTCCACCTTGAAAATGAGATGTGCCTCAGGGGGTTTTCCATAAATGAATTCAATTCTTAACGAGAACATCTTCAATGCCTCTCTAATTTGCATTTCTGTGTTTGTTTATACAAACTTTCTGCAGTAGCCCTCGTCCATTTGTAGCATGACCACTTGATGAATTAGTCCCACTCTCTCCAGTTGCTGGCACATTCTGCTTCCCTGGCTCTTGATACATCAGCAGTCGTCAGTGGGCTCTGGTCCGACGGCCCAGTGGGGAGCCTCATGTCAATAGAGGAGGCGTATGCGGCCATCTCTCCTGCGTCCTTTACATTGGGCATAAACCAAATCCCACTGTGTGATGGAAGGCTTTGTTTGGCCTGCTGTCTGTTCAAGGGCATTCACACACCACTGGGCTCTGTGTTATTAATAGAGACCTTGCAAAGAGGTACAACAACATTGTCCTATATTAACTTCAGTGGATTATAAATCCTGTTAAAATATGAGCATGCATGCATGTACTGAAAGTTTTTGTCGAACGTGAGCTAAGCTGCTAGTGCAGAATCTGTTGCTTTTACCCACATTGCTCATATTTCTCATGTATTCTATAACAGACTTAATAGTTCCCAGTGTCATTTACACTTCAAAGAAAAAACACACACTGGGAGCCTGATTGTGAAAACTGTCCATCAATATGACGCACACAGGCTCACACTTATCTATTTTAAGTTTTCTGGTGGAGGTTCTGTCTGGCTTATTTCCATGGAGAGCTTGCTTTGCCTGTAATGGTCTACAGTAAGACATTAAACTTATCAAACTTGCATTTATTCATTTCTCAATTTACTGTTCAAAAATACCTTGAAAAACATGTTTTTTCTCCACAGATCTGACCTGTAACTTTATGGAGGTGTCACTTTCTTGTCTCCATGTTTAATGCCCTTAAATTGTGAAACAATCCTGGCAGAGCAATAACATCTCCATAAAAAACAAGCAGGTAGTAGATACATAGTACCCCTTTAAAGAAATGATTATCATAATCCTCCCTCACCTGTAATCCAAACACAGCACGAGTCTCAGATTAAGATTAGATGTTGTGATATTGCATACTTATCTGACGTCCGGGAGGATTTAGGAGCAGTCATCAAGTCTGCTGCTGTCATATCTTCCCCTAAGTGTGAGTCAAAATAATCACGCAGAAGACAACAGCCCAAATCGTGCCTTTTTCCTCAGAATAAAAACTGAAACTCCCCGAACAACACAGCTGCAGTCTCAACGCTCTACATTTGCTTTCATTCGGTGTATTTTGTCATTTTTATTTCCCTTGGTTACTTTGCTTAAATCATTCAAATGTGTGTATTCTTCATAGTACTAGTCTCATTGGAGATAAAAAGTAGAGTTGAGATCATTATAAGAGCCTATTAAATGGTGTAATATATGTGAATCTCCTTAATGCATGTAGGACAGACCTTTAATGGCATAGACAGTGATTCTCTAGAAAGCGCAGGGCTCTTGGGTGTAAGTCATTCTTTTCCCATTTGCTTGCCTCAGTTTCTTCACAAAAGCTTATATGATCTTTTCCTTTATACTATGAGCTTTATAGTGCCTGTCCTGTCTTCCACCATAAGACAAAGGCGGGAGAGTGGATCCTTTTGGCTTCATTAATCTGCTGACTGGCTCCTCCTGCCTGCCCCGGGCTCCAAGCAGTGAGCGCACGGCCGTTTAATGTGGAGTTAAGTGATGCTGAGACTGCACTGGTGTCTGCACAGGCACATGGATAAAGAGCAGCCATTAGCGCACTTTTGAATGGTTATAATGATATCTATTCTATTGTCTTCCACTGCACAATGCAAACTGCCTGCTAGAGTAAAGCCGCTATGGCCTGGTGGCAGTAGTGTAATGAGTGTACTTCCCAGTGTGTACCAAGAGACAAAGCTTGAGAATACAGAAATGATCAGTTGAGGATGGGATAAAAGCTATCTGAAGGGAAATGAATTACTTAAAGATGGAGGATTACACTTCTGTGGGGTATTAACTGCTAACACAGAACATATTTAGGTCACCGTGTTAACTTTTATTGCTTTTAAAATGTCAAATTCACAAAAAACAATGTAGTAGCATGTTTTATGACTTCGTTTTTGATGCTTTAAGTCCTCTCTCCCTTTGCTCTCTGCGCTAAGTCACTCCCCCTCAGAGCACTATCACATTACAATCTGTGCGCATTCCGTCAATGAAACTACTATTACTACTACATGTTGCATCAGGTTTGTGAAGTTATTGTGTATTGTCTTTGTATATTTATAGAGAATTGCTGTGTCGGTGCATGGACGACGTAAACTTGTGCGCTGATTATTGGACAGAATCGCAGCTAAGCATAAGGAAGGTTTGAAAAGTCCCTGGGTGGGTGAGATCATTAAATTATTCAAACATGCATGCGTGACATCTAAAACCTCCCCTGGCATGTTTGGTAGAAGAACGTTATGGTAGAAAGCTCCAAAAAGCAGATTTTGCATAATACCCCCTCTTTAAATTCTCAGCTCAACTTTATTTCTAGTCTAAATAACAAATCCTTACATTTGTTCCATTCTTTTTATAGAGGTTCGATTGTTGTTGATGTACTTACTGTTCTTATCTGATACACAACCAAGGTTAACCTAATGTGGAAACATCACAGGACTTGAATGATCAATAGCTTTACACTGCACAGAAAGTTTTATTTGGATGTAAATAAACTTTTCTGCTTAGCTCATACAGTTCAAGGTCTATACGTCTACTCCACAACATATATTACATACTGTAGTGGATATTTTTATTTAGCTTTATTTCTCTGTGGCACTGACCGATGAAAACATGTTAGTCATTCTGTGCCGAGTGTTTCTCTTAACTCTACCAAACAAAAGTATACACTTAAGCATAAGCAAGTAGAATTGAAATATACTATTGAACCACTAACCAAACCATCTGCCAAGTTACCACTAGAAGGAATATGCAATGTGTTGTGTTGGAATAACGATATTTTCATTTCAAGGACCAGTCCATCTCCAACCTTTACTTAAGAAAATAAAAGTAATGCTGCTGACTGTACAATCAGTTTCAGTTTCAGGTTATATTTAAAGCAAAAAAAAACGTTTAGAAGTATATACAAGAATAGTTTAGCATTATTAACGTAGGCAGAAGAGCATTCAAAACAAGAAAACATGGTTATTCATTGTATTGCCCAGTCATTATAGCAAATAATAATTATCCAAAATGGCAAACAAACTCATGTATTCAACTTTCAACTGCTGAAAATACTTGTGCAAATGTTGTGTACAGAAAAACAATTGTACAACAGGGGGAAGTCCAAAGCAGCTATTATGAACCGAGAAGAAGAACTTAAATTGTTGTGAGCCTCACCACAAGAGCTGCTTCTGCTATGGATGCACTTTGATGTGAGGAGAACTCAAGCACCAACCTTTTCAAAGATACGCTCCATAAAAATAGACTCTAGGGACAATTTTAGACTCAGGTAGGTGCACTGGAAAAGGAGGACAGTTTTGTTTTTTTTTTTACTTTACTTTATACAACAATAGAAGGTTGTGCAACGTTTTCCTCAGCATTGACTTGAACTGTGTATGCAGTATGAAGAAAACTGCAATTAAAAGCATGACTCAGGTGTGTAATGGGCACACTGGAGCTTGTCACATACGTGCGTGGATAAATCTACATGTTTCTAAATCTACATGTTGGTATTTTGTGGGCATTTCTTGCAGCAGAAAAGGATAGCCGTAGTTGTCTAGTTTTATGTTCAAAGAGAATAGTGGCGAGTTTAAGACATGCAGCCTAGAGGTGGTTTCTGGCCTAATATCGCCCCCTGCTGCACAAAATGGGAACAAATAAATCTGGTTTGAGATTCCAGCCTCTCCTCTCATCTTCATCTCATTACAGCTAACATTTTCTTATCAGTTGTGAATAGGCCCTGTGCATTGATGGTCAAATAACATTTCTTCACCTGAGAGCAATTATATACCCCTTGATGAAGGCTATTTATCAAAAGATCTGCTCTACAAATGATCAGAGTCTCAAAGGTATGGGCTTATAAAGTTAAACCAAAATACACTTCAGAGAAACAGAAGTTTACAAAGATAGAAATAATAATAAGTGACTTTATAAAGCTTTAGAGCACTTTATGTACTTTTAAATGAAGGTCTACTTTTGCAGTGGCACGTGAATATCAGCCGCTACCACTGCTTCAACCACAGATTAATACTGCTGTTGTGTCCCTAGTCAAGATACTGGTGCATGAGCGTGTGTGAATGAGTGAATGGATCCTTCGTGTACGACAATTTACTATCACTAATACTACTGCTACTGCTGCTCTTACCACTAGGGCAGCAGTAGGTCACTTGGTAGAGAACTTGTCTCCTGATCCAAAGGTTTGTTCTTAACATTTACACTGAGACGTAAACATCTTTTGGTAGAGCAGTCAAATCCTCTGACCCACAGGTTGACGGTGTGATTAAAGCTCCCACAGATTAACACTGCTGTTCTTTTTGGATAAGACACTTAACCCATCACCTAATGGTTGGCTAGTACTAATACTACTGCTGCTGCTAATATTGCTACTACTTCTTATTATTAATACATGTAAATAGAACTGTCTGGTTGGCATAGGGAGCTAGGACTGCTTCTATTTCTGCTACGACTGCTACTACTTTTGCCACTATTGCTACTACTTACAAATACTTGCAAATACATGTAAATATGACCGGATGTTAGAGAGAACTACCCATTCCTCCACTGCTTATACAATTCTACTCCATAAGTGAATTGTTTTTATTACAATTAGCACTAAAGTTAGAAACACAGACCCTCGGTTGCACACTGAACCTTACGCATTAAAACTAAATCTTACCCAAGTCCGTGGGGTTTGATGAAACCTGAAATAGATGTCAATATGACACATTGTATTAGGGAAGTGGCTGTACAAAAAGCCTGGATAGAGTCAGACAAAGACGCCGTCAGCACTGCAGTTATTGGTGCTGAATGTTTCATCAGCTTCATCACTTCACAGGGAGTCTTCCTCAGAGCTGCTCTCACCTCGTGGGGGTCCTGTCTCCAAGTTCACCACTCACTATTCTACTGTATATAACAAATTATAATAAGCTCGTAAACAGTATATCTCAAGTGTCCAGTACTGGGGAGAATTCTGCATTTAGTTACAAAAAATTAAACTCCATTACATATTCTGTTTATGGTCCAATCAGAGCACTGTATTCTGAACTCACACTGTATTAAAACAACTTTATGTATTTGTATTGCATTTATTTAACACTGATTAGAGAAGGAAAAATCACACATGCACTTACCACAAGATTTTCAGTTTTTCTCTCTAATATCAATCCAGATATCAATTAATAGTTAAGTACTGCAATGTATTATTTTAATTTTAAGTAACTGTATTCTGAGTAGCAAAATTAGTATTCTGAATGTGTATTTCCAGTACATGTATTTACTTTTACTTTTGAACACTGCAAATATCTCTAAACTGAACTTCTCATGCATTTATTGATGTATTGAAATCAGTTCTGCCTACTATACATTGCATTATTGTAGTTCCCCGCCCACTGCAGCCCTTGGTCCTATTATGTGTCCATACAGTACAAAGTCTTGAACAGTGTTGAGTGTGTGGGAGCTCTTTGGCAGGGTCTGACAGTAGAGCTTTTGTTTCTGTTTGTTGGTGTTGGCGAGGGCTAAGCTGGTCTGCAGCACAAAGCATGACAACACCAACAACTCATAATGGCCTTGATAATGACTTCATGTCTTTGTAGCAACAGAAAGAATTGTTTTTCTCACTTTTATGAAAAATATGCAGAGTTTAAATGCTGACTCTTTATTCAAAAACAGATTACATTGTGTTTGTGATGCACTGATCAAAAATAAGACCAAAATATAAGTATTTATATGTCGAGTATTTTTGTCAGTCCAAAGAAAAAGGGCGTAGCATAGCATGAGCCGATTCCATTTTAAACTGTTTGTTTACAGCAAATGTAAATAGCTTGTTGCTTGTTGCTGGCAACATTGCACAGCAACAAGAATGTCCGGAATGTAGGTGGAGCTCCATGCAAACCAAGCAACATTTTCACCCCTCTTGGCAGAAATACAAAATAAATAATAATACATGGATTGAACAACTGTTACATCTTCTTTACAAAGTGTTGTTGCCATAAAAATCAACCATTACTCTTCCAAATGTGTGGTGAAAATGAGAAATAATTTTAAAACTTTGGATTTCATTTTATCTCATTATTTTGTCAATTACTTTTTTATTTATTTATTTTTTTTTACTATTATTAAGTTTGTCAACTCGCACTAAGAAAACACCAACATTTAGTTGTAGTAAACACAGCCTCAGACTGGAGTTGTCCTGCAGCGTTGGTTTTACACTGTTAGAAGTCAAACTCCTCCTCCTCCTCCAATAAACTCTGACAGCTGGTACAGGCCATCGCTCGCACCAGGGGCAAAACAGCTTTAATCGGGTTTGGGCCGGGGTAATGAAATGTGTTGTTCATAAGACCCATAACCATATTATAGCAGAAGGAGGAGGAAGAGGAGGAAGAGGAGGAAGAGGAGGAAGAGGAGAAAACATGATATCGAGGTGGGCTCCATGGCAACACAGCCTGGGAGTACACTAGTCCAATGTTTGGGGGGATTTTTGAAACAGATTTGACGGGCTTGAGGTGCTGGAGTAGTTACATTTGCTGAGTGAAAATCCTTTTGGAAATACTATTTGATTTCATTTCTTGGCATCTCAAATCAAACTCATAAAAAAAAGTACAATTATTGATAAAACAACAACATGCACAACCCATGATATTGGCTACCTCTACTTATACTGCAGCTGCAACTCCCACCATTATTATCCAAATCCCAAAATATTACTACTACTACTGCTACTACTGTTTTTCATGTAGTGCCTCTTTCTTAGGTTAAGGTAATCCATAGGTAATTTTGATCTTGATCCCTACTCAAGATTGGGATTAGGGGTCCTGAGAACTGTCTTTATTGCAATTGGCAGTTCACTAGGTGCAGGATGAGTTAAATTACCTCTGTTCTGAAACATATCTAGCATCTATTAAAAAAAAACAAAAACCTTCTTCTATTGGACAATCGATTGTTTGTTAGTCCCTGAAAACTTTTTGTGTTTTGTCCTTTTTGAAATTCTTTGAGCACATGATCACATACTCAGCTTAGAACATACCAGGAGTTGATGGTCCTACAAGGTATATATACTTTAAATGAAATATGTAAAAGACATACATTTTCCAGAGAGGATATTTCATCCTTAAGTCTGAATAGCAGACTTGTTGTTTAGTTTTATTTCTGATGCAACATGGCCATGTCCGTACATATGGCTCTATGAGGGACCTGTGCACCTTTGGTATTTGCACCCTTTTAAACATTACTATAAATTTCTTCATCTTGGACTCAATAACAACCATAAAAGCCTGTTCTTTTGCCTGAAACCCTGGCCTAATAACTGTCACATTATGGTAAGTGCCTCTTAATGAGGACAGGTAATACACAAGATATAAAGGCTCTGTAGCTCGCAATTATCCCCAATCTGTTCAAAAGCTGGAGATGGAGGCATTTGCATTTGGTCGACCATTTTCTTCTCTCTGCAAAGCGCACAAATGAACACAATGTCCCCGTGGGGTTGAATTAAGTTTGAAATGTTAAAGTATCCTGCAAAAAAACATGGATTATAGCCAAAAAGATTCATTAGGTATGATAAGGGTTTTTAAGAGCCTTAGTTCTCCACAGTAACATTTTAAAGGTTAGGGTTAAGGTGCATTTTATTGTCCCCATATAGAAATTTTTCCTCTGCATTTGACCCATCCTTCAATGTCGCTGGGGCATCTCCTCATGAGTAGTTGGCACTGCAGTGCCGAGCCTGGGGTCAGGACTACCTTAACTGGAGGCTTTAACCTATGACACATGTTTTGGGTGGATGTGGAAAAACAGAATGCCCAGAGGAAACCCACCCAGACACAGGAAGAAATGTGCACATTTCACACTGAAAGGTCCGGGAGACTCTGGGTTTGAACCTGGAGCCTTCTTGCTGTGAAGCGTGACATCTAGCCACTCAGTCACTGTGCTGCTAAAGCCACCATGTCCCTGAATGCTGAACTGGAAACTATTGTTAAAAACACACAAATTTGACAAAGATACAAGCAAGCAGGTCCACCACCTGCCTGTGTCCATGGAAAAATCATTGCTTTGTTTGGAATATTTCACAGTATAGCATTAAACTACCCTTGGATTTATTTCATTTTATTAGTCAAAAACACCTGAAAATGGCATTTAACTTATTTAGATTAAGACGTTTAACTCGGCCTGATGCAAGAGCAAGAACATTTCCATGGACGTAGGTGGTGGCTCTTCTACCAGAAAACCATAGTGTACTGCACTGTGTACTCTAGTAATATTTTAATATTACATATTACTTCAAATTTGCTGTTACTTTATTGTCCCCCGCAAAATGTGTCCACTGCATTTGGCCCATCCTTCAATGCCGGTGTCTGTCAGGAGCAGTGGCCCAGGGACCCATCTCCAGATTTTAAGCTATTGGTCAAGACCTCGGCTGGAGGATTTCACCTGTTGTGCATGTTTTGGTTTTACAATACTTAGCCGAGAAAGTCTGGCCATATTCTTACCGAGGGAAGAAGATTAGTGTGAAGATTTCTCACATTATAACAATAATAAAAAGTCATATTCCAATCTTAAACATGATACATAATGCATAGTTTGAATATGTTTTATTGCTTAGAATTAGACAAACTTTTTTGATCCATTTGAAGTGAAATGACTTGGGCACACTAGCTTGCACACATACTATTAACAAAGGACTAAATGTACTGCATTTCAAATCCAAAAGTATGGCCCGCCCATGCAGTTCACCAGAAAACTGTTGGTCATTTGCTTAAATTCTCAGCTATTTATCAGTTTATCAGAAAAAAAAAAAAAAAAACAACAAGAGTGCAGAGTTTTAACAGAGGACAGGGTGACCACAGTTAGCTGCACTTAACCCTGTGCCCAAAAACATTTCACACTAATGCAGCGATCAGTGCCAGATGCCCCCCATTTCAAAGTCTTTTAAAAAATCCATCCACTAATGCTGTAAACACTATTACTCTTTGAAAATAGCCTTTTGATATTTCAGAAATCCAAGGCCATGTTGATCTTTTAACACATGTTTTATAAAGTTTGCATAGAAATCATGTTTGGCTTTTTCAGGCAAATTAACAGATCAATTACCTTTTATCACTACAGAAATTCTGTATTTTCCATATCTTACAAATTATCTATAAGAAGCTAAATTACAACAAATGCATTTAAAGGAATGCTTGGAAGAATGGATTTAATTAAGGAAATAATTGTTATCTTGTTATTGCTGAATTATCCCCAATAATGACAAAAGTACTGTTCATTCTTCCCTTTAATTAAAAAAATTGACAATAAGGACGAAAAATGCTATTTGTAATCCCTTAATTTACTTTTATTGATGTTTTTACAATAAACCCAGAGAATTTCCAAGGTTCTCACAAAGCCAAAATTTTATCATTACAGCGTCAAAAATGTTCAACTTGGGTTTCATTTTCTTCTCTGCTCTGGGTTTGGTTCACGCTTTTGATAAAGTTTAGACTTAAATTTGTGGTTATGAAAGCCTGCCTCATATTGTGGAGTTATGCTGGTTGGCTGTGTGCCCAGAAACTGCAGAGCATCACTTATGGAGGGTCTTATGGGGGAGATATTTCAGCCACAAACACAGGCCGCTGGTGATAGTGGGATCAACTCAATGCAACTGATTTATAAGGTTACACTTGTGGGCCACGATGAATGGGCACAGTGAACACAAGATATGGAATTATACTGTAAATCAAAAAGGAATTACGGTTGTTTTGTTACCACTGTAAATAATGCTACTTTTTACTATTATGATGATACTTTTTTAGCATATGTGGGACAGAGGTTTTGAAGTTTGTTTGTTTGTTTGTTTGTTTGTTTGTTTGTTTATTATTTAATGAAGGGACAATGCATATTAAGAGCAGAGGCATGGGGAACGAATCCCACACCTGTAAATATGCAGGATTATAGCCAGTGCTAATTTTCATCATTTCATTGTCCTTTGCTAGAAAAAAAAAAAAAAAACAGCCACACAACAGCTTATAAAAACAATAAGTACAAAATACAAAGTACAAAATACAAACCCTCTTTCATATCTTAAAACTCATCCATAGACCACTGCCCTCAGATCACCAGATCTCTCACAAACTTACAGTACATACATACACAATACAGTCCACTCGTACAGCACATCTACCTGTCTCCAAGGAGATTATATTGATTATATTGTTCCATAGTATGTTTATCTAAATCTAAATCACATTAATTAAATTGTGAGCAAAAACATTATCATAAAAACATGCATTCTTACTATGAATGGGATCTGCCTTTCCATAGAAATGACCTGTAACTTGGTCTAGTAGCATCGCCTTTGTTTCCATGGAGATAGATAAGTTTGAGTTCATGGGGGTGGAAATTTAGATAGTACATGTTTAAGTCCACAGTTATAATAGCACAATTTAGTAGTATGCTTGAATTAAGTTTTTAGGAAGAAAGTTGCTTATAATACAGTAGAAGCTAATATAAATGCACTGTAATAATGAAAGCTTTTCTTATTATTCCTTAGCTATACTTTACCAAGGCTGCACCAATTTAACAAAACTGCCTTAGAAGAAATTTACATCCCACATTCGTCGAGCAATATAACAAATGGAATAGTCAAAAGTCCTCAACAGGGGATTGAAATGGAGCGTGAATATCTGAGTCTGGGTTCTGGCTGTGAGTCTTGTTACAGGTATAGATCAGGGGCCATTATATCTCTACGTCTAACATATTTCTATGGAGATCAGCTGCCGCTCACTCTAATGTCAGCCTACCTGTACGCCAGCTCCTATAGTGCTCCATGCAGTACTACACGCCAGACTCAGACACTGGGGATTTGCATGTGATTGTTGTCTCCTGCTCCTCAGCTCCCGCACTTTATCTACTTTATGCTTGTTTAATGGCCCTTGGTGAAATGAATGCTGGTCTATGATAAACAAAGGACTTCATTATGCAAATTTTCCAGAAAGCCAAAGCACAGGGCTTGTAGAAATATTTGTTTGCCGATGTATGGGATGTGAAAAGGTGTTTTTGTCCACAGCAGACTCTCTACAACCCTTCGTACTCACACGACTTTTCACAACACCAAGCGCAAACAAGATTAAGCTATTTGACGATATCTTAAACATCCGCTACATCCAGCTCTAGGGAAACACTTGTATTTATAAGCAAATCATCCAGAGCTTAAAAGTCCTTTTTTTTTCTCTCCTAGGCAAAGAAATACTACTCAAATACTCAGGCCAGACTCTGAGGCTTTTAGCTGCTGATGCGGCGAAGAACGCAGTCTGTTAATGTCAACTCTTTTAAAGTTCTTCTGGGCAGCAAATTACAGAAAATGTCGTCTTGTACAGTGCAGCAGGATCAGTTTGTCATAATGAGAGCTTTGTGGGGGATCTGAGGTGAGGAGAATACAAGATATAAATCCACTATGAACTTTATAGTCACACAATTCAAACACCGGTCTGTTCACTTACCACAGGAGGAGACAGGGGGAGAGCAGGAAGACTGTAACACTGGGGTCAACAGAATACACCTCCGCTAGACAAGTCTGTTCATCTTACTTATGATATGCAATTGCTTTGAAGTAGAGCACTTGACTACAGCTATTAAACTTTTTATCGTCAAATACTTCTACTTAAACTTTGTATGAGTTAATAAATACTTGTACATGCGTCTTGACATAGTCTTTAGTAGGCTACATATGCTTTACAAGGACACACCTAGTTGACGCCTCTTCCAATAACTCGCACTTATCCTGCGTGTAAGGGGGTGTGGTTATTAATTCATCAAATGTGTGCATGTCTATTGTGCAGCCTTTATGAGAATACAGCTCGTACATACAAACAGGGTCTGTGATAGTCTGCATTTGGAACGGAAATCACACCCACAACCTCATTCAACATTTACCACTCTATGAACTCTATGTAATACTATGTGATTTTTAACTGATTTATTTTGATTAACTGGTTTGCTTATCGATTTTTACAGACTTAAAATATAATACGGAATCTGAGTCTAGAAAGATAAAGGCAAACTCCCCACATCTGTTAAGATATACTGCCTTTTATGCAATTAAATCTAACGCATCACTGAAGCTCGGAGTGCAAGTTCACAGAGAGAATCATAATGTGTCTGGATAATACTGTGATTTTTAAGCACAATGGAATATTTTATTTTGGTCTGACAGGTATATGGAGCATGGAATTAACCTACCAACACTGTGCAGCAGAGATTTCAACATAAAAAAACTCTTCAGGTTATAAATCAAATTACTTACTAGTTACTTTTTATTGAGCAGTATTTTCCCCAAATACCTTTACTACTTTACCACTATGTCCTACTGATGTATTTTTTAAGTGCTCTTACGAGAGTACAACTTTGCAAAATCTCTGAAACTTCAATACATCCAGTACAGCAGTAATGAAACACATGAACATTGGCTTAAACCACAGTGTTACATTTCACAGGGTCAAAAAGACATTTTAGCACAACCGCAGAGTAGCTACAATTTAAATTAAGCCATATTATAAGACACATGAAATACTCTAAGATTTAAAGATGCACTATATACTTTTCGGTTGGAGTAGAAGAAAAATTTGATTCTTTCAACTGGACAAAAAGTTGTAGGAGAGAAGAAGTTTTGCTGCTCATCCAAGCCAATCCTTTATTTCTGGTCGGATTGCTGGGGGACACTGCCTTACATATGTCTGAAGGGAGGAGCTAACTACACACTTTTCGTTTGGAGAGTGAACTGTCAAATATTATTGTGTTGTTTGGAATGTTGCACAGTGTGGCATTAAACATTTATATCTCCAGGATGACAAGCAGGTAACACCATTAGGCTATTTTCTTTTAATGCCTTACTGTTGAACTATTTAAACCAAGCAAAAGAGACAGGCCGATGATGATGGAGCTTGACCAGAAAGGTTACACAGAGCACCTTTAAATCCTACATTTTTGCAAAGACAACTAATGCTTCCAAGATTTTTATCAGTGAGTCTCTTGTGTTTCACTTTTTTCTCGCATGACAGCATTTCAGCTCTCCCTTTAGCGCATTCATTTTAGGTTAAATCCACACTCTTTGGAGCGGGTATTTTGGTACTTTCTCCAACAACACTTCAGTGGGTAGATATCTTACTGCTATGTGCTTTGAACCATGTACTCAGCTCCAGCTTTTTAGACTCCCAGAGACAGTCCCCTATGCCCCCTTCGCCATGGCACAGGTTTTATTGGCACAACCCAGAAAGCCATCTAAAACATTTTGTTAAATCTGCTCTCACAGCCAGCCAGGGTACATTTATTCCGTTCTCATTTCCCCACCACAACATGTCTCCTTCCAACTTCCTGCGTCCTCTTTCATCCTGTTCTGGACAAACTCAAATTGCTTCCCTGACTCTTGACAATAAGAGGACCTGCGTGATTCTTTAGGCCTGACTGGCCACCTGACTCCACTCCAAGGTGATATTAAAAAGAAACCGGCGGAACAAGATTTGTCAACATTTGTCTTTTATCTGGCAACTGTATAAGGAGGTCTGCGATGTAATGTATTTGTTGAAAGGTTTGTGTTTTATGTATTCTCTTCAGGAATTATTACTATACCAATGGAGTCACAAAATCCTTTTTGTTTTACACTGATAAATATTTGAATCAAATACAACATTAGTTTTCCTCTGTTGTTCCTTTTTGTCCATCTAAAAAAAAGATAATCAGTTCTCAGGATTTCAAGAATCAAGTTCTTAAAGGTGCACTATTCAACAATTTTAACAGAATCAGCTACCTGCTTGTCTCCAACTTGTCTCCATGGAGATGTAATTGGTCCATAGTATTGCATTAAAATCATTGACATGAGGAGATACCGGGCCATGTTACAGGTCAGATCTGTGCTGAGGCTACCGTGTACACAGTAAACAGTAACAGTTCACAGTAAGTGAAAAAGAATTACCTGTAATTGAGTAAATGCCATATGGTGGAACATTCCAGGCAAAGCAATACATTGAGACAAGCAGGTAACTTCCCCTCACTGGAAAACATGGAGAGCACCTCCAAGCTGCAATTGGTAGAGTCAAAATTGTGTACTTCCATTTGGCGGTGGGTGCAAATGTATTTTGTATTTAATATTATTTCAGCACAGATAGTTTGCCTTGTTTTGGTTATTTTGTTTTAAATCTATAGTTTTATACTTGTTGGTGGTAAACAGGTTGTGTACAAAGTATTGTCAGTAATGAAAAAATCCAGTAAGCATTTCAGGAGCTCATTTGCATGAATAGACAAAATGATAAAAAATCCTCATTTGCAATCCTAAAAAAATGTAATAAAAATAAATGTCAGTTAGTCATAACTGCTTATTTAATCCATCAAAGTTGTTTTGTTCAGTCTTCTTATATAACAAGATGAATTTGTGCTCAGACAGCGAAAGGTAGAAATGAGTTCCACAATAAAGACAAAAGACAAATGCAATTATGTAATTTGCTGTGCTGCTATTGAAACACATGCTCACGCACACACACACGCACACACACACCCCCACACACGCACACACACGCACACACACACACACACACGCACACATGCATACGCACACACATGCATACGCACAAACATGCGCGCACACACACACTACGTAAACTTGAAACTTTGCATCACAGGTCTTGTTGTAAATCCAGTGAATGAATTCATGAATTCAGAGCAGATTTTCTCAGCACATTGGCAGTATGTTATGTTATGTTATGTTATGTTATGGTGACACTGATACACAATACATAAATAATAATGCCTTGAGTATACACCTGGACCTGCTTGTTACTAAAGGAGTAAATATTACAAACATCAGTATGGTGGATGTTGCTTTGTCTGATCATTTCTGTGTCTTTGTGTCTTTGACCTGTCTGTTAAAAGAACACAGGGGCAGTGTTCATGGAAATGATACACTTTGAAAATGCCCCATGTTCTAATGTTGATGATTTGTTGAACTCTGAGTGTTTTAAATGTTCTGGACACCATTGCCCCGATGAAGGTTAAAATGGTTAAAGATAAGCAGAAAGGGCCATGGAGGAATGATGACTCGGTCAGGGCACAGAAAAGGGAGCGACAGAGGGCTGAGCGGGAATGGGGCCAATCAAAGCTCCAGGTTCATTATGAGATTTACAGAAAAATGATGTACAGGTACAACTACAGTTTATGTAGAATAAGGGAGAGGTCTTTTTTGACATTATTGGAAGTTGCAGTAACAACTCTGGTGTCCTGTTTGCAACAGTAAATAGATTAACAAACCCTCAAGCTTCGCTGTCATTAGAATTAATTTCCACACCTAAGTGCAATGAGTTTGCAGCATTCTTTAATGACAAGGTTTGGGGCATTAAAATGCCATCAATTCCACAATGGAAATAACAACCCTGCAGCCACTTAGACACTTAGAGCTGACTCACTCTGCACTTGTAACTGACAAAACTGTCCAATAGATCGTCATCAGTCTGAGTTCATCTACATGCTGCCTCGATATGTTACCCACTAGTTTTCTAAAGTCTGCACTCAACACTTTACTATCACCACTCACTTCCATATTTAACAGGCAATCTGGAACATTCCTAAGAGCTTTGAAAACTGTGGTTATCAAGCCTCTCCTAAAGAAAAGAAGTTCTGATGCCGTAAAACTGATCAATTACTGACTCATCTCAAATCGGCCATTTTTTGGCAAAATCCTTGATAAAGTTGTTTTTCAGCTTATTAACTTTCCTCAAATGAACAACTCATTTGATGTTTTCTAGTCAGATTTGAGACCCCACCACAGCACAGCAGAGACTGCTCTTATCAAGCTGACAAATGCCAGAACACTGATGCAGGCAAAGTCTCAGTCTTGGTCCTGTTAGATCTGAGTGCTGCCTTTAACACTGACGATCATGAGATCTTCTTACACAGACTAGTGGACTGGGTGGGCATCTCTGGTACGGCACTAAACTGGTTTAAGTCTTATCTAGAAGACAGGGAGACCCCTGGCATCCCTGTTGTTCAATCTCTGTTGCTGCTGTTAGGTGAGCTAATATGTAGCAATAATATGTCGCATCACAACTATGCAGATGACACTCAGATCTGTGTCTCACTGGCAGCAGGTGAATATGGACCAGTGGATTCACTCTGCCACTGCATCCAACAGATCAGTGTGTGGATGCAAAAGAACTTTCTTGAGCTAAACATAAGCAAGATTGAAGTCATAGTCTTTGGCCCACAGTAACAAAGAGAAAGTGTCAGCAGTCACTTTCAGTTTCTCTCTCTCTCTAAAACCTTCAAATCAAGCTAGAAATGTAGGGGTAATAATGGACTCAGACTTGAACTTTAACAGCCACATCAAATCAATGACATCTGCAGCTTTTTACCATCTAAAACATTGCAAAAATCAAAGGTATACTGTGAAAACCAGACTTGGAGGGACTTATCCATGGATTTGTCTTCAGTAGGTTAGACTATTGTAATGGCCTGCTCACTGGCACTGACTCCTGTCGCTCAGAGAATAGACTTTAAAGCAGCTTTACTTGTGTATAAGTCTGTCCATGGCCTCGCACCAAAGTACATCTCCCACATGTTAGTGCCATATGAACCATCTCACACTCTGAGGGCTTCAGGGACCGACCTCCTGCTGGTGCCCAGAGTCAGAACTACACAGTTTCAGTTTTACACAGCTAAAACCGGGAACAATCTTATTGAAGATGTGAGACAGGCCTTTGACAATGTTTAAATCCAGGCTCAAAACGGTTCTGTTTAGCTGTTTATATGATTCATGGGTTTTTCTTCTGCACTCTTCTCTTTTAATGTGAATTTGATGATGATTATTTGTGGTTGTTTATGTTTTGATTTGTTGTATTGTGATTTTAATGTCTTTCTTATTCTATAAAACACTTTGAATTACTTTGTGTATAAATTGTTTTATACAAATTGCCTTGCCTTACCATTTTTCAAGGTATATAAAATGTTTTACAGTGCAGGTTCCTATATCCACTGAAGCTATGCCCAAATTGTTTGTCCAAATACCTACAATCACTCATTCTCACCATCATGCATATAGCCAGTGTCTTGCCCAAAGGCACCACAACTAAATTAGTAAAATGCCTGATGGTCAGATGCCTGATGGTCAGATGTTAGTTTGTTAGATGTTAGTTAGTTTTGTCAACAAATACCACTGTCTGGCCCCTACCGAAGGCCCATAGTAGCTGGAATAGGAAAGAAAAACAACATATTGTCTTCTATCTTCAAATAATGCACATCTGAGTATTTTTCTACCAATTCTTTCCCAACTGCAGACTTTTGAAAGCACTGAGGCGTCACTCCCTAAATCATCTTCTCAACAAGTCTGCAGAGGTGTGGGAAAGTGATTTGCATAAAGAGCGATACGATGCAGATCGTCGCTCCTGTCCCACAGATAAAACGTAAAGAAAAAACAATGAGGCTCTTTGTATTCAATGGGGCTGTATAAAGAGGACAGGAGAAGTGCGATGGAGGCAGCCTGGATTCACAATCAGGTGTGGCGGTACAACGCAGAGCAGATGGCGTCAAGAGGAATTCTGAAAAACCAAGCACTAAACTCATTAAGCCTGGCTCGTGGGTCAAGAGCTCTCTGCCAAGAACAGGCCGAACCAAGTGCTCTACGGGGAAACTCATTTTAATTCTGTGTCTTACTCAAGAACGTTTCCAACATGGCTCAAACAACACTTCATAAATGATTTTAATTGCGCACTAGTAGAAGTATTTGAGTATTCTGTTGACATTTTCTTGCATGGTGTTGCTGGTTGCTATAGTTTGCTTAGCTCTCCATAGCAATGCCATTTGTACTAGAACACCATGCAAAACTCTCCAGTGCTAATTAGTCCTGTGCAGATGTCCACTGTGTCCATTGTATTTATGCAAGCCTCTATATTTCAACCGCTAATGGCATTACCACAGTTAAAGGTATTTCAATTGCATATAATGAGAGGATGTTATTATTAGCCATAGCTTTGTATGACCCCCCCCCCATACGCATACACACTTGTGACCAAACCTTCTTTGGATCTCGTCAGACCTCAAAAGCTAAGCAGGGCTGGGCCTGGTACGTACTTGCACTGGGGATACCAGGTACTACAATGGTAAAACTGTTGTTGTGTCCTTGGGCAAAAAACATCACCCACATTGCCAAGTGTGAGAAAGGAGTGTGCGAGGGTTGGTGGTGGCCTGAGACCACAACAGATTGGTTCAGATTGTCAGCTTCACTTCGGTCAGTCTACCCCAGTGCAGCTGTGGTTACAATAGTAGTTTACAACAACCAGGTATGGAGGTAAGGTAGTCATACTTAAGGCAACTCTTTGTTTTTGCTTACGTTCAAGATTTCCTTTAAAACTGTTTTGTTGTTCAGGTCAGCAAAAACCCAGTATTCCATTCACAGTTTGGTTCAGATTTCCCATCACATTCAGTGACAGCATGCACGAGGGCGATGGAGCAGTTCTGTTTCCACACAAATCCAGAGGAATTATACATTACACTTGCACACCACAGTGTATGTAATGTAATGTAAAGACTGTGATTGGTGCCTCCTGCTGGAGATGCACTGTGGATTTCAATGAAGACCACCTGCTTGTCTCTACGGAGAAGATATTACTTAACCTAGAACGTTCCACTCTATGAAAACTTTTATATCCACATGGAGACAAGCATGTGGCACCACCCTGTCAAGTTAGAGATCAGATCTGTGGAGTTGTGACAACATTTACTGTAAGAATGCCTGCTTTTCAATATTTTTTCATCAGTAATGATAGTAAATCTTGGATGTTTAATGCCACAATGTGTAACAATCCAGGCAAAGCAATAACATGTCCATGGAGGCAACTAGAAATGTTATGCAATGCACCTTTAACTTGCTTTGTAGATGTAGAGCCAGATGCTCAGAGAGCAATATTTTCTAGAAGTTGACGTGACTTGAAACACCACTGTGCAAGCTGTCATTAAAGTTTAATAAATCCTTTTTTGCATTGGCAGTGAATTCACAGTTTGCCTGTGAGTGTTTCATCCAAAACACTTTTCTGCTGTCCCTCAGTTCAGGTCTGATCCATGCTCTCCACTATTCCCTTACCTCCCGCGTCCATCTGTCACTGTGGGGTCCTCGCTGCCAAATCGGTCTCAAGAGCAGAGCCCCTTAGTAAAAAAACAACTCTGAAAAGTATGGACATAATGTGGACACAAGAACTTGATAACACATGGATTTATTTTTTCATGTTTGTTTATTTTGCACATTTTTTTCACAGACAGTAACAAATCATTTCTTGTTTGTCAGCAGTCAGTCACATGATGGTAAATACAGAAATTGTAAAAATCTAAAGAGAAACTTTGTAGAAAAGTCTGACAAATCTAAACACAAACTTTGTTAGAAAAGTGTACTAGAAGCAAGCTGTTGTGTTCAATCTGTGCTCTTCATCTTGATAATAAAGCAGCCAACTTTCCCATTACTCTTTCCTGGCTGTCGACTCACTGTGTGTCTGCTCTTTTTGAAGATTACACAACTGATACTCACACTTTTGTTTCAAGCATGTCCACTTGTACTTGATGTGATCCAAGAGTTCATTGGTTTATTTTTCCATTCTTGCACGTGAAATGATGAGTTGTAATGAGAATTAAAGGTGCTGTAGGCCTATTTCAGTTTTACTGTCTGAAAAAGTGAAAAACAGAACAAATTCATTTTAAACGGTTTGCAGTGGTCCAGACATTTAGCTCTCTTACTTGATTACTCACTGGTATGTACTTTTCACAACTTTCAGAGGCCAGAGCAGAGTTTACCTTCACGGTACTACTTACACAAGTAAAAGTATCCCATGAAAACTTAAGTACTAGTTAAATAAAAGTATTCAAAAAAGTAAAAGTATCCATTTAAAAATACTCTTTAAGAGTAAAAAGTATTTCACATAAGTGTTGTTAAGTTATTAAAGTGTTAAATATGATATTGATTTAAAAATGATACATATTTCAATGAGTTTCTCAACTTAAGTCAGGATGTTACCAGGAACATAACAGCATAAAAATAACCCCTCAGATTATAAAGTACTTTTAACTTTTCAGTCCAGTTAAAAAATGTAGTGGAGTAGAAAGTACAGATACCTGCTCTCAAATGTAGTAAAATAAAAGTAAAAAGTATCCACTTTAAAATGTACTAAAGTAAAGTACAGATACCTAAAAATTCTACTCAAGTACAGTACTTTAATACTTGTACTTCATTACTTTAGACCTCTGTCAACTACAAATGAATAAAATACAGATAGTTGTAGTCACCGAATTGTTGTCCTCCATTGAAATGTACTGAAGATCCTGGTGCAATATGGGTTAATGTTGCAGCAAAGTAGATATTCTGGAGCAGAAGACTTTTTGACTGAATAGATATTGTGCATCTGTCTCTCAAGAGCCACCCAGCTTCATGCAGTACAACAAAACAAACAGTGAAACCATAACACTAGAAGACGCCATTTGAGTATAATTTACCACCCATTCTGTCACTTCCATATCGCCATGTGCAGTTGTGCACTCACTTTTTATTTCCAACATTTCGTGCATTTTATATTCCCCCTCCAGCCAACAGAGCAGTGCATTCTGGGACAACAAGCGTGCCGTGTTTGGGTCTATGATTATTACAAGGCATGAATAACCGCTCCTAAATGGCACATGCTAACTCCAGGGGGAATTCAAGTTTGTGAGAAAAGTGCATGACCTTTGCCAATGCTTTTAGGTCCAACAGGCCTGGGAACACTTAGAACTGTTATTGTCCCACAGATACAAACTGGAGTTGATTAGAAATTCCCCTTTAAATCCCTGTCTGTTATCGTGAATGGGTCCCTTCTCCTTATCACCCCGCTCCAGCCCCCTCAATAAATATTTACCCATGGAGTTTAGCCCGCAGAGAATACAAACCGCACGCTCCGGGGTCCGGCGCCGCTGGGAAGAAGTATGCGCCTTTGGATTAAGAGTACATAAATTAAGCCGGCACCTGTTTGTGTCTGGATGGATAGTATTATAAATGTTTTATTTTGTCAGTCTAAAGAGCTCCTACTGAATCCCCATCTGTGCTCTGTACTGTATGTTCCAAGAGAGGAGCAGTGACTGTAGGGAAATAAACCTTTACAAACACATCAGATTTGGCGCCTTTAATGTAATTTGGTGTCACCCTTTAATTAGTCTTAAAGCATGAACAAAGACAAATAGTTTATTAAGAATGATTCAGGCTTAATGAAGCAGTTTGGCATTAGGGTATTAATTAAGTTACTAAGCCTGTATAATTCTTGATAAACTATTTGTTCATTTTGAAGTCTTTGTTCATGCTTAATTAAGGCTAATTAAGGTGTAGTTATTATAAAGTGGTACAATGTCTGTGTAATCTCTCAGTTGTCCAGGTCTGATCCATAGTAAAAGCCAAACAAGCCAAAAAGCCTCTTCTTTAGTGAACTGCAGAAGCTTGGGTGAGCAGTGAAATTTCTTCACTGCTACAACTTATTGTCCAGTTGACAGATTTAACTTTGGCTTTTACTATGTAAAGTGGTACCACTATTTTTGTGTGTATCATAATTTCATTCATAAATTTTGCTATTCAACTTCCACCAGTAACCCAGTGAGGTATTTAGTCAAGTGCTTGTTATTGTAAGTCCATGTTAATTACAAATAGCAGGTAGCCTGTTATGTGTAACCACGCAACGTCAATCATGGGTCATTGTTGTGAACTCCCCTCCAAGGCCCAGCTGCTGGAGAAAAGTAACAGAATATTGGTTCTTTGTTGACACATTTCTTGAAATGTTAATTGATTTTGAGAAATATAATGTTGAATTGACCATTTAAGGGAGAGCATGAAAAAGTCAAAATGGTTCAATATATATATATATATATATATATATATATATATATATATATATATTATATATATATATATATATATATATATATATATATATATATATATATATATATATATATATATATATATATATATATATATATATATATATATATATATATATATATATATATATATATATATATATATATATATATATATATATATATATATATATATATATATATATATATATATATATATATATATATATATATATATATATATATATATATATATATATATATATATATATATATTTATTTATTTATTTATTTATTTATTTATTTATTTATTTATTTATTTATTTATTTATTTATTTATTTATTTATTTATTTATTTATTTATTTATTTATTTATTTATTTATTTATTTATTTATTTATTTATTTATTTATTTTCATACTATTGGCAGGAAAGTAATCAAAACATTCATGTTGGTACCAGTTTTCAGAAGCACATTTTGTTCAATACTATTCACTTTTTTTCCACAGTTACCATTTAACAGGATCCAGCCCGAGAGGATTAATAATTATTGTAACTAAAGCAAGAAGCAGCCCAAAGAGACGAATTCTAAATTAGGGGAACAGGCTATGACATTAGCTGGTGTTTGGTTTTGGCAATGACGAGTTAAACAGTCCTTTTTTATGCAACAGACAGACAGCTCCATATGTTTACACTATTCACTCCCCTTAAGCAGCGAGAGCGTTATCTCTCACAGACATGTAAAGGAGAGAAAATGGGGCAGAGATGCACATTAAAAGCACATCATGCCACACTTCATGGGACTAGTCTGAGGTTAATTGGAAGTAGCTCTGAGCCTGCAGCCAATAGCAGTGCTGTCTGTTTGCTGGTGCTTCTCTGATTCACTTTCTGCTCAGTACCTATCAGCTTCTCCATGTCCCTCCAATCCCCAAAGCCATCGCGACCCAGCCCTGTTTTCACCCGGACACTTCCATTTAGATTTTGTCAAGATATGCTCATCACATGATATGTATTGTTTCAGGTTGATGGCCGGAGAGGGCCTTGTTTTTTTTCTGTATCTTCAGAATCCTTTTGTGAAAACTCCAAACTCCCCTCCCTCTCCACAGATAAGAGCAACAATGTGGTACTTGCAAACAGGGTCTACAGGTTCAGATCATTTCACTCACCGTGTTTTTGCCAAGTACAAGAGCTGAATGAGAAACAAAGTGAGTAACCAGATGGGTGAATTTCTGAGGTCAAAATAATAACTTGCATTCACATTTGGACTTAATTTGACGTAGTTTGATCCCAGTTTAGTACAGATGCAGACTTTGGTTTAGTCCTGTTTTAGTCCTGGTCTAGCCCATGTTCAGCTTCAGCGTTAGGCAATGCAAGTTTATTTGTACAGCACAATCAGTACACAAAGTATTTCAAAGTGCTTTACAGAATAAGAAAGACATTAAAATCACAATACAACAAATCAAAACATAAATTAACACAAATAATCATCATAAAATCAACATTAAAGGAGAAAAGTGCAAAAGAGCAGTCCCAGTTTAGTCCTAATACAGACTTTGGTTAAGTCCTGTTTTTAGTCCTATTCCATGTTTAGTTTCAGCTTTGGTCCCAGTTTAGTCCCAGTTTAGTCCCAGTTTAGTCCTAATTTTAGTATGTGTATGTGCAACCAAAATGTATCCAGTGGTGGAAGTACTCAATTTTGTTACTTAAGTAAAAATACAGATATTGGAGCAAATAAATACTCAAGTACTAGTAAAAGTATCACATGAAAAATCTACTACAGTAAAAGTATTAAAACACCTCTTTAAAAATGTACTTAAAGAGTAAAAAGTAACAGTATTTTTCTCAGAGTTTGAGATCTAACAAAGCTTCAAATGTATTGATTTTAACACAGATTTTGTTGTGAAATTTGTTCAACAGATTTGTATTGATCTGTTTTTATCTGTATGTTTTTGTGCTCAAACTATGAGTATGTTGAAAATAAACCCTTCAGCCTTTTCACGGGTCTCAAACAACAATAAAAAATGCATTTACTTTTCAGTTCTCTTAAAAATGTAGTAGAGTAGAAAGTACAGATACCATTTGTAGATTTGTGTGTGAATGACTTTGTTCACTTAGAGGGCAGGTGAGTAACTGTAGTAAAATTAATGTGTGTAAATGCACTGATGTATTTAGAGTACTTTTGTGACTGTATTTTGTACTATAGTGTATTGTAATATAGTAAAGAAAAGCCCAACCAGGAACAGAAGTTGAAAATTTCACATCAGCTTTGTTTTGTAATGAAGGATGTTATACTATCATTGTGTCATTTATACTCATGATGCTAATAAAATGTAGTTTAAAGTTGACATTCAATCAGAAACCAAAAATACATGAAATAATTTTAAAGTACTTCAGCCAGATTTTGACAGTATTTCAGCTTTATCCCACTAGACCTTATGTAAAGCCGTGTGATGGATGAGGACACATAAATTGTCGTACATGCTGAGCTGACATTTTGTGTTGATAAATAGAATGACTTTTCTAAATGCCAAAACTCCATGTAATCCTTTTAAAACATGTTTGGTTATTTTCCGCACTCCGTCGATTTAAACTTTGATTCTGACCACTGCATGTGTTACCGGCGCTGGCCCTAGGGGAAACTGGGCAGTAGCAAATGGTGCACAGCCTATGGTGTAGCCTAGAAGTGTGACGTAGCTGTGGATAGAAGAAGAGGAGACATGTTAGTCTGGACACAGCTTGTCCAGACAGTCATTTGATTATTTACTTTGTTCTATTTGCTCACTCTCTCAAAAATCATATAGTTCATAAAATAATAAAGGACCATACATAAATAAGCAAATACAGATAAACAATAAAATAATATATAAATTGACCAAAAACAATACAATAAGCTTTTAGTGTAAATAAATACATACATAAAATAATAAAGATACATTTATACATTTACTCTTTATAATATCTGTTTTTACATTGCTGCAGTACATTAAATACACTATTGCACATTCATTTCTTGTCTGTCTGAGGCCTTGGTCACGTCTTAATAAAATAACTTTTTAAACGCACCTGTGAATAGACAAAGAAATGACATCTTAGTCACACAGCCTGTTTATTTCTGCTGTGTTGTTTTATATAGGTTTATACATAGTTTATTCAAGCATTGTACCTTTGCCAAACATTCCCATTTGTCACCCCAGCCCAAAATTCAATTTCACATTTCTGTTATAATCCTCAGAGTGGAAGTAATCCCTTTCAAAGTCAAAACAACAAACCATTGCTTAATCCATAAGTTACAAATGAGAGGAGACAACTTCAGCAGTATTGTTCCATATTGCCTAAGACTTTCATCACCTTTTTGTATTCACAAAGAGTCACTGTTAAATATCCCCCTTAAATTAACCACTCTGCAGTTCTGACTTACACTAGAATTACATAAAGACGGGATTAGCGTTTCATTTATAGCCACGGGCAGGAAGAGCTTGTATGGAAAGTGAAGCGAGTGGCACAGGTGCTTGGCTAATTGAATAGTGCGGAGGAAATGTACGGATAGGCTTCAACTAAAGACAATCCCAGCCATCTGGAGTCTTTTCACAAACTGTGGCAGCGAAGAGGAGGAGGACTGATGAGGAAGGCCAGGAGAACTCAAAGGGAAACTATATATTAGATGACTGGATCAAACTTTTACCATGAAATTAATGCACAAAAATACGTTTACATATGACGATGCCAAGTTTGGAACTGCAACTCCAGGCTGGCTTTAAACAAGAAGTGATTGAGGAGATGATGAAGACATGGAGAGTACAGAAAGTGGGCATAAGGCTGGCAGAAAGCAGAAACATGTGAAGTAGGAGTTGAGTGACATCCCCAAACAACAGTGAGCAAGAGCCCTGGTGCATCTAATTGGAGTCTGCAAACTTTAGCTCCATTGCCAGTCTCATACACAATTATATAAAAGCTGCATGATATTCTTTTAAACTGAAATAACAAGGTGACTGCAACAGTAGTAGTTTCCATGGAATTTAATGCCATACCGTGTAAAATTTCAAGGAAAGTAATAGGTAGCAGCCTGCCCAACAGAAACGATCACATATACTGCACCTTTAACAGCTTGAGTTAAAAGTGCAAGTTTCTGCTACAGCTTGGATGAAATTGTTAAATCTGAACTACTAAGCCTGCTGAGTAATAGATTCATCATGTGTCTAGGAGGTTATACTTTAGCTGGGGTTATGTTGAAAAACACAGTTTCTTCTTGACTGCATCTTTGACGGAATTAGAGTAGCCAAGGAAAGACAGGTTCTGACACAGTCCTTGTTTTTATTTATTAAACCTTTTCCTTTCCCACAAAAAGTCTTCCATTTTCTATTACCCTCAACATCTTTTCTCAAACCAAGTAACTTTATGTCTCCTTTTTACAACATCCATAGATCTCCTCTTTCCTCTGGACTTTGGCACATTCTGGTAAGACAAAAATGAATTAGTTTTGCATTACCCTAAACATCCTTGAACATCCTCTTATTGATAGAGCTATTTATTTACTAGCAATTCATCACTGTTATTTGAAAATATGTCAGTGGTACTTTTATTTTATCCCAATGGCCCACTGCCTATATAGTGCATATAACATGTTTGCAGTGATCTTTGCTGTGCATCTTTGTTTGCTCTGTCTTTTTGATTCTGCTATAATAAGGATGCTGTGGACTAAAGGGAACTGATCATTTTGAACCACGTCCCAGCCTATACACGCCCCTTAAAGCCAATTGTAGAAGACTCCTGAGGAGACGTTGACTAACGCACACAATAAGTGAAGTAAAGGTGTCAATAAACATGTCCATATTAAGCCTATCTACTGCTTGTAGTTTCCCACTGTGTCCTGCCCCAGCTGGTTGAGGCTCCCTCTTTCCGCACTACCTGCCACCAAGGACACTTGAGGTTGCCTTTCCATTGCTGTGGATGTGAGAGACAGAAGCTAAGAGAAGGGATTTAAACTCTCTGTTTATGCTCTTTGTACAATAACCTATGCACAATTTTCATTGCCTGAAATCCAGCTGTCCCTCTCCACATTGTATGATAAACCTGCCACAAAAGCACAACTGAGGACACATTTTTATAATTGTAGACAGAGAGCTGATGAAAATGTTAATGCATTTTTCCTGCGGCTCAGAGAACTTTTTTACAGGTGGCAGGAACATGAAGCGGCTGGAGCAGAGAGTTGTAATGCACTTTACAAATCACTTATCAAATATAATTATCAAAACTATGCAGCCTTTGATGCTCTAAACATATATATTTTTTTGTTTTCTATGACAATGACAATAAAATCTTGAATCTGAGTCTAATGACTTACTCTTGGACCAATTAATAGTGAGCTTGAAGAGAGGCTCAGTAAAGCAAGAACAGACCCACATAATGTGACGTGACTTACTTTTGTTAGCGCCTGCAAAGAAGCTCGTGCTTTGGAACTAGAATTTGAGGACAAAGGTGATGCTGCTTTTGAGTTAGAGGCTAAGAACCTACACGGCACCTCAATCCATCACACCAGACCCAGAGCAATTAAAAGGGCAAATATGTGTAGAACTAAAAGACGAACTCATGATAGAGATGAAAAAAGAGCCTAAATCAAATGAACTACTAATCTTGTGGAGAAGATTAAGACTCAACTCTTTAGCCCTTCCCAACCTAATACCACCTTCCTCTGTTTAGCCCAGCAATACAGGCCTGTTAGCTCCCTGGCCTACCAATGGGATGCGCGGGGCCAACCTATCTGCTGCAAGTGTGGGGTGGTGGAACACATTCAACACCGGTGCCTGCATAAACTCTCATAGAATCAGGATTTCTCATTTCCCTTGTGGCTGAGGGACAAGCAGTAGGGCAGTTTCCTTGGACAGAGAGCCCACATCAAAGATCACACCATCATCAGATCCACCATACCGACAGACTAAGGATGCCATGATTGGTGAGTGTTTTGATGTCATTGTAAAGTTTAATGATTGTTCTGTACCATTTGTACTTGATACAGGTTCTCAGGTAACACTACTGAGCCAAAGCTTATTCGAGAAACATCTAAAGGGAACTGCAGTGTCTAGCATTGACAGATTGCCTTGGTTGACCCTCTGTGCAGCCAATGGTTTAAAGATCCCCTACATCTGCTATGGTGAACTGTATGGTTGGAAACATTCAGGAACCAGAAACAGAGCCATTGTAGACAATGACCAGCCAGATAAAGGGATATTGCGTAGGAATATAATTAAACCTGTTTGGTCTGCTCTTACCCAGGGGAACCATCCTGGGCTGTCAGCCTTCAGGACACTGCTGTCATGGGGTATTGGCTTTTGGGGAGGGCCAGAGAGTCTCCAGGAGGGGTCCTACAACTGCCTACCAGCTTGTTGCCAAATTGACCCATCAGTTACACGTAACTCTGAGATGGTATTTTGGATGCAGGTGATTGGGAACCCAGCCAACCAACCACATGTTTTTGTTAAGCCTTTCCCTGACAATAATTCAGAAATTCCACAATGCTATTCCTTTGGCCCAGGTGTCTGAAGTAGCCTTGACTGACATCCAAGGAGAACAGGAGCTGGTTTTAGACACGGTGACACTGAACGTCATAAGAGGATTTTAGCAGTACCAGTGCAGTTAGACATCAAATAGCAACAGATTCTGTTCTCCTCTGAAAGGTATCGGCCACTCCTCCCTAGTCCATATGCTGAGCTCCAGACTCTGCTGAAAAACATTAGACAGTAGTGTGGTACAAGAAAGGGAAAGTTCCTAGGCCGCCCCATTATGTTAGTCAAAAAGAAGGATGGGAGCTGGTGGTTATGCATGGACTACCGGCAGCTAGCTGCACTAACCTAC
Organism: Periophthalmus magnuspinnatus; assembly: GCF_009829125.3. NCBI lineage: Eukaryota > Metazoa > Chordata > Actinopteri > Gobiiformes > Gobiidae > Periophthalmus > Periophthalmus magnuspinnatus. The sequence goes on along the minus strand of NC_047141.1, from coordinate 23,687,214 downwards.
TATAACCTACTATTCTAGTTGTGGTTAGTAGCAGAATGTAATGATCAAAACTACAGCTCCGACAGCTAAATTGGAATTGCGGCTAAGGGAGCTAAGGTTTATTTGTTTGGGGTAGAGTTTACTGTGTTTACAGACAATAACACTTTGGTGCATCTAGAAACAACAAGGCTACAAGTGGTGGAACGGCAATGAGCAGTACAGCTGGCTAATTTCACATACACTATAAAATACTGTCCTGGGACACATACTTGTAATGCTGATGGTCTATCCATGTTGCCTGAAAATTCCACAAGAGGTGGACATAGATCTAGTTGAAGTTGTGCAAGGTCGAACACGGGGTGACCGCTAATCCCAGGACCCAGATCTGGTTCAACGGCGCCAGTGGAAAGAGCAACATGAGTTTTGTCTAGAGGTAGGCAATGTATCCATCTATTTGGAACATTTATTGAGGGAATGGAGTCCTAGGATGATTATGGACAGAGCAGAGTTCAGGACTACAAGTCTTTCAACAAATCGTACCTGAACACAAGACTGAAGGCCTGTGGAGGAAAATGGGACATCGTAGCAATGAAAGGACATTGGCAGCCCTCATCAACACTGCTTTTGGCCCAGAATGGCAGAGCACAGGAAGGAATGGACAGTGTTATGCCTGCAGTGCATATGCCTCAAACGTGGACCAGATGCCAATCGCAACTACTAACTTTTGAGGTCGTAGGAATGGACTACCTTTTATTTGAGGATCATGGGGACAGGTACTCTTACATTCGAGTAATGACTGATTTATTTTCTAAGTTTGCTGTTGCCAAAGACCAGGCGTCTGACAGCACGGCACATGCCCTGTGCACTCACTGGATACAAATGCTCTGATGTCCCAAACATATACTTCAACAACATCAGTGAGTACTGACCAAGGGGCTGTCTTTGAATTTGCCTTGAAGACTTAGTTGTGTCAACTGTATGGCTGCCAAAAGGACTGTACCACCGCCTACCACCCCAAGGGAACGGTGCCTGCGAAAGGCTCAACCAAACCCTGCTGGGACCTTTGGGCTCCCTGGAGGAGACCCAGCAGGCACAGTGACACACCCATCTCCTTGCACTTGTCCAGGCCTACAACAACACTCCTCATAGCATGGCAGGACTCTTCATTGTGTGATTTTCGGGAGGCACAGTAGGTTACCAGTGGACTGGACCATGGGATTCGGACCTGCTGTCAATAGTAAAACCCTAGAAGGATGGGTTCAAGTGCACCATAGGGCTCTGAATCTTGCTTACCGGGTGACAAACAGAAAACCCAATACAGGCAAGAAACTAACGAGGTTGCAGCTAAGAAGGCAGAGACACAGCTGAGGAGCAGCTGTGGAGCATTGTGTAGTCTTATCACAAAGTCTGAGGGAAGTCAATCGGCTACTCATAGTAACTTGCTGCCATGCTTAGAGCGAGGACTGTTACCACAGGCTGAGAGCTACACTGCTTTTTTTTTTTTTTACAGCTTAAGGCCAATGACGTCGGACGCTGTATGGCATGGACACCCCAGGAGGGCAGGACACCCTGAGCAACGCCTTAACTGTGTCTTTGGTCCCGCTAAGTCCTACTCTTGCAGTTTGAAACTACTTCTTTCTACAGTGTTGCTGAAGCTCTGGGGGTGCAGCTCTGCAGGGAGTGTCCATATTTAGCTTATCTACTGCTTGTAGTTTCCCACTGCGTCCTGCCCCTACCATTTGAAGCTCCCTCCTTTGCCAATGCCACGAGGACACTTGAGGTTGCTGTGCTGTTGCTGTGGACGTAAGAGTCGTGTGTAGTGTGAGAGCCACCAGCAAGAGGCCTGATTCACTGCAGTAGAAGCTAAGTGAAAGGATGCAAACTCCCTGCGGCCTTCTCTTCCCCCAGGAGAGAAGACTGCTTTTACTCAGCTACACCATCTGCTTTGGCTACACCTAACTATACCTTACACTCCCCCACGTCCATATGGTGCAGTTTGATCCCCTACAGTCCATCTTTTAGTCAAGAGATACGGTATGTTTGTATGTTATGTTTTTATAGGGTTTTTTCTACTTTTTAAAGAAACCACTATTAAACTTTTGTAAATATTTTTAATCCAGCCTCTTTATATATTTTTATATTTTGTTTTTTAAAACCACATTATTCAGTCAAAAATAATATTATATTGAAATAATTGCAGGGGTGTAGGTGGTGATAGGGGGTAGATGAAAAGTTTTCTGAGCATGCAAACCTCAAATGCAGGACTGTACAGAATTACTCAAATATGCATGTATCAAAATAAAACTCTGAGTCGACATGATGAGGGAGCACCATTATAACATGGCAAAAAGCTCATTAACATCAATTTTACATATGCCCCTTTACGCAAAATGAAAAAGTAAACTAAAGTGCAAGCTAAGGTTATTCAAACATACAACTATACAAGCTAATGAGTTCTGTTAGTTTCCACTTGTCTGTCCAATCTTTACCACTGCCTTCTAAACTTCCCTATATATGTGTGCTTATCTAGGAATAATGGTGTGAACCTGCTGTATACAGGCAGGTTAAGGGGCAGCGGAGGAGAATTCATTATCCTTGAGGCCTGGGTGAAGACAAGAGACCTTCAGATATGGCCGCCGACGTGCTTCCTGTTCACCTCCAGCTCCCCCTATCTCCTCCCACAGCTCTGATGAATAGGAGCGATGTGATTGGGAACGCAGGGAGCATCGCAGCCTCAGCCACGGAGATGGAGAGGAAGAACAAAGAAGGGCCTCTTTCGGAGCAGACAGAATCTATTAGGCAGTCCACTCGGTAAGGACTTGGTTAAGAAAGTGTAACTCTGTGTTTCCTTCAGGGCCAACAGGGACATAGATGTGCAAATTTGAAATGCACTTCATAAATGCATTAAGATCTGGTGGACATTCAAGTCAACTTTTGATGGAATTTGTCAATTTTTTTATGTATTTTTTCCTCTGTATAATCAGTTTTTGCTAGTGAGAACAAATGTATGGCTTATAAGACTTTGTGATGTTCAAAGTTTTGTTCTAGTTTGTTGGCCTGCAAAATATAAAGAATTTTTTGTTCCCTCTGTTTGCTCTTATCAACTTAAACAAAAAACTAATCTGCCAGCTACTGCTATCCATGAATCTATAGATTGGTGACTGAAGATTGGTCAGGTCAGTTGACAAAGAGGGTCAAAGGAATCTGTGGTCCTGTGCCCCAGGGCTTTATGGGCCCAGAATTGGACCACCTTCCTGTTGTTTTTATTGAAGGGGGACTGTGTGAGCCTTCTTGCCCCAGGCATTTCGTCAACCTTTCTGAATGGTTTCACCTCCCTGGGGGATGTATTGTGCTCTGACAGTTGCCCCAGTGGCATCAAAGTGGATGACATGCAGAGGACAAATTTTCCCTATAGGGACAATAAAGATGCACTGTGTAACTTTTTTCTGGAGGAGGGTTTGCCACCTGCTTGTTTCCATAGGGATGTTATTACTTTGCCTGGAATGTCCATGGAGACAAGCAGGTGGTGGACCCTCCTCCAGAACAGTTTTTGTTATTGATGGACATTTGTTCTCTGCATCATACCACCAGACCAAGTCACAGATTTGATCTGTGGAGAGGCAATCACGTTTTTCAAGGTATGTTTTAGGAATAAAAACGCATGTTGAATAAAAAAAGAACCTTAACCACTGTGAAATAAGAAGGCTCAGAGTTTGTCCTAGAGCGTGTGGTCTATAAGCTTTTTCACACTTTCATTATCACTTTCATATCAAAATTAAAATTGAAGGAACACTGAAGGATACATGCTATATTATTATTAGAGTCCTCATAGGATTTGCATTTTATGAAAATATATCAATGATACAATACAATAACACAAGCCAAATATCTGACAGCACATGATGAGGTTCAAAGAGAATCAAAGACGAGGTTGGCAGTGTGTCACCTGGCGAAATGGAGCGACAGCAGTTTAATAAGTCTGAACAAAAGCTCTCCCCATCACAGTCAAAGCCTTAATTACAAAAACGATGGGAAACCGAGGCCACCCTGTATCACCCTGGCAACCTTGATTCAATCATAGGTACCACAATGAAGAGGATGACGAAGAGATTTTCAGGGCAACTTAGAAGGACCAAGACTGAGTGTGAAAACTCAAAGCAGCATGCAAATGGATAGAGTAGCCATTTTACCCAAATAATCGTGGTACAGGATGCATATAATTCACACAATAGAAAAGTCATTGACAATACATGTTAATAGTAAACATGTTTTTGTTGTTCATTGGCAGACAGAGCATGCTGCAAATGAAACAGTAACCCAAGTGAACATTTAGGTTATCTTATTAAATATCTTAAGATTTGCTGTGGTTGAATTTGTTGATTAGATGCCCCACACTTTAAAATAGTCAATAAAGCAACCTATAAGTGTTTAAAAAAATATTATTAGTGAAGGGATAAAATCTCATGCCACTAGATCAAACAACAGAAAATTCACAGATTATCTTCACATGTGGAAATGAATCTTGTGAGATTTACTTTTACATTTGGCCCGGGCAAAAACAAATTGTTAAAATTAAATTTTAAAAAATGTAGCCATCATTATGAACTGAACCATACAACTTATTCATTAGGCCTACATATTTTCCCAAAATCCAGTCCTGTCTCCTCCTAATCTCGTGTCTTGTGGGAGTTGTTTCTTGTCCCTTCCCTATTAATAACTAATCTTTAACGACAGTGACTCATTGTTACAACAAAGATGTGCAGACATTTTGGAAAAACTTTGAAACAGATGGGCTCCAGCAGCACACAGCGTTGGCCACAGTTATGCCTAAAGTGGCCCATGAGAGAAGGAAATTATATTGGTAACAGGAATGCTCAGTGTTTCAACCAAGCAGGTTTCTGGCTAATTTCAATTACATGTCTTCATAGATGGTAGAAGTTCTAATTAACATTGTATATAAGTGTGCACCAAGACTCTGTACTAATTTGCTGTTGTTTGTGTGGGAAGCAGCGAGAGAAGATTCACTGATGAGATTGTTACCTTATATGAGGATGCAGTGTGCATGTCCTAATCATCTGTAAAACTCACCACAAACACACAAACCCACACACAAACATATTACAGTTACTATTTTAATAAAAAGAATATGCAGTATATAGAGTGCTGGCATATGCATATGCATAATGAATAGAAGCGTGCCACCCACAGCAATGGCACAGGAGTCAGCAGCTGCAAAAACATTATTGAATCTTCTCATATTGTTTTGTAATCTTTTCTGGAATAATTATCTTTGACTCTTGTGAATTACTTTACATTAGGAGATGCTGCTGTGTTTACAAAGCAGTCTCCAGATGGCTTAAACATAGTTCCCAATGCAACAATATATGCCGAATGTGTACAATATTTTCAAACGCTTGTTGCCATATTATAATTTTTTTTTTTTTTTTTTTTATGAAAAACTTGTGTGCCGCATATGGACTTATATAGTAATGCACTTGCATTACATGTGGGCATTATATATATATATATATATATATATATATATATATATATATATATATATATATATATATATATATATATATATATATATAATGCCCACATGTAATGCAAGTGCATTACATGTATGCATATACATATATATATGTATATATATATGTATATATATATATATATGTATATATATATATATATATATATATACATATATATATATACATATATATATACATATATATATATATATATATATATATATATATATATATATATATATATATATATATATATATATATATATATATATATATATACATATATATATACATATATATATATACATATATATATATACATATATATATATACATACAGGCTTGTTTAAGCCTGGAACGTTCACTACACTTTAGTCATCATTCATTCACTCTATGCTTGGTGGTGGTACATACTATAGCGACAGCTGCCCTGATATACAGCAAGGCTGCCACTCTGCACCATCACCACCAATCCCTCACACCCACACACACACACACACACACGCACACACACCCCCCCACACACACCCACACACACACACACACACACACACGCGTGCACACACACACACACACACACACACACACCACATTCATACTAGGTGTAGTGCCTAAGGACACAATGACAAAACTTGGTCAGAGCAGGAATGAATTCTCCAATCTTCAGGTTGGGGGATCACTGATCTAAACACTGACCCACTTATATTATAACAATTTACCATAGTCAAAGATGCAATTAATATTGATTCTGGCCATTTTCAATATTTTACTGTAACAACAAGAACAGTGTGTGATAAAGTGTTGCCCTCTATGACTAAGGACTGTGTGTACACCACTTAGTTTGTTTGATAAACGGCATTCACGACTCAGAAGACAAATTGCACATCTTATGTCCCCAAAAAACCCTGTTCATCTAAAAAACTGCTTCAAAACCAACCTTGTCTTGAAAGGAGAAAGCGTTTTGAATATGCTCTGGCAGAATCTTCAAAACAACAATGCTGCCCTCTGGTGGGGACAATAACATATTACTCAAATATGTTTTAAGAGTTTTTTAAAAATGGTAAATAGTTTAGCGTCCCAAAATGTAGTATATAAGCCCAAGAGACACAAATGTAGTTCTGCACATTATATATATTTTTAAAACATGAGGGATTGTAAATAAGATAATAAGGTAAAGGTAAAATTTCTGAAACACTTTATTGTCTTAAATACCACTTGACATTAGAACAGTCACATACAGAATAGGAGACATTCTAGTCCTTCACACTCTGCTCTCCAAGGTAAAGGTCAGGCTATGCTTACACACAATTTATGCTGCAATTCAATATGAGGTATTACATAGAGACATCTGCATTAATAATTATGAGCACAAATATTAAAATGCCCTCAAAATATCAGTCTGACTAGTTTTAAATAAAAATAATAATTGGTGTCTTCAGTGCAAGTTCAGTGCGCAGTTCAAACCAGTTTCAGGTGAACTGAATCCAAAGTCATTCTGATTGTAAGGGAAAAAGACCAAAACTGGAAGAATAAGCAAAACAAAAGAGTGTGTAAACATAGTCAGCTACAGATATCCAGTGTTTCAGGCAGTGCAAGGTGTCTATAGGATTCAAATATATAGTCAGTAGTGTAAATACGCAAATGTCAAGTCAGAAATTCATTCTCATTCTCAGTCATTATCCAGAAGTACCATCACTGAAACAAATACAGATTCATTGGCACATTGAACATCATGTTAAACAAAGGGTTAAATATAAATAATATCTGACATTTTGTATATAGCCTAATGTCACATTTTTGGAGAGAATAAAACAACAAAGAGAAGTGCACCAGGTGAAATGTAGTCTGCATTACTGTTTTGGATCGCAACATCTTAAACACACCAGGTGCTGCATGACTGTAAATAAATAAAAAGAGAAACACTTCATTTATATACAAGGTAAGAAATAAGTGCAAAGCTACATCAGTTCCCACAGTACGTCCACAGTAATACAACATGCGAAGAGGCACACGTTTTCATCAGACAGAAAGAAAGAATGGGATGCAAAGAGAAAGGCCCACACATGTAACACTGACTTTGACTGTCAAATCGCAATAACCAAATCTAAAAAACAACAATGTAAATACAGTGTTTATGTGTTGGGAATAAAAGGCAAATCTGAATACAATTGACAAAGGTTTTCAGTGATAAATTATGAAGAATTATTTGAGGTGTGAGGTTTTGGTCTTGTATATTCTCAATGCGTTTAAAAGTACAAAATAACACAGGCCATGTTGTCAATGAGAAAGCTATGTATACTGTTTCTTTCATTGTGAATTCTAAAGTTAAACGCTGAAATGTGCATGATAGACTTTCTGTCACCACATAAAAATCCTCTTATAAAACCTTTACTTATTTCTTTTGTTTTGGCAGAACACATTATATTGCATTACAGTCATATGTAAGGAACCCATATTATGCTTTCTCAGGCTTAAAAAGCAAACAAACAGATACGTGTGGAAAACATTTTTTGGTTCAGTCTGTTTTCCTCTGAGACTGATGCTGTTTTAGCACTACTATGAGCTATGTGACAGTAACAGATAAGTCCAGTTAGGGCATTTCTAAATATCAATGATCAACTTGGATTTTTTGAAATTGAGATATCTACAGTCAGTAAAAACTAGTGGTTTAGAGCTGAGTTCCGAGTTCGAAGGAAGAAATTGTTTTATTTTTTGTATTAAATGGCAATGATTAAAAGTATGTATTAATTATGTTCACAAAAATCATTATGAAAATCACTTGTTGTGTTCCTTTGTAGATCTATCACGATAATTACTGTTGTTTTCTTATCATCTAATACTTTCTGGGTCAATATTTATAGTGGGTACTTTTTTCTGTTAATCTATGTTGTATCTGTTCAATCAAATAAACTATAAATGAAATACTAAAAAAGCAAGGGTTTCCTGCTGAGTGGAAATGCCTAATCAAGCATAATATGGAATCTTTGAGGGTGCAATATGTAACTTTTATGGTGTGGGACCCACCACCTTATTGTCTCTTTGGAGATGTCATTGCCTTGTCTAGAATGTTCCACAATATGGCATTAAACCATTCTATCATTTATTCAGTTACATGAGTTTTTACTTATTACTCGCTAAAAATATAATAAAAACATCCATTCTTACTGGGAGGGGAGGGTCACCTGTAACTTGTCCTGGTGGCGTCATCTGTTCCTATGGTGATAAGTGATCAGTTTAATGCCATTCAGTGAAACAATTTAGGCAAAGTAATAACATCTCCATGGATACGATCAGGTGACGAACCCTCCACCTGAAAAGTTACATAGTGCACCTATAAAAAAGCTATTTACAGTCAAGATGACATTATAGAGTATGACATTATCGTTAGTCCTGTTTGTTTTGGAGAGATGCTTTTACACGCTTGCGCACATAAAACACGGTGAGCGCGGAGCAGCAGTTGGTGAAGATGAAGAGCGCCACAGCATCGTGAGCCAGGTCGCCATGGAGACGCTCATAGAGGGGGCGGCGCTCCGTGAAGTCCATGCGCAGTGCCGCGATCTGCATGAGCGTGGAGACCCCCATCAGAACGTGAAAAATCTGGTGACCCTGGCCTATAAAGTCACACTTGCCCGTGAACAGGCTCTCTGGGTGGGGGAAAGAGAAGAAGTAGGCGCTGAGAATGAATAATATTGTGTGGTAAAAGTGGTATGACACTGCAGGGTCAGAGCAGCCGGTCTGATAGCAGCTGTAGATGCGATGAACAACTGGGCTGATGTCTAAACAGTAGGCTAAGGTGCAGGGAACCAACTGGTAAAGCTTGTTGGTAAACTTAGGCATCTCAAGACTTGAGTACCTGCCATAGCAACAGCCGAAGCAAGTTAGCCATGACAGGAAAGCGGCAGTGGGTAGATAAAACCCACGGACTCTTGTGTGCCAGTCCTCTTCTATCACGTAGTAGTAGTGAGCCACTGCACAGCCATATTGATAAACTGCAACACCCAAGTAGTCCAAAAAGTAAAACGTGAAGAAGGACAACTCGGACTTGGCACTCAGAAGATGAGCAAGCGCACTGAAGGAGAGTGTGATGAAGGCAGTGAGGAGGATGATGAAGAGTGGCTGGGCATGGGGGTCCCGTAAGAAGTCCACGGTCTGGGAGATCTCCTGACACTTGACAAGAATAATCATTGCAGTGAGCAAGTGTGTCCACACGTTTATGCTTTCATTGTGCCTTTGGAAGAGGGTGAGGAAGTAGTAGCGCCAGCTCTGGTCCGTCTGCCTGTACCCAGTGAGAATATAGCGCTCCTGGAAGACCTTGGGCACGTCAGAGAGCTTGACGGTGCAGGGGAGCGTGGGGAAGGCCGACTCCAGGAGCTGAGGGATCTGACGGAGCTGCTGCACATTGATGAACAGCCGTCCGATCTGCTCCATCACCACCGTCGCCATGTTGGACTGGAGCAGAGAGAGGACAAGGTCAGTAATTTACAGCTACTGCACAGATTACAATCTGTCGTGGGCCTGATAGTGAGTTGTTTTTGTACTTTTTATACTTTTAATATTTAATCTGTTCTGTTGGGTCAGATTTTATTATGTTGCAACTCTGAATACTACCAAAGCAACTCTTCGGTAGTATTCAGATTCTACAATGTAGCAATGATTCAATTTCTGAAAGGAAACAAAAGCAAGTTATTCAAAACTAAATTCACTAATGTTAGGTTATCTGTGTATTTTCTATATCTATCATTCTCTTTTTCCACAAGCTACACTACAAGGAAACAATGTGCATGTACATGTTCTATGACTAGGCTTTACATTCACAAACACTGTTTGTTTTTGCTTTAAGGCTGAAATGCAAATATTCATAACATTTAGGAGATCAACCCTTCAACAAAAGACAGCCTACTCTGGTCATAGAATATGACACACCTAAGACTATCACACTAGAGGCGTCCACACTTTTCTGGAAGCGCGTATATCTTCGTCATCATCATCATCATCAGCGATGCTATAGACTCATCAGAATATCTATGGTAATGGTATATATTTATTGTACGCACCTGCCACCTGTCATTATTTTGCCAGTTGGAAACCAATTTCATTCAATTTCACATATGACCACACGTGAAATGACAGTTTTGGCTATTCTGAGACACTGTGACTTTGGCTGTTGGCCTTTAGCCTACAAAAAGGCCTCCGCATTTGCATCTGAGATCAGGATTTAGGTTGATCACGTGACGGATCACATCAGTTATTTAATGCGTTGGTCCAGGGCTGTGGACAGCAGTGGGCTCGGGGAGATTAGGCTGTGTGGGATGCACAGGCCGGGGTTCAGGGAGAGGCGTGGATGGTGAATGAGAGGACGTTACGTAACATAACCCCATCCGCTGTCCACACCCAAGGCTTGAAATCCCTTCAATTATTTATTGGTAGGAATAATGTTTGACTGTACAAATGACTGCTCTTTCATCTGGTGATTATTTCGATGTGCAAATACATGTAAATGTGCACCTGGATTGCACAGTAAAAGAAAATGAGAATCCATGCAGTAATTCAGCGCGTGTGACAGGCTGGAGATCTCCCGTGCGCTTGTTCGGCTCTGGAAACGAGAATAATCCCTCTATCGGCGGTGCACAGCTCGATAGGACGCGACACATCCCTGGCTATGGCACGGTTCCACTGAAAATACTGGCAGATGCGGCCCAATATAAGAAAATGCAAACGCACATAACCTACCTTTAGGCAGACAACTCAGTCCAAATGTATGAGTCCTTTTGGCAAGAAATGGTCAAGAACGCCGACAGAAATGGGCTTCATTGTTGGAAGATAGCCTACATAAGACAGAGACAGGTAGGAGGAGCCGTGCGAAGCGGCTCTCGAAGCGCAGTTGCTGGGGAATACGAACATGTATTTGACGTACTGTCCATTGACCAATGAGAGTGCGCAGCGCCGCTCCTGTCTGCGCCTTCGCTCTGCTTTGGCCAATCACAGCCGCTTGTCTCCTCACCAGTCCGCCCTCTTCAAACAGGAATTCTTCCATTGTGACACTCATTAGCACTTTGGCGTGAGTGCTACTGGCAAACTGTGGTGTTAAATATCCCACAGAGTCAAATAATGAATAGGCCAATGTAATAACATCACATATTATTATTCTTACAAAACAGGTGTGCCATATTAGACGTTTTCAGTGTGTTCAATTGAAAAAGATACATTTTCTTTTGACTTTTGAATTATGCATTATGTTATGTTATTATTGTTTCATTAGATTTTTATATAGTTGCATCTCTTGTGTATGAAAAGCATGAAAGACAAGGCTGTGTGTGTTGTTTTGGGTTAATTCCCCCAGCAAATAACTGAACACTCTATGTGATTTGAATAATATAACCTTTATTCAAGCCCACCTCTGTGTCAGATATATAGCATATGAACCTAAAAAAAACCCATGACGCCATTACATTTGTTTATTAAAGCTAATTTCCCTGCTTATCTAGTTTATATGTTAGAAAGTTTATTAACAGGGACATAACAGGGGCATTGAACAAAAAACACGCTTTGTACCCACACACCTGCGTTTCCTCCTGAGACATAGGCTGCAAAATAGGAAAAAAAAAAAAAAAAACACAACAAAACATTGCATACATTCCTTGGTAAAAGTACTATTATAAAATTAAGAATAAAACAAAAAAAACAGTGTCCCCTTCCTACTCACTCCTTAGTCAGATAGTTATTTTTTTGTTTTTTTTGTTATATTTGCTACAATAACATTTAATTTTATACAGACCTATTTATTATGACAAGACTGTATTAAATTAAATTGAAGAGCATGTTTAACTTTCTTTAGATGTGTTAGATTTTGGCTGGTTATATTTGGGTAAAGATGGTATTTTAAGTGTTTAAGCTTCATTAGACAACAGAAAGCACCCTGCCCTCCATGTCTGTCAGACCCATGGTACAAGTATGCAGATGCACATACGGCATAATAGTTCCTTTCTAACCGCTGACAATAGAGCAACTGTTCATTCTTCTGTAATATGTAATTCTTCTGTAGATCTGAAGGCCAGTGTCCAGAACATGTCGTTTTCAGTGAGATCAGTGACATTGATGCATAGTGATGTGGCTGTTGTGTTCTTTGGGTTTATTCAAATTGTTCAGATAGGCTACAGGTAATTTGGGATCACATTGGGCAAGTTTGAACAGCTAACAAAAAGAGTTGCTGAACAGGTTGAGCTGAGAGTTACTTAAGGCTAACGTTATGGGATGAGAGAGTCTAACACGAACAAGTAATCAAGTGATGAACTTGAGCAGAAGGATGCCTAACTCCTTTTTAAACATAATAAACAAATAGAAAATGTACAAATATATAGAGCCTTTAATTATAAGTTTTGTAAAGGATTGGGCCCTTTCAACGGACAGCACTGGTGCCTATGTGTTTCAACTATACCATCAAGTTATAGTGGAAAAATAACTTCAATTTAGTGTGTTCGTGCTGACAATGACGACAATGAACTTTTTGCCATTTTTTGTTCTCTGTACATAGTGATTCTGTCTCTCAGGGTCATGCCAGAGGAGTTGGTGACCATGGCTTGGTATCTCTTCCAGTCTCTGATGAAGATTGTAATTACAGAGATATTAAACATAAGGTAGTTATTGTTAAACATGTAGTTGAGAGGCAAATTGTGTCATAGAATTCCCACCTGCCATCCAGCTCAGTTGTAAATTATTAGCATTGGACTTCTCTTTAAAACTCATGACACAGATCAAGATGTTCACACTTTGGAGATTTAGTGTATATCAAATTGTGTAACGTTTATGTTGTATTGCAGGTGATTTTAAGTGTAGATGTTGCATACTATCAAACGGCCACTAGATGTCAGCAATTGGCCATTTATCTACCACGTACTGACGGTATTACCTACAACCAACAAAGAAAGCAAATATATATTGTAAGATGTGAGCTACTGTGAACAAGTGTTTCCCTTGTGGATCAATAAAGTTTATCGAAGTTTAATAGTATTTTTGTGAAACTTTAATAGAAAAAGATTGATTGTACAGCATATAAAACCAACAGAACCGTTCACATATTTCAACGTTTGTTTATAAAAAAAAAAAAGCCCTCTATAGTAGTTCAATCAAATACAGTATAAAAAGCTGCCAAGGTCTACTTAGAAGAGATGTTAGAGATGTCACACTAAATCTAAAACATGTAACAACAGTAACAGGATAAACTAATGCAACCAGCAAAATTGAAAACAGCATCAGTAAAAAATAAAAACAGATCTTTGGAAATGTCATAAATGAACCCAAACATAAAAGTTAAATTTCCTTTTCTTTAATTGCCTCTTTGTTTTTTCTGACCTCTTCGAGCCTTTTATCCTGTGAATACAAAACAAAAATAAGCATGACTTTATTACACCTGTGGGTGCAGTTTTTGGAACATACCTTCTCCTTAAATTTCTCATTCAGTGCGGCCATCTGAGCGTTGCGGTTCTCTTTGTTAGCCTCCATCTTCTGAGCGAGTTTTTCCAGTGCCATCTTCTTGAAGTTGCAGTCTTCTTCGAAGGCTTTCTGGATCACTTCTTTCTCATGTTCACGTTTTTCAGCCAAATGTTTTAGTACCTCAGCCTGTTGACTCTGAAACATGTAAATATAAATCAATAAACATGAAAAAATGATATGAAATTATTTAATGGAATAGAAACGTGGTTACCTTGCGTCTCTCTTTTGCAGCCTCGAGTTTTTTCTCGATTTCATCAAGTGAAGTTTCTTTTTTCCTCAGAGGAGACAGAGGGAAGTCTTTGGGTTCTGGGCTTGTGGGTGTCAAGATCACCTCAAAGGCTTGACCCGAAGCTCGCTTGTTAAGAACCTTCACTTGCATTTCTGAACCACCAACAACATCAAATAAACTATTAGCAAGTCATTTGTATGAGAAAGTACTGTCTACTTCAATTCTGAGCATTGCAAAACAAGACGACACACAAGATTGGGTCCACGAGAACTGGAGAAGACAAGATTTTGATATAATTCTCAAGATATACATTGTACTGTTCAGTTCACAATTTCACATACTTTATTGCTTACTGCACTGCTTTTTTGAAGACAAATATAAATACAAAAACATCTGGAGAGATCATTTCAGCATGTGTGCATAATATTTTGGCTATTTTATCTTGTAGCACAAGATCGTGTCCCATCCCTAATTACCAGTTATTAACATTAGGCTTGAATTAGTTTCCATACCTCCAGAGTCCATCTCTGCAATGGTATCTTTAGTCACTAAAAGAGAAAACAAAAAATGCTTAAATGAATATATATTGTTTAACACATGCTTCACTTAATATACAGAATAAAATGTGATGAGTTAAAATGTTTCTATAACATATGTCTTATCCTTTTATGCACATGAAATTTGAACACATACACCTCCTCTGCAACATGTGCTCTGGGTTATTTAATGTCATACAAAAATTCTGTTCCTTATGTAATTAGAAACGTGACATAACATGCCAAACAAAACGAGCTCTCCACTCCCCTCACTGGTGCCCAGAGCTACAATCCACTGTGTAATTAACTATGTGCACGATAAGAATGGGGTGTGCTGCTGTGCAAACCGACTGTGGACTATCTTATATAATAATAATAATAATAATAATAATAATAATAATAATAATAATAATAATAATAATAATAATAATACGGAACAAATGCATTGAAACAAATGATGATGTATACATAGGGTTCAAATTTGCGTTGTCGTGTTAGTAACAGTTAATTGTATTTTGAAGTGACGTAAAAAGATTTGGGGTGATAGCCACTAACTCTACCCAACTTGGTCAGTTACATAATGTTTACTCGCACAAAGCACGTGTTTATTTTTGAGTTTACAGTGGAGTACTAACAAGTAATAAAGTAAACACAACAAACTTTTAGTAGTAGGCTCTTGCTAGTGTTTTCATAAACATTTCCCATGATGCAAAAACTAAAAGTCCTCTTTCCGTACTTTGGAACAGTAAATTAATCTAATAAATATAATAACCCTGACTTAATCTAGTACTTCCAAAAGTCAAACCCATCGACCCTAATGTTTACTGAGCCTTCTTTAATCTGTCTGAAAGCCCTTTGTTGATGAAAATCCAAAGCATTGTTCTCACCGTCAAGTGCCTGGTCCAGACCTGAGTCTTTTCTTCTTTTCAGACCGCCAACCTCGCGCCGCTGCTGCAGGTTCGCGCACAAACCGCGCATCAAAAGGACGAACCTGCGTCACAAAAGCGTGCGCCGCCATTGGTCAAATTCAGCCAATCACTGCACGCGCTGGGGTTTAGGGCGCGAGACCGTCAGGGGGGTGCAACAGAAAAAAAGTACATGCGATAAATTTAAGTAGTTCAAATTGTTGTTGTTTTTAGAACCTTTTTGTTTACAGACCCATTTAAAAGGTTAATATATGATAGAGTGTCATTGTAAAAATGTTTAAAAGCAGGTTTTAATTGTTAAATTTACATTTGTGGACAGTCATCCGACATTTAAGGAGCAGAGAAGCACAGAGCCTTGAGAAGAGCATAAACGTACAATGAAAGTGCAAACAAATTCACTGAGGTCTGAACTATTTAGCCAATACATTTCACTAATCATTTAGAAGTCTGGTTTGATGTCACTTATACAAAGACCTGGGTTATGAAGGTAATGTCCCTGTTGTAATGACACAGTACAGCAGGAGGCTCTTCGTGTGGTGATCGTCTGCAGCTGGATGGACGGATCTTTGATCTATAAAGGAACGGATGAAATATAGGATTAACTCGCTTTATGTTGAAATTGTGATTAAGGAAACAGGGCTTTTCTTCTGAAAATCCAGTCACAACTTCCGCTTTTATTTATTTGCGTTGGAAACACGGAACAGCCTGAGTTTGTATCGCCCTGTATAAGTCACATCCATCACGATGGGCGCCTGTATGGCTTTATGCTCTTTGGCGAGCTGTGTAAGTACATTACATTATAGTGAACAGCAGTCGTACTTTCTGTGCTTCATTCTGTGGTTGACCTGTTCACGCTCAGCTCAGCTGACGAGCCTGGTTTGCTGTTGTGTTATGTCTTAGTAATAACGACTACAAGGTTAATGTTACATCCACAGGTTTTATACATATTCTGATGTATAAAAAATGTAACCGATATATATATAGCCGAATTATATAGTCAATTGAGTTATAAGTTAAACCCATTCGAAGGCCTTATAAGAACACTCTGCATTATGACATTGTCAGTGTTATTAATATCAGCCAGCCTAGTTAATGGTTAAATATAGGAGTATGCATGAATCATTATATAAATGGCTTTTATGTTTTAGTTTGTGATCTATCTGAAAACGAATGCTTTTAGTCACAGGCTATCCAAAACTGGGACACTTATTACTTATCATGTAATAATGCTGGTGGGCTGTGGCCAAACCCGTAGCTACTACATGAAGGTTTGTTTCTTCTCCAAAGGCGTCCTGTCTGTGTGGCTCCGCGCCATGCCTCCTCTGTGGCTGCTGTCCATCCTCTAATAACTCCACTATCACTCGCCTGGTCTTCTCCTTTTTCCTGTTGCTGGGAACTATGGTGTCTGTAATAATGATCCTTCCGGGAATGGAGACTCAACTACGTAAAGTGAGATGTTTTCTTTTTCAAATGAGTTATTAATTGTTCTTATAAATTTTCAACTAACAATAATACACCATATTTCCTTGTGCAATAGATCCCAGGATTTTGCCAAGGGGGAGCAAGTATACCAGGCCTTGAAAACCAAGTCAACTGTGATGTCATTGTTGGTTACAAGTCTGTTTATCGCATGTGCTTTGCCATGACATGCTTTTTCTTCCTGTTTTGTGCCATCATGATCCGTGTGCGCAGCAGTAAAGACCCTCGAGCTGGTCTTCAGAATGGGTGAATGCTCTTATTTAAATCTATGAGTAATGTGTCTTGTAATAGATTTACAAACAGTGTACCTGTATTGTCTTGGTAAGCTGTTTGAAAGGTGAGTTAACTGTTTTATTTATTTTAGGTTCTGGTTCTTCAAGTTTCTTATTTTAGTTGGGATAACAGTGGGAGCATTTTTTATCCCCGACGGAACATTTAACACAGGTACTTAAATTTAAACTTGATTTATGCATAATTTTGGATGAGTAGGGTAACCAATAATTTAGATATTTATCTGGTCCTTATGTGATTTGTGTTTCCAGTATGGTTTTACTTTGGAGCAGTGGGGTCATTCATCTTTATTCTGATTCAACTAATTCTGCTCATTGACTTTGCCCATTCTTGGAACAAAATTTGGGTTGAAAATGCAGAAGAGGGTGATAACAAAGGCTGGTATGCAGGTAAGATATCTTAGCATATTCTTTCCTCAGTATTTTTCATTTATTTATTATTTATTATTACATTTATCTTTTTCTTTTACAGCCCTGTTGTTTTTTACCATTCTTAACTATGCCTTGACCATCACTGTGGTGGTGCTGTTCTATGTTTACTACACACAGCCTGATGACTGCACAGAGCACAAGGTCTTCATCAGCCTCAATCTCATCTTCTGTGTCATCATTTCTGTTGTGTCCATCCTGCCCAAGGTCCAGGTACAGTAACCAAATGTTTAGGAATATAGAATAGTAAACAATGAGCCTCATACTAAATGATTACAGTTATTCCGTCACTTAGAAAAGTGGTGTAGCAAAAGCCTCTTATCAAATCTACAGTGACTTTTAAATGAATAACAGTGGTAATACATTACATTACAAACACAATAAATCTATCTGTCTCCTACAGGTCAACGTTTGATAAAATAGTTGTTTCAAGAAATAATGTTTAATCCTGACAAATGTGATTATGGTTTATTTTTTCATTAAGGGAGCGGCCCTATTCCTGTATATTATCTTCTTATTGCACAAATTTTATTCTTATTTAAATGACTTTTTATTTTTATTCTTAATTCTATCCTGTGGTTGTGGCATCTGTTAACTAAGAGAATTTCCCTTCGGGGATCAATAAAAGTGATTCTGATTCTGATTCTGATATTAAAGGAAATATCAAGGCTTAATCATTTTAGTTTTTAAGACAGAATGATGCATAATAAGAACCTAACCTCTGATTCATACTCCTTTTAACATTAACTGGAACAGAATAACCATAGTAAAATTATGTTTATGTTTGTTGCAGGACGCCCAGCCACACTCCGGTTTGCTTCAAGCTTCAATCATTTCTCTCTACACCATGTATGTCACCTGGTCTGCAATGACCAACAACCCAAGTGAGTCGATCTCGGTTTTTGACTTTCTGTACTTTCCTGCTATGTTGCACTCATTGTAAATAAATATTACTAAAGGTTTAACCAACAACTGGTTTATTTTAGCACTATTATTAATTTAGAATATGTTTGTATCAGTATGTGCGCACCTTTTCAAACTAAAATTCAAGGACTTTCCAAGCACCTTCAAGCTATAGTTTTGTTATGTTTTTGTGTTCCTGCTTACAATTAGTCTCCTTATTGCATAGCTGTTTTTTCCCATGCAAACTTATAAATATTATATATGCTATTTTTTAGCAGCTTTAGTCAGTCTGAATGTTTTTTTTTTTTCTGTATTTGCATTTTTAGATCGGAAATGTAACCCAAGCCTCTTGAGTCTTATGTCAAACGTTAGCACTACAGAGCAGCCTGGAGACAATCCTGGACATGTCCAATGGTGGGATGCTCAGGGCATTGTTGGATTGATCATTTTCATTTTCTGCACTCTCTACGCCAGGTAAACACAGTTTCTACAACAATTTCCTGTACTTCTGTTTTTAAGATATTAAACCTTTATTTCCCCCTCTGTAGTATCCGTTCGTCCAGCAATGCCCAAGTAAACAAGCTGATGCAGACAGAAGAGACTGGGGGGTCAGGGGGCGGGGGGGTTGTGGGGGAGGATGGAGTGCTCAGAGCTGTGGACAATGAGGAGGATGGAGTCACCTACAGCTACAGCTTTTTCCACTTCCACCTCTGCCTGGCCTCGCTCTACATCATGATGACCCTCACCAACTGGTACCAGTAAGTACAAGGCACCCAAGTTACAAACATTTAAATTTGGACCATTAAAACTCAGTCATAGTAAGTTGATCACTTATAGTGTGTCAGAGTATGTCAAAGTGTGTGTGTGTATATACATAGACATGCACACACACGCACGTATACATATATGACCACCAGAGGGCAGACTAATTCTTCACTTGACACTTTTAGAGTGTTTCCTAGGTATTTCTGCTGAGACTAAGGTGACACAGGAAATCAGTACTTAAAAGACTTATACAACATTGGACTGAAACATCTGTTTGATTGGCTTTTTTAATGCTTATGATAATACAAATTGCAAGAATAATTGTTCCCAGTGCTGCTGCCTAGCTTGTTTTTCAGACTCTAGGGAGAAAATAGACTGTGTAGATAGATGGGAAACACATGCCAACCATAAAGGGCTGATATTACTATGAAAGTGTCAATATAATTTTCTGTGTCCTCCCATAGGCCTGACACCACTACCCAAGCTATGCAGGACAGTATGCCTGCGGTGTGGGTGAAGATCAGCTCCAGTTGGCTGGGCCTTGCACTCTACCTATGGACTCTCATTGCCCCTCTCATTTTTCCAGACAGAGATTTTAGCTGAGATGTCCCCTCAATGCACTTTGTAAAATGTAGGATGATAGTCAATTAATGAAGAAAACATTTCATTTGTCTTGGGTACTTATGAGGATAATCAACTAGTCCAATTTCATATAGACTGACAGTCTCTGTTAGTGTTTTTCAATATGTTGTGTTTTTTTTGTTTTTTTTTGCATTAGAAGGTATCACATAGCTTTAATTTACCAATGCAAGGGTAATGTCTTGTTTAATGGCTTAAACACTAATATGATACTACCTATGTACTAACTACAACAAGACTTAAAAGTAAAACTAGTATTCTGATTGGTCAAGTGTGGAATTCCCTAAACAGCTGTTTGTGTATAAGCTCTAGAGGAGGCAGCCTTTTCAGTGCCCCTCAGATATACAAGTGTGGAAGTAAGATAAGAACCAATTGACCCACCCAAGACGGGTTTCTCCACTGCAGCAGGGATATATTAAAAATATTAAAATCCAACTTAAATGAAGCATCAGTTTGGACTAACAGCCAAGTCCTACCTGCAGTCCTAAACTCCATTTTGAGCTATATAGACAGAAAAGTAGTAGAAAGTAGTGAGCCCTGTCAACAGTGTCACTTTATGATAGTGTGGTTGTGTTATTATTTCAAAAAGGGAAGACATTTCAGATTGCTGGTAAAATGTTTAAAATATGTATTGCTGTAATATAATGTATCATAGTTACCTCAAGTTCCTTGTAAACTGTTAATTCAATCAGTATATGCTGTCCTGAAATCATTTAAGTCCCACCTATTTTCATTATTTTAATCAACTTGTAAGTTAACATTATTTCAAGTCTGACAGAGGAATGATAATTCTTGTCAACGCTATTTTTTGTGAACACTAAGAGTGCCTTTTCAGTGTGGTAATTTTATTATCTTGTGAACAGTACCAATGTTTGCTAATCGTTTTTTTTATCAGCTGGTAAAATTTGCATGTAACCAGAATTTGCCAGATGAAATGCAATCACATGAATTTACCTTAAACAATCTTTATAATAAAAAATAAGGATGCCATTTTCTTGCATGGTTCGTGTTTTTCAAAAACACAATTTACATTGTACGTACACTCGCATTGGATATTTGGGTAGAATACTTAATGCAGTCTTTTCTTTATACCTATGCTAGTTTTATGTGGATGTTGTTATTGTAGGGGGCTCATTAAGATGTGTGTGATCTGATATAATTCCTCTGTATTTAGGTCATGAGGTCCTATAATAGGGGGTGCCAGGTGTTGATAAGGACAATCTCTGATAAGTGGCAGTGCTACACAGTGTCTTCAAGTCATGCTCTTCTTTGTTTGTTTAGTTATCTGGCACATATTGCTGCACTGGGATGTTGACTTTCACTTTGACAGTGATAGAAAGATTACACAACTTTTAAATGACTCCTTTTATGGTTTACTAACTGCAATTTGTTTTCACCTCCTCCACTACTTTTTAATGTAAGCTACCAAAGTGCGGTTTTGACCTGGACGAAACCCTCTGCTGTTATTTCCACGTGAGGCAGGCAGACACCCCCTGCTCAACCTATCACTGTCAGCACTCACCTGAGGAATTACACTGGAAACCCCACCAAATTGCAACACTGGTCTAAAGGGGACAAAGTTGGTTAAGTGAGTTATAAGGGCTTGATATAAATGATGGCAGACACACTATAGCAGTATTATTGTGAGAAGAATGCACCCTTGTCCTCGTTTGGTCCTGGTTTGGGCCCATTTTGAGTCCTAATGTAGGCATGGTCTTGGTCTAGTCCTGGTTTAGTTCTGGATTTAGTCTCAATTTAGAACCAAGTCATTGTGCAAGTGTGAATGCAGCCTTACTGTAAACGGGTCCTTCAGTCACTTTCACTGCCTGGTAGTTTTATAGGCTATTTCAGAATGAGACTCAAACTTCTGCAATTATTACAACAGAAGCTTACAGTATTACAAGTAAAGTGGTTTTTTTTGCCATGGTGTATTCACATGCATTACTCACATCTGAAATATATATATATATATATATATATATATATATATATATATATATATATATATATATATATATATATATATATATATATATATATATATATATATATATATATATATATATATATATATATATATATATATATATATATATATATATATATATATATAAAAACATAGACACAAGAACGACTTGATCAAGTGAATAACAATTAATGTTTTTGGGGGTTTTTTTTACCCTGGAGACATATTTAAGGTATTTTCAGTCTTCGGTCACTGGTGTCTGTGCCATATAAATCCCAACTTCATTTTCTCTTTTCTGTTAACAGCTGATGCAATTTGTCGCTGTAGAAACAGATGAAAGGCTCTAATGTGCTGATCAGGAGCCACTTAGTGCAGATTTGCAGCAATGGCCAGCAAGGAATCTCTGGATTTTTAATTGGAAATTCACTCAAGCAATTTTTATGATCTGCCCTGCAATAATTTTTACCTCTCTAATTAGCTCAATTGTTTGTACATAATTTGGTTTGTAAGGAGGTTCAAATTCATCATGTCTTGAATACTGGTATTTGTTTAAATGACATATAAATCATCATGTTATTATGACACATCACAGTTTAACTCTTTGACAGATGGATGGAAAACATGTAATTGGGTTTTAAGTGAGGGATCCAGGCTCATTAAATTGTGTGCTATGCAGGGGAGTTAATTAATTTAAAGTCCTGTTGGCATTCTGTGTGCGCAATTGCAACATTTACCCAACGTTAAACCCTAATTAGGCATTTCATGATGGGGGACCTGTTGAGAAGATGAGAAGAAGTTGTGGTAGTAGTAGTCAATTTGTGTATTTTCCTGTAGCCTGTAATTCTAACCAAAAGTTGTGTTATTTGCACTGTTCCTCGATTGCAAAAATTTGCCCCTGAGCTGCAAGACAAAAAGTCACAAAGTCTGATGGAGTGTTGGTGAGTGTGTGTGCTGGCTCAGCTGTGCGCATGCTCCGCTAAACTCTGAGGAGCAGCTAATGCAGTTATATAACAGTCAGCGCAGTTGGCGTCTGCTGTGAGCCAAATGCTGGGCCAGTCTGCTTACATAAGTCGCATAGTAAGACTGGGGAGCGCTCACACCATCAATGTCCCCTCCTTTTCGGCTTGGTCTGGCACTTCCTCCTTCTGTCTTCCACTGCTGCTGTTTTCCTCCATCGCAACCACTTGCACTCTTTTTCTCTCAACACCAGGAACAAAGCTTGTGGATATGCCGAGCTCTGAAAAATAGAGCAAAAGAAGTCAGTCTGTAGTCATTTAACGAAAACAAAACACCACAGCAGCGCCTCCAGTAAAAAGCTGTGAAGGTGGTTGCTCTATGATTTGGGAAAAATATCTACCGGTAATTGTGATTTTTCTGATAAGCATTGCAATTTAAATTTATTTTTTTAATACTAGGATTCTGTTCAAAGTTCGCATTTTAAATGCACCCAGAATAATTTGCAAAGGCTAATAAAAATGACAGACTAATACACATTTCAGACCATGTTTGTACAGATCTAAACCACGGGGGTAGCAGTCTTTATACAGACTTTTGTTGTTTCAGGAGGAAATTGTGGTACTTCAAAAACTGCACCTTTGAGTTTTGCTAATTCATTCAAATTGCAATTTCATGTTGATTTTGTTTAATCTTGCAGCCCTAGTGGTGGAAGCCTTGAGGAGCACTTGCCAGACTCTATTCTTATCCACCTGTGTCATGATGGTGATGTGAGGTGAGCCAGGTGAGCAGATTAGATGCACTGCCACTCACAGGCCCCTGTCACCTCTGATGTCCACTGGCCTTTGGAAAAGTCTGATGTGGAGAGGACAAAGCAGCCAGTCGCATCTCTCACTGACCTTTACTGTATCTGGCACATGAAGCATTGTGTCATGCACACTGGGGCCAACGCATCACAACAGTTGCAGCAAATTTGAATTTGAACTGTAGGCAACATTATAATAACTTCACATTAAATATAAACAAAGAATGAGCAAAGGCTTGATGAATAATAACTACTTTACTAAGAATGATTAATTCTTAATAAACTATTTTTTCATGATGAATTCAGTCTTACAGAACTGTGTGTTGATCAGATGGAAAAGTGCCATTCTAACTAATGTTCACAGCCTCATTTATTCCTGTGGGAGACCCTATTATAACTCACAGTAACAGAAGAACACCAAAATGTGGGTTAACCTTTGAAATTCTCTTTTATAGACATCGGCCTTGGCGACTTGTAGTGTTAAATGGCTGATTAGCCTATAAACACTAGGCTGAATTAAAACTGTGAATTGATGTCTTACTGATTTAGCTCTTTAAAGGTTCGTCAGAGCTCATAAGAGAGAGGAAGGGCCTGCGGTCACTACTTCGGTATTTGTTCCCTCGCATGCCATACTTGCCCCCGGAAAAGCCCTGTAAATTAGCATTAGTAATGGTATTAACCAGGAACTGACTTCTCCGCCAATGACCTGCCTGTGTGATCATTGATTATGCACGAGCTGCATATGGCGCGCGTTCCCATTGGCCCACACCTCTTCAGGGGGGCGGGGCCAGTGAGGTCTACGCGCGGGTTGTTGCATAGTGCGTGTGCGTTTCGCGTAGGGCGAGATGTTGTTTTGTTGTGCCGATCAGCTGAACGTGGCACCGCTGTCCGCTCTGACAACACACCGGGAAGCTCCCCCCGAAGCCCCCTCCCCGACGCCCCTGTCCACGCGCCAGCCCGTGCATCCAGCTCGACACAACCCAGGAAATGCGGACTTGTACCCCCTTCGCCACGGGATAAAAGGCTGCAGCACACGCACCGTAAAGAGCTGGTAAATAAAGCATTAACCTCAGTAAAATAGCATGTCAGTGGAATAAGTGATTGTTGTATTATTCTGTCATAACGTGTTATTGACTTCGGGCCACGGGGGAAACTTTAGGACATGCCACTATCGGATTTAAAAAACTCCTAGTCCAGTGCGTTGAGTGAGAGTGTTTTGGTAGAGGTGCAGATGTGACCGTGGTGGCATTTGAGGGACGGCCAGGCTCAAACTATGGCCGTGTGCGCCGAGAGAAGCGGGGGCGCTGCTCATCCAGCCGGGCACATGCTCCATCATGTAGCCTACTTGATTCACACTGACTGTTTCTGTAACAGTCGACTGTACTGTTGAGTGCGGAGCCAGAGCCGTCACTGCGCTCGTGTCCACCCAGTCAGGCCTGAACTTTCTTTTTTAGCGAGCTGCACATACACTTGACATATTTTAGGAGATGACATCATGCTTTTGTGCTCGCTTTGATTCATTATATCCAATATCAGTGGCTCAAAGGTGGGTACATTTTGAGCACTGGGCACTGACAAACACCCTCTGCTGTGAGTAAAGTGCTGCTTCCATAGTGATGTAATCTTTTTATTATTGACCCACTATTCTGTAGTTTCAGTGAAGGAATAGCTGTGCTCTAACTGGAAGATATTTGCATAAGCTAAACAAACATGACTGTTGCTTTACTATGCAACAATATGTCTCTTCGCCTATGTTTCATTGACATTTGTCACTGTTGGAACTGTTTAGTCAGTTTGTTTTTTACTAGTGTGAGTGAGTAGGATACATTTAGGCCTCATTGAACTGGTGTAAGATAACGCATGTCTAAAATAAATAGCCTAGTACAAAACACCTGGTGACACTTGTCAATCAAATCTTTTCAGCTGTTACACATCTTAACACTTAACATTTTTATTTTTTTTTACATTTGATCATAAATAGGCTCTTTGTCATTGGGAACTTTTAGTTGCAATAGCACAGTTATGAACAATCAGAAAAAATCAGATCAGAGATGTTTCTGTTTACATGCCATTTCACTAATCTGACTCCAGAAATCAGATAATGATCAGATTTTTGGTGTGCATGTAAACATTGCCAGTGTCAGTGTGAAACCCAGTGTGCTCCGTCTGGACATTGTAAAGTGCCAAAGTACAGTAAACGGTGCTATGACTCAGTTAAGGAGGCACATGGAAACCCGTGTGTTCTGAATACTAAACTCTGTCTGGATCAGAAATCACATTATATAAATATTGAGAGAATGTAATCACTGGACGGTAATATGGCCGTTTATGGTTGTCAGGTGGACGTTGATCAAAGTGATGCCCCATCATAAACTGGCAAAGGTATTTAATGTGAATTGTTAAAAGTAATTACGACATACCTGAAGCGTGTGGTGAGCTATTATGATGTTAAAAGCTGTAGAACAAGTTCATAGGACCTGTCATTGCCTTGGCACTACCAGTTCATTACACAAAGCTTTGGTGTTGGGTATCATAGGTCCAGGGTAAGCAAAGGCTTACGTAATGAATGCTTTTCTAGTATAACCTTAATGTACTGATTACTAAGCCCAGACTTTACTATCACACCGTGTTTCTAAATTTTCTTTTTGGCACGTGCTCTTCCCAGATGGCAACCGATAGTGTTGTGCCAATGAAGAGTGTCCCTGCTGCCCTCTCTCACCTGGCCCTCATCTTACTGTTTTACACTTGGTGATTCTGGAGCATATTCTGTGTGTTGAAAATATATCAGTGGATGGTTTCAGGAAAAGCATCTATGAGTTCAGCAAATGTCTTTTTATTTTTCATGATGGTTATGGTTGTTTTTTATGTTTAAATTGTAACACGCCCAGTGATTTGGCAAAATTAAATAATGCTTACAGGTGCACTATATATAACTTTTCTGGTGGGGGGTCCGCCATCTCTTTGTGTCTATGAGAATGTTAGTGCTTTGTCTGGAATGTTCCAGGGTTTGGCATTAAAGATATTGTTCTCCATTGAGACATGCAGGTGACGCCATCAGGCCAAGTTGCAAGTCCGATCTGTAGAGAGACGTCCCCGCCCAAAGTAAGGAAGCGTGTATTCCAATATTTCTCATTCAATATAAATAACTGTAATAAAACAGTTATGCCAACACAGGCAAAGCAATAATACCCATTAAGTCAAGCAGGTGGTGGACCATCTACCACAAAAGTTACAATTTGTGCACCTTTTAAGTGACTGCAGCTGCTCCCTTAAACTCTAATCAACCAATACCATCTTTGTGTTATGTCTGTGAAGTTTGAAATCATTGGTTGAACAAGGCTTTATTTGAGTTAGCAGTCATCAGTTTATCGTCATGGATGAGTGTAACTTTGCAGTGGACCATAAGTGGCCTGTACGTGCAGGTTTTCTCTGAAGCTACAGATAGCATCTCTAAACTGAAAGTGTGCTTGTATGCTTCCATTATATTAGTTTACTACACTTTCAATAGAGACCCAAATGATAATAAGAGCAAAAGTATTGCATTTGAGAAGACACAGGCAAGACACACAAAGCATCAGTGAAATCTGGTGAATGAATATTTGTCTATAAAAAGAGTATTATCAAATAGAATAGCTATTTAATAAAGCTGTCTCTGAAATTGACGTTTCTTTGCTGTGTCCAGGGTGTTGGCTGCTCTCTCAAACTGAGATCGAGTTTCCTTGTGTTTGCCAGGAAACATTGTTTGAATGAGTGTTCGTGTAACTGCCTGGTCTGGTCTTCTCTGAGTGCTTATGTAATGACGTATATGTAGATAGTGGTCCAATACATGAGCACAGTGGTGAAGTTACCCATTCAGACTTTGTTAATCATTACCTCTTATGGCACAGCTGACAGCCAACAGGAATGACTGTTTCAAAATTCCCCCTTTTTATTGCATAATTTTGGCCTGTTCAAGCTCTCCATTGTTACTCCTATGTATATGTTATAATCAAGTTTTTGTAACAACAGTGAAGCAGTATTTCATCCATGTTTATGCATTGTAATAGAGGTTTTGTTAACTTCTGGGTTTACACCACAGTTATGTTTGACCTGGATCCAGTTGGCAATCACATATAACTCCTGATAACTCTTGCAAGCAAAGAAACACATCAGTGGTTGAATATTGAGAATTACAGGTGCGTTGTGTAACTTTTGTGGTGCCACCTTCTTGTTTCCATGGTAATGTTATTTCCTGCTGGAATTTTTCACAGTAAGGCATTAAACATATCCATAGCCTTCATTTCATTATATGTGTTTATTACTCAGAAATACCCCCAAAAACATGTAGTTGCTAGCAGGCTCCATGGACAAAAACTGGTGGTAGACAATCCACCAGAAAAGTTACATTGTGCACCTTTAAATCCAATTAAATTAAGAACATGCTGAATTGATAAATCAAGTTACATTAAATGCATTAATATGTGTAAATCAATCAAATGGAGAGTCCTATAATTAACCTGTGTTACAGATGAATTGGCACTAATCTCACAGACTATAATTTTCCACTATATGGTTTTATACCACCGTATTCTCATGTCTTTAGTCTTGCATTGTCTGGAGAGGCTGGCCTTGTGCACATGTATCGATTGATGCTTGGTATTATATTTCACAACTAGATTTGTCGACTTCTTGCTGCTTCTTGAGTGGTTCCCTAGACACATCAGACCACACCCCTCCTCCTCCCTACATCTATGCAAGCCCAGATGTTCCTTATAAAAAAAAAAAATCATAATTTCATAATTGTCTATAATACCTGAGATTGAGCTAAATACGTTTGTTCATTTCTAAGCAGCAAAGTCAGCTCTCCTCCTCTCCTCTGCTGGAGTCCCTTCTCTCAGCTTTGGGGTGTCCCGGTGGTGGTGGTTGTGAGGGAGGATTGGAGGGGATTTTTGCTCTGTAGGAGGGTAAGAGGGCTTTGGGGAAAATCCGTCCCGCCTGCCGCAGATCTGCCAAGCAAATCAAAGCGGCAGGCGAGGATCCTCAGCATCAGCAGCTACTGTATGTTTGTATCGCACAGTTTCAGTTGCACTTCATAAACTGTACAGCAGCTGTTCACTTTAAATGGTTTGTCTCGCTGCTGACACTGCTTATCTCCTGTTTGAACACCAAAGTATGTCATATAATTTACAAATGTTCTAGGTGTTCTAGCTTTTAGCTGTTGTCTGTGATGAGGCATTTTGTTTTTTTTTTGTTTTTTTTACTAACTGTGGTGCTGCAGGTACCAGTGGAGTTATGCAATATTCTCGCAGTGTTTTTAGAAATTATTTTTTATTTGGATTTAGACATGTGTGCTGCTTTGATTTGAAAGTCAAATTTAACTTTTTTTTTTTTTTTAGATTAGTGCTCTGGTTAGAACTTGATGGTCTTCTGGCTGAGACTTGGTTGAGTCCTTGGTTTAGTTATTATCATCCCTGTTGGCCAATACCAACTGTGGTTTTGGCTAACTATAGATATATCAGCCAGTAGCAGTGAGGAGACCTTAAACTGAACAAATAACAAAACTGATCCAATTGTGTTATGTAACTGTTGTTTATTCTTCAGGTAACTACCAAACAGCTTTGAATAAAAAAAAAAGGTAAAAGATAATGAGTCGTTCTGGGCCATTATTGCTCAGGAATTAGTCTTATTATTGCTTAAAGGCACTAAACACATATCCCTGAACCGATACCTAATCATATCTAATATCAGTGCACCCCTTATTTAAACTTATTTTGATTCAGAATAGTACTAAACATGCTTCAATGGTTGAGAAAGTTTGAGAATCTCAACTAACAATATGCCTGTGTAATGATAAAGGGTGAACTTTAAAGACATGGTGTGAGGTGAATGCGTTTGACTCTTGCTCCTCTCGGTCCCTGTGGGAAATGTGTGCACGGCATTGTCAGGTAAGGTCAGACTGAGAACGGCTCATTTTAGTTGCTGTTAATTATGCAGTATGTGGTCGCCTTGGGAAGGTTATTTGCTACTTGTCCTATAAAAGGTCAAGAACAGCTTTAGACTGTGTTCAAACATTAGGCTTTTGATCACATTTTATTTGACATTTAAGTAGTAGTGAACGATATTGAGAAAAAATTCATATCTTCTTAATATTTGTTTTGGTGTGTAAGAAAATTTGTCAACCTGTCAGGAGGATCCATCTCCACATCTTGAGCTATGCTTGGGCTACCTTAGTTGGAGGATTTTATATTGTGCATGTTTTGAGTTGATGGGAAAAAACGGAGTACCAGCCACCCAGGCAAAGGTCCTAGTTGAAGTTCACATTTTGCACAAAACTAAGATATAAGACATAAGTCCGGAAATATCACTTACTGACAAAATACTCCATCGTTTAATTTTGCACTGTAAAAAATTCAATTTCTGTATTATCTCGAAACTCATCTTTTATTATACTGCCCATGTTTTAGTTCGATGTCTCACTGAGTTGTATTTACCAAAGCCATGTTCTGGTGCTGTGGCCCTGTCTGTGTTTTTATATGTATGAATTCACTGGTTGTTTATGTATACTTGGTTTTTGCTGACATGTCCATATTGCAGGCCTTAAGCGAGGGCGTCTCTTTCACCTAATTGAAGGTCAATATTTGTATGAGCATTCCAACAGACAACTCTCTTGCCCAGTCCAGACACACAGACCTCCACTGTACATTCACCAACCACAAGGTCATCGTCTGCTCCTGCACTGCTTTAAGATTTAATAGGACCGCACTGATACTGTGTAACAAGAGGAGCATGTATTATTAAGTTAGAGAAGTTTTCATAGATCATAACTTGGAATAAGATTCAAAAACATTTCATAGTAAATAGTCGGGCTTTGCAACCACCTCTACTGAAAAGAGACTTTGCACTCATTTTTCTTATCTATCTCCATGGAAACAAGCTGGTGGTGCCAATAGACCAACTTACATGTGAGATCTGTGGAAAGGTGTCCCAGCTCACAGTTAGAATGCATGTTTTTTTAAGCAATGAAAAACAGTGTAATAAAAAGAATGTAAGATAGCTATGTTTAATACCATATTGTGGAAAATATTATAGGCAAAGCAATAACATCACCATGGGTACAGGCATCAGAAAAGTTTCACAGTGCACCTTTAAGGAAACAGCTGTGATCTCAGTTCAGTACCCTAGACAGATGAAATGTATCTTTGTCAATGTAAAATCTAATCTATTTACTTTAATATATTCTTAAGAGACATTGAACTGAGAGCTTGAGAATTAAATCCATAGGTATTAAAACTGAAGCATCCTTAAAACAAAATGCCTTGTTAAAAGCAATGCATTTTGGAAAGTCGAAGCCAGATGTTTATGACAGTTGGTTTTGGTTGCTACTTACATATTAAATATATGCAAATCCTACCCACAGAGCCGAATATGTTAAGTATCGGGTAGGTATATGGGCAGGTGGGAGGGAGATGCTTTGTCAACTTTGTCTTTATATGATGTAATGTATTTGTCCTTAATGATTTTAAAGAGTCAGCAATCTGTGGCTGGTCCAGGTAGTCCCCCATGTCCTCTCTCTCTGCATCGTCAGCTGCACTTTCATCAACACTTTTCTAATGCTTTTAACACCACCCAAATGTTCCTTTTTGTTTAGTGGTGTATTCTGCCACAAACACATATGCTGTGTAATTGATGCCACTGATGTAACATGACATCTGCACTCCTATCACACTTGCTTCCTCTAGAAAGTTGACCATCACAGTGGAAATGCCTGAAATTGCAGTGATTATAGTGTTGAGAGGAGTTGAGTAGGACGTAGTATCAGTGTCAGGGAAAGGGCGAGGCATCACAAACACACTGGAGAGATGAAGAGAGATGCCCTCTGTTTTAAATTGCCCTTTTGACAGCCAGTGTAGGCCTATATCCTCTAATATATTTAGTGTAGCACTATGTTTCACAGTGTTGCATAGTGTCCCAGTTAAATGTATGTTGGTTTAATTGTGGACATACATATTATGTATTTCTATGAGCTTTTCCTCTCATTATAAATTTAAACAAAGTATTTTGACTGAATGATTCATGTTTTTGTAATGCTGTATCATGCTGCATTTTAGGTGTCATTGTCAGAGAACTTTCACTCCCACATGAATGTTTCTTTTATTATGTTGTTTTAGAGCCAATATTTTCTTTACAGTGAAGAATATCTAAAATAATAATGTACGTGCATCATTGACTAACCTGGATTATAATCTGGTATAATATAATACCAGAAAAGCATGTCTTCTTTAAGTATATGAATGTCCTTCTGAAACTCTGCCATTGTGTATTTGAGCAGGACACTTGGAATCTACTTCCCTTTAAATATGCTTTTTCCATTATTGCAGCAATATCAGTGTGTGGTGAGAGTGAAACTTTTAACTGTTGGTATTTTGAAACAACTTGGTGAAGGTGAGTTTGGGTTCTACATTGTAAATTTGTATCCACTCCCTTCTGTATTGACTCTGATAGACCAAAAATAGGAGAAAAATTGTTTCCAAAAGTGAACTATATAACAGGTTAGGTGTATGAGATAATTATTTATACTTGCAATTGAGACAAATATCACGTTAGTTCAAATGCTTCAATCAAACATAAACTTATTGTCCATGCTCAGTAGTAAAAAAGAAATTAATTACATCGTTTTATTAAGTTACTTTGACCTGTAACACTTAATAATAAGTATTTATAGACCTAAATAAAGCATGAAGCTTAATAAAGCATGAAAAAGGACTTGAGCAAAAGTTTAATAGTTTAATAAGTTTTCACAAACTAATATAATAAACTGATCTTAATCCAATTCACCATTTATCATTTATAGTTCTGTACTATGTGTGCTTTGACAGACAGGCCCAACAGAGAGCATCCCTGGTGGGGAGAGCCTCTTCGAGGTACAATGATTTGAGGCGTGTGTCCATACAGGGCTATAAGGGCACGCTCACAGACTGTTCTTAAGCCTGTATTGGATAACCAGTCCCTTGCATGTAACTGTGCAAGAGAACAGAACAGAAAATCAATGTATCCAGCCACCTATGTTACATCAATACTGTGTCTCACTTTCACTTGTTCATTTGACTCACTGCTGTCACGTAGTCTGAGCATGGGCACTTTTTAAGGACATACTTTATCCCCAAATGTTATTTAAAACTGTTTATATTTTTTGTCAAATGTTAATATAGTATAATGATTGACTGATTTGTTCAGAGTTCTTCTGGTTTAGAGTTGAAATATGAACAAATCTGTCAATCATTATACATACCAACAAGCCTGTTTTACTGTAAATTGTGTTTTACAGTTCTTCAGCTCATTCGTATTCTAGACCAGGTTCACCTATGATCAGTGCCATAATGGTTTTCTCAATTGTCATTTATCTCTATGATGTTTTATGCAGGAATAGATCACACATCAAAATTTTAGGTCTATGTAGCATGTACGTTGTGGTCATGCAGTACCTTTGAGCAGTGTTCAGACTAGCCCCAGCTAAAGTGTCGCCAGTGACACATTTTTGTCTGTTTTGCAAAGTGGGACAAAGGTTCACACAAGACCTTGACTCATGATGAACTAGTTTGCTTTTGGGCATCACATATTTTTTACTTTGTTTTCAATATTCCTAGAATTCTCTCTTGACAAAGCTTTTTAAGATCAATATAACTTAAAAGTAGAAATCAGACATATATCATCTCCCAATAATATGAACCTTGTTTTTTTCAATAGTAAAAGTGAGTATATTATTTTCACTCTTCACACAGATTGAAGCTGTTAGGGGCCTTGTTTTATTGTTATAGCCCCAAAAATATAAACTATTAGCAGTATTATGGCTGCAACTAATGATGATTATTAGTCGACTAGTCAGATGTTTTTTTCCCAACTTTTTTATATTGTACATTAGAGGTGCTCTGTTTTTTTGAAAAAATAATATAGGCTTTTGATGATATGACGTTTGACCAAAATCTAACTAGTTACAGCATCAATGGTATTTTTGCTGGCAATTTAAGCCAATAATGCACCTCTAGCTGCCCAGCAACATACATGGGTGATCGGAATGTCTGATTGTCCCATGTTGTTCAGCCGATTAATGATTGGCGCTGATCAATTGGAGCACCTCTATTGGACAGTTTTACTTTTTTATATTTTTAGATAAAAATATAAAGATAGAAAATGTATCTGCTGCGTTATGATAAAACTTTTGACATGCGTTTTAAACTCCAACAATGAACAACTACTAACATAGTCAATGATTATTTTAGCTGGGGATTCGTCAAATGTATTTTTCAGATGAACGGTTGCGGCTTCCTGTAAATGAAAACAGTGTTCACTATATGTTGTGTTTTTCGCTCACTCAGCGTCCCGTCCTCATGCATGTGGCTGTCAGGGCTGTGTCTCTTGATTGTGCTGTGATTGATGAGCTGTCTCATTGAGTCCTAAAGCTGCAGTCTCCTGATACAGAGACTGCCCGCTGTGCACACTTTTGATAGGCTTTTATAGGATTGTCATAGATGGAAGATAGTGTCAACGGCAACCATTAAGACAGGGTCAATAAAAGGGAGGAATGGTTATGCTCACTTAAATATCGTTTATTTTCCTCATAAATGTATCAGATTGTGCTAAATGTGTTATTTCTGTTAAAACTAACTATCACAGTAAAGTTTGCATTAGCGTGCATTTAGTGCCCTCTCCCCGGGCCCTCCAATGTGTCATCCACTGGTTCTGACAGATTGCCCCGACAGTAGCATTGCATGATGGTTCAGATACAGACAATAAACTTCTCTTTTTGGGACAATATAATACATATATTGAGTGTGGAGTGAATGAATAATGCTCTGGGCTTTGGGTCTTGGAAGGAATGTAAATCCAATACATCATTATTATACCTTATTTAAAGCTTTAGGTCTTTTATTTTCATATTTGTCAGTGCACCTCTTAAGTGTTGTGTTGATCGGGGCAATGTGGTGTTGACATATGGGGACCCTCTGTTGACAGGTCACTAATGCAGTCTGACGTGGGGCAAATTGGCAGCAGCGCACACTGAACGAGCCTGAGTCCACTGTAAACCCACATTTTGCTGAAGGAGGCTGTTTGTCACTGTGTGTTGCCGTTACTCCGACCTGACCCTGAGTAAACCTCCCAATCAGAATAGATCCCCTCAGAGGAAGGTGGGTGTGGGTGCAGCTCTGTTTGGATACACTGTGGCACGTTTCACCTGTGGACTCCTGTGTTTGTGTAAGTGGAGCTAAAAGCATCGGAAAAATCACAGCTAATGGCCTCTAATGAATGCAGTCACAGTTTGTAGAGATGGTAGATAAGGCTCGGTGTCAGATCTGATCCAAGGAGCTGTGGGCAGTGCAGCAGACAAACAATCAAGTTACACCTGAATGAACTATGGGTTATAACCAATTACTGTGCGGCAATATGTTTTGGATTATCGCGATTATGAGATAAAACAATGTCATGGCAATCCCTGGCTCATCTGTAAAAGGCATGGTTGAGGTGTGTCACATAACATCTGAATGGACAGTAGAATGAACCACAAAAGTATATAAATATGTCTTACCTTGTTAGGAAGATTACATTGCAAGTTTCTGTTATTATTATTATTTTTTTCATATCACCAAAACAACAATTGCAGTACTATCCAATTTTGCAACCCTATTTACCCGAAACATTAACCATTCACGTCTCAAGGAATGAAATACAGGTTCTTCTTGCTATTATAACAATTCAGACTAACTCAAGTGCTTAAATATTTTGTAATTGTTCCATCGTTTAGCAAAAATATTTTTCAGACATTTCCATATTGAGAAGATTTCTGATCTGAAACATTTTAGTTAGTTACTATGCCTACAATATCCTCCTGTTGTCGTGGTCTGTTAGTCAAGGCTATTTTCAGGCAAAGAGATCACACCTATTTTTGTCCACATTCAAACTGCCAAATCACTGTTTTTGTGCTTTTACTCACAGAACAGCAACATTGTGTTCATTGAGCCACATTGTCTATTGCATAGGTCCTGGATATTTTCAAATCAACCCACCATGCAAGAATCTATGTTTTTAGGTAAATGTGTTGCTCAAAAAGACAAAGAAAACGGTTCTAACACCATGATCAGTGCCTCAGTGCTGAGCAGGATCAAATATCACATCTGCTGAGGATTCGTATCGATTGGCACTAACAAAAGACTAGCATGTTTCAGTCCATTAGCCAACTGATTGCATCACTATACTTTTGTTTATCCTAATAGAGTTAATCAAATGTAATCATAGACAACTGTAACAGTCTTATTAATGTTTGCTGCTTCTGTCTGAGCTGGCTAAATGTGAACAGTAGCCTGGATCTCATTGGAATCAAGTCAGTATTTTTCCACTGTTGCAATTCTGGTCTTACTGCTTTTTGTGTAATTGCTGTTAACCCAATAAGTATTTTTAAAATTACCTTCTGGAGTGTACAATAGGCAATTCACACCACATCAAACCAGTAATTTGGAATAAAAATAATGAATCAATATTTTAGTAAGCTCCAAACTCATTATAAATCTGTCTGGTGACATCATATTGATTAGCACTTCTTGTATTTCAACAGTATAGTTGCTTTGTCTGGTGTTTTGAGTTAGACTTTTTAAGATGCTAGCCACTCTTCATGATGCAACCAACAGGCTCAAAATCCTCCCCATAAATTGTCTGCAGTGAGGAGGCAGATGCTCTGTTTGGCCCTGGTCTGCAGTCACACAAACCCACAAATACACAAGGTGGGCTCCCTCTTAAATGGTTTTAGTTTCTATCATAACACCACAGTGGTTGGGACAGAGAGGGTCCAGTTTACAGAAAACCCACATGTCTAAAATAATCTGAGACAAGCCACTGCTCATTGCCTGTTTTACTGCCTGTGTCTGCACTTCATGAGCAAAAAATCCAAAAATATGTCATTGGTACGGTTGTCTGTTTATACACAAACGCCTCATTTAGTTCAAATTATAGTCTGTGGTGGCCACAGAACAACATGGAGTTTCTTATAAACCATGATGTGTGTGTTTTAGTGTTGCTGGTCTGTGCATTCTGCTGTGTGGGAGATGTGTCATGTGACCATATACACAGGGGAGCCCTTGTTTCCACTTACTGTAAATGACACAGCTTTGCATAATATGAGTGCTGCTGGCTAAAATCCGAACCATATGTTCTTTATCTCACATTATGAACACTTAGATTCACACTGTGGCTGCACTGTATTGTGTGAATGTGTGGTTTTTGCAGCAACATCAACAAAGAGACAATAAATGTTATGTACAGTATTGGGATAGTATCATCTTTGTACCCCATAACATAGAAATATAGGAGAGAAATCAAGAATGACAGACTTGCAGAATCCATCTTTAAAGTATATTAACATATAAAATGATTTATTTCATTGCTTTTATGCTCTTGTATTTGTGGGATTTTTATTACAATACAAAAATGCTATTTAAATTGTTGCAACAGGCAAACTGACTTTGTTCATCAAATACTCAATTTTTTTATGAAAAAAATTATCTAAAACCTTATGACCTAAACATGCTTGGAAATAAGTCTAAGCAGTTCATTTGAGTCCTCTCGGAAATGTTACTGACTGTGTTTATTGTAATCTACACTGCTAATCGAATTACAAGTATATTATTTTCCAAAAAATGTGAAGCTTCAACTTTAATTAACACATTTTATCTTATTATACACCAGATTGTGTTTTGTGCTGTTTTCACACCTCTACAATGTTTGCAATTCCAATGGAGAACCACTCTCACAATGATTATATCGGCTGTCGTTGCTTTGGCTTTAGTTTAAACACACATCTTGTCTTAAGTTTCCATTGTGCTGTAGACGCCTCTGTAGATCAACTTTCCTGCCAATCAAATGCACAGTGGCACTTTTATATCCTGGCCTCTGCCCTTTCTCTCA
This sequence comes from Periophthalmus magnuspinnatus, assembly GCF_009829125.3. Classification (NCBI taxonomy): domain Eukaryota; kingdom Metazoa; phylum Chordata; class Actinopteri; order Gobiiformes; family Gobiidae; genus Periophthalmus; species Periophthalmus magnuspinnatus. The sequence continues at coordinate 23,649,361 of NC_047141.1, read as the reverse complement.
GCCTCTGCCCGTTGTAGAAACACAAGACAAAGGCATGACGGATAGCCGGAGGTCCCTCACAAGGAAGTACAGAAGGTGTGCCCTGTCAGTGCCAGACAATGAGCGCATTCACACTCACTGTACAACACAATACAGCAGAGGGAAGCCGAAGACAGCCAATCTCCGAAATGTCCAAGCACCAAGCCAGCACTGTCTCCTGTAGGCGACCAGCTTCAGCACAGGACTAGGGGGATCCACATTGTGAACAACTACACTATTGATATGGGATGACAACAAATGAGAGGAGGAACTCAGAGGAGGAGAAAATATGTTCTCTAGCGCAGGGAGACTCGAATATAAGGGAGATTGTAATTTTTTTCCTTTCAGCATCTCCTTAGCACTTTTGATTACAATTTTACAGTACTTAAACTTTAACTAATAATATTTAATTAGCTTTTCTTGTCTTATTAAAATCTATTGACCAAGATCTATTGATATACCACATCAGTTACAGATGCTATTATATTAACTAAATCAAATTAAATGAGTATGTAATGGCATTTGAATGTTGGAACACTAGTCCTCAGCAGCAGGGCTCCTTTCCCTTTGCCTTGCCCTGCCCTGCCCCGCCCCCTATCCCTCTGTCCTAATCTGCCCTCTGCCCTTTACACCTGCTGTTCACCACCTCTCAACCCTGCCCTAACCAGCCCCTCTGCCCCTGGATTTGCCCCTCGAGCCCCTCTATCTGCTTTGAACTGCCCCTCTGCTCCTTCCCATCTGCCCCAACCCCGCTGTGTCCCTTCCCTGATTTGCCCCTGGATCTACCCCTGCCTCTCTGCCCCTGTCATCTACTCGGTCGTGTGCTGCTCGTCTCTGTGTGCTCTTGTTTATTTTCGACTGTGTGACTCACGCTTCCTGTGCTACACTTCTCTACAGAACAGCAGGGCCTCCGCTCATTCTCAATTCTTTCACTTTCTCTCCCTCTCTCCGTCTCTTGTGTGTAGCACCACTGATTGGCCAACTTCTGTATAATGCGGGGGCCCTGTGAATGGATGCAATTTATTTAGTGACGTTAGAAAGGGGAAAGGACTAGCGAATCTATTAAAAACTGGTGTTGAGGCCATTAGAATAGTGCGGCTTTGCTGATAAGGAGGTGATAATTAGAAGGGATTGCCTTAAGGATTTGGTGATGCAGGGAAAGCCCCATGTAAGACCTGTTTGTAAGCCCATCTGTCAGCAGCATGCCACCTCTGCATACAATGAGGGAAGTGTTTGGTTTCACTATAGTGACATGGCACCACTGAGTTACGCATACTGCACAGGTGGTTCTCAAACTGCGGTAATGGTACCAAACATGGTCCAACCTAAGATTAGTTTGCGTTTTGGTGAACAAAGTAACTAAGCGTAGATATACAGTACATAGTCTAGGGAGGTACTAAAATATGGAATGATGTGATGATACAGTACTGATATTGTGAGCGGCTGTTTACTTAAGTATTATGAACATATTTTGTGACTGCGTTTTGTTGCTTGCTTAGAGAAAGGAAACTTGAAATACATTTGACATTATTATGATTATTAATATCTGTTTTACAAGTTTGTGCAGTTTGTGATTGTACAAAGAAACACCTTAGTTAAAATGTATTTGGTTCTTTAAAAATATTGATATATTTCAGATTATTATGTCAAATGCATGTGATGTTGTGTTATTATCAATCTGTGAGCCTTGTATCGTGTATCAACCTTGGTGAACCCTGTGATTCCCAGCCCTAACACAGTACCACTTTTTTTTAACTCTTTGCCCTGGATTAGTCCTTGTAAGGTTGTTTTTTTCTTTCTTATATCAATATGTCTTCTAGTATCTAATGACTTGTAAAACTATTGTTAAGGTGTAAAGCCTGAGAATGGCTGTACATCCACACAGTTATAATAATCATTCTAACATTAGATATTAGCACTTGTTGTAGCCACCAATTGGAGTGCTATGTGGAGTGCCAAGTTCCTCTTTGGAAAATACCACCTCCTCTTTGCATCCTTTTCACTGGAAACATTCCTGTGTGCATGGCTCTTTCTTCATCGCAGTTTTCGCCTCACCCCCTTCCCTCCTCGCTGGGCTTGTCTCTCTCGCCGCACACCCACTCCAACAGTCATATCCGCTGTGACTCGGAGCTCTACGGCCTCTCTGTGTCTGGAGCTCCTCAGAGGGGGAAGACCAGGGCTGCGCTGTCAGGTAACCCACCCCTCCCTCATTCCCATTTCTGTGTCATCTCCGTCTGTGCTTTTATGGGAATCCATTGCTTTCCTGGTCAAGATATTATACTCATTTTGTGCTGCTGTTCATTTATCAGTTGTGTTAAATAAGTTATTTTTGCAGTCAAATTTCAAGAAGATCTTAGATTCTCCAAGTTGTTATGCATGCAATCTGCTCATTATTTCTTCCTCAAAAATGGTCAAAATTTTGTTATTTGTTTTGTTTTTATTCTTAACAAATTTTTTTAAAAATGTAAGATTGTGTATTTTTTGTAGGACTCTCCCTGATCAAATTTTTGTTGATTTTTTTGCTAACCACAATTTAACCACAATCCGTTTTTCTTTTTGTGCCAGTCCAAAGCCAGGATAAATGAAGAGGGTAGCACCAGGAAGGGCATCCAGAGTAAAATGTATGTGACAATTATGTATGGATAAAGGATAGCAGAGTGGAAAGGAAGGACAAATGGTTATTGATTTTAACACTAGCTATAGGTCAATAGTTGCAGGTGTAGTCTTACTTTTTAATGCATTTCCATGTTATATTCTGTGGTTACTTCTGTCTAACCAATCCGAGCATTCAGACTCCGCTGTGTTCATTACGAGTCCGCTTTAAGCCCCCAGTATTGACTTGTGGTTCATTGGCTTTTCTCTATCAAAGCAAGTCTTACCACGTTGTGAACTGGCTGTCTTCTGCGGTCCAGGTATAGCCCTCGTATCCATTATACTGCAGAGTGACTGACTCCTCTGGTATGCACGGAGAAAGACTTTTTTTTAACACTTCATCATTTGGCTATGTCTTTTTCCACTAATTTTGACACCAGACTTTCTTAGATTCTTCTTATTGGTGTTTTGATTGACAAGAGCTATCTTTTAACTTTCCACTCACGCAATACAAGTGTACTAGTTGTAAGAAAACTGATTGACATGGGTCAGTCAGTCAAGCACTCAGGTTGTCAGCGGTGATGCCAGCTTGTCAATGCACACCGTCTCGGTCTCGAAGCCTTTTCCCTCCTCACTTCCTGCTGCCACTGTGCGTCTGTAGTCATAGAGGATGCTGGGAGATAAATTTAGACCTCCAGCTCCCTCTCCATCTGCCATTGCACCGAGTAGGCTGGTGGTTTCCATGGGAACGTGCACCAGTAAGAGAACGAGGAGAGGAGGAAATTTCTTTATGGGGATGTTTTAGGAAATGATGAATGTTGTTAATTTTGTAGGTGTGGATTTTAATATGTGGCACCTTTTCACATCTGTGTTAGCTGTAGTTAAACATGATTAGAAAATATAATACAAACTGGACAGCTTAACTTTTGCAATAAAATTAAGTTTAGACTAACGCCTTTGTTTAGAAATAAATTACTTTTCATTTTGGCACTTCCATTCTGACGTAGCTATAGTGAAAATGCTTCTGCTATAGTGTGTGGTAACAATGGTTTGTGACTTAAAATCCAGCTAATGAGAAGAGGCTGTTTCCTTTTAATTTAATATTCCCTGCCGCTCAGAAACGTGTATCAAATTCTCTTGTGGCAAAACGTCATCTTCTTCCACTCATCCTTCATTCATTCAGTCTCTATGGACCACTCATTACTAACATTACAGCACACAGCAGTCTTGCAGCTGGGATTTTTATTGTTCTAAACTTCAACATCGACGGCTCTGGTGCCGCTAAAATTAACTCCCCATGACACCTCCAATCGAAGAACTGTGCACCGTCTAAAAACTGCCTCCGTAGCTTCCTGTTCACACCTCATGTGTCTAAAAATAGCCCAAGAGAGGAACGCCCTTGTCAGCCCTTATTAAGCAGGGCACATACATTTACATAACCCCCGTCTTAAGATCCCGCTTATCAATAGATATCATTTTTAGCCGTGTGTGGGGAATGTTGCTATTTATAACCAGTTGTTTCCGTGGAGCGAGACACAAGGAAAACCCCTAGCGAATCAGAGGAGGATAGGCTCATGCTGGGTCACCTCAGGTCATTGGAGCTGATTGGTTAGTCCTGTTTGCCTCTTGTCTGCGTATGAACCAGGCATTTGTTTGTTTTAAAGTACACCTGCATTCATAAAATCTAGCATGTGTTCAAAGGACTATCAGAATATTTTGTAGTTTTGACTTTAGATTTGATTGCAATTGTGATTAGATTTGTGATGTGTTAAAGTAGGATTCAGTTCAGAGTGCACATTGCAAACAGCTCTAAGGACATTAACATTTTAAAGAAAGGTTCAGCTCTCTAAACTACAGGTACAACAAGATGGCGCCAGCGTATTCCGGCAGTTGTCTACCTGCTCTGCTTAAACTGTTGCTTGCTGTGGTATTGCTTTGTATTTTGTGCCAAGATATCTCTGGAGTTCTAGTCTACAATTGCCAGGCACTTATTGATCTAAAGCGAGATCAAGGATGGTCTCTTAATCACAATTTTGAGGATCAAGCATCCAGAGTCCCTCCTCACTTGGCATCGGTCCTGGCCTACATGCTGCGCTCACCTGTCTCCTTACAGAGGAGGCTTCTTAGTGAGAGTAAAGGCTTATTGGAGGGCCAATTCTGGAATTATTCCTCTCCATCCCACTCCCCGGGACCACTTCAGAGATCACATGGATTATGGTGTATCCAGCCTTTAAGTCCGTCATGTAGACCCCACTCTGCGTCACTTGCCGCTTCTCCTGAATGATCTCTTCACCTTGCGGAAACTGGAGTTTGTGTTGCTCAGGGAGTTATGGCCCCAAGCCAGTGAGTTTTTCTCATTTTCATAACTTTTACCACCTGACGATCTGAACTCTCCCCAGGTTACTGGCAGAGGTGGGCGGATTTTGAAAAAGCAATCCATGAATTTGTAACATCACGTCTGGATTATTGTAATTCTTTGTATGTGGGGCTGGACCAGGGCTCCCTGCAATGCTAACAGAATGCATCTCATCTACTGACAAAAACTAAGAGATGAGAGCACATCACACCTGTGATATGCTTTCTTTTTTTTTTAAAAAAAAGTGCTATATAAATAAAAAATTAATTGAACAAGATTTGGAGCCTTTAAGAAGTCACAATGATCAGATCACAATTTAGTTTTCATTGAAAAAATAAATTAAATCCAATGGGTAAAGTGCATTTTCCTGGAGTGGCTTATAATAAAATGTAATGTATTGGAACATGGCTTAAAATAAGACAAAAAATGTGCCCATACTAATCCCAAATAAATCTACTTACAATAATCTGAATTTTAGTCTTTTTAACTCCTCTAGAAATACATTCTTGCAGTGAGGATCCCCGCTAGAGTTGGTCGTCTAGACTGTCATGAATAATGGAGGCACCTTCCTGCTGCTCTTAAAAAGCAGCTAATCGTCCTTTTTTTAGGCGGATTCACTGGTGGCACCGGAGATAATTAAACCCACTCTGTGATCACCATGCTGACACAAACAAAGACATTAGTTTCATAGGTGTCGAGGAAGACCATTTGTCATGCTCTGTCTGCCTTCACTCCTGTCTGCTCCTGTCTGCTCCTGTCTGCTCCTGAATGTTTGTGCAGCATCACAGCTCCTAAAGTCACCAATTAGTAAAGCTCCCGTGTCATACTAAACCCCAATGTGCTTGTATTTATTCATATTTGTAGGCGAAACTTTAGAGATCATTTGAGTGAAGCTGTAAAAGTTGAGATCACAACTAAATGACAAACACGCAATACATGTGTTAATGAAGTATAACTATATGCATACTATGTAATCTGGTGTAGGTTCTGTCACCTGCTTGTCCTTTGCCCAGGATGTTTCAAAGTATGGCATTCAACCTCAAGACAAGCAGTTGGCGCTATCATGCAAATTAGAGGTCAGATCTGTAGTAAGGCAACATCGTTCACAGTTTAACATTTAACTGATTATTTCTGTTAAGGACAAAATGCGTAAACTCATTATATTACGATAAAAATGCTCACATTAAGAATAACAACAGTAATTTTATTGCACTGCCTTGTTCTGTTGACACTTCAAAACCATTTAAAGGCACGTTAACTCACCTATTTAAAAATGTATTAAAATTGCATTGCTCCAAATTAAACCGATCCTGTCCCCACAGTATTATATATATATATATATATATATATATATATATATATATATATATATATATATATATATATATATATATATATATATATATATATATATATATATATATATATATATATATATATATATATATATATATATGTATGTATGTGGGGGGGTGTGTGTGTGTGTGTGTGTGTGTGTGTGTGTGTGTGTGTGTGTGTGTGTGTGTGGGTGTGGGTGTGGGGGTGGGGGTGTGGGTGTGGGGGTGGGGGTGTGGGTGTGGGTGTGCGTGTGTGCAATCAGTATTTCAGAACAAAATAATAATATAACCAAAGAGTAATGATTACAACTGAATTCTTTTTAAATTAATTCTCAAGACTTGTGCATAGCTCATAGTTTGAGTCATCATGTGTTGCAATAATCAAAGTGAGCTCTTCAGAGGAAATCGTCAACAAATGATTAGCCCTTGACAGATACGAGAGAAGTCGCCTTGAGTCTGTCGAGTTCTTTCTGGGGTCTTTCTTTTCCCCTCCTGCTGTAAACCGGCTCTAATGAAGGCTGACTGTGCAGTGTTTTTATAGACATATGGAGAGAGCAAAAGTGTGGCTCATTAAAAACCTGTCAGTGCCGCTACCACCGAACGCTCCAGTCTAGTGCTGTTTATTCAATTCACACTTCCTCCCATTTCCTACATCCTCTCATAGCTTTTTGTGCAAGTCTGTTAGGTTTTTTGTCGCCCTTTTCACTGCTGTGGTATCAATATCGTAGTGATCACATAGAGCGTGAGGCTTAAGAAAGTTCAGTGTCCCTGGTTGCTAACATGCTAACAAGAGTGATATGATTCTTGAATGATTGCTAATCTGAATGTATTGGCACAGAGTTGTCAAAGGTGTGGACACGGATGCTCGCTCAAACCTGTTATGATTTGCACAATCCATTGGCAGAAAATGTTAAGATTGTCTGCACTACAGGAATTTGGAGCTGAGAGCGAGTGCAGGATTTGTAGTAAGTGGGAGATATTACACTACATCTGTCTTGATAAAAGGTGGAAATTTCATCGCAACGTCATCTCAGAGTTTTCAAATGCACAAAAGTGTGAGTCCTCATAAAGCCAGCTAAGTGTCTAAGTGGAAGATATGAAAATGTATCTTTATAAAAGTCTTTGTTGTGGTAGAGAAATGGGTCTGAATGCATCTCGAGACACTACACAAACTACATACATCCAAACCCAATGCCATTTTTGAGACCTCACCTCAGGCTGTCTTAGAACAGTACTGTACTGTAGTCTATTTGGTATTGTGATTAACATTCATGTGAAGCACTTTGGTCAGCTGAAGTTGCTTCAAATGTGCAATCTAAATAAACTTGAATTGAATTGAGAGATGCCCATCAGATAAACTATTCTTTCAACATTTGTTTTGATTTCTTCCCCTGACATTGTGGTATTCACTGACTTGAAGAGACTACCAGTGGCCCATGGATTGCTCACTTCTCCAGAGAAGCTGCTTATATTATATTACACATCAAAACAGGATATTTGACTACAGATGTAAAGAAATTGTTTATGTTTAATGCCACATCTTTGCCAGCCATAATTGTGTTTTTTCACTGGTACCTGACCATATCTTTCCTGCTTAGACTGAATATATTGTTTGTTTTTGTCTCTTTTTCAGATGCCTCCAGAAGAACTACAGCAGACAGCCACTGTTAGAGCTTCAACCAGGGAAGGGCTGTACTCATGGCCTGAGGTGCACTGTACAAAATGATGCTTGTTTACCAGACTCATGGCAGCTACAGGGGAAGCCTAACAATGCCTCCTTTGCTCCTTTCCAATAACATGGGCTCAGACTGGAGGAACAGGTCCCTGGTTCTGATTTGTGGTGCTTCATGTTGACTTCTGCCACAGACCTCTCTGCCATGCGGTTAGCCCCATGAGACTAAAGGGGTTGTCATAGTGCGTGCGAGGCCCCTCCCACTCTATGGAGGCGGAGCCTGGACGTCCTGAGGGCGAGTGCTCTGAGAGACAGGAGCATGTGACAGAAACTTCCGTTCCCTCTGATCCCGGTCAGATCTCCGCCCCACGTCCTGCACACAGGTCACGGGGGCGGCTGCAGCACCGCTCACCCAGATCTCCAGGTCTCCTCCTGCGCTTCCAACAACAGCAGGCATTAGCATGGCAGCCCTCAGATGCAGCCGGCCCCTCTGGAGGCAGCTTCCTCTCTCCTTCCTCACCCTCATCTTTCCTACCCTCTACCTCCTCAGCACGAGGGGATCAGGGACACAGGGTACAACCTCAGACCAGCCAGGACCCTGCAGAGAGGCTGAGTTCTCCCAAACGCGGAGAGAAGAAGCCTCAGAAACCTGGCAAGTACGTATGCTCCTACTGTGGCCGACCATGTGCCAAACCCAGCGTCCTTCAGAAACACATCCGTTCCCACACAGGAGAGCGGCCCTACCCCTGTGACCCCTGTGGATTCTCCTTTAAGACCAAGAGCAACTTGTACAAGCATCGCAAGTCCCATGCCCACCGTATCAAAGCAGGCCTGATGTCCTGTCGGGAGGAGCTTAGTCTGAGCACAGAAGGTGCAAATGTGGGAGAGGAGCATGAGGAGCCCACAGAAGGAGAGAGTACAGAGTCTGAGGAGGAGACCGGACAACGTAGAAAACCCAAGGACCCATTACGCTCCCCGAGGAAAGAGGAGAGCCACAGACCTGAGGATTCACAGGCCGTCAAACAGAGGCTGGCTCTAAGACTTAGTGAGCGCAAACGAGGTCCGAAGGCTTCCCCCGATGACCCACCCTCTTCCTCTCTCTCCACATCCTCATCCTCACTTGGCCCCGGCAGTAAAGGCAGCACTGAATCTGGCTACTTCTCTGGGTCAGGGAGCACCGACCTGTCACAAATCAGCCCCCCAAGTGCCAGTGCCAAAACTTATGCCGAAATTATTTTGGGGAAATATGGAAGACTCGGAGGCCAACAGCGAGGGGGCCATCAGCAACAACCTCATGCTTCTTCTGGAACTGAGGAGAAGAGCATCTCCTTCACAGTCCCCAAAACACAGGTCATTGAACACATCACCAAACTCATCACTATTAATGAAGCTGTGGTTGATACCAGTGAGATTGATAGTGTCAAGCCACGACGCTCATCACTCTCCCGTAAAAGCAGCATGGAGTCACCCAAGATTAGCACTCCTAAAGACCCCTATGCATTCGACCCCAAAGCTGAAAGCCCAGGTCCCAGCGGTTTAAGACCTGGTTCTCCTGAACCTCTTTCATCTGTGCCTCTGCTCCGAAGTCACTCACTGCCCTCCTCTACTAGCCAGGAGCACACCCCCTCCTCCCCCACACCAATGTCCCCTGGAGGCTTCCGCCTTTGCCAGTCATTCGATGAGCAGCAGGCAGCAGCTGCAGAAATGAGAGTGGGACATGTTCAGCGCATGTTAAGACGCCAACCAGCTATTGAGGTTCCTCTAGGAGCTGAACAAGTGTTAGAAGATACAGGTCAGTCCTCTTCAGGAAAAGGTACAGACAGAAAAAGACAACCAAAGCAACAGTTGCACAAGAGTCCCTGCTTGTTTGAGTGTGAGGCTTGTGGCTCCCTGTTCCAGCACAGTGAGAGCTATGAGTCCCACATGGGCACTTGTCCAGGACACCACCATCAGCCTGAACTGGAGGCCGAGGACAAGGTCATATCTGGTAGGGACGACCACCCCCATGTAATGATGCACTACAAGTTACCAGCTCTGGCAGTTACAGTGAGAAAGAGGAGAAAAGAGGAGAGCCTAGAGGAAGATCCTCCCAGCCCCACAACCCGTACTGCAGTGTCAGGTGGAGAGGAACGCAGCCATTCCCAGTCAGGTAAATATAAATGCATCCAAATGCATTTCCAATAATGAAATATTCAAATCAATCTAGTTTATTTCAAACTATACATTTTTACGAGGCCAATATACTTGATAGTTTTGTAAATTATTTTGCCAACAGTTCTCTTTGGAATAAATACATAATTATATACAATTAATATTTTAAGTGCTACTGTCCTACTTATTAATGACTTGATTTGTTTGTAGGTGTTCCTTCAGAACCAAAACAGCAGCAACAGGATAGAAAGGGTGTGTCAGTGATTCAACATACCAGCTCCTTTGAGAAGCAGGAGAGTGTGTCCATGGAGAGTCAGGGGTCAGAGAGCAAAGAGACGCAGCCCCAGCCCAAACCTTCCCCCTCAACCAGTCGCCTCATTCGCCAGCCCAACATCCAAGTGCCCGAGATCCTCGTCACTCTGGAGCCCGACACCGACATGCCACCAGTGTCTCCCACGGTGACTGTGTCCTTACCTAAGGTTCGTCTCATATCTAGAAGAAATTTAATTATTTAGAAAAAATACATTCCAAATATTAAATGAATATGACATGTTTATAATTTTAGCACTGCTCATTGTAAACACCGTATGTGTTGCTTTGTGTCATAGGAAGCAGAGAGAGTGGAGCAGTTCCAGTGGCCTCAAAGAAGCCAGACTTTGGCTCAGCTTCCTGCAGAGAAGCTGCCGCCCAAAAAGAAAAGGCTGCGTTTGGCTGAAGCAGCTCAGTCCTCAGGAGAGTCCAGCTTTGAGTCTGTGTCTGTGCCTCGCAGCCCCAGTCAGGAGAGCACCGTCTCCCTCTCCTCCAGTCTCTCTGTGTCTCTGGAGGATCCCGTCAGATCAGAGGCTTGGGCCACCAGCCATAGTTCCCAAATGTTAACAGTGCCATCAGCCTCTCATCAGTGCCACCAGAGCCACAAGGAGATGAGACGCTCTGCATCTGAGCAGACACCCCCTACTCACCAACAACCTCAGCAGACGCCTGAGAACAGGAGCAAGTCCTTTGACTACGGCTGTCTGTCCTCTCAGCAGCCCACCACCTCCTGGAAGGAGCGGAGGAAATGCCTTCTGGTAAAACATGCCACATTAGGAGATCCAGAGGAGGAGCAGACTAGAGCAGACAGTCCCCGGCCTGGGCCGTCACATGTAGGCCACCATCCACTTTTCTCCACTGAAGAATGGTTTCTTCATGAAGAATCGGGAGAAACATTGACATCTTCAGATGTTCTCTCTTTGGTTCCCAGAGATCAGCAAACCTCAGGTCCATCTCTCAGCCATGTGTTACCCACTGAAGTTCTCCACAGAGCCTTCTTTGAGCCACACATTGCACGGCTTGGAACTCCACTTCACCATTTACTCCCTCTGCAGTTCTCTAGCCACAGTCAAGCTCTGTATTTTCCCTTTTCCTCCAGGCCTTTGCCGTATGCTCCCTTGGCCCCATCTTCTGTAAACAGATCCATAGCACTCTCTCCGACCGTTGTAACCACTCCATATCATGACACACCACCCATTATTGCCACATGTTTGGCTCAGTTGACACCTGTTGTTCCTTTTGTTGTCCCAGTGCGATTGCAGACTCACATGCCAACATATGCTAGTGCCATGTATACAACTCTCTCCCAAATCCTGGCCTCTTCACGCTCACCTGAGCCTATATGTACCACTATGGTTGTTATGAGCCAGCTGGAGCAAAACAAGCTTCAGAGGTCTTACCTTACTGTTCCAGCCCTCAAAATGAAAACTCCCATTTCGCTGACACCTTCTTTAGTTTCACTTGATGAGGAGGCTTATGGCCCACTTGGGGCTGGAGGAAGTAAACGCATGCTTTCACCCGCCGCCAGTCTAGAGCTAAGCACAGAGGCTCAGAGACACCAGAAAAGAGTGAAAGAGGAAGAGGAGGGAGAGCAGGGCAGCACGGGAGAGAGGAGCAGGGAGAAGGCAGCTGGAGGTGTGGGGGGAGGTGAGGTCACTGGGAGAAAAGTGGAAGAGGAAAAAAACAAACAAACTCAAAATGCAGAAGATAAATATGTAAAGGTGGAGAAGAAGCAGGAGGAAAATCAAGCTTCAGCTCAAAACCCTGAAGTTACTGAGAAAAAAGAAGGCACCAGACCAGTCTCTGCTTCTCACCCCAGTCTGCACACCTACACTTCAGTCAACTGGTGCTACCTGAACTACATCAAGCCCAACCCCTCAGCACAGCAGGACTCCCAGACCTCAGTGTACTCCTCCTGGAGCGTGAGCGTGCACAACCCCAACCTGCCTGGCCTCAGCACCAAGACAGCCCTGTCTTTGCTATGCACCAAGCAGAGGCACAGTGCAGAGACCTACACCATGGCCACTGCCAGCCAGGCCAAAGAGGGGGGCAGGGAGCCCCAGCAGGAAACAGAGGTAACAACATGCATAGGCAAATATAGATAAAACATATATTTATGTTTTTGCACTAGTCGCTGAATTTAACACCTGCAAAAGGTAAAACTTGACACAATTCTCTCTGTAGTTGCAGATAAATCCCGCCCCAGTCAGCCCTGTGGTTAGTGGTCAGATAAAGGAACAACCACAACATGAAAAGAACAAGGCAAAACCAAAGAGAGATGAAGAAGCTACTACATCCAAATCCAGAGAGTCCTCATGTGTTTGCATTTTTGAAGGGGGGTGAGAAAGAATTTTTAAACTTTTCTCTTGTTATTTAAATTCTGACAATATAGATGTTTAATTGACCAAGAAATGTATTGAATCATTGAACATTAATAGATGGGAGGACAGGGGAACTGCACAAACTTGTATCTCCTGAGAGAGAAGGGAACACTTTTGTAAATTTAAGTTGTAAGCAAACCAAAAGTGTAGCTTAATTGACTTGAATTGAATTAAGACTTTAGCAGGATTAGGAGTCTCTACATCTGAGGTAATAGTTCAGAGCAGGTCCTCAGTATATTAAATGTTTGCTATTGATGAATAACAGTGATGAGTTTTGTTTTAAGTCCCAGTTCTTCAGTCATGCTCAGGCTCTTTTGTGAATCTCAGTGGCGTTATCAGCCGATTACGTCTGCTTGGAAGCGCTCCGGTGGTCATAAAGCACGCAGAGGGCCGGCCTCAGTTTACTCAACACTGTGCTGCTGATTTAATGCCTGGTGTGGGAAAACAATCAGTGTTTTTTCTAAGGTGGGGGAAATATTTTTAGCAGTGACTAACTGAGTGCGACAGACACCAGTTCTTCAGCGCTGCATAATGCCACAGCTGAGACTGTTTTACCCTCATGTAACAATTTGTTCTGATTTACTCTTGTGGCTTGTGTTGTACAACAGTGCATTCATGGTTTCAGCTCCTGACTTTTCAGCCCAAATGCCATATTTAACACACTGATATTTGCCATCTCACAATTAACTTTCTCATTCAAATATAAATTGTCTGTGGTTTACTGTTTCTGTAAATAGGCCATGGGTAAATATCAATAGTGCATATCAACAAGGTTTTTATAGACCAGGGCTAAATGTGTAGCTTGGTTTTATATATAGTATCTATTTTGGGTTGTTGGCCATGCAGGCTTCCCTTCCCGGCCGTCCCCTCTTAGCGGCTGCTGTTGTTGGCAGCGTCGTCGGCTGTAACAGAATGGATGTTATTCTGCTGCTGCGGGTTTGCTGGGGCTTCCCCAGCCGCCTGCATAAAGAGGGCCTTGTTCCTCAGTTTATCTTGTGTGTGCGTGTTGCTATGCAAGTAACTGGTGCATCCACAATAATTATTATTATTTCATGGGGCAAATGAAAATACCTTCTCAAAAGCGTCTCTGTGTCGAGTTCATGAATAAAAGGCATGAGATTCTGATAAGTAAGAGTTGATAATTGTAATTTACTTCTTATTCATACAAACTCAAAGGTTATATTGTCAGTTCCATGTGTTCTTCACTTTCTCACCTGTGTCCCAGGTACAGGTCAAGCGAGGAGTATGTGTATGTGCGTGGACGTGGCCGGGGGAAGTACATTTGTGGAGAGTGTGGGATCCGCTGTAAGAAGCCCAGCATGCTGAAGAAGCATATCCGCACACACACAGACGTACGCCCATATGTCTGCAAACACTGCAACTTTGCCTTCAAAACAAAAGGTAGCCTTGGCCCCCTGCAATTAACTAATGTATTTCCATGATTCATGTTCTGCCATTGTGAGCCTCTCTTGGTTAAGGAGATAATATGCTTTCCTTGTTCCTTCTCAGGGAACCTCACCAAACACATGAAGTCAAAGGCTCATGGGAAAAAGTGCCAGTCCGTGGGAGTGTCTGAGTCATCACTGGATGAGCCTGAGAGTGAGGAAACAGGTACTAAAGATCAGATTCTATTGTGGAGAAACAGTGCTACGGCTGGATGAGCGTGTGCCTGTTCATAACTGCAGCTTTTCAGTTCTGACAGCTTATGCAACACCATGTTCTATTCTCCTCCCGTTGGCCTTGCTTAAGTATAGATAAAAATACAATAAATAAATGAAGAATACAGACAATTCCACATTCACAAGGCTCCTGAAGTGAATACCTTTAGAAAAGATGATTCTCTGCAATGACATTTTTAAACCTCAGTGTGTGCCAAAGCTACAGTTACCTTATTCTGTCTGCTGGTGATGGACTGCAGTCATTACAGCCAAGGACATACCATCGACCTGCCATTCACAAAGCTAGAGATAGTTTATGAATAGAGCACAGCACAACTCAATACATTTCCAGTCTTTTCTTGTAAGCACTATTTATAACATCTGAGGGTCAGGACTAGCTTAGAGAATATTTGAGAGGACTCTAGTCACGACTGTGAAGCAGCTTTGACTGCTGTTCTGTGTATCTTTTATTCCACCATTATTATTATTATTTTAGCCCATGTAAGCCTATTTCAAAGTTTGTGTCTTTGCTTCAGGAGGGAGTGAGGAGCCTGTGCCAGAGGAGCAGGAGGAGCACCAGTTTTCTGACGTGGATGAGTCTGAAGACGACGATGAGGAGGAAGACGAAGAGTCTACCACACAAGATGATCCTCCTTCCTCCTGTTCATCTGACACACATCCCTCCATTGGGGGGCGCTCTACAGGCAGTGGGCACTCTCATCAGGGCACCCCAGATCGCGAGCTCCCTGGACCCACTTTGAGTCATGAGCCCTCTCCTCGGGGCTTACGGTCCTCTCCCTGCAGCAGAAGAGCGTTATTTTCCCGCCGGGGCATTAGAGCAGCGCGGGCATTCTCCCCGAGCAGTGAGAGCTGTTCTCCAAGTCGCAGCCTCTCTCCTCGACTCGAGCTGTCCCCCGCAGTCCTCAGTCTGTCCCCCAAAACAGAGTTGTCCTCCCCCAGTCGACATGTGTCCCCCTCCCCTGAGAGAGGACCATCTCCCATCAGGCCCCTCTCTCCTCTGCGGCCCACCTTGCAAAGCTTCTACCAGTATCCCCAAGCCCGAGCCCCACCCTCTCCACTGGGTCTGCACCGGAGGACCCCTGCATTATTGCCCTGGGAAAGTCCTGCTACTAGAGGGGCTAACAGCAAAGAGGTGAGTGAGATAACTTGTGAATCAAAGAAACTCTCTGAATACATTTTACTTACATATTGCTTATTTTATGAATTCACATTTCCTTTGCAGTGAGGTGCCACCAGTTCATTTTATGAGACTTTTAAGTATCTCTTCAGTACTGTGTGATTTGTCTTTCTAAAATTATATTTTTGCACCATCTGCAGGAAAAATGCAGAACAACATGGGAAGGACAGACATTTCCAGAAAGCAGTTTATTTCCATCTGCCTTACGTCTTTCCACATGTGAGAGTTATCCTGGTGCACAGCCTGTAGACAACATCTTCAGTCACCTTCCTCTGCACTCACAGCAGGCACGGCTACCCTGTGTCATGATCCCTATTGGCGGAATACAGATGGTGCAGGCCCGGCCAAGATCCCACCCAACCACCCCCTCCTCCCCGACCTCTCCCCCCATTGAGGGATCCTCTCGCCTCAGCTTTGACTCAGTGTACTGGGCCGGGACCCCCAGGACTCAAGGGCTCAGGACTCCTTCGGACCAGTCTTTAGTGTCAGAGCAAACAGGAACCAGCCAGCCCCACGGAGACAGGACACAACTACACAAACACAAACCCGAGACAGACTCAAAGCAATATAGCAGCTCGCACAGCTCTGTCCAAACACCCAGGGGCTCTGATGGGACCCCCGTGAGGGACACTGGCCTGGGACCAGCCCTCAGCCCAGCCGTGTCTGTAGCCGAATGTTCCAGAGGGCACAGGGAGCAGCCACCACCAGGGGGCAATGTGGAGGAGGGAACAGAGCAGTCAGACCAGAGCACTTAAGTGTCAGCACCTCCATGTGTCACTTACATTAGCTTTATCGATTGCTCCACTCTTATTTTTGCTTTGTTTTTTACCATTGAAATGCTTTTTTAATTTAATTTTTCTTTGGCAATATTCAGGTTTGTGGTCAAACAGCACTTTTTATTTGTGATAAAAGTATGTAAATGCATATATAAATTATATATAAATATATCCCTCCTGTATGGATACTGTCTGTTTAAATATCTTTTTAAAAATTGACTATGTTTGTAAATGACCAAAAACTTTATTCTTAATAATTCCATTTGTTTGGTTATTACAGTATTACTCCAGTTGTAGTTTCTTGTGCCTTTTCTGTCCAGGTGTATGTATTGACATGTCAGTACAGATGACATAAAGGAGGCTGTGAAATTTTATATTTCCTTTTTATTTTTTTGTGAAGGTTATAATTGCGTTTCTTGCCAATGCTTTAATGCCAGGGTATCTACATGGAGGAGCAGAAACATGTCAAAGGAAATGCACTGAAGTTATTTTTTTATTATGACATTTGAGATCAGAAAATATCTTTGTACAGCCTTGAATGCTTCTTATTTATTGATGTTTAAAGATAAAATGTGCATTATTTCAACTTTTTTACTTTTAGTTTTTGAGAAAGTAGTTTTTGTTACATTTGTGTGTGTTTTTCATCATGTTCTTGTGACTTGAAGTGGTTACAAAAATGAGGGAAGGTACAGAGGGAACAAGTGCCCTGCTAATTTCACACACAGCAGAATTTATAATTACATTAAAAGAATAAAAATGCACTACACACAAATGGGACTGTGACCTTATTTTGCTCTCTCACCCAACCAGGTGCTTTGATGTGATATCATGACAGGCTAAATAGCAGAATATGCAATGTTGTTTGCCATGTTACCTGGTTTATAGGTAATAAAATGTAATTACTGGCCCTAATTATGAAACATAAACTGGCATAAAGTTTAAAATCTGTCAGCACAAATGATGAGGCGAAAATAGGGTTGGCAATATTTCACACAGAGATACTGCCAGCCCTGTGCTTTACCTTCAGTAATATCCCCATATTTTGTCATCTCTCACTCTTCTGCATACAATACATTTTATCAGCTTATGTTTGAACAAGCATGATTCATTAAGGTTGTCACTGCTTTTCATTACTTAAAAGAAAAGCATTATGTTGTAACATCTAATTTCGCACTACACTGCACTAGTTATCTTAATTTAAGTGTGTAATAACATGTAACTTGCTTTGGATCCAGCACACTTCCTCAATACTAATACAGAACGCTATTTTTGCCATTTGCCACTGACAAACATGTAACCCACCTAATTACAGTGTAATTACACACTATGCAAATACTGCAGTGTAGTGTAGAATAAAGTGTGACCGATATTTAAGTATTGTCAAATTGTTTCAGATGACAGGTCTGTACTTTGTCAAATGACAGTAACCAGGAAAATAGATTATCAGCTTATCAGGTCATCTCTGTAGTCCCTGCAGTGTTTGATATGCAGTGAAAACACACCATAAAACAGCTTCTGAGAGATCACACAAATAGCTCCTACAAATGTGCATTACATAAATCTTAGATTGAAGTGACTGGCAGTATGGCTTGGCAAACAATAATGTTGCAAAATGTGACAACAGCAGATGTGTTTTCTAAGACCACTTGAAGAGTTAACTGTGTTAAAGGTGCTCTATATAACTTTTCTGGTGGGGGCCCATCACCTGCTTGTCTCTATGGAGATATTATTGCCATCACCTGCTTGTCTCTATGGAGATATTATTGCTTTGTCTGGAATATTCCACAGTTTGGAAGAAAATAATCGCACATTTGTCCAAAAAATACATAATTGCACATTCGTCTAAAAAATGCACAGTCCTGGTTCGACTCTGTGCCCAGTTTTCCTAGAAAGCACTCCAGTACAGGGGGCAAATGTGCTCCAGGGAAATATACTAAAACCTCGGGAGATGGACTGATGTGCGCAGATCAACATTCCTCACAATCCATCTGGACTGAGGGGTTCTATTTCCTCTCTGTATTTCATTTATTTTTATGACATTAAGGTATAGGCCCTATGAACAAGAGCGCCATTAAGTAATGGCTGATAGACTAATTATTTATTGACAATTGAGATATTATTCGCAGCTCTTTGTCTTGTTTGTGGATGTCTGGTTTCCATGGTTGCAAACATTACAAGAAACAGCCAGATATTAATAAAATTACAATTTAACAATTTTAGCATGAAATACAGCATAAACTGCAGCGCCTGCAGTGATGCGGTCACTGTATCAGACTGTTCAGTTGTGGTGAAGAAAGAGCTGAGCCGCAAGGAAAAGCTCTCGATTTACAATCTACATTCCTACTTTCACCTATGGTCATGAGCTCTGGGTAATGACCAAAAGGACAAGATCGCGGATACAAGTGGCCGAAATGGGTTTCCTCCCCAGGGTGGCTGGGCGGTCCCTTAGAGATAGAGTGAGGAGCTCAGTGATATAGGAGGAGCTTGGAGTAGAGCTGCTGCTCCTCCATGTTGAGAGGAGCCAGCTGAGGTGGCTCGGGCATCTGTTCAGGATTCCTCCCTAGGGAGGTGTTCTGGGCATGTCCCACCGGGATAAGGCCCCGTAGAAGACCCAGGACACGCTGGAGGGACTATGTCTCTTGGCTGACCTGGGAACGCCCCAGGGTCCCACTGAAGGAGCTGGAGGACACGTCTGGGTTGAGGGGAAATTGGACTACATTAAAATTATAAATAAATAAATCAGCAATATTTTTAATCATTTGTGTATTACATTTTTTATCCAAATTTCTATAACTCCTTAAGCATTTTTGCTGTTTTGCTTTTATGTGGCTGTCAAAACAGACTTTCAGTCTGTCTAAAATGGTCTATGGTTACACTCTTACCTTGATTAATATTTCTTATACATTTCTGTGCATTGTTCTGCTCCCTAACAACACTCTAATCCTTATCTGTCTCATCTGAAGTACTTCCAACCTGTAAGTGGCTGCCTGCAGGTGACAACACATCACAGGAGCTGAGCTATCCGTGGAATGTGTCGCGGGTGGGATGTCCCGGCGAGGGTCCCTTCTTCACGTGGCTCCGAGGCAGAGGGCGGGGCTTGTGCTGTTGCGTCATCTGAGGGAGAGGAGCTTTAAGTGTCAGAGCTCACACAAACACAGGAGCAGTTCAATAATAACAGTGAATGGATATTATCTGCCCCAATATGTCTCCACACGCCAACATTCTGCTTCTATTCAGTCTGTGGGCCTCACTGCAGGAGGGTGAGTAATTATTACATGTACATTTTTATCTGATTTTATACTTTTTTTTGTTTTTTAATTATTACTGCTATAAAATACCTCTGATAAATCACTATTAAACTCTTAAAGGACATTACAACAATTGTATTTATTATATTTTATTATCAGGGCTAATAACTCTTGCAGTGCCTTCTCACAGTTTTTATTAAAGTGCACCCTTTGTGTCAGGTCTTGGTCTTCCTGTGATGAAGGAGAGGACAGAAGACACGGGCGGTGCTCCGGCTTCTTCAGTGAGGAGCAAACGTTGTGCCTGCAGCAGCCTCCTGGATTCAGAGTGCCACTACTTCTGCCACCTAGACATCATCTGGGTCAACACGCCAAGGTACACAGAATAAATCCAAAATAAAATAATATGTCATTATGTGTTTAAATTCAGTAGTATTTATTTTTATTTAAAATTGAAATAAGACAGATAAATGTGTAGTTATAAACTTACCACACCACTTAAACAAGAAAATGATGAGAAACCTAAGTCAGAGGGCCAAAGATGTGATTGTAACTTGCTGAACAATATTGCAATGCATGCACAATGTTAAAAAGTTATGATGTGTTTTTAGGTCTAAGTGGTAAAATAGAATTACAGCAGTGGTCTTATGTTAGCACAGTTATTAGTGACCAGTTGTAGTATCAGACTAGAAATAACAGTAGTCTTTATCACAGCATATACAGTCCTTTCCAATGAAACTCATATTTGTGTCAGACACAAATAGATTGCATAATATACTGTTGCATCGTTTTACTTTGCACATTTATTGTGGTGAAATAAAATGTGTCATATCAAAGATCAAAGTCTGACTATCTGTTTATCTCCTATTCGCGTGCGTAGTAAGACCAGCGTTTATGGCCTGGGGATCGGACCGTCCCGTCGTCGGAGGTCCACCACCCGTTGCTCCTGTGCCAACCCAGACGATTACACCTGCTCCAACTTCTGTCAGCACCAGTGAGTTTCAGTTTAAATCCACTGTTTCTACAAGGGTTTTATAAATAACTCCTTTTCCAAACTCAATCACAGTAGTGTTTGCAAAGGCGGATACTGGTCCTTTGTTCAACAGTAGGAGTTGTGCATCTCCTTTTATTATTAGGGACTTAGGGAGTACAGTGTTGTTTTATCAGGGCAACAAAACAGTATCGACTGAGTGGGAGGGTGGAAAAAATCTATTAAATCTAAGCTATAACAGTGCACTTCCTGGTACGAACAAGCAAATAGTGTACCCACCTAGATCCAGTGGAAAGACTGAGTGACTGAGTATTGATGTATTACACTGGCAGGCAAAGACTAGACTGAACTATTAAACTGTAAAATATGACAGCTGAAATGTGATCAATCAAATCCATGTGTTTTTGCAGTTGTGGAGTGCCAACTCAAGCGACAGCACCTAAGAAGACTGCTAAGGACATATTCAGCTTTTTAAAAATTGTCATCAAGAGGTCCCCATATTCCCAGAATGCACCTGGAGGACAGGACAGTGGACCTGCAGCTCAGTGAAAGTTTGGATAACAGAGGGGCAGTGAGAGCATTTCAACAAGGGCCAGTCCTTTACCTGATGGAACAAAATCAAACGTTGCGTCCAAAGGAAAATGGCCAAAACGCCAAGAAGGTGTCTGTGTAAACCCAAGATTATGAGGCGGAAACACAGGTCTCCAGATGCATCATGGGAAATGTGAGGACGATCAGTGACGCCGTGTGATGATAGACCACTGTGGTACTGGATGGGACTCCAGTATCAAGATGGGTACCCCAGAGAAGGTGAAGAAAAAGGATTTCTAGGATTGAGTGCAACAATCCAACCTTATAAGGAAAAAGAACAATAACAACTGTACATTTTGTATATGTATTTTTATATTCTCACAATGTTAGGTGCAGATTTTAGATGTTGCAATATTTATATATTTATATTGAATTTTATTTTTACATTTTGCCACAATTCTGTCACTTAAAATAAATGTCATGCTGGATTGGCTTTGCTTAATCCTGTTGTTTTCATTTGTCTTTTGCTTCTTCACAAATCAGGTCATGGGCAGACTATCACAGGAGTATTGGTGCAGTACTCTAGACAGTAGCAATCATAATCAGTTAACCACTGTGGTAATATTGATTTACAAAGTTATAAAACACCTATTTATACACAGACAGGAAGGAGAAACCTCTTTGTAAGACTAAAAATGCACACTTAAGTAGACTGAAGTAGGTCTGGGGCTTGAACCCACTAACCACCTTTTCCCTGTACAGAATGATGCACACACATGCACAAAGTGGCCATCGTGTTGTTTTTCCAGGCTTCTTTTAGTAATTGATGTCTTTTACTGTTTGCTTTGAAAAGTGTTGAGTCACTGTTAAAATGCTCTGTTGCGGTGCATGTGTGATTTGGCTAGCACAAACATTAGCCAGTTCAAAAGGAGGCCTTAGATGGATGAATGGTCCTGGAATTCAAGGCTCAATTCAATAATAGGCTCACCTGCTATTCAGAGGCCGTGCAGCTTGTGTTATGATAAGGATCTGTCCTCGATGGAAGGAATGCACTGTTTTGTAACTTTGCTCTGGGCCGCAGTTGAAAGAGAGGTACGCACAGCCCCATCACCCCATGCACTAAATGAGTGTCAGCCCAGAACATACCGTCCGCATTTGGGGCAATATGTAGGACACCACATGTGGACAAAGAAAGCATTCCAAAAAATCCACTTTTAACCTTTTTCACAAACTTTAATCTTCATTTAGACCAATTGTAAATATTGGGTTTGTTACTTTATGCTTTTTATGATTTATCTATAACTTAATCTAGTGACCCCTCCTAATCCCCCCACTACATTTACTGTACCTGCAGGTGAGACTTTAAAACAGGTCTGGGCAAATCTGGCACTTAAATCCCAAGTGAACATGTCAAGTATCTTCTTTTGGTTCAATGCTTATGGCTCTGTGTAATTGAACAGATTTCTATTACCTCATCAAAACATCTGAATTTAACCTATAACCCCAACCCTCCTAGTACACAGAAATAAGGCCAATATAATTAAAAAACACAAAGATATAATAATATATAAAAATAACTACATTTACACTAAAAATACACAGTTGTTTATGTATGTATATAGATGTGTGATTGTTATTTATTTTAAAGGTGCAACCTGTATATACACGGCGATGGAAACCCTGGTCAAGTCAGCCCTTTTTTTTTTCTTTTTTTTTTCTTTTTTTTGACAGAAATCTCCAAAGAGACAAGCAGGTAATGCCACTAGACCAAGTCACAGGTCAGCTCTGTGAAGAGAAGACAGCACACACAGTAAGGAGAATTAATGTTTTTGGAGATATTATTGACCAATAAAAACACACATAATTAAATAAATGCAAGATGTATACTTTTAATTCCACATTTTTGGAGGATTTCAGGCAAAGGAATAACATCTCCATAGAGAAAATATTTAAGTCAATATCTATTATTTTGAGTGTATGTATTTCATCCAGTTAGTGATTTAAGTATATTTTAAAACCTAAAGTAAAAGCTAATTTGATAATTAAATTAGAAAAGATGTCACGATGCAATAGGCATATGAAATGTGGGTCATTCATTTACAGGTCTGTCCCTTGAAATTCCCTCAGTCATTGTAGTGCTGATTCAACATAAAATATGTAACTCCTTTGTCATGTTGCCAAGTGACACCAAATCATGATGAAGCACCGTTGAATAATCCAAACTACGATAAGGCTTTATGATATCCACAACAATTATGTTTGACCAAGGAGAGGTAAGTTCACAGTGAGGTGAGCAGTAGCAGGATCTGTCCATGGTGCTGGAACTCTACACGGTCTGACTCAGCGCTGCACAGTCTAACACTTTTCATCTTGTGCCCTTTAACTGTTTTACTCATCACAATATTAACCATCACCCAGATACTATAGAATAACACTAAAAATGTGAATTATAAGTTGTCAAAATAATACAAACATATTCTATAAATATGAAGTCATGAAAATCATGTTTTGTTCAAAATAAACTAGAAGAATACACATTTGCAAAGTTGAAACAAGTTGAAAGAATAAATAAATAACAGTTGAAT
Organism: Periophthalmus magnuspinnatus; assembly: GCF_009829125.3. Lineage (NCBI taxonomy): Eukaryota > Metazoa > Chordata > Actinopteri > Gobiiformes > Gobiidae > Periophthalmus > Periophthalmus magnuspinnatus. Next base: position 23,625,561 of record NC_047141.1, on the reverse strand, counting down.
AAATACAACATTGTAAAAGTACTAATACTGTGGAGTGAAGCACATGCAATGACTTTAATTAATTAATACCGGTATGTTGCAGGTTGTAGACCATTTTATGAAGTAGCTGCTTTAGTATAGCACCAACAGTAATTTATTTTCAATTAATTAATTTAATTAGATCTTTTGAGCAAAACACTGTATTCGTGAAGAGTCCCAATAACTATGGGATATTTATGGTAGGCCCATTGTTTGTAAACTGTGGGAAACATGAGTCAGTGTTTTGGATCCAGATGTGTAGGAGAAGCAACATCTGGTGCTGATTCTGATATTTTTGTTGGATCCCCCCATGGTCTAATTGGCATCTGTTCTTTAAGCTAAATAAAGCTCTGTAGTCTAAAACTGAAACCACATGAATTCAGTGGTAGCAGCAGGTCTACAGTCAGCTCTAAACCTAGTGAAAAGCTGGTCTTGTAATATAAAAATAAAATCTTTGGTTATTATTTAAAATGTGAAGCATGATTTATACAGGATTTGAGTATATTGCTACATCTATAAAAATGGTCCAAGAAATGTGAAGAACAACTAAATGTGAAGCCATTGCTGACCTGGGATGGGCATTTCAAACCCGTAACATTTGAATCATCACAAAGTTTATAATGTAATTTTACAAGGGAACAAGGGAGGGTCATGCATAGTAACTGTGTCCATGGAATGAAAGTCCGAATATAGAGCTGGGTAATACGGCATAGAAGCAGGCATATTCATTTACCTCTTAAGGCCAATGGGAAAATACTGAATGCACATGAATGGTGATAAAATAAAAAAATGTGGTCTAGTACATCACATTTTAACACATCACCCACTCCCAGTTGTATATCCTTGTAATTTATTTTAATCAGTATTTTATCAGTGACCTAATTCTATTGGACATATAACAAATCAAAAATTCCCACACATTTACGCAAGTCAATGAACCAGTCACTGGAATCTGTGGATCCTGATGCAGCTGGCGATCAAATGTTCACCAAGAATGTGCAGTGTAGCAATAGCTCAGCGCCTTACACACACAAAACAGCAGCTGTGGATTTACTACCAGCCTGTATGCAGCATTATGTAAAGAAAACTGGTTCTGCTCTAAAAACATAAAGATAGCCCTTAAAGCAGTGTGGTACCCTCCGCTGTGCATTGCAGCGATTCTATAGCCATAGTCCACAGTCCCACTTCACATAGCTTTAACAGCTGCCCGAGCCTCACGTCAACATCCAGGCCACTTAGGCCCCACGCAAACAGGCCCCACTGAGCTGCACTACGGGTCACATGTTTGTCTCCATCAGTAACTATTTCCATTATTATTCAAAGACTTGTTTAAATAAACCTGTTACTTAAAGGTGCTCTATGTAACTCTTCAGCTGGAGGGTCCACCATGAAGATGCTATTGCCTTGAATGTTCCACAATGTTAAACGCATCTATCTCCATGGAGACAAGACTATAATGCCTTCAGTGAAGAAGAAAAGAAAGTTTTTCTTACTTTTCTTCTTCTTTTTTAGCTAACAAAAAAAAAAACTGTAATTAGCTAAATAAATGCAAGATTGATTATAATTCCACACTGTGGAACATTTCAGGCAAACATCTACAACATCTCCACAGACACAAGCACACTCTTCACCAGAAAGGTTATATGCAATAAATTCATATGTGTGTATTGTATGTTTACTATTTAACATTAATATTTTCAAACTTAATGTGTTAACAGGACAACAGCACAGCAGATATATTTAGTTTCATAAATGTAACAAAGTTCAGTGGTTGAACTTATGATTATAAAACAAATATTGAAATTAGAATATGAAAGTGATAACAGCAAATTCCAGCCAACACCCAAATTATCTCTCTTATCTGGTCTGTGTAGATTTCAGCATTTCAGGTCAACAGTGAAAGGTCGCACTGGGGGAATAAGAGATTTTATTATTTTATCTTTCAGTTGTGTATTATCTTTCAGTGCTTGTTTCCTACAATTTATACCTTATCACACTTGTAACCCTTTATCTCGGAGTTATGAATACATTTGCAATCAGGGTCATTCCTTGGACTGTAGAAACAGGATTCATCAATCCCCAGCAGATTTGGTTTGTCTTTTTTATTGAGGAATCGTGTAATTTGCGCATTTGTCCGCAAGATGGCCTATGTTCCCCATCATGCGCCCAAACGTCCAGCTATTACAGGTCTGATTACTAGTATATTATAACTAACATTATTAGCCTTTATAACATTGTTACAGTTAAATTTCTCATATAGTCTGATGGTGAATAAACACAAGTAAATGTAGCCTTTGTTGTGATTAGGTCTTCTGTCTGTGCGTAATGTTGGTACTCAGCCTCTCAAGGTGCAAAGAGATTGGTGCATGTGTGATTTCACTGCTGATACAGCATAACAATAACCTTTGTTTGGACAATATACTGTCCATTAAAGACTTTTCCCCGTATGCTCCTCTGATCATCTTCATGCTCCCGCTCCCCTCCGCGTTGTGGACCCCGCAAAGTCTGGTGGGTAATTGAGTCTTTGCTGTGGAGACAAAGGCGTTTTTACAACGCCCCCAGAGGGCCCACGGCCTCACTAAAAACTACCGGTACCAAGATGCCCGTCACCGGACGTTTTCCGGTCGATGCGTGAAATGTTTGGACCAGATCTTTGGAGGAGTGTGGAGAGCGGGGAAAGATGGGCAATATGACCTGACCGACATCGTCTCAGAGATCCCAGTGAATCCCGCGGAGGAAGACAATGAGGAGGCTGAGTCATGGCAGCGGTAATGTGAGCTTTAAAATGAAACTATTAGACCATGAGAGGATTCATCCTCACACAATCACGGTGTTGCGCTCAAATGTGGGCGAAGCAACACTCGACAGATGGATAAACGCATTTGCTTTTGCATCAGTGCTATTAATGTGGCTATATCTGTAGGTAGAGTACGTGATTGGCTCATTGCTTTAATTTCATCTGTATTTATCCATGGATGCTCTGCAGACGGCTCATGCGCAACAATGGAGAAGTGGATGGAGATGCGGAGTATCAAATGTTTGCGGATGTGAGTTGGTCCGTGCTGCAGCCTTCAAGGTCTGCACATCCGTCCCCATCAGCGATGGCAACATGGGACAACAAGTCCCTCTGAGGTGGTCCCTCTGAGGTGGTCCCTCTGAGGTGGTCCCTCTGAGGTGGCATTATAACAAACAGTAATCCCGAGAGCAGATTTATGAGGTCACAATTAACAGCATCATGTCAAATGACTTACAGAACAGCAATAGAACTGTGTGTAATTGGTCTACAATTAATTAGCCGTGATGAGACTGTTGCATCTTCTCTCTTAAGGGAGATGGAAAAGGGGGTTAAAATAAACCATCATTTCAAAGTAAAATATATCCGATTGAAATTTTATTTTCATTAGAACAAATGCCCATATTTTTCTATAGCCAACCAACTCCTTAGAACATTAAACTAACTAAAGTGTAATTGCAATTGCTAATTGCAAGGTAGAAGTCATTTTACTCCTTAGTGAGCAGCCTCCTCTACAACAATCATTCTTTGCTCATATTGTGCCATAAGCAGTGTCAGGGATTGTAAATACTATATTTATATTCTTAGAGCATCCGTTTTATCCTGAAATTCTGTTCCGGATGTGGTTTTGCTGTGTGTGGTTTGATGTGCGCTCCAGTTCACCGGAGCATCTCCTCCAGTGGCGCGAGTTCAGCTCGCTGAGCTCGGGGACGCAGCCCGATGTCGAAGAGCAGTTATGGACTAAAACTGTCTCTTAATTTGCAGCTGTTCATCGGTTCACGGTGACAACGGCCCAGGAAATTTCGTTTTGGCCTTGGGATCCACGCGGATTGATGGTCAGTCTATAAATGAGCGCGTCATTTGCATATTTGTACAAGGATTGGTGCGTAAAGATGGAAGGCTTGCCTCTGTACCTATATGCCTAACACCATGGCACTCTCAATCAATCTATAAACTGGCTTTAGCTTTACTCTTGTTTTGTTGCATGTAGTCGGATCTTTTGACACCTGCTCAGATTTAGTAAGCCAATGGTCATTAGTGCAGAGCCAAATATGCGTTTCAAAGAACATTTATAGTCTGTTTTGACTGTTTCTTCATTGGCCTCCTCATATTTTACTCAGTTTAAAGAGCTCTCTGTGTAACAGCCTCTCACTCTGGCTCTGTGTGAAGAAATGTCAGTTTCATGGATATGTTCTGCTTGTTCCCCTCTGATTGGAAGTGCCTCTTAAATAGGCCATTAAGAGTGGACCACGACGGTAAAGCTGTCATCTGGACCTGACTGATTCTGTCAGACCTCATCCAGCTGTAACAGTGTGAGGCTCTGAGCTAAATGTCTCTGCTGCCTCCAGTCCACTGTAAGTCTCCTTGATGGTCATCTTCCTTTATTGTAGTGTGAATATGCATTACTCAGAGGCGGTGACTAATGTTAAAGTCCCCTGCAGTGCTATGAAAACATTGAGAAAGAAAAGTTTAGCAAAGAAGCACCATTTTGGGGCTCAGGCTGTAGAATTGGGCCACCATCGGTCCCAGTGGTGAGTGGTTCTTTTCTGGGACAGGCTAGCTGATGACGCTCACCCGTCCCGGATAGGAATAGCCGCCCATCCACTTAGTACAGAACCAGTGTGTGGTGTAAGCTCGAGTACGTGCTTCTCTGGCCTGGCATCTTTGAGGGCACATCTATGACTTTTGTAAGTACATTTAATTTGTGTTGCATATATCTTTTATCAGTTGTCAAAGTGCATGTCCTAAACCTGTGCCCATGATGTGAAAATGGACCGTAGTTTAAAAGATGGTTAAACGTACCAGCTGCTGCTATTTCCGCTCCCATAGTAATCAAATCAGCTTTAGTGGAGTGGGCATGAGACAGTGTGAAGATGAGGATGTTGGGGCTAGGTTATATGGTTGAAAAACTTGTCAAAAAAATAAATCAGGTCACAAGTGGTTATTTTAAACAGAAAATGGACTACAATGTTATTTTTAAGACAAATGAAAGTAGCTTAACAAAAGTCTTGATTTTCTATAAATGTGTGTTGAATATTATATTATTCTGACCAAAAATCATCACTGTGGCAACAAAATTGGTACTGAACATCAAGTTTGTGTTTTTGCAGTATCTAAATCATGTTTGAAACGCAAGTGCTATGATAGCACTATAGTTTCTGGTGACTACACTTGTGGGATAGAAGCACAAAATCTCCACTGATGACCTCCATCTTAAAGCTATCATTTGCTAACGGATGTGGGTTCATAGCTCTTGGTGATTGTATGCATGCCTTCGTGTGATTACAGTATATGTGGGGAGAGATGAGCCCAGGATGCCATTTTCTTGACTCAAGTTCAATGTATTCAAATGTTTCTTTCATAAATAGTTTTCAGGTTTTTTTTTTTCTACACCCAAAACTTTGTGTCAGACTTGGTGACCGGACGTGCAGTTACATGGACAGTCAGTCATCATCACTTTTGTTCTGATTTGTATTTGATCTGTAAGCAGTGATAAGGTTAATCATTTGGAAAAAAGGGAAGTAGGCCATCAACATCCCTTTTTTGTACAGACACACTTTTGAATCTAGCTGGAATTTTGATTAAAAAGAATTACTGTACAATATATTGGCAGATTTTCAATGCTCTGTTTGTAGCCATTGTACTACATTTCATATCAGGCTGGACTGTTTTGTTTTGTGTGTCTGCCCCCTCACTGGCTCATATCTGTTCATACTTTCAGAAACCAAAGATATTTTCTTCGGCTCTGGTTGGAGTAAAACTGCTCGATTATTTTGAGTAAATTGAGTCATGGTGTAGCCAAGGCTGTAGAACAAGGCGGGAGTGAAAAAAGTTAACTCTGACCACAATGCATCTGTCTCCTTTTAGCAGCATTAGGTTCTGAATGGCTAGTCCAGTTTTAGGAAGAATGTTTCGAGTAGTGTCTGTGATTTGTTTTCAGTGACAATTAGTTTTTATTCTGGCTTCTTCTTTTGGAAGGGAAGTGCACCAGTGACCTTGCTAGTAAATTGGTGAGAGAGGAACTAAGAAAATGCAATACAAACTGATGATTTGTTTTTTCATGAAAGTTGATTGATTTACTTTACCACTAGATGACTACTTTGACGCATAATTTTATGATTCACTAAAAGGAATCTGCTGAATTATTTTGTTTGGTTATATATTTGTCATGAAGATTCAATTTCAAGCAGCATTTTTAGCCCGTTTATATAGTTTTCAAGTCCTCTTTGTGTCAACTATTACAAAATGTTACTTGTTTCAGTGTTATGCTGACTTGCTGTTATTTTAGTGGCAGTGGTATATAATAATATTTAAACAGACACACTATTGTTATGGTCATAGTTATAGTTTGTTCATATAGTGTAACAGTGACATCCTGATCCTTTGCTCACAAAAATATTTGTCATTTTAAATGTTGTTACTTTAAATAAAGTTATTATTTTAATAATAATAATTAAAATAATGTTATTTTTCTTTTGCCGTAGGGATCGGAGATGGGAGGAACTAACATCTGCACCATGTTGGAGACCTGAGAAAGTCCCATTTCTGCTGCTCAGGACAGACCCACCCCACCCATGACTTTCAGCAGCGTAAGTTTACTTGAGGCTCTACACACATTAGAGCAAATTAGAGACATTATCAATGTTTATATGAGTAATTTATGGTAGTAGGGTCAGGGTTGTTCTCCCATGTAACTTAATGCAATGCTCATTAAACATTAAGGCTTTTTTTTCCATAATCATTGGCCTTGGCCAAAGAAAACCAAAACAAGTGTGATAAAATGTGTTCCATTCCTGACAGTTCTGTTTGTTTGTTTCAAATCAAAATGTTATGACATACATGCAGTACATTCACTACAGACAGAGGGACTATTACTATTAATGGTAGTAATTTTTTTGCCCATGGCACAGAAATAGGTTTGTTTTAATCAGGCAAGCAGTTCTGTACTTTGTTGTTATTGTTGTTGTTTGACAGTACATTATTTAGCCATTTTTTCCTGCCTTCAAATATATCATTCATCAATAACCTAAACTTCAACAGTTACACTATGTATATTTCTTTTCTTCAGGATCCAGACTGGATTGGTGTGCTTCAAATTCTGTAATGGAAAATCGTGGTGAGTTGCTCATTGTGGTTTGTTAAGTGCAGTGTGAATGTAGCGGATCCACTCATTTAGCTGCACATCCACTGTTTATGAGGCCCGTGCACATTTTATGGTCCGCTCTGGAGAACAGCTATACATCTTCTAACCCCAGAGGCTGACAGTTACTCCACCACTCACTGGGTTTAGGCTTTTTTCTCAATCTGTTTGTAATGTATGTGGCTTTGGTACCTTCAATATGTTGTGTTTATGATCCCAGGAACTTTTTCTTTTGTTCTATGCTTGTTAACTAGGCATGACCTCCTTGCTGATAAAATACCAGTCAATTGAAGCAAAAGAAATTAACCGTTAAATATGAATTTATATTTTAATTGGTATTATCACAGTGTACATGCCAAAACCTCTATAAAAACATGATTTAGGATCCCACTGTTTGTATGAATCCATGTGAAATGGCCCAAATAGTAGAAAAGAAATACACTATACTAATGTATGCTTATGTTCTCAACCACTATCCCATTTTTTTTTCTTCAGAAGTTTTCTTTTTAATGCAGCAAGAAGTTGATATAGACTTTGAAGTGACTTTGCATAGTTTCCAGGCTTTGGTGATGTAGCATGGTGTGTTTGGGATGTTATTGTGCACCTGAGTTTGTGAAGTGGCCTGGCTCTCTTATTTAGGTCAGGCAAACAGGTTGTGGATTGGTGGAGTGCTCTGTCACTGGCACTGAGTGGAGCTGTGTTTGGAAGAGAAAATGAGTTCACAGTTCAACAATAAAGCATCATCTCAAGAGGCAGCAAAGATGATGTTGCCAAAACTGTAATCAATCCAGACACAAAGACAGCTCAAAGAGTTTTGCATGATAACATTGTGTAAAACATGCATTCTTCATATCTACTACCACCAACTTGTTTATTTTACAGATGTTTTCAATAGACACATTATTTTATAGAACAAAATGTAGAGGGGTATGCTTCTTTCAGGAGATATCTTGAAAAAAACATCTTGATGTATGAGCCAAGAGGGAGGGTCTGTGCATGAGGGGGAGTTCTGCTCTGAGAGGGAGTGAGGGAGTGATCAGAGCTGGAGTAGACACAGAGGGAAGCTGTAAGAGCAGCTGCTACACTGTATACTCCAGACTGGAGCAGGTTCTGTCACTGGAGCTAACCGTAGGACAGTGAGTCTGAAGCGGGACAGGTAGAGGCCCCTCTGGGGCTGGACCATGGGACAAAGTCTTTATGTAGAGTCCTCACCTCAGAAGATACAGCAGCACAATCATCGGGGTGAGTTTGATAAATGCTTAGAGCACACCTTTGTATAGTACTTACACTATGTTATCTTTGTGAAGTGTTCTGCCATTAGTGTGATGGATAGAACCCATTTACCTTCACTGACCAATGTGATATGCTGATGCCTTTGTTAGCTTCCCTTTACAAACTGTTTTCATGTTGGAATGAGTTCAAAATTTCTAATATTATCTATTTTGTTCATAAATAAAGTAATGGATTTGACCAAAATTGCTGTTAGGACAATTTTAGCAAACACATTGATCTGGAGCAATCACTGTGATTATAAGCTCTTTGTGCTGTCAATTAAGCAGATTATGTTTCATAATCTGTCCTGGCATTGCTTAGTGTTATAATAAGGATCAAGGTATTTCCCAAGCTGCTGCTCTGCGCACACTTATGTAACAGATCAGTCTCCTAAAAAGTGCCGGCTCACCTGACCTGGCCGGACATTCGTGTCTGAGTCATGAGGTTGGGGGGTTTGGTGGTCTCCCAGGGGCTGTGTGATAGAGTGATGGGTGGGGCTTAGATGAGGGGTACGTCATTGGCTCTCATGCTGTGTTTCCTCTGTGCTCTGTTATCTTAACTGGGGTCCTGATTACTAATGGCAACTCTTCTGTCTCTGCTCTGAATCACTGATTCTCAATCTCAGTTTTCACACAGAGAACCACCTCTGAAAATATTTAGTTTTCCAAGTACTCTCCGGACCAGGACTGAACCAGGTTTAAAACAACAACATTAAATCAGGTCTAAAAACAAAGTCAAATGGATCTAAAACAGGAATATCTAAATTAAGACTTAACCAGGACAAAATGTGACCTAAACCAGGACTAAGGACTAAAGTAGCTCTAAATAAGAACAAGCAAATGAGAACAAACACTGAAATAAATTGACACTACTTCAAAACTTGGCATGGTAGAGGTTATTTTTTTTAGGTTTTTATCAATGTCATTTCCACTGGCCACAAATCCTAGTGTGAGAGGAAGAGGTTGTCTTTGTTGTTGGTCACAGAAACAGGGTGGAGTGCGGTTTCCTCTCTGTGTTCACCCCCCATAACTCTTTCTCTTTGTAGCCTTTTCCTCTCATTTGCAGTCCCAAGTCTAGCGCCATAGCATAGTGTCCGCACAGTCCAGATTTCTTCTCACTACAGATGAAGCAATGGCTTCTTGGGAATTTGTTTTGGTGGGAAAATCATGATTCGATTTTTTCAATTCAATTCATTTATTTTTGTAACGCCCAAAATCACAACAACAGTTGTCTCGAAGGGCGTTCATGTTTTGGTTGATGATTTGGACAATGTGATAACACTGTTGGATGTTCGTAACTTTTTCAAACTTTTGGATTTTAGCTAAGGATATGGCCAAACAATACAGGGATGCAGTGATGTGTGCATTCATCATCTTTGCAGTAGTGGAGTGAGCAAGCCTGGCACAGTTTGCACTCTTGCTTCATTGGCTTCAGCTGGGGCTCGGTGTCAGTCCTCCTCTGACTGAGCGGGCGGCTCTGTGAACCCTCTGGCCTGGATCCTGAACAATATAAAATGGATTTATGTTGTCATTCAAATCTGGACTTTATTTGCTACAATTTGAAAATACTTTTTGCACATCAGTCCTTAGTTGTTTTCTAAGAGTGTTGTGAACAGAGAAAATAGTTCTGTGTCTCTCAAATGGTTACTCTTTCATGGCTTGCTGTTGCAAGTCGCACCACCGTGGAAGCTGGACTCCTAGCACTCTTCTTCAAGGTAAAGCAAGTGTGCCTTTGCTTTCTATGTTGAAATTACAATTGTGTTCTTGGTAGTGGTATATTTAAATGATCAAATTCGCACTACTCAGCTTTTAAGACTCCAGTCATTTAAAATAATATGTTAGCTTTAGGTTGTATTTTTTCCATTCCAGCAGGGATAGTATCAAAGAATAGCTGTTAAAAGGTTTGTCCTTCAGCTGCAGAAATTTGGTGTCCGTATATCCAGTGTCAGCAGGAGGGCATACTGCTGAAGTGTCCCTTTGCAGGATACTGTGTTGTTGCCAGCTCCCTTGTGCATTTTCACTGTTAGAGTTATAATGTTGTTTGTTCTATCCCCATTTCCTTTATTGAAGTACAAGGTAAGCTCTTATATGAGGCCTGACAGTCGTGGGAATGAGATTGCAGGGCGCTCCTGTCACCAGGACATCCTGTGTGTGCACAGAAGTGAATGTTTAAAATCAGAGCCTCTTCTCTTTCCTCTAAATATTATGTCTGTTGAAGAGAGCAGGTGCAGCTTTGGAGTGTGAGACTTTTCTGTACTCTACCAGTCAGGACAAGCGTTCACCTTAGATCTTAAACTGATTTAAAATGATTGTGTAAACGGTTCCACCTCTTGGCTATTGTGTGCTTATGTATGTCCAGACTGTAGCGTCACTGTCTAGTGGCAGCCACAGAATGCCTCTCTGCCACAGAGGTGGTGCAAGCTGAAGGCCTGATAAAACCAGGCCAAGGAATGCAGGCACTTGACAGAAAAGCTCTGGCTGCAGGCCAGCTTTAGAGCTCTATTAACAGTGGATGTGTGGAGGAGTCCACGAGCTCCCAGCATCCCACTGCCAAAGCACACTCTGTCCCTGTAAACCTAAACAGCTAAAGATAATGACCGCCAGTACTGTCCTTTACAAAGGCAACAGATGATGATTGGACACTCAAACACAAATTTGTAATGTTGTTATCGTATTGTAACAAACGTTAGCTTTCGATAACTCAAAAATGTTCCACTTTCTCTAACAGATGATGATGCTGAGCAGCACCACAGCACTATGGTGGGAGAGGGGGGCAACACAGGAGACAGTACTCCAAAACGAAGGACGAAGTTTTCGACTCTTGGCAAGATCTTCAAGCCCTGGAAGTGGCGCAAGAAGAAAAGCAGTGACAAGTTCCAGGAGACCTCTGAGGGTTTGTGTTTTTCTTTCTCATCAAAAATGTTTGTCTAAAATGCAGAGCAAAAAAAATATACAGTTTTATTGTTTTTTATTGATGACAGAGCTGGAGAGAAAGATGTCAACGAGGCGTACGAGGCAGGAGCTCATAGAGCAGGGAGTGTTGAAGGAAGTCCCGGACAATGGTAAGAGTGCTGTGATTCATTTGATAACTCGGCACAACAGTGTCGCCTTGAGGCTCTCACTCCCACACCACTGTGAAGTCATCAGTACATTATTGCAGCTACACTGTACAGTAGGTGTCTGAAAAGTATTTAAAAAGTCCAATTCATGCTTCACCTCGACTGTTTTATGAAGGATCATGCGATTCATGTTTAAAATGGCACAGAGCTATCCAGAGCAGAAGAAAAGTGGAACAAACTCTGCCCTGCAGCAAAACAGCTTTGAGAGAATTGTGTGTGAACTGACCCTGCTGCTGCACAAGCTGTTTCTTAACACCTAATGCCTGGCTTATGTTACTACTCATCAAAATCACACGTATGACTTTAGTTTACCTGAGCTCACATCACTGAGATTTATTTTCATTTTAGACAGGGTTTCAAAAATCACATAACAGCTCCTGAGTCTTTTTTCTCCCTCACAGATGTGGAGCACATGAAGCAGCCCAACGTAAAGAACGGGCACACTCTGCCAGTTAGCACAGGGGTCAGTACGGGAACAAGAGGAGGGAGAAGTCCCTCCAGCCAGGGAAAACTGCCCCTGGACTCAGACTTCAGGAGTGCTCCAGCCTGGCACCTCCAGGCAGAGGAGCGTAGCACTGCTTTGGGGTCTCGGCCCACTGGACTACATGAGGACACTCGTAGAGGAGGTGGGGTGGGAGCACGTACATATGGAGAGGGGGATTGGAAGCCAAATGTGATGTGGCAGGGCCAGCTTCATGGCCTGATGGAAGAGGGCCGACGTATGGGACGAGTGCACCATGAGAATGAACAGAAGAGGCCTGGGCTCCAAAAGGCCCCCTCTGAGGATGGCCGGAGGACGCGAGAGGTGGACTGGAAACCCACACTACCCCGACATGCATCTGCAGAGGAGGGCCGGACCCGCAGAGGTGAGTCACTGCCCGTTTGCATAATTTGTCTTTATCCACCTGCAATTTTCCACCCACATCAAACTGTCCCTAAAATGTGCTTTGAAACTCAGTTGATTTGAATCTGGATCCTTTTGGCCCAAGCACTTTCTCAGTATTTGTTCAGTGAGCCTGTCATTGCTCTTACCCCTGTCCTGACAGATATAGCCAAGCATTTGCAGCTCCCTGGGGTCCTGTTCCAGCTAAGTTCTTATTCAGGAACATGAGGGAATAGCTCGTCCTCTCCTCTCCTAATTAATGTAACACCTCAACTATACCCATAATTGCTCTACACTAACACTGTCGTCTCATTGATCATTTTTGATGAGCCTAAATTATTTAATGGTGACATTACATTAGATGTGTTTCTGTCTTTTGATAAACTATGAGGGCAAGTCATTTACACTAAATAATCTCCACATAACACAAAAGAGACATTGTTCTCTTTTTATGTTTTGAACTTCTTCCTTTTTTCTGTTATATCTTATTTTTTGACTAAACCTTTGAGGATCTGTGCTGCTGTATAATGTTGGTTTTGTAGAGCAGTTTGGACTCAAGAGCTAACTGTAGGCTTCCTCTCTGTTTGTTGTCACTGCTGATCCATAGATAATTCCCTTCTCAAACAAGTGTTATCACAGAATCCTCTGGGAAAAGTCTAGAAAAAGGGATTTGGTAAAATAACCTGAACAAAACTTGTACTACAAATTGTTTATAGCAGGGGTAGGTGGGGTAAATATATGATATGATAATCAAATGTAAAACCAATTAATATTTTAGACATTCAAGATACTTTTGTATCTATAAACAAAACTAGAAATGTTAGGGATGGGATAATAGCTCCTGTCACAAGATTCCCTGAGATAAATATTGCTTGAGCACACATAAGAAAAATTATCTTGTGATATTTTTAATGTGTTTACATTTGCCTTGGACAAAAAGCAGTGTCTTGTCTTATTCTCATTCTTGTGGACCCCATCTTGTGTATTGTTTTCATACCACCCTTAAGAAATGCATTTTTTAAATGTGTATGCGATTTCTTTTCCATAGAATCAGACAGCCCCTTTGTCCAAGAGCCCGAATCTCATCGAGATCCCATACGAGACCCGCCAAAAACACTCTGTGATGTCACCTCCCAAATGGCTGGTGAGCTCGGCCCCTGAGCCCGGCAGTGAGGGTGCACAGGGCGCACCCTCTGGTCACTCCTCAGGACAGTACTCCTCTCCACCCGCTGCGCCAGGTTCCAAACCGGTGCGCTCCGTCTCCTCTGCAGGTGTGTCCACGCAGCTGCCTTTGTCCTCAGCCCAAATACCCCCCCAGTCCCAGGGCATCAAGCAGCCTCCTCTGCCTCCCCCCAAACCCGTCAACAGGGGCAACGCTGCTATGCTCGGTGAGTAGAAAATGTGTTGTTTTCTTAAACAGTGATAGTCTTTATATGTAACCATTCTCATGTCCAGTGGTTCATGTCAAAAATGCATTGTTCTGTGGCAACTGGGAAGGATCTATGAAGCCCCTGACAGATGATGCCAGTATGAAGACATTATTGTAATGTTATTCTATTAGAATTTGACCATGGTTATAGCACCAAAGGCTTATTGTAAAAAAGAAATCACCATTTTTTTCCCCCCCCATATTGACCTGTCTCGATTTTTGAGTCAATCTTCTTCTGTTTCATCGAAAACATAGACAGGTTCAGGTAGTAGGGTGTCAGGATCACAGTTTTTATTTTGTAGACTTTAGAATGGTTTTGCACCATATATTAAGCCTAAATTCATATGAGTTACCGCTGTCGGCAGAAACACATGCAGTGTCCAAAAGCTAAATTAGGTCAAAAGTTTCACTCATAAATAATGACACAATAACCATTTACTTTCTGTAACTTGGGTTATAATGATAAGAAGCACCAGAGGAGAGACAGAGGAGAAAAGGTGAGGTGCTGTGCTGGATCAGAGAGAGGGAAGGGGAGTGGGGGCAGACACACACACAGAGGCAGAGGGAAAGAGAGACTAGACTTTTAGTCAAATGTAAGCCAAAACTTGTGAAATGCGCGGACATGTGAGAAGACTTAAAGAGACGTGCTCTTGGACTCAGAGCAGTGACTCCTCTTCAGCATCACACGCTATTACTGCTACTGGATTGGCTGTAGACCTGTCATTTAAAATGCTCTTGCCTTATCATAGAGATTGACCAAAGTTTAGATCATGATCTATTGATCTTTCTATTTTGGCACAGTCCTATTTGTGTATCCTTAAAATTTTGCGCAAAAATTGTACTATGTGGTTAATTTGATGATTAAAAAACACTGATGGAATGGTATCCTATTGCATTCTCTCACCTTCTCTCATCTTCAGTTGTCATGTTATTCCCAGTGGCAAAAACACAGTGTACATTTATGAATCACTGCTCATCCAGCGGCAAAGAGTTGAGTGTTTGGGAACACACTTCCTGTTAATGATGTTATTTGAACAGCTTGAGCTCTAATTCCCCAGTTAATTACTTATAGTGTCTGTGTTATTCTCGCACATTTGTCTTTTTTTCTTTTACTTTGAGTCTTTTGGAGTAGGTGCTGTTATATGTACAGCATCACCAAACCACTGTATGTAACTATGGGTTTGTTTTATCTGGGTTTATTTGTTACTCTTGTCCCCTGATAAGTTATCTCCAGAGAGCAAAGAGTTTTTACTGCACTTTATTTTTATAATGCAGACTTTTGGACCAATAATAAAGAGAATAAATAGTTGTTTTATGCAATTCAGAGACCGTATATAATTGGTCATAAGAGCATGGAAAACAGCGTTTTTGAAATAAGCTGAAGGATTCCCTGTCGTCCCTGTTAGTCTCCGCCCTGCAGGGTGGAGAGAATGCTCAGCTCCCTCTCTACTGGTCGTGTTGGAAGCGTGAGTGCGACTATGACGTCTACCTGTCCCTGCCAGTCTATCTGTGCCGGCGGGCCGGGGGTCTGCGCTCAGGTAAAACACCCATTGGTCCATGTCA
This sequence comes from Periophthalmus magnuspinnatus, assembly GCF_009829125.3. NCBI lineage: Eukaryota > Metazoa > Chordata > Actinopteri > Gobiiformes > Gobiidae > Periophthalmus > Periophthalmus magnuspinnatus. The sequence continues at coordinate 23,610,124 of NC_047141.1, read as the reverse complement.
TCAAGGCGTCCATGTCTGGAATGCCAGCGTCATGTTGCATCCTTAGCTTCCAGCTACTTTCCCTCGTAGTCATTTCACTTACCGTTTGGCCTTTGCTTCTTGGATGTGATAAAAATAAGAACCGCATGTGCTGGGAGCTTCGCCTTTGGCTCACTTTGGCATTTTATAATTCCTTTTGCAAGCTGACCTGTATACATTTACAGGGCTGTCCTGGATAGTAATAAAAATAAATTGTTTGATAGTGATAACAATACTGTTATAATGTTATGAGATTATTCAAGTTAATAATGTTGTCAACGGGAATTGTGTAAAACCCACGTTTTGTATTTTTGTGTTTTTTGCTTTGGTGTCAAGCTTTACTTCTTGTAGTATTCTGTCTTTTGTCCGTAGCTATGCTTCTTTCATCAGTCCTTAACAGAGTCTAAGCTACATAAAATGTTTCTGAGCTACTTTACTGGGAGCTGGCTTTTATGCTTTGAAGCAGCTTTTGCTCTGAGTATTGCACTCAAATGCTAACAGAAGAGGTTGGTTTACAGTCTGGCTTTTTGAGCATGCAGGCCATGCATCTCTTTTATCTCTGTGACCTGGGGCACATGTTACAAATCTATATACTCCTTTATGTGCTCTCATGTCAGAGTCACATGTCACTGATTGTATTCATTTATGCTCTGTCTATCACGTTACTGCAATATTTACACTGGCAGATGCATTGGTATAAACCTGCATGTGTCACAGAAACAAAAGCACTCTCACTGCAGTTGACTCAAATTCTTTAATTCTGATTATTTGTACTTGTTTCATGTTACCTGCAGGTGACTACACACAAGCAACAGGAGGAACCAGTTTAGTGCCTGCTAAGCCCTCTCCTCCAATGCCCCCGAAGAGAACCACCCCTGTCACCAAACGCAGCACAGAAGACGGCACGGCTTCAGCTCATCCCATCAACCCATCACCACTTTCAGTAGAGGACCACAACAGCCTCTCTTTGAGCTTTCAGCTGCCCCCTCCTCCCCCATCTCCCCCCTCAGCGCACATACACCCCCATCACCTGCACCATCAGCACTCATACCCTCATACACTGCCTCAGCCCATTCCACTGCTGTTTGACCCTCCCAGCCCCCCATCAGAGTCCCCCCAGCGTCCCACTCCGGTCCCACTGCACATCATGATTCAGAGAGCTCTCTCCAGTCCAGGTCCGGCCCAACCACACCCTGACGGAGCACAACGTGCACATGCGTTGCTCTTTGAAACCCCTGAGTACCAAGTAGGGCGCCCTCTACCAGTCAGCATCCAGCCTCTAAAAATGTAAGTTTACAATCTCTGCATTTATATCTCTTTTCATATATTATTAAAACTATGTACATATGATTGATATTGCTATACTGTAGAGCAGGGGTGTCAAACACATTTTCACCGAGGGCCACATCAGCAAAATGGCTGCTCTCAAAGGGCCAGATGTAAAATAAATCTAACTCATTTTTCACCTTGTTAATTAACTTTTTTTATTCAAGTTACAAATATTGCATATCCATTTGCCTAGATGTAAAAATATGGCTGTGTAACTGTGTATCTCCTGATAAATTGAGATTTCTAGACCATCATTCCTTTTAACTTACCCTGTCGAGGGCCGCATAAAATGATGTGGAGGGCCGCATTTGGCCCACGGGCCTTGACTTTGACACATGTGCTGTAGAGCTTGACATCAGTATATTCACTTGATGCAGTTGGCTGGGGTTCTTTGTAGCAAGACAGAAGAAAAATACATCATAGGTTGATATACATATGCTAATACAAATAGAAATGCAGTTTTATGAGTATATTGTTACATTTTTTACATTATATAAAACTTTAATGTTAAAGGTACACTATGTTACGAGGGTCCATCAATTTCTTGCATTAATGGAGATGTCATTGCTTTGCCTGAAATATTCCACAGTATGGCATTAAACTTATCTTACATTTATTAATTTATTAGGTGTTTATGTTCCTGAAAAATACTGTGAAAAACCTTCTTACTAAGAGTAGGCTTGCCTCTCCCCAGTTCTCACCTGTAACTTGGTCACATCACCTCCAAGAAGGTCTCTAAGAAGATACATGCATTTAATGCCATACTGTGGGATATTTCTGGCAGTGTAGTAAATTTGAACTCATGGTATATTAGTTGAAGGTCTACCTGTGTTTATCCAGTTTAGTGGAGGTAATGTCACTGTTAACTTGTGCATCCTTGAACAGATCTGAAGATGATTACTCAGAGGAGGATGAAGATGATGAGGAAGAGGAGGAGTATGATGGGGAGATCCCACAGCCCGAGTTGGAGCCCCGGACTCGGCGGTGTTTGGTGGGAGACACGGGTGTGTGTGTGTTGCCTGAAGAAAACAGTAGTGAGGACGAGGAGGATGGGCAGCAGGAAATGGATGGAGAGGACAGTGACTCTGATGGACCTGTGCTTTATAAAGACGAAGACTCCGATGAGGAGGAAGAGGACGAGCCTCCTCTAAGTAAGTAAACAAATGTGGTTTGATGAAAACTAGAAAAATTATGGTCAATGTTGTTGTATCAATTACAGCAGCCATCTTGTGTCTCTTGTGAAGAGAAAAAGAGAAAGTAATATGAAATATGAAGTAATATGAAAACACAGACAAAAAGGTTATTGATGTATAGCTGTTTCAGATTGGAGATCATTTTATTGAATTATGAATATTCATATTAACTCTTCACTGGTCTATATTTTATGCAAAATTACTGTAATTCTGCATGTCACAGCATAGCATATAGACACAACTATAGATAATATATGTGTTTATTTGGATTTAAAAGAAAATTGTAAGCTGTCTATTTGCATGAGTTCTTTTGCATTATTTTACAGTCAGAACAAGGCTGCTGGAACTGGATGTTGGTTACTATAGGCAATCATGCCAAGGATTCCTCTACATTTCATTATACCTAATTGAAGAACGTCCAATGTTGCAATGATTTTTCTTATAATTAAACCTGACATAAATACTTTATCTGGATTTGTTAAGGTGCATTAGCAAGCAGAGTCAAGAGGAAGGACACCTTGGCACTAAAACTCAACAATCGGTCCTGTGCCCCAAACCGGGACAGGTTCATCCAGGAGAGACACAACAACCTCACCTGGCAAAGCAGGGAGCAGTGGGAGGCAATCCGCACTCAGATTGGCACTGCGCTCACAAGGTAAAATCTCACTCAAACATTTAAGCCTAATATTAGAAAACATACAGAAATCTAGGGTCTGTGTCTTTGTCCTACTTATTGGCTGAATGATGGCAAGATGAAACTGTTTAAAAATAGACCTCTTTCTTTCTCACTTCAGACGACTTAGCCAGAGACCAACTGCTGAGGAACTGGAGCAAAGAAACATCCTTCATCGTTAGTATTAATCTAATCTTTCACAGAAATAGCAATACTGATGTTAGCATGTCCTTGCTTGTCATATACTTGATTTTTTTTTACTATTAAAATGTACTTAAGGTTTGAGATTGACCTCAAAGTTAATGACTAATGTTAGTAGTGTTATCAGTGTTAATAGTATATTGTCCAGTTTTGTCTTATTTTAGAAACCATTTTTTAGCTTTGAAGATCTGCTATTATACTGTTCTTTGTTGTCTAATTTTACCTTGTTCTGGATCATTTTCAGCCAAAAATCAAGCTGACAGACAAGCTGAAGTTAGAGAGATCAAGCGGCGCCTGACAAGAAAGGTAAGGTCGCCATTTTATTTAAAACACAGTTAATTTCTAAGTGTCTGAACTCATGTTTTACTTTTTTACTAAAAGCTGAGTGAAAGACCGACAGTTGCAGAGCTACAAGCAAGAAAAATCCTGCGATTCCATGAATACGTGGAAGTCACAGATGCACAGGACTATGACCGAAGAGCAGACAAGCCCTGGACCAAGCTAACACCAGCGGACAAGGTACATTCACTTAACGTTTTACTCCATAACCTGAGAAAAAATAAGTTATTCTTAAAAAGGTTTCATAGATTAACATTTCTTGTTTTAGGCTGCCATTCGGAAAGAGCTCAACGATTACAAAAGTACTGAAATGGAGGTTCATGAAGAGAGCCGAATATATACAAGGTAGAAAGGACTGCCGTTTATACAGTTTTCATAGGCACTGTTCTGCTGCGTGTGTGTAACCAGCAATGTTGCATATTCAGTTAAATCTATTTGTTTTCCAGATTTCATCGACCTTAGATTCCTCATCTCTCTGTGGAAATCGCACAAATGACTCTTTGACAGCACGCGTCTCCATATGCAGGCAGATGACGAGAACATAGGCCTTCAGTAAAAATTATCAAATTGGCCTGGAAATGAATGAAGAATGCCTCTCGCTTCTGTCCATTGACTTTACACTACATTGCTTGTTTGAGCTGGTGGGTGTGAAACAGATGCAGTATTCCTCCACCAGGGGGAGCCATGTGCCAATGAAAAGAAATGGCAGAGGACCTACAGGGCTTACGCTTGCTCTGCCCTTTTGTGGTACCTCTCAGGGACAAGAATCACCATTGATGCAGCCTCATTCTGTGTTGCCTTTTTTGTACATGGAATTGCTTGCTCATTCTACTAGTAATAACAACTTCTAATATGTTATGTAGTAATAACAAATAATAGAAACAAACTGCTGCTTTGAAATGGAAGGCAGGTGGAATACAGAGACTGTATGGATCAGTAATAGGATGAGACATCTCATGTCTTTTATACAAATGTGTACAGGCTGATACTTGACATAGACACTTGGAAAGATTTAATTTAAATATTGTGTAAAGCACAAAAGTCATTTAATATTGATCTTTGGGACATATTATTAGTAATAGATTTTATTAAAGCCTTTGCTATTTGGCTTGCCTATATTTATTATACTAACTGTGCTGTGAGGTGGCCATTTTTACTGACTCTAGGTTGGTACCAGTCAGGGGGCTGTTAATGTTTTTGTGTGCCAATTTGTATGATGCCTCAGTTTTTTGGGATGCTGGTCCACTCATTTCTGCAGTCTACTGCATGAGCCTTCACAGGATCCAGTGCCATTTAATCTGGATGATTCCAATTATTTTACAATGTTCTTCCCTTTAAATGTCTAAAATGCAATGCATTCTGTAGCCATTTACAAAATGGTCATGTCAACTGTAGTCAAGTATATATACGTATACTTAGGAAAAAAATGCTGTGAGTGTAGATCAGGGATTTAACCTAAAAAATGCATAAATGGACAACAGGGAGTCATTTTTTTTGGAAAATTTTGAAACTGCAGACAAATGTCATTATTGCCTGGCCACAGGGTCATTCATGGTTGTAGGTTAGGCCAGAGTGATGCTCAAGTGTGTATTTTGTCTTTGTTCTATTTAAAGGCAAGATTTTAAATAAAATACTTGGTAGGTTGGTATTTTTAAGCTAAGGGTTTTAGTTTGTGTTAGTCTATGCTTTAATGCAAACTTCTGTAAAGCTCTTCTCTCGTTGAATGTTGAAATGTATAAAAAAGACCACTTTTTGTAAATATATGCCTTGAATATAATTTTAAAACTCTTTCTCTGTCTGTTATTCTTTGGCTTGTAAGTCAGTAATGCTCCACTGTGACATCTGGCGGCTCGAGACGACATTGTTTTTCTCATTCAGATTCTATCCTCGATGAAATAGACTGTGTGGACTCTGTGGTCTCATTTCGAGGTTTAAGGTATATTTAGACACCCAGTGAATGCCATTAATAAACAAATAATTAAAGCAGTAGAGTACTAAAATCTTTTTGGTCAGTTGTCATAGAAACGCTTAGCTTTCGGTTTCTGTATCTTTAAGTGCGACGTGACGTAGGGCGTCGTGTGCGTGCGTGCCTGTTGACCGGGAACAGTTCTTGCACGTTCCTCTTCTGACACACTTAAAACCTCTGCATTTTACAGGTTAGTGGACGTTTAAATGACATGAGTCGTATAATGTAAAGCCAGTGGCTAACAGTATGCGTAATGTTTACGGTTATTTAGATTGACGTGTGTCTATTTATTTGTAAGCTAATTTTTGTGTTAGCATTTTAGCATTGGTTAATCAATAGCATGGGAGTTAGCTATGTTTAATGAATCCTTAATCCATTGTTTAAAATAAATACTTTAAATAAATACTATAAATACTATAAATCCATTTAATACGTTAATGTTACTCTTATAATGTATCTACATTTGTTATTTTTGTAAGTTGACCTCGTGTCCATACAACATGCTATGTCCCAGGTCATGTTGGTTTCTTGACACTATCTACAAGTAGAATCTAATGTTAAATGGTCACAGTGAAACACAGCCACGCGCCGCTGTGGAACAAGCCGTGCCCTGGTCTCAGTCAAGTGAGTGTGACAGCTGTAGTGCACCATCTGCTGTGAGGGACACAACAAGGCTAGCCTGTTTGCAGCTTGCATTTGTTTTTAACTCAACTTCTGCTGTAGTGTTGCAAGAACTATGTATGCGCCATTTTAAAAGTATGTTAATTTTATACTGTCGTATTTGTTGTTTTATAGACCTAAGCTGTTGCTATCATGCCTGCCAAAAGGGGTGCTCCAAAGAGAAAATCTGAGGCCATTGTTGAAGATACAGATGCTAAGAAAGTGAAAGGTAGTAGAGTGGAGAGCATTTGTTATGTTTTTTTCATAAAGTTTGCTCAGTATTCTTCTGTTTTCCAGTTTCTCACCACAGCCATGCCAAAGAAATTGGTCTAGTTCTTGTACTTGGCCAAGGTGATGTTGGGCAATTGGGTTTGGGTGAGGATATCATGGAGAGGAAAAAGCCTGCCTTTGTCACTCTTCCAGAGCAAATGGTGCAAGTTGTTGCTGGGGGCATGCATAGCGTGTGTCTAAGTAACATGGGACATGTAAGTCTGTTTATGTTTTGTACCCCGATAGAACCACAATGCAGTTTTAATGTTTTGTCTTGTGTTAAGGTTTACACATTTGGCTGTAATGATGAAGGAGCACTTGGTCGAGATACATCAGAGGAGGGATCTGAGACTGTTCCAGGAAAAGTGGAGCTGGAGCAGAAGGTGCTCCAGGTGTCTGCAGGAGACAGCCACTCAGCTGCGCTCACAGAAGAAGGGGTTGTGTATGTTTGGGGCTCTTTCAGAGTGAGTTTTTCTCTCTTTCAACCGATAAAATAATATTTGGTGTAGTACATACTTGATGTTTTCTCTGTTCTGTATGTTGGTCAGGACAATAATGGGGTCATTGGTCTTCTGGAGCCATTCAAAACATGCACACGTCCAACCAAACTTACAATTACAGAACCTGTTGTGAAAATTGCTTCTGGTAATGCTTTTTTGTTTTTTGTTTGTTTTTTTAAAATGTGTGTACATTTTTTACTAATTACTTTTTCCCCCTCTATTAGGTAATGATCACCTTGTAATGTTGACACTGGATGGAAATCTGTACACCTCAGGTTGTGCAGAGCAGGGCCAGCTGGGCAGAGTCCCTGAGCACTTCTCAAACAGGGGAGGAAGGAAAGGCCTGAGTAAGTAGTTGTGGATTTTTCAGATTTTTGACATTGTTTTGTTTTACTACTTTTGTACTATTGTACTATTTTTTTATTTTTTTTCCTCTCTAGGTCGTTTGCTGGAGCCACAGATGGTAAAACTTAAAGGGAAAGTTCATTTCACTGACGCATTCTGTGGAGCTTATCTCACTTTTGCCGTGACAACTGAGGGCTATGTGTATGGATTTGGTCTCTCAAACTACCACCAGCTTGGTAAGTAAGCCCCAAGTGTTCAAATATAAAATTTACTTTCACATGTTATTTGTAGTCACTTACTAAACTTTCAGGCACAAAAAGCACAAAAATGTGTTATGTTCCGGTTAAACTTACATGCTTCAAGAACTCTACCACGTCCTGGGTTGATTTTGCCGGTGGACAGCATCACAGCCTTTGTCTTGACGCTGAAGGTAAGAGAAACCATAACTGTGACTTTCTTAGAGTAGTTGAATTCACAGCCTGTATTTGTAACCTATTATGTGTTTGCTTGTTTAGGACAGGTATATAGTCTGGGGAGGGCTGAGTATGGTCGACTGGGATTAGGAGAAGGGGCTGAGGAGAAGAGCGATCCTACACCGGTTACAGGAATGGAGCCAGTGTGTAGTGTGGCATGTGGGGCTTCTGTAAGCTATGCTGTCACTAAAGAAGGTCAGACAACAATTTGTGAATAATGCTTCAAAGACTTAACACTTGTAATTGTCTAGAGCTCTGAGGATTGAAGAAACAATGTACTTTAGAAATTGCTTTGCATGTGTTTACACATAATCAATGAAAAAATGGGTTTCAACGTCCTGTTCTAGGTGTCATTTTGAACACTTTTTGCTTTTGATTGCTATGGCAATGATCCTATTTTTTATCATTCTGAAACCCATGGATAAAGTACAACTATAGAATGTATCATAGCAGACATGGGGCCAGTTATGGTTCAGATCAGGTTTGTTGCATCATCATTCTGTAAGCCCTTATTTTTCCCAATTTACTCCTTGGAATTTGTTCCATGTGGTTCTCCTGTGAGACAATAACCAGGTTCATTAACATGAACTTCTGTAGTTGTCTGTTTTTAACCTGTCTTATTCTACAGGTGATGTGTATTCTTGGGGCATGGGAACAAACATGCAACTTGGCACAGGAGAGGAGGATGACGAGTGGAGTCCAGTGAAGATGACGGGCAAGCAGTTGGAAAACCGTACAGTATTGATGGTGTCCAGTGGGGGGCAGCATACAGCACTGTTAGTCAGAGACAAACAGGATAGCTGATGTTCCTCCAGAGGATGGTGGCGTGGTGTTTTGTAGCTGTGTTCAGTTTGCCTAAATCATAACATAAAATGTGACTACTTGTGAGGAGCCAGGGGGTCTGGTTTAGTCCCTGATGGAAGTAGTTCTTTGTATGAGGCAAATGACTGTAGCTCATGACAAATGAGAGACTTATTTTTTTAATTCTGTTTTTGGAGATCTGGCGCCTTTGAAAACTGTAAATTACATGGAAAGGGACATTTCTATGTGTCTCAAGCATGCACAGGGAGAAATTATTGTTGCCCTTTTAATGATAAGTTGCAACATTTTTAGATATTTAAAGCAATAATTCCAGTTTGGCCTTGGTTTAGACAGGATCATTGAGAAAGTTAAACTACTGTTTGTTGTATTTTGAGGAGACGGTGCTATGGCCTTTTGGCATTTTGTAATGTAATAATCTATCCAGAATAGTATCAGTTATCCTGTCTGAAAATAAAGTTTTAAGTTTTTAATACTTTGTTGTTTTTTATTTAATTTTTATAGTTTTACGAGTCTCACAGCACCATTTATAACTGTCATAATATGGTCATATGAAATGTCATTAATTTGTGTACTTCTAAACATCGGACCAAAGTCTTACATATGTCTTAAAGTAAACTGGTACCTATTACTCGAGCAAACATGGTTCATTATAACCAAGAATATAAAATAGGAACACTTAATGTAAATTATAGTTGGAGTACATTCATCAAAGTGTGGCTGCTTTTGTGTTCTGTTGGGAGTGAGCCGCACTGTGGCCTCGCCTGTCTCCTTTTTCTTTTATCTCTCCGAGAAGCCGGGTCCTTGTGGTAAAGGGCTCACATAATGCTTTGAAATGCTAAAGAATCTCTCACAACCAGTTAACTGATCATAGTAAATTTCTTGCATTATTTGCCTTTTTTTTTTTTTTTTTTTTTTGACTCACCTGTGATGTCAGGAGACACTGTAATTACTGAAATAGGCAAAGGCGTGCACCTCTGTGATTACTGCCCTTTTAAGTGTATGGATTGATGCAATGGTGCTTATTCAGATTGTCTACAGGTTAACCCAGTGGTTCTCAAATAGTGGGGTGAGATACCGGGGGGCGCGTATGACTCCGCGTATGACACTGTAGTACTGTACGCAGCGCGCGCACAGCAAAGAGCAGGAGAGAGCGAACAGATCGTGACACAGGACAGTGAACAAGAAACACTTTTGCTAAACAGACACTATGGAAAACATTTTAACAGGGATGAAAGAAAGGCGGATATAGACGGAGGTAAAGTCACCCGAAAAATAAGACGAGGAAATCTGATGAGTATTTAGCACTTGGCTTCACCGTGACTCCGGTGGGACACGAGGACAGACCGGTGTCTGCTGTGGCAGCGGACAGTATGAAGCCAAATAAGTTAAGGCTCCACCACATTACACCTCAGTCACGCTGATAAGACGCTGGAGTTTTTTCAGTATAAACGTGCCAAATATTGCCAACAATCATCCCGCTTTTTTTCTTCTTTATAGGGGGGCATTATAGAAAATAATTGAGAAGCACTGGGTTAATCTAATGCAAGAACCAGGAGTCAATAGTATCCTCTGGAGTGCAACTGTCAATTGGAGGTCAGACCTCTTGTCTAAAATGTGTTTCTTTCATCTTAATTTGCTTGTTGACGTGTCCTGATGGTTGACAATCTTGAGAGTCCTGGGACTTAAGACAAGAGGAAGTGTGATAAAAGGTGAATACTCTCAAGAGCCCACAATAATGCTGATGCTTTCTATGGTAAGGACAGATCCCTATATGTGACATTAATGATATCACAACATAATCATTTGTGACTGAGATTAACCCATTATTGACAGGGGGCATTTGTCTTGTCACTGTAAATATAACTCATCTTAAAGGTGCACTATAATTTTTTTGGTTCGAGGTTGTGCCACCTACTTGTCTCCACTGAGAAAAGATATTGCTTTGCCGTGAATGTTCCACAGTACAGCATTAAACTTAGTAACCAGTCAAATCTGTGGAGAAGGAAGCCCACTCACAGAAAGAAGGCATAATATGTGCAAATGGCACACTTATAATTTCATAAATGCAACATAGGTAAGTTTAATCCTGTACAGTCCAATAGCAAAACAATAGCATCTCCATGGAGTCAGAAAGTTGTAGACATTCCTCAGGAAAAGTTACATAATGTACCTTTAAACCTAAGAACATAATCCACTTAAAGGTGCACTGTGTAACTTTTCTGGAGGAGGGCCTGCCAACTGCGTGTCTCCATGGAGATGTTATACTTTTGTCTGGAATGTCCAGGTATGGCATTAAACATATCCATATTGCATTTACGCAATAAAATGGGTTTTGGGCCTAAAACTTGCAGTCTTACTGTAAGTGGGCTCGCCTCTCCACCTCTAACTTGGCCCTGTGGTGTGACCTGCTCAATCTGTAGAGATAAATGTAGGTGTAATACCAGATTGTGGAACATTCAAGGCAACATCTCCATGTAGAGAAGCAGGTGACAGAACCTCCGAAAAAGTTACGAAGTTAAGAAAATGTTCTGTTTGTAATAATTCATCATTTGAATTTATAGGTTTTAAAATAACGTGTGATGTTGACATTTTTTACAAGACCGAAAGTAGATAACAGTAATTGACATGACATCACCTGTGATTCATTTCTTTCACTTGTAATTTTTTCTCATAAAAAAATAACCAAGAAGCGGAAACAAAGGAGTCTGCACCTGGCTGTGCACATTCACTGTATAACCACGGAAGAAAATTATCTAGCACTTACTTAATAATGCTATTGAGTACATGTACCGCGTTAACACTTTTGTGAATGAGCCTCATGCTGTTAAAATGATTATGTTACCAGAAAAGATCTTTGCTCCCCCACTGTGCCAGAAATTAACATGTTTTTTTGAGATTAAATTTGAGTGGGATCTTAATCAAGACATCTTGAGTTTAGTCATGAGCACTGTGGTTGACCTTAAACAGATAAGTGCTCTATTTAAGAAGACACAGTAGGAGGCAAGAATCTAGTTAACCATCTAGACACATTTCGAATGTTCACAAATAAGAACAATGTTGAAACAAATTATTCTCAAACTAGATTTGGTATGCACTAGTAATAGTGACATTCACAATGACAATAATGCTTGGATTTGCATTCTTGAGTTTGACTCATCTTGTTTCATCCTAAATTATATTAAAGGAGCCCTTTGTAACTCTTCTGGTGGAGGGTCCACCACCTTCTTTCTTCTTTCTCTCTTTATCTTTATTTATACAGGGGAATCCAATGAGAGCTCATGGGTGCCCTGTTTAAAATACAATACAAACAAAAAAAAACAAAACAAATAAGTATGTAAGTCCATATAAAACATTAAAAGCAGGTGGAGGTGTGTGTATAAAAGTTAGCTGATTGTAATTGTGTCACCAACTATTCAATTTTGCTTTTCCTTAGGGTGTATTCTATTTTTGTGAAACAAAACCACTAAAAGCCTTGTTTCCCATCTCAGTTTTGGTGCAGGTAGGCCTTATGCAGTCATGTGATCCGGTAGTAAATCTTCCGGTAACAATGGTTAAAACGCAGGAGTGGTATTCTGGCAGTTTTTGAGGTACGTAGTCCCTTACAGATACACTCCTTACAATGCTGGTCTCTTCTAATAGACAGTGATGACCAACTCGCATTTTCATGGAGAATACTGTGATGGGTTTCAAATCCATCACCTGTAATAGAGATATTATCGTTATCTAGAATGTTGCACAGTATGGCATTAAACATGTCTGTCTCCATGGACACAAGCAGGTCATTCCATCAGATGAGCCCACTCGCTGTGGGAATACATTTTATATTTATTGGTTTAGCAATAAAAACAACTTTAATGAAATAAATATACAGGCCTACAAGTTCATGCCATAATGTTGCTGGCAAAGCAATATATGTCCATGGAGTCAAGAGATGTTAGTAACTAAAAAGATTAGTGCACCTGTAAGTGAGTATACAGTAATAGTCACCATACTGTAGTAACTGCTTTTGCTCACCGTCACAATTTGAAATAATTTTCATGACAACCTACTTCTCTCTCTCTTGCAGCTGAATTATGTGACCTCCTTCTACTGCCTGTAATTACTGCAGATTGACTCCTTAATTGAACTTCTCCTTCTGTACGTGGATGGCTTCCTGTGTGGCTTAGTGGCTGAATGACAGATGTGCAGAGACCTTTAACAAGAGCCTGTGTCTCCATGTCCTGCTTTGTTTTGACAACCATATCTGCATCATGCCAAGAAGAGGGTGAGGGGAGTGTGAGTGTCTTATTGATTCCATGGTAATTACACAGTCCTTTGTTATGGTGATGTGGTCACGTAAATTGCTTTTATGGTCTGAAGCTAGATAGTTAGAGGCACGCGGTGGTTGGAGATGTTGTCAGCTGGCAGATGGTACACAGTTTGAAACAGGGTGCCAGCTCCACAGCAGGGACGGTTTCAGTATGTAGGCTATAGCATCTTGTGAAAACTCAAGCAAAATGGTGTTAAGATTTTGACACTTCTTGCTATGTAAACAAAAGGTCAAGAGAGCCTTCATGGTCTGTCTTGCAAAAAGAATCTGTTACATAAAGCAGCCAGCTTAATTAATCAGCATATACTGGACTGATCTATGTGAAATAACTGCAAAATTGATCTCAAAAGTGCCAAAAGTATCTATAGGTTTCAGAATAATGGGGGTTTTTTTAGCAATAAAAAAATACAAAACAAAAGCAAATATGATCTTTTGAATGGGAAAATGTTCATCATATTGCATAACAGGATGCTGATACTCATGAATGCCCATTTGGAGGTGTACAACATTATTTCTCCATTTTCATTTTTAGAATCAATTGATGAATGCAGTTATTTTGATTGTTCACATTTTAGAAAATAAATAAATAAATAAATAAAAACACTACAATTTATATTTGAAGGCCTTTTGGTAGCAACCCAACAGGATTAGGCTGAAGAAACTGAAATCTTGAAATCAGCTTCTGCAGCATTTCTTATTAAAATTAAAGTACCTGGCATCAAAATGCTGCACATTGTCCAAACAGCTTTTACTCTGTTACCCATATATCCATAAATAATATTTTATGAAGTGTGTACCATACTATGTGTACCAGATTAGACATTATATTTGATGCTTTGATGTCTTTTGCACAATTGTCAAGCCTAGTTTGCATGAATGAATGAATGAGATTCTCTGTGTCAAAAATAAATGATAAAAATGTCCTCAGGGTGCAGCTCGGAGAGAAACAGCAGCAGATAAACAACAGCAAAATAACTCATATCTTGCGTAATTTTCCTTTGTGGAACAAGAGGTTGTAGTATTTTGGTTGTATTTTTTTAGTATTTTCTTCTTTTCTTCAGTGGGATTTTTGGTCATAGCTATTTTAAAATAGATGTTCTGGTAAGTCATGTGTAACAGTGGCTCATACAAAAGAAGAGATTATAATTTTGAAAATATGTGTATTGCTGCGAACACAGATTTCTCTGTGTTCTTATTTGTATTTGATAATTAGTTAGTAGCCACTGTTTAGGGCAGTTAATTATATGTGTTACTTTTAAACAGATTTATTGTAGTGCCAAAGTTTGCTTTTATTCTCTTATGAAAACCAGACCTCATTGTTCAAGTGTTTTCATGTTACTATTTTAGAAACACACAGAAGACACTTTTAATGGTCAAGAGTCACTTTACAGTATCCTCTGGGAGTGAAGTGATTTATGCAATTGCCTGCTTATCCAGTTTTACACAGCGGACATGTGTAGAACTGTATGTTTAAAACTGAGACTAACACACTTCATTGCAGAAAAAGATCAACTCTATCAAATCACATACTAACAAGTCAAAAGAGTGAAACCACACTTGCAGCATTTAAAAAGCATTTGCAGTTTATTTACTATGCATTATTCATTTTGTTATTTTATTACTTCTGTTTTCAACAAATGACTAAATCTTAAACTACATTGCATTGCTACTGGAGATGGGCAGATTTATTTTCTATTATATTGTGCATTTTGTTTCAAAGATATGCAAAATTCTAATATTGTTTATAATTTACAAAATGCTTGATATAGATATGAAGGAATATGTTGTTAAATTCAAAATAAATGAAAAAATATAGGGATACTTAATAATATCAAGAGTTTTTCCCTCAATATTGCTACATAGAAATAGCTGATGACACGAAAACAATTAACCAAGAGCCACAAAACTATCAGACATGTAAATTCCTGTCATTAGGGGTAGAGAGATGAGGTCATTGGTCGTTAAAATAAATCCATAGTGTAATATTGGACATTATTTTCTCACCTGAGCAGTGCAGTGGGTAGTAAGTCTGCAAGAATAACTGCTATTGAGTTGAAAGTGCATTTTGAACTGTCACAAATTGGAATGACAGAAATTGTTTAAGTTACACGTCACTATGTACAAAACCTGCTAACCTTGTGGTTCAAACGTCTACACACACATTTTCTGAAATATATTAATTTCCTGTATTAGTTAAGAGGTTCATAGTTCAGTCTGCTCTCAAATGTTGACGCTATGTGTTTAAAAAAGTGTGTACAATGGCAATTCTTCAGAAAAAAACTGCAAGTGAATACTTTTAACAAAATCGTAAAACATTCATAATACCACATGTTTGTTTTTTTTTATTAAAGCATATATAGGAAAAAAACACCATAGCCAAAGTTAATAAACTGTAAAAGAAACAGTCAAATGTTTAAATTATACACAACATATGTTACAACCAAACTTTCTGAACAGTCACTAAAAACATTTGATAATAAATTTCATAATAAGGCAATATGGTACACATTATCATTGTACAGTCATGTAAAAGACACTGCACAAAACATGTTGTCAAAGCTCTTCACAAACTAAAACAAAAGCAGATATCACATTTAAAGCACTTTTTGATCAAATACTGTCAAGATTATAAATATTCATTGTAGACTTTCAATAGTTAGTCCCTAAAAAGTTAGACAATGTGCAAAGACAATAATTTAACAATAATGGAATATACATGTTTTTGTTTTTTGTACAAACAGTTGTAGCATGTATAGTGTGTGTTTTGAGTGTGTTGGTTGGGCCATAGTGACACATATCATTGTGACCCAAAGTGCAGTGACAGTTTTGTGAGGAGGTTCTCATGTTGCCTTCAGGTAAATGTTTGTGAAACAGTGAACTTGTGAGTCAGCTGATGTGCATGAGAGATAGTGTCATCTCTACATGCCTTTAGTTAAAATACCTGTGCACTGGGATCACACATAATTACTGAGCACATGGTTCTGTGTGTGGGCTTTATCTGTAATTATTTCTCCCACTACCACAGGCTTGAACATGAAAATGGATATCATAATTCAGATATCACAAAGGCTTAAACAATGTTATTAGCTGTTTGGTGTGAGTGGGACTGTTCCTGTGCAGAGTACACAACGGACGCCAGTTACTAATTGTCATAGTGACACATCAAACTATTTGAACCATGGCTTAAAGCTACTTCATGGTTTCTTAAATCCAGGTTAAGTCAATGTTAAATGAAATGTGATCTCTCCAGGCTTTAATGTGGCAGCTGTGTCACTCTCACTTCTATGTGGGATCCAGCACTGTCCAACCATGTGTTTTGCTTGTGGATTGTCTCTGCCAAAGAATTTGCAGACAGTCAGTCTGGTCTTCATCTTGTCCTGTATTTGTCTAATACATACATTTGATCATTGAAGAAGTGTTTATAGGA
This sequence comes from Periophthalmus magnuspinnatus, assembly GCF_009829125.3. Taxonomy (NCBI): domain Eukaryota; kingdom Metazoa; phylum Chordata; class Actinopteri; order Gobiiformes; family Gobiidae; genus Periophthalmus; species Periophthalmus magnuspinnatus. Next base: position 23,593,599 of record NC_047141.1, on the reverse strand, counting down.
GCCGACAAGGTTCCCTTATATGGTTTGCAACATTTTGTTTGTCATTGTCGAACAGCAGATGAAGCATTTCCATTGCCATTTCAAGGTGTAAATGGACACATAAGACTGCATGCTGCCTCTAAATCTGATGATAAATACAAAAGAAGAATTTGCGGCTTAAGAGTCAGAATCAGCTGTATGTTTTTAATACAGTACTCTCTTATGTACAGACACACAGACGCATAGTCCTGAAAGACAATCCTGGAGCATAAATCCCTTAAAACCCACAGAGATGTGTGGGTTACATGAGACACTGTGTAGAGAGCCTTGTGCATTTGCGTCTACAGGCCGGTAGTGGTGATCTGTGTGACCTCCGTAAGGTCATCCTGGGCACTCTTTGCTGTCCTCTGCTCCAGGCCTAGTCAGGCCGGAGCCCTCTCCCTCCTGCTGGGAGCACAGATGGATGCAGGCTCTCGGGTACTGTTGCGCACACGGCTGAAGCTGCTCTGCTCCATATGGGAGCGGGACGGGAAGCAGAAGTCTCTCAGACATCTTTTGAAGTTTTCATCCAGGAAGGCATAGAGCACAGGGTTCAGGCTGCTGTTGGTGTAGCCAAGAGCAATGCACAGGTGCCAGCTGGCCTTCACTAGGAGGTTGTTCTGGTTGACGTGAACAATGGTCCTGACAATGATGAAGATGTGGATGGGGGTCCAGCAGATCACAAACGCAGCCACCACCACCAGCACCATCCTGGTGATCCTGCGCAGGTTCCTGTCCTTCTCTTTGGAGCCGGACAGAAGACGTACACTCTTTAGCCTCAGGATCATCAGGCCATAGCACACAGTGATCACCATCACGGGCATCACAAAGGCGAATATGAACACGCAGATCTTTGTCACTGTGTCCCAGTACCAGTCTGGCTCTGGAAACTGCATCATGCATGCAATGTTTCCTGAAAAGCAATAAGAAAACAATAATACTGATTAAAATGACAAAAGCTCACCCAGCCCCAGAGACATTGTCTCTTACCATTACTTGTGCCTTACCATTGCTTGTCACCTTGGTAACAGCCATAATGGTGACAGGCACCCCAACCGCAGACGACAGGATCCAGATGCAGACGTTAATGATCTTGGCCTTGGCAGGGGTCCTGAAGTCCAGAGCTTTCACAGGGTGACACACGGCGATGTAGCGGTCCACACTCATCATGGTCAGAGTGAAAATGCTTGTGAACATGTTGTAGTAGTCTATGGCCATAACCGTTTTACACAGTAGCTCCCCAAAGGGCCATGTTTCCATCAAGTACTTAGCACTCTGGAATGGGAGTGTGCTGGTGGCCAGAGCGTCTGCCAGAGCCAGGTTAAAGATGTAGATGTTGGTAGCTGTCTTCATTTTGGTGTATCTGTTTAGATATGCAATATAATCACACAGTTCTTAGTATCAACATGACATTTTAAAGCAATACATATTCCCCATTTCCTCTCAATGATATTCCACAAGTAAAATATTGTTACAGAGATGCGTTATTGCATAATGTTTTACTGCACAACATTACAAGCTTAAAAGCTTCTTTGCTGAGAAATGGTGACTATGAGCCCCATTAAAATGCACTTCTACATAATGACTTCACTTCTGAAAAAATCCTGCAAATCTCCCCATATGTATTTACTGTTGATCAATTTGAATGGCTTCTTAAAATGGTAGTTGCAGTTGTCCGTAGATCAAAAGGATAGAGGATAGAGGATAAAGGACACACCACTGGGACTTTTTTTGTAATAGCACCACCAGGTATGTTATTGCTTTGAACAATTATCCAGTGAAAACATATGTCAGTAGTCCCAAGTCTGCTGTATAAGCTGTATAGAGATCACTGCAAATTGGAAAGCTGTGGTTTGTATTATCATCCCAGACAAATAACCAAAGTAAAAACCTGCAGAAGCGAATAACCTACATTGAAGTTTATGTTTGATGATTTCAAATGAACAGTTTTCCATTTACATTTCAAAGCAATACAGCCTGTTGCCACCCTATAGCAGACACAAATCTATTTATTGTATGCATTTGTTTGTAGACGATCAAACGCACACCAGCCTGACAACAGTTGGACATTACCTCCACAATGTTTGAGGGGGTGGGCGAGTGGGAGTTTCTAAGTGGCCCTCAGACACAATCTGCAGCCAGTTACAAAGGCACCAGCACAGTGTCACATGCTTTTTGGCTGTTTTCAGGACAACAGAAACTGAAAATGTCTGGAAGGTAAAATACATGCCTCTGACAGCAGGGTGCTTCATAAAATATGAGACTAAACTGGGGTATAACATTTCTTGGATACTTTTATACATACCTCAAGCTAAATGTAGACAGTTGATTTTGAGACATCTTATGCATATATGTTCTGTGGTTATGTAGTATGCAGATGTATTTTCATTGGTTGTAAAGGCAATTTGATGGGCTATAGCCTACATAAGTCAGTTTGAGTTATTTTTGTGCATTATTTTTAGTTTCTGTGGACATTTGAAGGCTGTTTTTTGAGTCATTTGTGTTACTTACCTGACCACTCCATACATGACGAGCACGTTGCCCAGTAGCCCCACCACGCAGATCGCAGAGTACAGAGCTGTGATGCACACCGCCAGGATCAAACTCTTCGGGTCCCTCTCCACTGCGGTCGTCTCATTTGTGTTTGATGAAAACTGCAGCAAGTCCTCGCTCAGCGTGGCGTTGTCCGGAGTTACAGAGGCTGTGAAGCGCTCTTTCAAATCTCCAACTGTGTCCAGGGCAAGAGTGACATTGACAGGCTCCATGTTTCAATAAAACACTCAAGTTTACGTTTATAAGAGAGCGGTTAGACTCCTGTAACGCGCAGCAGCAGGTGCATTCAGAGAAAAGGCGCACAAAGTGTGGAGCGCTAAATGAGCAGAGAAATGTCCGTCTCTCTCTCTCTCTCTCTCTCTCTCTCTCTCTCTCTCTCTCTCTCTCTCTCCATCTTCATCTCTCTTTCCCTCGCTCCCGTGCGTGTCTGTGGCTGGGCGTGCGTGTGAATGACTGTATTTCTCATCAGAGTCAGTGAGCTGCAGAACAGGCTGCACTGTTGGTTTCTTTCATGCTGTCTTCTTTCACTATTTTAAAACTGAGACATGAGATTGTATTCAGACGCCATCTTTAAATTAGATGGGTCCTTATAGTCCCTATTTACACACTGGACATCTGTCATTGCCACTTCTTTACAGCTCAATTAGACTTATCTTTATTGAGCCAATGCTTTTATTGCAGCTCCGAGCGTCACCTGGCTCCACTGGCCTGTGTAGGACGGACTATCAGAGCAAACCTTAACTGTGAAATCACCTTGACCTGCTCGGGGGCTACCAGCAGCAGGATGAAATAGGACCTGTTTAAGTCAGTAAAGTAGGATTTATAGTAGCCTATGGTTACAGTAGTAGTTTAACTTTTTCTCTATTTGGTATTATCACATTCTTCTTGTAGGTTAGAATATTGGTAATTTTGTATTTCCCCTTTTTCAAGCCATTAACTTTTCACTTTTTTTTTTTTTTTTTTTTTTGCGTAACTGCATGCCGTTCAGTTGTGTTTTTATATTTTAAAGTGTGTGTAGCACATGTAAATGGTAATTGTTTTGCTTTTATACTAGGCCTTCTCTTTAACAAATGCTCATTTAAGTACAACACAGCCTTAATTAAACTACTTATTTTAATCAGTCTGTAACACAAACACAAAACATCAACAGGGTCATAAATCTGCCCCCTGCATTGTGGCCCCTGTGATTAATAGATTCTTTAGTCATTTTGCACTGTGGTTGTGGCTCACCCTTTGACCCCATCACAAGGACTGTTTCATAACATTTGTTTCAATTATTTTGTCATGGTGTCATGGCAAGTATCAAAATTCTACTTAAGCATCAGTTACATGTGTTTAAAATGGGGTTAAGGGGCTTTGGGGGGACTGGGGTTATCTAGCTTACACCTCTTCTCATCTTTCGTGGTTCTTCTCTCACATCATCTCCAGACGGCTTGACAGCAGCTGTTATCAGAATCAGAATCAGAATCAGAAGACTTTTATTGCCATAGTCTGTGAACACAGTTCACAAACTAGGAACTTGATACGGTGAAAAAGTGCAACATAAACACACTGAATAAATACAAATACAAATAAGGGCATGCACATTATCTGCATGCCTTCACATCAATCTCCAAAACAATAGTGCGATCCTGTCGCTTTGAACGATTTACACAACAGGACAGAAAGTACAGTACACACACAAGTTTAATTTCCTCAGTGTGGACAGACAGGTAAGAACATGTGACACCTCGTCAAGACTTATACTATCAGTGATTTATCCTGCAAGTAACTACAGAATAGCTTTGTATGAAAAAAAAGTTGACACATTCTGGCAACATCAGCCAGTAAATAGTTTTAGTTTACCCAAGTAAAGATCCAAACAGGACATTTTTCTGGATTGGTGCCAATATCTGTCACCAGTATCAGTATTGTTATAACATAATATTGTTGCATTTTAAGCAAATTCACGTTTAAAATTAGCTTAAAAAAACATGTCCCGCATTGTTTTAGATGATTAGCCAACATCAAATGAAACTGCTATAGTACTCCACTTAAGACAGTTGTTGCTAGCTAACTATAATTAACTCCTTACAAATGCCATTGTACTTTTCAGTTGACTGAAATCCTCTGGAAATGATTCTGCAGCAGAAGTGGTTATATAGGTTGTGAAGAGTCTGAGAATTATATGTGTGCCGTTGTTTTGAACTCCCTGTGTGATCCCCTGACCCCACAGTGAGATCTATGAGAACATGGTTGGATGAATAGATTGCAATGTCTTGTTGAAAACCTATGAAGTGCTTCACTTCACACAGGTCAGGGAAAGTGCCACATTACTATACATCATAATATATAAAACTCAGAGGCAGCCAAGTTGTGTAAAACATATGGTTAAGCTCCACCTTTGTAGAGCTTCATAGCAGTTTTCCCTTTCCATATATCTCACAGAACTAGGCCAAATTAGTGAGATATAATTCAAAGGAAATACTCTGGACACAGTAGCACAGAAATACAGCAATAGTTCAGAAAGTATAAATGTTGCAGGGTACCAACCTGTGCAAATGTGTATGCAAGAAAAAGATGTGAAATACAGTACTAGGGCTGAGAGATATGACAAAAAACATAATATTCTTTTTCTTCTAACTGATAAATGCCATTTTACATAAAAAAGCCAAATTTCTTCCTGCAACTTCTGAAGTCTGTTCCAAACCACATACTTTTACTAATAGAGGATAGAGGCTGTAGACCTCTCAATTAAAAAGCAGATCACTGATGACTACAAATGATCAAAATTCAATCAATTACATATTCCTACACAGTATACTTACAAGGAGTAGTTTTTAAAATCCAGCATGTCCAAAATGAAATGACTCAGAGGTCTTAAGGTGGACTGTAGCAGTGGGAGTATGGTGTTAATGGCATTTTACTTCCTGGGTCAGTGTGACATTATCTGCCTGCTGGTGTCAGTTTTGTGGTCCACTTTGAGGAATCTTCAGAGATTCGGTGAGTTATTTTATGAAATTTCTCACTTTTGCCCCCGTTATTTTTCTTTTGTCTAATTGACCAGCTGACAAAGCAGTAGCAATTTAGTACGTGTGATGACGCCACAGTCTGGTTGGACCCAATGAGAGCCCCTCTGTGCCAAATGTGTAAGTGTGGGGGCAGCAGCATCAGAGAATGGCAATTAACTACTGACTCGTAGATAAACAATTGAGTGAGTGCTTTAGAGGTGGATTGTACATGTGTTCTTATACTTACCCAAGTCATTTACTCAAGGACGTTTATGTAATAGAATTCTTTGATTTGTTCTCAATATATTTATTTTAGAAGATACTATACATTTTAACTGAGTGTTAGCTGTAGCAGAAGATAGCTATAATGATAATAATGAGAGAATCCATGATGGAGAGACTAGATGTAATTGTCTTTGTAATAATATAGCCAATAAATTGTAGAATGAGCTGTAGAAACAATACACTGTAGACATATTTAAATGAATAAACTAACACCTAAAACTTTATAATATCTACACCTAAATTCATCTTAATTAAGCATGAGCAAAGTCTTCATTCACAAGTGATTGTTAAGTGGGTGTACATGTCTATACTCACAATGTTTGGAGAATGCATGCTCTTGAATGGCCCATGATTCATTGTGTAAGTCTTCCTCTCTTGCATTCTTGTGTTGTAATAGTAAAATGTGATCTTGTCATTGTGTCTTTTGTGCAACGTTTGTGCGTAGGAAAGCTGCTGATGATTTGTGCATGCATAAAAGAACATAGTGGGTGTATTGCTGTGAGTGGCACCCCCTTCACACTGAGGTGGTGTATTTAGGCTAAGCAACAGGTGAAGAAGGACAATCCCCCCCTTTGGAGTCTCTGTAATGGAAGCACTTGTTCAGTACATTATTTTTAAGTTGTGTAAAGTTGTTATAAAGTACTACTCAAGTTTTTGCTGAGAATGGCTTTTTTCATTCCATTTCACAGAGCACTATATGCAAATTACATTAACTTGACAACTTAACATAGGAAAATAGAAAAAGAAAGAAAATTGTGTCTTAATGGCCCTACACTACTTAGTAATAGAGGGCACACTAGCATATAACTGCAGGGATTTGAAGAACACTTTTTAAATGTGTGAATACTAAACACATGCATAAGCATTTATTTTGTAACAAATTCTGTTTTGGTCAAATTAGAAGACTGTTTTCTGATTACTTTTACACTGAGTTGCATTGTATGATAGTGTAAAGTTATATAGCATTTGTATATTTCTTGGATATCTGTTTAGAAAAGTAAATGTATTCTAAAGAGTTGGGTAAATGTAACAGAATTCAGTTACTTAAAATGTGTATAACTGGTATAGGTCAATATTTCTCTATTCTCTTCAACAAATACAGATTATAGATTGCATACTTTATTTACTATAGATCAAACTAGACATTGACATGCAGAATAAAAATGTATACATTAAACAATATGGATAACCTCATGTAATTAAGTTTGGCAGGTCTCACTACTCCCCTCCCTGAACCGCCACCTTAACGTGGTGGAGGGGTTTGAGCACCCGAATGATCCTGGGAGCTATGTTGTCGGGGGCTTCATGCCCCTGGTAGGGTCACCCATGGCAAACAGGTCCTGGGAGACGGGTCTGACTAAGAGCGGTTCAGAAGCCCAACATGAAGAGGAAAAGATCAAGGCCAGTTACGTCGCCCGGACTGGCGTTACCGGGGCCCCACCCTGGAGCCAGGCCTGGGGTGGGTGCTCTGCAGCGAGCGCCTGGTGGCCGGGCCTTTCCCCACGGGGCCCAGTCGGGCCCAGCCCGAAGGAACGACGTGGGGCCGTCCTCCCGTGGACCCACCACCTGCGGGAGGAGCCATGCGGGGCGAGTGCAGAGAGATCCGGGTGGCGGTCGAAGGCGGGGACCTCGACGACCGGATCTCCGGACATGGAGACTAGCTCTGGGGACATGGAATGTCACCTCGCTGGGGGGGAAGGAGCCTGAGCTTGTGCGGGAGGTTGAGCGTTACCGGCTAGATATAGTCGGCCTCACCTCCACGCACAGCTTGGGCTCTGGAACCCAACTTCTTGAGAGGGGGTGGACTCTCCATTTCTCTGGCGTTGCCCAGCGGGGAGCGGCGGCGAGCTGGTGTGGGCTTGCTCATTGCCCCACAGCTCAGCCGCTGCGTGTTGGGGTTCACTCCGGTGAACGAGAGGGTCGCGTCCCTGCGCCTTCGGGTCGGGGACAGGTCTCTCACTGTTGTGTCGGCCTATGGGCCAAACAGCAGTGCAGAGTACCCGGCCTTCTTGGAGTCCCTGGGAGGGGTACTAGACAGTGCACCAACCGGGGACTCCGTTGTTCTCCTGGGGGACTTCAACGCCCATGTGGGTAACGACAGTGACACTTGGAGGGTCGTGATTGGGAGGAACGGCCTCCCCGATCTGAACCCGAGCTGTGTTTTGTTATTGGACTTCTGTGCTAGTCACAGCTTGTCCATAACAAACACCATGTTCGAGCACAAGGGTGTCCATCGGTGCACGTGGCACCAGGACACTCTAGGTCGGAGGTCGATGATCGACTTTGTTGTCGTGTCATCTGACCTCCGACCGCGTGTCTTGGACACTCGGGGGAAGAGAGGGGCTGAGCTGTCAACTGATCACCACCTGGTGGTGAGTTGGATCCGCTGGCGGAGGAGGAAGCCGGACAGACCTGGCAGACCCAAGTGCATTGTGAGGGTCTGCTGGGAACGTCTGGCGGAGCCCTCTGTCAGGGGGGTCTTCAACTCCCACCTCCGGGAGAGCTTCTCCCTGATCCCGGGGGAGGTTGGAGACATGGACTCCGAGTGGGCCATGTTCTCCACCTCTATTGTCGATGCGGCTGCTCGTAGCTGTGGTCGTAAGGTCTGTGGTGCTTGTCGCGGCGGCAATCCCTGAACCCGGTGGTGGACACCAGAAGTAAGGGATGCCGTCAAGCTGAAGAAGGAGTCCTATCGAGCCTTGTTGGCTCGTGGGACTCCTGAGGCAGCTGATGAGTACCGGCGGGCCAAGCGTGCTGCGGCTCGGGCAGTCACAGAGGCAAAAACCCGGGGTTGGGAGGAGTTTGGGGAGGCCATGGAGAAGGACTATCGGATGGCCTCAAAGAGATTCTGGCAAACCGTCCGACGCCTCAGGAAGGGGAAGAAGTGCTTCACCAACACTGTTTACAGTGCGGGTGGAGAGCTGCTGACCTTGACTGGGGATGTTGTCGGGCGGTGGAAGGAATACTTTGAGGATCTCCTCAATCCCACTGTCACGTCTTCCGAGGAGGAAGCAGAGACTGGGGACCCGGAGGCGGACTCGTCCATCACCCTGGCTGAAGTCACTGAGGTGGTTGGCAAGCTCCTCGGTGGCAAGGCTCCGGGGGTGGACGAGATCCGTCCTGAGTACCTCAAGTCTCTGGATGTTGTGGGGCTGTCTTGGCTGACACGTCTCTGCAACATCGCATGGCGGTCGGGGACAGTACCTGTGGAATGGCAGACCGGGGTGGTGGTCCCTCTGTATAAGAAGGGGGACCGGAGGGTGTGTTCCAATTACAGGGGAATCACACTCCTCAGCCTTCCCGGTAAGGTCTATTCCAGGGTACTGGAGAGGAGAATCCGACCGATAGTCGAACCTCGGATTCAGGAGGAGCAGTGTGGTTTTCGTCCTGGTCGTGGAACACTGGACCAGCTCTATACTCTCCATCGGGTCCTCGAGGGCTCATGGGAGTATGCCCAACCAGTCCACATGTGTTTTGTGGATCTGGAGAAGGCATTCGACCGTGTCCCTCGTGGTGTCCTTTGGGGGGGTGCTCTGGGAGTATGGGGTCCGGGGCTCTTTGCTAAGGGCTGTCCGGTCCCTGTGTTCGCATTGCCGGCAGTAAGTTAGACCTGTTCCCGGTGCATGTTGGACTCCGCCAGGGCTGCCCTTTGTCACCGGTTCTGTTCATTATATTTATGGACAGAATTTCTAGGCGCAGCCAGGGGCCGGAGGGGGCCTGGTTTGGGAACCACAGGATTTCATCTCTGCTGTTTGCAGATGATGTTGTCCTGATGGCTTCTTCGAGCCAGGACCTGCAGCAGGCACTGGGGCGGTTTGCAGCCGAGTGTGAAGCGGCTGGAATGAGAATCAGCTCCTCCAAATCCGAGGCCATGGTTCTCGACCGGAAAAAGGTGGTTTGCTCTCTCCGGGTGGGTGGTGAGTCTCTGCCCCAAGTGGAGGAGTTCAAGTATCTCGGGGTCTTGTTCACGATTGAGGGAAGGATGGAGCGGGAGATTGACAGGCGGATCGGTGCAGCGTCTGCAGTGATGCGGTCGCTGTATCGGTCCGTTGTGGTAAAGAAGGAGCTGAGCCGGAAGGTGAAGCTCTCGATTTACCGGTCAATCTACGTTCCTGCCCTCACCTATGGTCATGAGCTCTGGGTAATGACCGAAAGGACAAGATCGCGGATACAAGCGGCTGAAATGGGCTTCCTCCGCAGAGTGGCCGGGCGCACCCTTAGGGATAGGGTGAGGAGCTCGGTCACACGGGAGGATCTCGGAGTAGAGCCGCTGCTCCTACACGTTGAGAGGAACCAGCTGAGGTGGCTCGGGCATCTGCTCAGGATGCCTCCTGGACGCCTCCCTAGGGAGGTGTTCTGGGCATGTCCCACCGGGAGGAGGCCCCGGGGAAGACCCAGGACACGCTGGAGGGACTATGTCTCTCGGCTGGCCTGGGAACGCCTTGGGGTCCCACCGGAGGAGCTGGAGGACGTGTCCGGGGTGAGGGAAGTCTGGGAGTTCCTGCTTAGACTGCTGCCCCCGCGACCCGGCCCCGGATAAGCGGAAGAAAATGGATGGATGGATGGGGTCTCACTACTGTTTTCAAATCATTATTTCCTCTCAGCTTGTATCACCCTCAGTGCTAAGTAGTAGACTACATACTGGTTACTGTCTGGCTATTGTGACAAATAGCACATTGCTTACAAATTTCTTTTGATCCTTTGTTAAAAAAAAAAAAAAAAAAAAAAAAAAAGTGTCAGGAAAAATGCTGATTGCTAATTAAAATAAATTATTATAATTACATTTACACAGCAAAACAAAAGTTCAAAAGGTTGAGTGGTGTTGTGGAAATTATCTGTAAAATAATACCAGAACAGACAAGAAGACTAACTATGTCTATGTTGGTTTATTACGTTTGCACCGGTAAACAAACGGTCCCACTTCTGACAGACAGTGTTTCTGCTGCAGTGGGCCCAGAGCAATGGGGTAAACACACTTAAATACTGTCTGAGGTCCAAGCCCTTCCCCAAGTGCAATCTACATTCAGATCAAGCTGGGTGGCCATTTGAACATTTGGCCCTCCCAGCCCAGAGAGACAGCACCTCCACATTAGCATCTGAGTACAGGCAAGGATGATCAAACAACAGACATGTGAAATAAAAAAGCAGACATGTAAATGGAAAACACACAATTACCTATAGCCTTTCTATGAGACTGAAGGATCTGACAAAGGCTAGTGTGGCTTTCAACACCTCTTGCAGTGTATCTTGACTAAAATTTCTACCACAGTGGTTTGTCTCACAATCATTATGCAACAGTGATTTTTTTCTGAGCTGAACTTTATTAGTTTTGTGATTTCTGATGTGGAGGCAATGTTAGGTATACATGCAGCTCGCTAATGATAAAAGTGTTATGAAATGATGTGTTGAAATGTGCTGTGTGAGCTGAAGACAATGAATAGAACAGATGTGGAAAGTTACTACATACTCTATGGTCGAATACATTCTTTTTCTACATCAAATCTATTGCCAACACAAGTTATTTACAGACTCATTGGATCTCAACAGTAGAATCTTATGTTGGGAAAAAATATAATTATAGATGCTACTTTTGTTTACTAGTTTGATGGGGACTGGTGGAGCCAAACATGTTTTTTGTTTTTTGTTTTTTTGTTTAAGATAATGTTATGGTCATTCCATAAGCCCCAGACCTATTCTTAGAATGTTTGGTATCACTTTATATTGACTACGCCTTTGATAGCCTTAAGAAAACATGATCAAAGTCTTAATTCATAATGCACAAATAGTTTCTTGAGAATGACTCAAGCTTCGTAACTAGTAACTAGAGCTTAGGGTTTGGAGTCAGGGTATTAATGAAGTAGTTACTGAACATGATTCATAAACTATAGTTGTTCATTATGAATGATGTGTTTGTTGATGATTTATTGAGGCTAATTGTAGTCATTAAAAGTCTAACCACATTTTTCTAAAGAAATGAATTATTGTGATTTTAGTTTGGAAACCAGACATCCCTGCCCATCTTCTGTTTCCATTACTGAAAGCTCTTATCAATATTTCAAAAAGCAAACAGGAATAATAAATAAAATATGGAGGCACTTTTTTAACACAAGGAGCCTGTGTCAATAACCAGCTCTGCCCTTGACTGAAGTGTTGTGATGTGGTCTTTCATACAGTCAAGGACACTATCCATGGCTTCAGAGGGATCCAAAACTGGAACCGTTTCCATAGCAATCAAAAATTAAAAACAAACTTTCTCTGTCTTTTGAATTACAAAAAGTCCTTAATGTGGGGTTTATACAAGCAAACTGAATCCCATGAAGGTGGTTTGGAGGATGTCGTGGTTTAAGGTTAAGGTATGCTTTATTGTCCCTGTAGGGAAATGTGTCCTCTACATTTGACCCATCCTTCAATGCCGCTAGGGCATCTCCTCAGGAGCAGTGAGCAAAGTGCTCAGGGACCCATCTCCATAATCTTGTGCTAGGCTTGGTCAGCACCACCGTCCCTTAACAGTATTTTCCCCCTCTCCACAGACATGACATGACCTGGATTTTGACCTAATGTCTCAAGTTCACTCGTGTCCTTAACTTCACTTCATGAAAGTGGCGTGAATGATAGGTGGTGGTCGGAGGGGCCGATGGTTCATGAGCAGTCTCGCTTCCATCAGTCTGCCCAGGTATGGAATGAATGAATAATGAGTGTCGCGCTTTGAGAGGCTTTGACAAGACTGTAAAACGCATTACAATTGTAAATAATAATAATAATAATAATAATAATAATAATAATAATAATAATAATAATAATTATTATTATTATTATTATTATTATTATTATTATTATTATTATTATTATTATTATTATTATTATTGTTACAATCACAAATGAGAATCTATTTTTAAAATTCTTGTTATTTGAAGTACATGTCTCTAACTATGTCTGGTTGAGGTCAGTGGAGGTTTGCAGTACCACAGGGTGAAGGTGCCGTACGGGGGAGGTGTCACATGAGATGAAAGAAAAAGCAGGAGAGAAAGAGAGGACAGTGGCACAGTGCACAGATGTGAGCCTGCTGCTAAACTCTGTACACAATCACACAAACGAGGAAGCGGAGGGGAATGGATTATGTAATACCGCTAATTATACACATCATGGTGACAGGAGGGGCAGATGAGTTTACATGTGAAAAGAGTGAAAATGCATTAGAGTTTTGGCAAAACAGTAGATTTTGTTAAAAAAAATTGAAAAAATTGAAAAAATTGAAAAATTGAAAAAAAAAAAAGGGGGGTAAATGTTAATTAATATGAGAATTATATGGACTTTTGTGTTTTAATGAATGAGCAGATATAAAATGTACTATTATAGATTTGATTTGAATTACACGTTTAGACTGTTTTGTTTTGATATGTTGCTTCCCATGTTAAAACTACTGATATATATTGATTCACATGTAAATATATTTTATACCATGTGTAATGCCCCTCCCTGTCCATTTATCCAGGCTTGGGACTGGCACAAAGTTTTTTTCTGACCTCTTAAATGTTCATGTTCAAACACTATTATTCCATTTTCATTCACATTCTGCCTCCTATAGTAAAATTACAGGAAAATATATGGCCATTGATATATTAACTTATCTATTCACCGTTAGATCATTTTAAAAAGCCTTTAAATATTTTAGACTAGACAGGGAGAAGCAGGAACTAGAGTAAAGAGTGGGGAGAAACAATCAATGTCAACACGCCCACAAACCAAATCTGAACCAAAGCTAAATCATTTGTTATGAACATTTCTTAAAGATGCACTATGTCACTTTTTCTGGTAGGGGGTCCACCTGCTTGCCTCCATGAACATTGTATTGCTTTGCCTGGAATATTCCACAGTATGGTATTAGATCAGATCTGGAAAGGGAACCCAGCTCACAATAAAACACCTGGGATAAAATAAATGCAAGATAGTAAGGTTTAATGCCCTATTGGGGAACATTCAACTTGGAGTGAGGAAACAAGCAGGTGGTGGGCCTTTCACCAGATAAGACATAATGCACCTTTAAGTCAGAGGAGAAAGCCTGAAAAAAGAGATAAGTTCATACAGTAAACCTGAATAAATGTGACCCAAAATATCCATCATTAACTGCGGTTGTCAAGGAAACAGAGGCAGAATCTCCATATGAATTTATGTTGAAAAAACACAAGAAAGATCTGGCTTTTGCCACCAGCCGCTGCCCTCTCAGTGACATCTGGAGACTTGCAACATGCTCCCAGCACATAAACGTTAGCAGTACAGGGGACAAATCACACATATAATCACACATATAATGAGAAGAGAAATCTTAAGTTACAGAAAAGCCATAAACTTGTCAAGAAGTTTGATGAAAAATGCACATATGAAAATGGTGGCCAAAGATGGAGCTGGTTAGTGAGGTGTGAATATTGTGTGGCTTCTATGAAAACCACTGACATTTTGAAAGCAGTATTGTGTTAGGTCTATTCATATACTGTATCTAATAATCTATTTTGTGCCATGCAAAGGAAAATCCATAACGGCTTTGTACGACTCTGTGGGGCATATCGAGCTCTGCTTCAAGATTTCCATGGAGAGTGTCAAAAAGCTGAAACAAATGAGAATACCTTCAACAATCATTTCTACATAGCACATTATTTAGAGCAGAAACATAAATCATAAGCTGATAGAAGATTGTATTATTTATTTATTTTTTCCTTGAGTATATTATCCTACAGTAGATTGTGCACTGTTTTGGCCCCACAGTGTATTCCAAAATGTAAAGTCCCATTTATACCTTCTGTTATGAAACTGTACTTTTTCTTTTTTCTAGCAGTGGATGACAGATGTGAAACCTGTTCCCCCCCTCACCATCCACCTGGCCATTATTCAGACTCACCTGTGCTGTCTGGTTTTCTTCTGTCAGGCCATAGCTACCACACTATCAGACAGAAGTAACATATGCAGCATCTAGTGGTAAAGTGTGAGGATACAACAGGGGTAGGTCGAACATCTAATTACAAATGTTAACTTTAAATATTCAGACCCTAATCATCATCTTTGTTAGAATCCATGTGTGATGAATTTAACTGATTTGGAAAAGCAGTCTGTTTGTATCTGCTACACTGTAAATACTAATTTGTTTATGAACATCTCCATGTTTTCACATGTTTATGTAAAGCCATGACACTCTAATACAATATTTGTCTGGCTTTCCAGGAATCCAATCAAGTTCAAATGCAAAGTAAATTTCCATCAAGGGACCCGTGGTGAGATTTAACCCAAATGAGTGCGTAATTGCCGTGCGTGTTTCCTGTTTCCCTTTTAGCTCTAATGCTGGAGGACATGCGCTCAGTGGAAGACACAAAGCCACCATTACAGCCAGAGTTATCCAGGAATCACGATTACGCACTGGGATTAGTCATCTCTGACACAGCCAAAAGGGCCTGCCTGTCGCTGTCCATGGTACTAGACAATTTTAGTTTAGAAGAAAAATGCCAAATGTATTTGTTATGTTGATGTGCCTTTATTTAAGACATTCCTGCAGTAGTAGTTTGTATTTGTGCATGTGATCCAGAATGGTGAAGGTGACTCATTTTGAACAGTTAAAACTTAGGGATTCCTCGCTTTGTAAACAAATAGATTTTTTTAAAAGTGTTCCTATGCATTACTAAATCTTATACGCTGGCAGCTGACTCATTCTGATCATTGCAAGAACAAATGTGTTAAGGTATCATGTGTTAGTGCCACTGTTGGTGCTAATGTCTGTGCATAAACAGCCCATATTACATTGTTTTCTGATGTATGTTATGGTGTTTCCTCATTAAAAACATACCTGGAGTTGTGTTTTGTTTCATTTACTCATGTTTAACACGTAAAGCCTGTATATTTACACCGAGTTCTTCTCTCAAACTGAAAACCACCTTCCACCTTGTGATGTTATGTGATAACAGCCTACAGGAAGTGCTCCACTGTGTTTTTAAAGTCCATACACATTCACTAGAATCATTTGGATGAGTTCGGACCTGGAATTGCCAATCTCTACTGAACTAAAGTCAAAAAGCAGTTGTTAATTTGAAAACTACCACTTCATGACATCATAAGGTGGACCAGAGCATTTTGATCTTTCGAGATGTAGACAGACTAATAATCCAGATTTACTCAAATGTGTGTGAATGAAACAAGACACAGATCCAGGTATATTTTTGGTAACAGCATTCTAACATGGTTTAAAGCTCACAGGAATCCATGTTGTTTAATATAGGACCTTTAAAGGATATATTATGCTTTGTCCATTTCCCTTTGTTACCAGTAGAGGAGAGCATTCTGCAATGTATGCATAATTTTAAGTTGAAAAAAATTACTTCAAATGGGCATTTACCCATTAGTAAATCCATAAAGAAGAATTTCTCATATTTACTGACAAAAATGTTATAGGAAATGAGAGCCTTTGCAGGATACAGCTATTTTTATCATACCAGGCCTCCTATGCCCAGGAGCACAGTGTAATTGTGAAATCATATTTGTGCTGCTAACATAAGGCCTCAGAAATTATTACCTTCACCCGAAAGATAGGCCACAAGATACTGCATAATAGAAGAAGCTTCCTGTTAGTTTGATTTAATTATCATGCCGGACACTCGAATGCCCTGTTGACATATTATTGTCTGTTTTCCACATAATAGACATCACGCCTTTCTCCATGCATCTTCATGAGGCTTTCATACAAAATAATAACATTTCCATTAGAATAGGGCCCAGGACTCATTACTTGTGATAATGGCACTGAAAAGGAGCTATCTGTAATGGACCTGACATTTTGGTCATCTCTCAGACTCATTTGCATCTCGGGAGCTTGTTGTTGGTTTGCATTTGAAATTAACTGAACAAAGCGGCTTAAGTAAATGCCTAGTCCATTTGGTGCATTGAGCCTGTTCAGTAAAAGCCTCAGTATGGGCAATGTTATATCACTGCATCATGTTGATTACACTGGTCAACACTAAATTTATTGTCTAAGATTTTTTTAGCTGATTTAGGATAATTTTGATGTGCTGAATCCAAAAATCACATTGGTTTTGCTCAATCAGGTCAACGTTCTGAACTAAGCCACATATTTGTTTTTGGACGATTTTGTTGATGTATGAGTATTTTCACGTCATATGATGCAAAATTCTGTTATATTTCTCGCTATAAACAAATTCTGAAGATTTTGCATGTGCCAACTTATGACTAATTGTTTTTTTTTTTTATATTACAAGTGAATGAAATGGCTTCGACTAGAAGATCTTGCAAAAATAAGCCTGACATATTCTGCTACATTGTGAATACACCAATGTTCCTAACAGGAATCAAGTCACAAGTTTCATAAAGCGTGCTTACCATGCTTATTTTGGTATTAAACTTGGTGACCAAGATGAAGCTTGGGCGCCACACATGGCATGCAAGTCATGCACCGAGTATCTGCGTCAGTGGACTAAAGGCAAGAAGAGTTGTCTGAAGTTTGGAATTCCCATGGTTTGGAGGGAGCCGACATCAATAGCTACTTCTGGGATATTGATGTGACTGGGATCAACAGAAAGAACCGAAGCAGCCTCAAGTATCCTGACCGTGAATCAGCACGTCGTCCTGTAGCTCACTGTGATGAAATTCCAGTACCTGTCTTTGGAGAAGTTTCTGACATCAGTGACAAAGATTCCTCCAGTGTGGTTTTAATGATGATGCTTCACATCCTTTTTCCCAAAAGGAGCTAAATGTTCAGGTTACCTGAGAATCTGGGATCACTGAGTGATGAGCAGGTGGAGAGATTCCATCAGGACATAAAAGAGATGGAGACCAGGTATCAGGGATGCTGGGATGCAGTGATGATGGCTGATTACTGTTGGACTCTGAAGAGAGACATCCCTGCTGCTGAGCATTCAAGGGGCTCATAAAAACAGAAGTTCATGTCCTGAATTTTGCACAATGATAACGTAACGTTCCAATTTAAATGTACTTACCTTTATCAATTAACATAACGTAACATTTAATTAATACATTCTGTTAGAAAACTTTTTTTATCTCCTAAAACATTTTTTGGGTGAGAAATATTAAAGAAAATCAACTGATAATGTCACAAAATTGTAATCAATTTAGTCAGAAGAACGGATTTTTCAAAATCAAATTAGCATGGGTCTGGTTAGTATTAGAATAGGAAACCACTGGGAATACCAGCTTCAAAATCAGGGCAGCAGTGACTCTAGTCAAGTGCATAATATCATTGTGCTCTCAGGCAAGACACTTTACCCATATTGCCTAGGATGAATATGGTGAGTGTTGGTGGTGCAGAGGCTGATGATGCAGACTGGCTTTGACCTTGATTCCACTGACTACACTAGAAGCTTGCATGAGTGGAGTGAATGAATTAAGCGATGTAAAGTGTCTTTGAATGTCCAAAAAGCACAGTATAAATCCATTGTAGTATTATTATAGAGTCAGCTTTACCTGCATCTAATGATTTCAGCATCCAAAGAAACAGTGGCATGAGCTATTATGTGTGAAACTGTAAGAGAAGACACTGCTCCACAGGGGTCCTGGGTTTATATTATCCATTCTCTCTCTTCTTCACTTCCTCTGTCATTATGTGCATAGACCAGGACTCTTTCATCAGATGCTGTACAGGTAAATATTCATCATTTTTATTCACTAGGGAAAAATGTTTAACTACAAAATATTACAGTGAACATGATGCAAAAGCACGATACTTAACTCCCATCCAATAAGCAGAGGGACTTTTTGATCTCTCATTGACAAAGAAGGGACCGGATAATAGCAATACTACAAAACAGCAAAACTCATTCATTCATGTTTTAATAATACTTAATCTTCTTTTCTTTACAATATGCACAGTGCATGTTGTTCACAGAGTGTCCGTAGTTGAATCACAGGAAAGGTGAAGGGTTTGCAGCCAGAAGTTTTAGTGTGCATCAATGGAGAGGAGACAAATTGCAGGTCAAGGCTCTTTCCCTGGATGGATAGTTCCAGACTGAGCAGGGGCTTTTCAAGTGTGGCTCTTTTTCAGGACTCTGCAAACACTTTTGACTCTTTCTTCCTTTCCAAAAATACATACATAGACAAACAACTAGCAAACAAATGGGGTGCAATCAAAGAGAGTCCACATATTAACTGGATTTGCTAAAAACAAAATCCTTACTGTCGCACTAATGTCACGTAACTGAATCTACACAAAAAAAAAAAGTTGTGTGTCGTATTTATAAGTGCATTCCAGTGTGCTACCAAACAGCAGGTTTACAGTAGTTGTTTTAGTGACACAGGTTTATCAATAAATTAAAATTTAATCTTTTATTGTTTTTGTTTTTTGTGTGGGAAGCCATAAGAGTGTTGAAGGTCAGTTTATTAAATCAGTGAAACCAATTACCAATGTGCACAGCTTCACAAGCATCTTCTATTACAACAGAACACTAGCAATAACTTGATATACAGTCCATCCCTGATGGAGGCCACAGAGCAATAATAACAAAGGTAACAGTGGGGTTTGGGGCAGGTTATTATTAGCTCTGTTGCTGTAGGAAAACACAATGTGATGGTGCTAGGCACTCTGAGACATAATGTATGGATTATATTGGCTCTAACTAATTATTTCTGAGCAGCTGATCTCAGTGTACTCAACCTGTTAAACACCCACTGAAATGTGGAACCTCACTTGTAGGAAACCGGGAAAACAGTGCAATGGATTAAAAGTTGTTGTTTTAAAGTTGTACATCTTTGTTGCCATCTAGTGGACATTTCTTTTAATTGTCTTTGTAATGCTGAGTACAGTGTACATTTTGGATAGCTAAAGTTGTTTTAAATGTGCTCTAAAATTGAACGTAACTTCACATCTATTTGCACGTGGGACAGTAAACTGGATCACTGATCACATATGCTTTTTATTAATATTAAATATGTACAAAAGACACAGCTGCAACAGAACTGAATTCATTATTAGTGTCGTCAATATAAATTGTGAAATCCAACTAAAATTCATGCTGTCTTTAGTTAATAAATCTGATTGAAATAGCATGCACACAAAGCTTTAGATTTCAAGTAAAAACTGGGAGAATACTTTTTTCACTTAAATCACTCTAGCTGCAATAATTCTCCTCTTGCATCATGAAAACATTAAGGTCCATAAGGTCTCTTGGTGCTCAACATCAACAGAACTGAAACAAATCAACACAGACAATGTAAGCACATATTCATACAGAAGCACATCAACTTCATGTGGAGAGAATACTACCTTCCAGCGGTTTCCACACTCGTTACATAAGACAAATGTGGTCATGGGCTCATCTGCACTGCGTGTTTGCACCTGAACACACACATCTTATTTACACAAAAATAGTAATTCTAAGGTCCAGATAGTTACCACAACAACTACTGCTGCTGTACTGGGGTTATAAAAACATCAAACTCCAGATAACAATCGATACTGAGGGAATCAAAACTAGAAAATGACATAAATAGTAGAGAATTGAACATTTTAGTGTTAGTGTAGTGGTCTTGATCTTTATGAGAACTAGTATAATTTTGTTAACGTGACAACGCTATTTGATGAATTTGCCAAAAAAGTAAGGACACCAATAGTCACATTTTGCCCTGAGTTCACATGCCTACATGAAATCATCAATACCATCCCTTATCTAGTATTAACATTACCACAGAAGTCAGATACCTGGTTGTAGGTGCAGTTCTTCTTCTTGCACTTGCCACACTGCAGGAGGTCCGTAGTGGTGCCACCCGTTTTGGCCATCTGGTGCTCCCGGATCGCCTCTTGGGTCAGGACATTCCTCAACTGTTTCAACTCATCACTGGCCATTTCCTTTATAAACAAACAAAACAGTTTAGATTAAAAACATACACAAAAGAGTATCGGTAACAATGATCTGAACGTTGCATCATGTACCTCTGCAGTCATGGAGGCAATCCGACTTAAATCAATGTTTCCTGCCAGGACATTTTTGCGAAGTCCTGGGTTTTTAGGGTCCTTCAAATTGCTGATTCGACTCCGCACCCTGTTTTTATATTTCATATCAGTGGCCTTTATCTCCTGGTAAATATGTGCAACCCCAGTCAAGGAGGATATACACCATCCATCATGACCATACATACATTAGATGTTTATAGCAGTCATTAAAAGGATATGATCTTCAATCTCTACTGCCATGCTGTCACAGTTGACTCCAAATTCCTTGTAGTCATCTATAAATAAACCAAAAAATATTGTAGTATTGTATTGTATTCTGTATTAATATTCAGAATTCAATACATTTGTACATGTATTTTTAGAGCTTTCTTTTCATGGGTTGCAATTTCATGTTTATGGGTGATATTTTGAGGACTTCTGCCATTTCAAAAGATATACTATTTAGTTTTGAATTGTTGCTATGACAACAGTATTAGATTATCATCACTCTGAAACCCATGGATAGTGCATTGTGTCATTTTAATTGTAAAGTTATGTGGTGGTCATACTATCTGTGCGCAGGGCAGCCGCGATCATCTCAATGCACTTGTCTCTGACTGAGTCCCCAGTGGACAGGTGAGGGGACAGAGGACCACCGGACGTCCCAAAACCAGGGGACAGGGGGCTGGTGGGCGTCGTGGGGGTTTTAGGGGCATCACCTTTGCTTTTTCTGCTGAACACATTCAAATTTGAATATTGATCAATATTAGTATGTATTAATCAACATGCTGCAAAAAGAACCGATTGAAAATCAACATGGAAACTTGCACTGCAATCTTTCAAACAAGGTTTAAGGTGATAGTTATGTTCTTATCACATTTGGACTGAAATCTTGACAAATGCATACAAAAATATTTTAAAATATTTCTGTTAAATGGTAAATATATATTTTGATTATCATTATTCGATACTCATAACAAATCAAGATATACATTTTTGTCATTTTTTGGGACTTTTAAAATAATACTTTAAGTTATGTAAATTTTTTCCAGAAAAAAAAAAAGTATATTTACCTGTCATTACTGTCAGTGGAGGGCTTCCTGTGTGGGGGTCCAGACTGAGCAAAAGTTTTGGATCCAAGTGACTCTCTCCTAATAAAGAGGCAGCAGTATTTACAATATTATAAACCTACATAAAAAGATAATAGCTAAAGTGGTTTTCAAAATAATCACCTTTCACTACTGAGTTTCTTTGCTGGAGGTGGGCTGCTCCTCTTTGAATCAGTCGACCCTCGCCTTTTAAACAAAACTCATTTAATTTACATTATATATATATATATATATATATATATATATATATATATATATATATATATATATATATATATATATATACACACACACACACACACACACACACACCCACACACACACACACACACACATAAAACATTTATAGTTAATTCATTACTGTTGTACCTGTCAGACTTAGAATCACTGGATGGGCGCTTTTGGGGATGACCTGGTTTCGAATCACTTGACTCTCTCCTAAACAATTACGGAATAGTCATGTTAAACTTTAAATGCACTTTTCATAGCAATCTATTATGCATCATTTTCCTATTTTGGCACACCCTTGTATCTCTTTCTTTGCATCCTCACTGGGCTTTTTGAGAGAGTCATTTGAATCAACCCTGACAAAACAAAAAATGTGACCACCTTTGAAACAACAAAGACCACCTCACCACTACAACAATATTTGATGTAATCTACGTGCTACATTTCACCCGCATGCTTCACAACCTACGCACTCCACAAATGCCAACCTTTCTCTCTTGGCCTCCCCTGAGTGCTTTTTAGATGCTTTGCTGTCAGTCGACTCTTTCCTGAAAGGAAAAATTGTTGTTTGTAGCATTGTTCAAAGTGCAACGTGATTACCCAGAGGATTATGGTTTATGAATGAAACTAAGGTGTTAAGGTCACATGCAATGCCTCTACTCTTAAAGCTTAAAGGTACACTATGTAACTTTCGTTTTGGTTTTGTCTCTATGAAAATGGTATTGTTCTGTCAGGAATGCGTCACAATATGGTATTAAATGTATCTATCTTGCGCTTATTTAATTTCAGGTGTTCTTATTATTAAAACATGAGAGTGGGGTTGTCTCTCTACAGATTAATTTGTCTGGTGTCATCACTTGCTTGTCTCCATTGATATTACTGTTCAATGCCATACTATGGAACCAGGAAAAGTAAGCAGATCTTCATGGAAACATAGTGCACCTTTAGATTGTATAAAATGTCTTATCTGGACCTTTCTTTTTTAACCTCGACAGACATCTTCTTTTGTGGTGATCCCTTAGCCTCTGATGAGTCCTTTCTGCTATGGACAACAACACAATAATTTAACTTTTCTGAATTCATTCGAACATTTTAGCACTGACAACAACCAGTAAGCCTGACCTCTCCTTCTTCCCATCCACAGAGGGGCGTTTAGAGGGAGGAGGCGTGTGCAGGTTCGGATCAGGAGGCTCTTTTCTGAAGGACATGAGCTGTTTGTGTTTATCATAATAATCTTTTGACACACTTTCACAGCACAGAGGTATACAGGCTCCACTGACCTTGCAGGAGGAGGGTGGAGGTGGAGTGGGAGAGGAGCTATAGGAGCATTTGGATCTGGAGGACAGTTCCTATTGTGACACATGTTAAAGTTACATACTGTATTAAAGAAACAACTTTCAAGCCCATACACAAGTTGACCTCTTAACTTCCAGTGAAGGCCGTTTGAGCACAGGGGACGTGGGTTTGGACACTTCTGAATGTGTATGTTTACTGTCTTTACTGTCTTTCCTGCACAAACATAATATTTAAATTAATTTTCCAATTACCATGCAAGTGAAAGTTTTCTAGCCACAACTTAAAATCATAACATCCACCAGTCTTCAAAAGCTAGGAAGGAAAATAGAGTCATTGCATCATATCTCGGGAGACTGCAAACTGACGCTGTAATAGTAAGAGCAGCTAGCAGCGGTTTTGAAAATTCTCAAAGTACTTCTCAAATTCATGAAGCATAAGATTCTTTCAGCCTTTTAGTTTTAAAATATCTTCAGGCTTAGGATGTGGCAAACATGCGCCCATTGGCAAGACACTGCACCATAGTTAAGTCAAGATGCATGCGCCACTGACCTTGCAGGAGGTGGGTGAAGGTGGAGTGGGAGGGGGGCTATAGGAGCATTTGGGTCTGGAGGACAGTTCCTATTGTGACACATGTTAAAGTTACATACTGTTTTAAAGAAACACTGTTAAATCCCATATTGGAGCTGACCTTTTAATTTCCAGTGAAGGCCGTTTGAGCACAGGGGACATGGGTTTAGACACTTCTGAATGTGAATGTGAATGTTTATGCGACTCTTTACTGTCTTTCCTGCATAAACATAACATTTAAGATGACTCATTTTCTGAATGTCATTCAAGTTAAAACATCCAGGCAAGGCATGGATACAAGATGAACTTCAAATGTGAGAGAGAAGGAAAATACAGTCAACTGCAAATTACTACTGCTCAAATCAATGACACATGCCTTTATTTTGTTTTAAGGTAAAAAAAAAAAAAGACACTAAAATATCTTCAGGCTTAGGATGTGTCAAACATGCACCAAACAGTAAAACGTTGCACCCAGTGTTAAAGTTGAAGTGAGGTTGAGTGAGTTTTTAATGGCATTGAACAGTAATAAAATGTTCTGCACCCACACTGGTTATGCTCATGCACACCAAAAATCTGATCATTATGGGATTTATTGAAATGTCATGTACACAACTACATCTCGTGTGAGTAATAGGATTTATTTTGTATTGTTCACACCTGTGCAGGAGAATTATGCAAAAAAAAGCAAACTAGTGTGGGAAAGACAAAAATGAAAGAGAAATTATGACTTGTAAAATCCATGTTTTTGATGATCAGATTTTTATTCAGTTTTGGTTTCTGGCCATGTAAATTAGAGATTAAAACCAACATTACTGTAAAGTAGCACTGGCATGCTAACAGATCATCCATGCAGTGTGAGTCTGTTGCCCACGGTGTTGACCTGTCTTTCTTGGCCTCCTGAGGGGGTTGATTGATTTGTTTTGCAGGAAGTGGAGGTCGGGCTGGTCGAGGAGGGGACGGATAACGAGAGGGATACAAAATACTGCTGTCCAGGACACTTTTTCTGTAATCAAATACAACAAACACATCCAAACATACTCTTTTGTTGTTGTTGTTGTTGTTGTTGTTGTTACACGGCTGGCACAGTTGTCTAACCTTTCGAAAAGTGGTTTGTGGATTTCAGCCGGTCTCTCCCTGCCATGACCGTACTCGTCTCGATTCTTTCTCATATCATCTAAAGAGCTGTGCTTCTTTGACACTTCATGATGTCTGTCTCGTTTCTCTTCCTCTTTTTTCATAACTCTGTGCTCTTCTAAACGCCTCTCTCTCTTTTCATCTGGACGCAGTTTTTCACCTTGTGGCTCCAGTGAATGTTTTGGTCTTTTGCTGTCTGTCTCCTGCTGATGGTGTTCTCTTCGTATTTTCACTTCTTCATGTTGCTTCTCTTGTACGGTTGGAGCTGGGTGAGACTCGTTCAAAGGCGATGCTATGGGCTTTTCAAATGAGTGAATCTTTTTTGGTTTGTGCTCGTCAAGTTTATCCTTCCTGGTTGTATCAGAGGGTTTTCGGTCTGTGTCTGAGTCTTGATTTAAATCCAACCTTTTGGGATTAACACATGAAACTTCATGCATTTTTACCAGAAATTATAACAAATGAACAAAAATAGGTTATGTTTCCATAGACTATTTGTAACTTTGTTTTTGATGGAAATTGGATGTTTAACTTTAAATTTGACTTCAAACGAAGAGTGAAAGTTGCAATATACATGCTAATTACAGGATAAATGCAGTTGCCACTGATTGGCTGCCTCCATTCTGTAAATCTATCCCAGGGCAGCTATGGCTACATTCAATACATATCATTACTGAAGTGGAGTGAATGAGCAATTCACAATATTGTCTGGAATCTCTATCGAGTGCATTATTATTAATGCATTACTATTATTTGAGACCTGAACATAAAAAGGACAGATATTTTACAAAGAAGTTATTACTAGCAGTAGTCAAAATATTTCAAAAGGGCTTATTGAGAGTGAAAATATTTAGTGTAAATTTAGTATTAGTATTTTGGTAATACAGTAATTGTTGGTATTCCAACTTTTACCTCTACGCTTTCTATAGCAACAACATCTTTTACTAAAACTACAGACCAAAATATCAAAAGTGCTTAAGTTGTATACAGCAGTTATTCATCCCTTATTGTAAACTGACTGATGCAGCTCCTGAGGCTTAATGACTTTCTACATTGGACAGTTTTTTACCTGCTGTGGCTCTGACTGGGAGAGCTGAGCGGAGGAGACTCTGCCTTCTCTGACTGCAGACCGTTCTTGTGGTCAGATGATTTCCCATTGTTCCCGGATTCTATGGTTCAAATCAACAATCTGTTCATTTATAACAATTAAAACATAATCAACAGCTGCGTGATCATGCATCAATTACCCAGAAGTCTTTTCCAGTCTTTGATAAGGAATTTAGCCAGAGCTATGACTTCCTCATCTGTGCAGTGCTTCCTGATGCCATTCACAGACATGCCAATCCTGGTTTCCTATGTGTAAATGCAAATTACACATATTTATTGAGTGTTTGTTTTAACAGTGTGCTGGCACTGTGATTGGAGCTGTTCAGTTTGCTCATTACCTGGAGAAGTTTAAGAGTCATGTTGAAACTTTTGAGTTCCTTCAACAAGTCCAGAGCTCCGTCCTAAACACAATTACAACCAACATTGAAAAGGGAAAACACAATATCCCTTCAGACGAATCACGCATTACAGAAGCGTGCAGCAAGGGTTCATGTGTAATAAGATCTTACACATACGGACACCTCATAGGCCTATAACAAGACCGTTAAAACAGTTAAAACAAAAACAAGTTTTGTTTTCTTTTTATTCGATGGTCTTAGCATGTAAAAACAACAACAGTTAAGCCTCCTTGCCTCTTTAAATGCAAGTAGCGCTTTAGTCTATAGTCTACAACATTCTAGCGCCATGAAAACGTCCACTTTGCACTTTCGCTCTAAACACAAACACAGCGTAGCCCTCGCGCTGGTTTTCTCTGTGTGCGAGTGCGTGCGAGTGCCTGCTGTTTGAGGCGAGTGCAACGCAAACAAAACCAAGTCAAGTTTTGACTCGTCCAACAAATCTCTGCAAAGTTACTATGGCTCTGATTCTATATAGCAAAGTAGAGCGCAGCACGAGCACGTACTAGTGTACTAGTACTAGTACTAGTACACCACTGCGAACACCTGTTGCACATTTGTTACAGCTCTCCATTACGCACTACAGACCCCACCACGCGCTGCATGGTGATATGAACTAAAAGCCTCTAAGACAGGTTAATTTTATATGTAGCTGTATGAAGACAAAATATAGGCTATATGGGCCTTGAACCCGACACGCGGTGGCACGACTGCGCGCCACCTGCGGGTGTCAACATAACGTACAGTCAGTCTCACCGTGTTATTTCTAGACACCATCTTGTCCAGCTTTTTTGCAATCCGGATGATATCTTCCTCTCGCGTCATGGCTGCATTTACTCGACTTTAGTAGCAATCTGCCTCTAATAGATGATTTATATGGTAAAATAGAAAACGGTACAAAAAAGTTGGCACCAACGGCAAATTGGACTTTACGCACACGACGCACTCCATTCGGAAGAGGCGTGTCTTCACTGTGCGGCCCCAGCTGACCACCCCAACACATGACAACAACTAAATATAGTGCAGTAGTAGGCAAATAACCGTGCAGCCTTGTGATAATAAGTCAAATCTGGCGTTAAACAATGTTTATGTGTTACTTGTTTCACCAAACATTCAGAAATGCCACAAGTCACTTCGCTGCTTTATGTTTACAACTGTGTCATATAAAAGTTGGTTGAATCGTCTCTACTTTATCAAGGTCACTGTGTAATGATTAAACTCATCTGCTCCAGTTCACAATGATATTTACTCGAAGAGGCTGAACCAATGGTGACCTGATCACACTGCATCTATAACTGAAATTTCAGCCAAAATCTATGTAAGCAGGTCACTATAATCTGCAACAATTCTTCCCTTGTTGTTGGTTCTTGTTTTCTATTTTTCGGTGTAGATTTGGTAATGTCCAGGGTAATCCTATAGAGGGAGCTATAACATCAGCCAAGCCACTGCGGTTCTGCACAGTGCACACTGTTAGATGAATGATATTACTGTATGCATTCATTATTGTGTGATAAATGTTCTAAGATTTAAATTAAAAGGTCAAGATGTCCAAACTGGTCTGGGGCCAAATTAGGCCCGTTGACCATTTTTATTGTCCCCCAACTTCCTTCTCAAAGGAACAGATAATAGCAATTATTTAAATTATACAAGATAGATTAAATAAATCTTGAATTCACAGTTATTATTTTTGGCAGCTGTGCAAATTAAGAAATAGGTTACCGACACCACATAACTTCTATGGAGATAAAAAAAAAAATATTTTTTTTTTTTAAATGCAGAGTATTCAGTATTTTGTGGCAGCCCTGCTGTTATTCTTTATATACCTCAGGCTTGTTTGGATGTCACACATTAACATACATACACAATTTGTTTGCTCAACAAATTGTCAGATGGTCATATAGGCATTATCTGTTGGCTTGAAACAGGTGCACTGTGTATCTTTCCTGATTGTCTCCATGGAGATGTTTTTGCTCTGCGTGAATGTTCTACAGTATGGCATTAAACTTTATTATCTTACTAATGCGGGTATTTTTATTGCAAAATATTTTTATTGCTAGATTTTGGAACATTCCAGGCTAAGAAATGACATCTTCATGGAGACAAGCAGAAAAGTTACATAGTGCACCTTTAAATATCAATTACCCCCAGAATGGAGGAGATAGTGTTGTTTGTCACAAGGATTTGATGAAAACTGTGCTAATGACAGCAGGTGAAAGTACACACTCAGATCTTGTCTTGAGTAAAGAGTCTTATCTCTTACAGCTCTTACACAACAGTCTGTGGAGTGTGGCAGCAGCAGAGAGCTCGCCAAGTGGAGAAGTGGGGCAGTGCACGGAGGAAGTCGGATAGAGGAAGAGCAATGGGATCATCACCCACAAATCCACAGGCGTCAAAAACACATAAAGTAGGATGAAAACAGCTTAAACCTCAAGTAACCCTCTCAGAGAACCCTGACTGAGAGTCCACCCCAAGACTCATGGATTGATAATTGAAAGATTTCCTATGAGGTAATACTGGTCATAATGTAAGTTAATGATTGTTCAGTTTATTCCTTTCGATCCATATATTTTTCCACTGTCAGGGTGTTCAACTGCCTTGGAATCAGTTTTGAGTGATATGTTTTTAACTCTTTTTTTTTTTTACATAATTACAAAAAGTTGAATAGTAATGCATGTCATCTTTCTTCATCATAATTTATGTTAAATGAACACATTTCCAGAACTCAAAACTCAAACATTTGCTTTGGATCAACATAAAAAATGGACAAAGATTCTTCAGTCTTTTATAGTGCAGCTGTTATTTTTTGTTTATTTGGTTGGGACAGTATGTGACAATAAACGGCACATCAGATGAATGCATATACAGTACAAGTGTCTTGCCAAAGGACATAACGACAGTATGCACTAAGTCTGAGTCCGAACTGCTGAAGGTTTGGATGGTGGAGGAGCGCTCTAACCATACCACCCGATTCTACTATATATGTGCTGTAAACAGGTGTCAGATGACCAGAGCTGGTGCGCCTATGCTCTCCCTGTTACATAACTGCATCTGTGCATTCTCATACATGGCACCAAACAGACAGTTTGTTGCTGAGTAGAAAGTCTATCATTAGCAGCCACTGCCTAATCACATCAAGTCCCATCTTGTCTCATGACTCCAGCCAAACGTTTAATTCACATTGAAGGGGATTTCAGAGCAGACAGAAGAAAGTGGTGGTCCCCTTTGAACGTCACTGAACAAAGAGTTAAACAGCTCTCCCAGTCTGCCCCATTCTTAGAGCACCTCGCCCAAAGCTGCTGCTGCTGCGAGCCCAAGACCAAAGACGCCAGGCCTCGGCAATTATGGCAATTTTTGGATGACATCAGACCAGAAAATGAATGATTTCATTTTGCTGTCAATTTTTTTTGGGATCTGGTGGAGGATGCAGAACCTGTAATAGAGCGTGTCAAAACAGAGTGGAAGAATTGTTTGCAGGTTTGCAGCTGCTGTGAGGTGACCCAGCCCGGTGCAGTTGGTTTGCCTCTTAATAATGACCACTGTTTGGTGTAGGCACTTGTAAAGCTAGTGCCGCAGACCACCCAAAGACTTTAAGAGCATCTCTGTTCCTTCAGCTGTCTCCCAGTCTCTATTTATCCCCGCACACCAAATCTACCATATCCATAACTAGTTTGGCAGTGCCACCTTTAGTCTGCATTTGACCAAAATAACCATGGTGCCAATGTTAGACTCAACCAAACCAAAATAACTAGGGCTGAATAACAAGCCTAACTAAATGTTATTATGCACTACGCGACAGATGTCTGAACTTACTTACCATGAACTTGTAAAAATTTAAACCATTTTATATCTGCAGTGAACAATGAACTTGAATAAACTGAATCGTTCCCATAGTTCTGCCTGCATTATTTTAGACTCAGAAATAGATGAATGGGAGTTAAAATATGTAGTATAACTTATCCATAACAGTCAATTACACTTTGGCACAGTGAACAGACACTGAGTCATTTGTATAAGAGTGTCTGCAAAAAGATTCTGTGGTTCTTCTTAAGGCTGCCATTTGATCCAGGCTCTCTTCATCTGAGCTTCTACTTCTACAGTAGTATCTTCACAAACAAGTGTGCAACCTCTGCTGACCTGGGATTTTTTTATCATAAGGTCTGAAATCTATTGATTGAAGAGAGGGGAACTAATCAAAAAATAAGATGAAACAGTCTCTATAATAGAAAATAACTAGGTTTTGGACCAGTAATAGCTGAAGTAATTGCAGTGGCATTTAATTTAAATGTGCACTATAAGACATACCATGTGGTTGTCTCCATGGAAATATTAGGATATTGCTTTTTCTGAAATATCCAAAATCTAATCTAAAATTTATCTCAGTGGAGACTAAGCCACTTTACAAGTCAGATCTGTGGAGAGGGGATATAAACATAATAACTAAATATAAGGTTAGTGCCATACTGGGGAACATTCCAGGCTATATAATAACCTCCACTGAAACAATCGGGGTACGAATGCTGCAACGGAAAAGCTGCATTATGCGCTTTTATTTATGTTGTTTGATTTTTTTTTCAGCACAGTAATGAATAGATCCATGACTCTAGCATCTATAATAAAGAGTCTACCCACACACTGGCAAATCAGACTGGGCAATAATTGTCAAAGGGAGTTTACAAATTGTGTTAGTGTGTAAATCCCTGCTTACTCCCGTTTCCTTTTCAATTAGCCACTGATCCAATTAGAGGAGCACAGAAACACATCGCCTCGTCACTGTAACGTCTGACGCTGCAATGCTTTCTGCTGATATTTTTACACAGCAAAGAGGGAACATAAGTGATTTAGACAAGCAGGGATTGGGCCAAATGCTAAAAGATCCTTCAAAGCCCATTCACAAACTAAGCCATAAATATTACATGTTTATTACAACGGTATTACCGTTTTGTTTGTCCTAAGTTTGTGTGATTCCTGCATTCTCATGTGTTGAATTATGAAGATATGCATGCTGCAAACTGAATTTCAAAGCACATGGGGTACTACTACTACTACTACTACTGCTGCTGCTGCTGCTGCTGCTGCTGCTGCTGCTGCTGCTGCGATAAAAAAAATATTTCCTATAGTTTATATCCTAGTCTATACATGTTATGGCTAAAATATTTTGACTGGAGTAATTTGTCAGCTGGAAGAAAACGATTTTATTAACCTGTGCACACTTCATATGTTACTCACATTATTCCAGAAAAGCAAATAAGTTCTATACAGACTACAAAGCTGTTTAAAGCCTCCCAGAGAATTGGTGCACTGTTGACTTGTCGGTCGCATGAATATAGAACGTTTTACACAAATCAACCTACCTTCATATCATATTTTGATGGCATTTTTTCCCCTCAAATTCTCCATTTAAATTAATGGGATAAACCTGAACTCCCATCACAAAGAAACTGCAGTTTACTAGCATTTAGAGGCAAAACGGGGTGGGCAGAATAAGGTCAGTACAAATAATGAATAATAAAGTAAATCAATTAAAAAGTATACATCCAAAATCCACTTGTCCAAACAGTCCCAACACATTTTGTAATGGTATCCGCTACATCTTTTTGTGATTTACGACCACAAATAAAACAAAAACATTCCAGTAAAACAGAAGAAAATCTGTTTTAGAGTCTTGTAAAGAAACCCCTGGTGTCCTTCAGATGACCTTGGAGTTAACCTTGAGCTTTAGTTAAAAATGTGGGTGCATCTCCACTGACCATAATGTCATATATGTTTTAAAAGTTCACTAAGGAGATTTGGAGCCTTGGGTTTTGTTGATGGCCCATAGATGTAATTCTGTGTAGATGTTTTGTTGATTGTAAATGACGTAATAGGAAATTACAAAATCCCAAAGCGAAAAGGCTCTTACAATATGTTACAAGATGTTTCAGTTCATCTGTTCCAAAACACTGCCAAAAACCTACAAGGACAAATGCATTGCAAATCAGGGAAACATATGTGCTACTGGTAGTTTATTCTTGTTCATTGTAAAATCTTGTAAAATAAATAGTCAAGATGGATAACCAAAAGTAGTCTACTATACATCTGTGTTCAAATTTTAAATACGTATACTTACACCTAAAAATCATGTGACTATTATGTACTTTTATATAATTTACCTTGAAATAAAAACACAAACCAGGCAGGCAAGGCAAATTACTAATGCCTATGTGCAAATTCATTAAAACCACCTAAATCTAGAAGATAATTTTCAATTTAAACAACAAAACAAATAAAAGTAAAGTATAGATTGTCTTTTTGCTGAGAGTAAATAGAATTGGCAGACCACAGTGTATGCATGCCCTGATGGCCCAGTAGTAAGCAGGTTGTTGTTACATCATTTGTGCTACTGCCAAAAGGTCACAATATCGGCTTGGACAGTGAGCCTCAGGTCGGCAGCGTTTATGAATGAGAATCACATACTACGAAGCTGACTTGGAATTATTGTTTAAAAAAAATAGATTTTTTCTGTGATTATATATGTTTGTTATTTTTATTGCTAGTTTTGATGTTTTCTCAACACTAAATTTTAAAACAATTCAGGAGAAAGAAATTCTTCTTCTTCTTCTTCTTCTTCTTCCTTCTTCTTTCTTCTTCTATCCATCCATCCATCCATTTTCTTCCGCTTATCCGGGAGCAGTATAAGCAGGGACTCCCAGACTTCCCTCACCCCAGACACGTCCTCCAGCTCCTCCAGTAGGACCCCAAGGCGTACCCAGGCCAGCCGAGAGACATAGTCCCTCCAGCGTGTCCTGGGTCTTCCCCGGGGCCTCCTCCCGGTGGGACATGCCCAGAACACCTCCCTAGGGAGGCGTCCAGGAGGCATCCTGAGCAGATGCCCGAGCCACCTCAACTGGCTCCTCTCAATGTGTAGGAGCAGCGGCTCTACTCCAAGCTCCTCCCGTGTGACCAAGCTCCTCACCCTATCCCTAAGGGTGCGCCCGGCCACCCTACGGAGGAAACCCATTTCAGCCACTTGTATCTGCGATCTTGTCCTTTCAGTCATTACCCAGAGCTCATGACCATAGGTGAGGGTAGGAACGTAGATTGACCGGTAAATCGAGAGCTTTGCCTTTGGACTCAGCTCCTTCTTTACCACAACGGACCGATACAGCGACCGCATCACTGCAGACGCTGCACCGATCCGCCTGTCAATCTCCCGCTCCATCCTTCCCTCAATCGTGAACAAGACCCCGAGATACTTGAACTCCTCCACTTGGGGCAGAGACTCACCACCCACCCGGAGAGAGCAAACCACCTTTTTCCAGTCGAGAACCATGGCCTCGGATTTGGAGGAGCTGATTCTCATCCCAGCCGCTTCACACTCGGCTGCAAACCGCCCCAGTGCCTGCTGCAGGTCCTGGCTCGAAGAAGCCATCAGGACAACATCATCTGCAAACAGCAGAGATGAAATCCTGTGGTTCCCAAACCAGGCCCCCTCCAGCCCCTGGCTGCGCCTAGAAATTCTGTCCATAAATATAATGAACAGAACCGGTGACAAAGGGCAGCCCTGGCGGAGTCCAACATGCACTGGGAACAGGTTTGACTTACTGCCGGCAATGCGAACACAGCTCCTGCTCCGGTCATACAGGGACCGGACAGCCCTTAGCAAAGAGCCCTGGACCCCATACTCCCAGAGCACCCCCCAAAGGACACCACGAGGGACACGGTCGAATGCCTTCTCCAGATCCACAAAACACATATGGACTGGTTGGGTAAACTCCCATGAACCCTCAAGGACCCGATGGAGAGTATAGAGCTGGTCCAGTGTTCCGCGACCAGGGTGAAAACCACACTGCTCCTCCTGAATCCGAGGTTCGACTAGCGGTCGGATTCTCCTCTCCAGTACCCTGGAATATACCTTACCGGGAAGGCTGAGGAGTGTGATTCCCCTGTAATTGGAACACACCCTCCGGTCCCCCTTCTTATACAGAGGGACCACCACCCCGGTCTGCCATTCCACAGGTACTGTCCCCGACCGCCATGCGATGTTGCAGAGACATGTCAGCCAAAACAGCCCCACAACATCCAGAGACTTGAGGTACTCGGGACGGACCTCGTCCACCCCCAGAGCCTTGCCACCGAGGAGCTTGCCAACCACCTCAGTGACTTCAGCCAGGGTGATGGATGAGTCCGCCTCCGGGTCCACAGTTTCTGCTTCCTCCTCGGAGGACGTGACAGTGGGATTGAGGAGATCCTCAAAGTATTCCTTCCACCGCACGAAAACATCCCCAGTCGAGGTCAGCAGCTCTCCACCCGCACTGTAAGCAGTGTTGGTGAAGCACTGCTTCCCCTTCCCGAGGCATCGGACAGTTTGCCAGAATCTCTTTGAGGCCGTCCGATAGTCCTCCTCCATGGCCTCTGCGAACTCCTCCCAACCCCGGGTTTTTGCCTCTGTGACTGCCCGAGCCGCAGCACACTTGGCCCGCCGGTACTCATCAGCTGCCTCAGGAGTCCCACGAGCCAACAAGGCTCGATAGGACTCCTTCTTCAGCTTGACGGCATCCCTTACTTCCGGTGTCCACCACCGGGTTCGGGGATTGCCGCCACGACAAGCACCACAGACCTTACGACAGTAGCTCAGTTGGTAGAGTGTTTGTCCACTGATCCGAAGGTTGGCGGTGCGATTCTAACTCACACAGATGAATGCTGTCGTTGTGTCCTTGGGCAAGACACTTAACCCACCTTGCCCTCAGTGTCTTCGTACACTGGTGTGTGAATGTGTGTGTGAATGGGTGAGTGATTCCTTGTTGTAAAGCGCTTTGAGTGCCTTGAAGGTAGAAAAATGTGACCATTTACCATTTACAACTACGAGCAGCCGCATTGTAGCTAGAGGTGGAGAACATGGCCCACTCAGAGTCCATGTCCCCAGCCTCCCCTGGGATCAGGGAGAAGCTCTCCCGGAGGTGGGAGTTGAAGACCCCTCTGACAGAGGGCTCCGCCAGACGTTCCCAGCAGACCCTCACAATGCGCTTGGGCCTGCCAGGTCTGTCCGGCTTCCTCCTCCGCCAGCGGATCCAACTCACCACCCGGTGGTGATCAGTTGACAG
Organism: Periophthalmus magnuspinnatus; assembly: GCF_009829125.3. NCBI lineage: Eukaryota > Metazoa > Chordata > Actinopteri > Gobiiformes > Gobiidae > Periophthalmus > Periophthalmus magnuspinnatus. Next base: position 23,557,905 of record NC_047141.1, on the reverse strand, counting down.
CTCAGCCCCTCTCTTCACCCGAGGTCGGAGGTCAGATGACACGACAACAAAGTCGATCATCGACCTCCGACCTAGAGTGTCCTGGTGCCACGTGCACCGATGGACACCCTTGTGCTCGAACATGGTGTTTGTTATGGACAAACTGTGACTAGCACAGAAGTCCAATAACAAAAGACCACTTGGGTTCAGATCGGGGAGGCCATTCCTCCCAATCACGCCCCTCCAGGTGTCACTGTCATTACCCACTGTCATTTCTTCTTCTTCTTCTTCTTCTTCTTCTTCTACTTATTATTATTATTATTATTATTATTATTATTATTATTATTATTATTATTATTATTATTATTATTATTATTATTATTATTATCATCATCAATAATATTCAGAACATGGGCCCTTGTCGATGTAAAGCAATACACATGAATATATAGCAAATTAGAACCATAAGCTGCTTCCATTGCCTCTTTTACTGTCCATTAATAAAACATAAAATTATATTTTGGTAGACATATTAAAACTAGAAAGGCTGACTACAGTGAAACCTAAGGTCTACAAATCAAACCACGGAGCTATTCACATGTTCTTATCAGTGGAAAAAAATATCTAAATCTAACACTATTTTGGGATAACACCAGCGGTCATGGCCAAACTATACACATGGATAACCAAAGTCAACACAGACGACTTGAGTTCTGTTTTAGGGTTTTAGATGTGAAATTAAATCTGACTGAAATAGAATCTAGCTTTATGTGTGATCAACATTGGAAGAAGACATGTGTGGAACAGACTATTTGAAAATGATAAATGGCGTCACATTCATTTTTTAAAACCTGCAATAAATTTCCAATGTTTACACTCCAGGGTCAAGACAGGCCAAGGCAGTTTAGTTTTATGTTGGTGGATATTTTTAAAAAATAATCTCTTTATAATACATGCACTCAATAGCCTTTATAAAGCATGAACAAAGACTTGATTTGTAATGAACAAATAGTTTATTAAGAATGATTCAGGCTCAGTAACTACTTAATTACCGCACTAACCCTAACTTGTAACCCCTCAATTAATAAGTTAAACCTGAAACATTTTTGTTTGTTTTTGTCTTGTTTATTTGTTATGAATTAAGTCCTTGTTCATTCTTTATTAAGGCTAATAAAGGATATAAAGTGGTAAAGCAAAAACCACTATAAACACAACTATAGTGTATACATCACACTCTTATAAACACAAACATGATTTATTATATTTTTTAAGATTTCATTGAGAGGAGCCAGTTACTGAGAGCCCAGTGCTCGTGGTTAGCGGCTGGGACGGGGTAACTGTGGTCTAAAATTAAGATTTTCGGGAAATTCAAAATGTGGAACAATGACTTTCAGTGAGTCTCAAGTCAACAAACCTAAACCAAACTCTGGCCCCGTGTACAAGCATGACTCACAGGGAATACTCCTGGGACAGCCTCTGTGTACTGATGCCGGGATCCCAACCAGAGCTTCCCTCTCCACTTCCTGTCCCACAAAGGAATGTATCTCCATATGACCATATGCAGAGGACATGGCAAAATGCAATTACCTTCTCAAAAGAAAAAAGGTTTATTCAAATTCAACTAAAAATCACAACAGCAGTCGGGTTTCACAAAATGTTGATTTGACAAAAAGTAGTTAGATTTTCCAATGTAACTTACTGCAAATTACAGTCGATAATTTGCAGGTTTTAGATACTACTAATTTTGTATCACATCCATAGATTGATGAATTAAGACTATTCCCATAGCAATTAACAATTTAAAAGCAAAATGTTCTGTCTTTTGAATGGGTGAGAAGAGCTGCCTAAAAACTCATAGACCTCTACGTTCACGAGCGTCTTTGTATAGCCTGTGTCACAGCTCATAAAACAATGTTATTGCTTCAAGTAAGTTTCCTATGACCTTTAAGTTTTCAATTATGTGTTTTAAGTAATGTTTGTTATTGCAGATTTTGTATACATACTTTGCAGTGACATCGCGCTGGGGGAGTTCCACATGTATCTCTATGGCAGAATGCTCAGCAGTGGCCATGGTGACACAATGCAAACACACCTGAAAACTGAACAAAAAATACAAAATGGATTTGAACAACAGCATTTTCAGGAACCTGTGAGCAATACAAATGTCAACTGTCCCATTTAAGCGTTTGATTTTCAACAAAAAGGTGACTGTGACTAACTGAAAAACTGTTGACTAATGCTAGCTAGCTTGTGTGAGAGACTTATTCAACAGCACAAATCTGCTTACCTATTGTTGTTCCTACTAAGCTGGCTCTTTCTGGTTAGATTGTGTTAAATGAAAGCCCAGGTTAAAGTTGAACAGAGCTTCAGACAGAGTAGTACCTACAGTTAGCATCACACCCTCAGAGAATGTTGATGACATCAGCTGCAAAATATCAAGCTATGGATTTTGGTGCTTATAAAAACATGACATTGTTCCTACATACCTTACGGTGAAGCACTAACTTGGCAGAGTTATCTTCTGGACAGGGACAGGGCAATGGATCAGGGCACCTCTCTGCCGTTAAACTCGACACACTGTAGCCATTGAGTTGGCCTGGTGCTGTGAATAAAGTTAGGATTGTTTGTCATGGCGCTGTAATGCCAGGAATGCTCCTCTGCACCGCTGCCTCTGCTGCCTCTGCTGCCTCTGTGACTGTCTCCGACCGCGCTGTGGACCTGCTGCGGTGAGACCCCCCCACACACACACACACTCACACTTATGGAGATTTGAAGTTAACAGATACTAACAGATAGTATTTCTCTCGCAGACTATTTTAGGAGCTCATGTCAACCCAGATACTGCCCACCTGAGGAAGCCCCCCCCCCCATACTCCTAATGAAGTCAATAGGACTTCCCTTTTATTCTTATGGGACACAAAAAATTACTACTACTACTACTCAAATTGCTACTTCTGGTGCTATTATTTCACATGTGAATTAGGTTCATCCAGAGACCTCTAGTCTATAGCTTTATGCCTGTATATGTACACCAATCAGTTAATCAAAACTTTATTTATAAAGCACATGTCTGTAAATATGCTAATTGCTATATATGAATGAGGGAGAGGACAAATAGGACCAAGAGTATCCAAACAATATCTAGTGGGCAGGATGTTACCTGTCTATAGTAGATGCAACAGAAAAATAGTAATAGTTATAGTAATATTACTGTTATGTTCCCAAGAAGAGGAGGCAGTAATTGTCAGCCTGCTCCTCTCACCTCAGGGACATGTGTTTCCTGTTTGCACCATTACGATGATGTCAGCTCCTCAGAGTCATATGCTCCTAAAGACAGTTTAATTTAAAACATGTACATCTGACCAGGTCATCCTGCTCTGTGCTGGTCCCAGTGACACAAGCCCACACATATGTATGCATCATAGAAATACAGTGTATCACGCAGCTGGAGGAAAGATGTCTTAATCAGTTGTTTTTAAGATAAGCTTAATGTTGACACTTTACTTTGGGATAATGTTATATTGTTTGATTTAAGCAACACTCACACAGAGTGGAAGAAATAACTTTTGTGCCACATTAAGCTCCAGTAGTGCCACTACAACACATTAACAATTTTGATGTGTTTTTCCAAAATATTTTGTCTTCTTTTGTTACTTTTGTGTTATTTTTGCCTGTTCAATTACAAATGTACTAACATACATATGAAGCTATTTGGATGGCAGAAATTATATCCAATTGATATTCAGAGAATCAGACTTACATCAACAATCTAGGGCTGTAGGTCTTTAATCATTTAGTTGATTAAGTGGTTGATTTAATGGTTTATACGGGACAACAGCAGAAAGGTGAAGATATGAAATGAGTCGGATGAAGATTTGGGAGTTAATCTGAGAGCTGGGAGTTTAATCTGTCTTTTTAGAAATTCACAGTTTCCTAGTTTCCTGTTGTTGCATAGTCTTAGATTCATCATAATAATAGTTGATCATACTATTGAACTATTAATGGTAATGTAACTGCAAATGGCCTGTAACTTTTTTCCCTGCCTGTACTAGTAGTCATGCTCTCATACTGCAAACACACAAATAGTCTTTCATGGCTTGGTAAAAAGCCCTGACCCATGCTCCACACCTTTGCCACTGAGCTACTTCTACAATGGGGCTGATCCTGGTATATTTTTGTTCCTGACTCAGACGACATGACATAGTATCAGTGCGGGGTTTCCACTGCAAACATGGGTGGGAGAACAGGCAAGCCTTTGTGAACAGCTTTAGTATCAGAGAAGAAAGAGTGGTCATTGTACCTTAAGCAAAAGACTCCTTATGGTTCATGTCCTTAGATTGTAATGGATCCTAGCAAACATTTTACCAAATCACACTGTTTATGAATTTCAGTACGCCCTTTCCAGAAGTTTGTCGTCACTTTGTGCAGCTGTCTAGACCAGTGCTTCCCAATCAGGGGTACTTGAGCACTTACCACAGGGTACTTTGAATGTTCTATTTGAATATAAAGTGTAATTTCCAGTCAATTTGATCAGTATTATTAAAACAAGGAAATATAAGTAACAATAACTGACAATATATTATTAAACATATTTTTTGTCCCAGAGTTAAGAGGTGCTTGAGCCAAAAAACCCCACTGGTCTAGACATCAACCACACTCCCATCTCAACAAGAAATTTAAATATCGTAACATCATAGGAAGAAAATGACCACAATACCAAGGCTGTCATTTTGTTGTTTTTTAATGTCACAAAATTGAATGCTTCTGTTTTTGGAAAAGCGAGACAGTAATCTACAAAACATAGCCGATGTTTGAGAACTTGTCCGGCTTCATTTTAGGCACTTGGAAACTTGACAACACTTCCTTTGAGAACAACAAATACATCTTTGGTCCAGTAAGTAATCAAAAAGCCAGTGTGAAAACAAAACCAGCTACGTCATCATTACTTCAAAAATGTACTTCTGTTAGAAAGTTTTCGTAAAGACGTTAATACTTAAATAGAATGCAATCGCTACATCTCAGAAATGACCAGCAATCTTACAGATGTTTTGCAAGAATACACACCAATCAGGCATAACATTAAGACCCTCTGCCCAAAATGCAGTCCCATATAAAACAATCATATTTATTGATATATTTCTTTCTGAATCATCCTAAACTTTTTTTATTTCTTCACTTAAGCTGCAGTAGCTACAGTGGTAATAACAACTATCATTAATGGACTAGACCACACATTGCATTGCCTGTTTTAGATACATCTAGCCTGCACACATTGCACATTCATCAAACTTTCTTAATCCTCCTCTATTTCCCCTATTTTAAAACTTGACTAAGAAGTTCACATAATGCCCTTATACTGAATGCATCTAGAGGTGAGCAATAATATATCAGTATCAGTATATATATTTATTAAGTGGTATTTCTGCATGTTTATAGGTAATTTTACAGTCCTTTCACAATTGCCTGATACTTAAACCTCTACTGAAACATGTGTTAACCAAAATATCTTCTGATTATTGATATCATAATATAAATTTTTGTCAATACCGCCCACCCCTAAATGTATACCATCTTCTGAAATAAGTCATGATCTTATGCCTGATTGGTGTAGGATGGCTCAATCAAATGCACAGCAGTACAATATGGTTTAATCGAGTCACATTTGGCAACTTTTTTTTTGATAGTCCATTTGTTTGATACAGTCTCTTCAGCTACAGGGCAGCCATGTCTGGTAAGAGTTAGTGCACGTGGACACCTGTGGCGAGTGTACGTGTGCAATGTAATAGTTACTGAAGTTGATGTCCTGTACATATGGCGCTGGCTGGTAGTAACAAGTGACATTGGTGACTGTTGGTATGGCATTTTGCTCGGCTAGTACCCGCAGTGCTAACATAGAGATGAGGCTGAGGGTCTGACGCCTTTCGTGGCCCATCAGACAAACTGTGCTCTCATTCACGACCTGGTGCAGTGTCATCAGACATTCATAACGCTTGTGCTCCATTCCCGCAAAGTGATTCTGGAGATATGCTTCCAGTTTTCTCTGCTGTTCGCCGATATCGGGAAAGTCAATGAAAAACCTGGAGCACATGTAACGCTGCATTTGCTTCATGTCCGCTTCAGAGGAAGGTCTAAACCCCCGGACCAGCAGGTGGCAGTATTTCAACAAACCACCGCCACGGATTTCCTCTGGACTCCTCGTGGCTATGATACGCTGACACAAATGTTCCATGGCGGCCCCAAAATCTCCATACACGCTCTCGCCTATAACTGTCGGATGGAAGCTCTCTGACATTGGTGTTTCCGAGCAACGGTCAAACAAAAGCAGAGAATCTAGGCAAATCTGAAAAGAATCCACGCTAAACTCAAACTGACGTCGTAAGGAATCCACAAATTTAAGTTCCACATTTTTGCCGGTGTTGTTAGACAGAGAGATGAGACTCCAGCGATCTGTATCGTTGCAGACTTTGACCAGTTTTTGAACATAGGCTTCTTTGAGGGTGAGCGCCGATATCCGCTCTTTACAGACACCAAGAGGTAAAAAGTCTAATAGGCAGTCCAACACAACGTCTTTAACGAGGCGAAATGCCTGGTCATCTTTGAGTGAAACACCGAAGATGAGGTCCAGGTCCTTGTATCCTAGTCCGGAGTCTTGGTGCAGGACATGGCTGGCAGCGGAGCCATTCAACCTCACGTCCTTCACACATATGCCTTTCTCCTGCAACCGCGCCCGCACCACCTGAGAACACAACACAGCCAGGTAAGACTTTCACATTTACAATATATCAGTGCAACTTACAGCTGAAAGTGGGACTAAACACCTAAACTCCACCTACGACCACAGTCCAAAGGCGCGGTTAAAGTGGGTGGAGTCTGGAGGAGAGACATGTGATGTCACAGGTCTCCTAAAATGCAGTCGTACAGTTTAACCACAGCTAGCAGCACACTCTCCATTTTGAAAGCGAAGTCCCACTTTAAAAAGTAAAAAAATCTTTGAAAGTAAGCAAAAATACACTTAAATTCACAAGCCAAATATTTCTTCACACTAATGTTTGCATTATGGATTTGTCATTGAATGTTACTTAAATTATATCAGCCCTAATGTTAATGTAATCATGATATTTCTTACCACTGTGATAGTAACAGGACTAACAATAAAATGGCTGTGCCTGTCTAACCCAGTGACAGTAACTATGAAGCCTTATAACAAGAGATTTAAGATAATCATTCTGACATTTGAATAAACTCATTATGAACATAAAGAAAATCAATGTGTTGTGAAGTTTGGTCAATAAAAAACTACTGAAAGATCCATTGAAGAGAACCCCAAGTCCTTGTAGGTCGCTCTTATCTAGACTCTGATAAGATGTAATATTTCAGTGACTACGACAGGCTTCTACAGACATGAGGCTTAATGAACGCTTCAGTTGGGGTCAGTGGGGTCAGCGACGGTGGTCTTCCTCTGCTCCACTGACCTGCGCATGTCTAAGCTATCTCACCTCAGTGTGAGCTACTGCTGCTTGGACCCACAGTCACCAATGCCCACAAGGTTTTAGTGTTAAGCATGGACTTTGAGATCAGTCCAAAGTTTATGTTCTTTCAGTTATTTAGATTTTATTACTTAGGTTGGCAATTTTTCACACTTTAGATGGTTGGTTGTTAGTGATATGTTAGTTTACTCAAATGCAGCATATGGGATAATCTTTTTTGTATAACCAACTAAAGTTTATCCTTTACAATTAAAAACTTACAGATGTTTATATAATTTATCATATGAGTAAAATAATGTCTTCTTCGAATTGCAAAACTCCAAAACATCATCTGTCATTCACAATCTGTTCTCATGAATTGTTCTCAATGGCATTAGTGATTTGAAGTTGTTGTTTTTTTCCAGTCCTTCTGTCTATATATAATATTTTACTTTAAATGTTTAACACAGTTGACTTACTGTAGCATACAAATGGAGGTACCTGTTGCACACATTAGCTGAACAAGCACACCTAAATCTCCTGCCTGGCCGTGGTCAGATTAGTGACCCTCTCTCCCATGGTGATCAGATAACCAGCCAGAGCTATTTATATATACTGGGTCAGGGAATTGACAAATAAGCAAGGGAGGGCATCAGAGTTAAAATTACTAACATCCTGCTTATAGACTACTCATTATCATTATATATAGTGGGGATGATTTCGTGCTGTTTTAAAGTGCAAAGGTAAGGCCACTTCCACCACAGATATGTCTGAATGAGCTCAATACAAAAAACACGTCTCTTTTCTTAAGTCAAAAAGTACATGAGGTATAATTAGAGGTACAAAGTGATATAATGGTCACGTCTGTACACCAGCTTTGGGTTGTAATACAATTAAAGCTGTTAGACATTTACAGTTGAGTTGGGAGGTGTTCACATCATCATATCATGTCTTAACAAGAGTTTCACTGCTCAGGGAATACATGGAAAAGACACAGCCCTGTTACTCAAACCAGCATTTAACTTTTTCCACAAATAAAAGCACGAGTTTGGGGCCTCACGTGTCGGCTTTGCTCAAACTCCATATCAAAACATATTACCTGACATACGGAAACTGTTCTATACATTCATTTGAACTTTCCATCATGGTTTTGGGATTCCTAGCCAAGTGTGTAAAGACAGACGGAGACATGGGAAGCAGGGAGAGTGAAATATGACCAAGCCAAAATGTATGAGTGGCTGGAATAGTGGTGGGTATATATCTGCTGAATCCATTTGAAAAGTAAGCAGGGGGGATGTAATGTCTTGAGAATGTGCACAGGGGAGACATGCATGCTCTAATGGAAACTGTGCATAGAATTGGAATGACTCCACTCTGATACTGGTCTATAAAGGCATAAAGATAAGGATTAAATAATGTTTGAAATCCTCATATAGGTAACAATAAAGTACATAAAAAACTTGACGCCTGTCTAAGTTTGATTCAGTAGCTTCCAAGGGGGTCTTCTGTAGACTGGCTGTGGCATATAATTAACATATTTATATAAGTAACAAATTCAGGATATCTCGACACATAGGCATATATGTTATAATAATAAAATAATACTAATAAACTCATAGCAATAAGCCTTAGCCAGTACATCGAAGAGCTGCGACGGTCAAAAAATGTTTATTTAAATAGGCCTGTATAGGTTAAAGCCGCGTGAATGTGATCCAAGATGATGCTCCATTTACCTGAACTATCTGCCGGGGCTGCACGGACAGAGTGGGGAAGTTCCCTCGTCCATGAATGGGAATCGCTTCTCCCAGAATCGAGTCCAGACGCTGCACCTGATCCCACGACAGCACGCAGAACCGCCGGCTGGGATCCAATGCCTCAGCGCAAGACATGTCAAACTCTCAAGATCACCCCAAACTAAACAGAAAGCAAAATAGTGATAGCTCTTCCGCTTGGGGTTTAAAGTGTGGTAAATTCCTGTGCTGGTAGATATTTGGAGGAGAGAGATGAGACTGGACTGGGATGAGACGCTCCTCTTGACGCAGCGCGAAGCTCAAATCCGGTCACTTTGCAAAGAAGCGGTTCATAAGGACCGGAGGGTTTAAAGACTTCCAGAGCGGGTCGCTGATTGGCTGCTGTGTTTGGTCATTGATTATGGACGCCCTGCCCGGAGGAACACCCTTCATGTGACGTCAGCTCAGGCTGACAGCCTCCTGCCCCGCAGCTCACAGTTCCAAGCCACACTGCCCCGACAAGCTTTTATCCGCACAGGTGTACAGTAACCTGATACTTTTACACAAAGAGGCCTACATCATTTTATGCAATTAACGACTGAACCATATGGTAATAGGATAAGCAAGGTTATGTGGACTGGCTTTATGTTGGATTGTGAAATCTGAAACTGGTTATAACAAAGTAATAGTATGAGTTGTTGTGGTGCTGTTATTGGATACACAATGTATATTGTCTATGCCTGTGGGCCTAGTAGTATTACAAACAGCAGTGTGCTGCAGTGTGAGGTGAGATACTCTACTCTACTACTACTACTACTACTACTACTACTACTAATAATAATAATAATAATAATAATAATAATAATAATAATAATAATAATAATAATAATAATAATAATAATAATAACATTTCCGTACTAGAACAAAGAACGTGTCCATGATAAATATTGACCCCAAAAAAATTAAAGCTCCAGTTTTCATTTATAGAACGATTAGCCTGACGACATGTGTAGTCACGCTAATGACTGATTAGTAACACAACTCTGTATTGTATCCATGTATTTACTCAGGTGTGTGCAGAACATGTAGTGCTGTCCACACGCCATTCTGCATGATCAATGCTCACACACTGTTCAAATTATCATCACTGGGCCAAGCAGAGGCAGAAATGAAAACCCTTTGTCTTTAGTTCACACCTTACATCAAAAGGTGTAATTGACATTATAGTAACTTTACAAGAAAGACAAAAATGATTATGTGTCACATTTTGAACTAACAATTGTTAAATACATTTTTCAAGCTCAGTTTTTACTGGCACAGCAAAATATCATTTAGCAATAGTTTGCCCATTGATAACAAATGTAAGCATAAGTTGTTTTCAATGTAGATAAAGGATTCTTTCATCACTCCACATTTGGATGGAGATATTTTTGCAATATTTTGCCAGTGGATATAGCTCATATAACATTTGACAAACTCAAGTCATAAAAATCTAATTCATAAATAATTCAAGGTATTTATTAAAAGGGATAACCTCAGCTAACCTTTCATTCAACTCTGATCCAACCCTGCCGCCCTTTCCCCCTCCTCCTTATCTTTTCTACACTGCTTGTTTGTGTGAGTGGTCTCCTGTAAACTATGTAACGACTCCATTTCTCACATCTATTTGACATTTGTGCCTTGTACAAAGTTATGATTACCAAACTTGCTTCTAAAAGTCTGAACCACCTGTAATGAAAGCTTGCAGACAATAGACGTTACTCACAAAAGCAGACATTATTCCACTGCTCTGATCCCATAAGGTTGTGACAGGGTGCTATTTGCTGAAAACAGCCAAAATCCCCAGAAACTTCCTCTTTCTTATCAACAATCTACTATGAAAGGGATTCAGAGGCGTCATTGCTTTTCAAATCCCAAACAGTGTTACAGTGTTATGACCTAGTATTGGCGCAGCAGTGATATGTTTACGAGATATACTTGTCTGTTTTATTCCACCATTGACCTTTAGAGACTCCACAGTAAAATATATGACTTAAATAACAGTGTCTTGTCACACGCTTCCTGTTTTCCACATGAGGCAAAGCAAAGTCATCCATTCTGAATGATCCCGTTACCGTGGCGACAGCATCCCAGGTTGGTTGCCAAGTGGCCGGTCAGAGGCGTCCATACCATAGGATCCAGGCAGGTGCTTTGAGCGTGATCTCTGCGTCATCATGCTATAAATAGTCCCTATGTGTAGAAAAGGGCAAAAAGGTTGAGTTCATGTGAGATCAACATAGAGTGTATAGTTTAAGATTGACGTGGAGCGCAGGTTTGAAAGTAAAAGAATTTGCCTTTTAACTGTCAAAATGCAAAATGGTTATTAAGTAGGATATTATCTATAATTACAAGGTCAAACCAGGTTAAATCAAAACTGCATAGAGTTCAATGTCTTCTCCATGAGCAAGTATGAACTAAGGTGACTTTTCTCACTGTCCATTACAGAATAATGAAAAATTAGGATCCAAATATTACATGGGAAAAGGTCCTCAAAATGCATATAGCAGGAAGCTCCATGAGTAGTTTTAAAAAGTAGAACGCATTACTCAAACACATGGTTTAGTGGCACCTGTGTGGGCCCAGTCCCTAATAACAATGATGTTATTATTTCAAGACATAGGACAACAGAGAGTTATAGTAGCCACTGACCTCCATCTGAAATATGACTCAAATCTAAGAATGGCAGCTTATTGTATAATATAAATATAAAGTAACTGACACTTTGAACTGCAAACATTTGTACTGAATGAAGATAAAATGTCAAATGCTGATTAAATTCAAGAAAAAAAGTTTATCTATTTAATGTACTAATTGGATTATGTTTGTTTTGAGATCCAGCTAAAGTCACAGCGCTGTGAGCCTAGTAGGTGTGGTGGCAAATGAGCAATTAAACACCCCTTAAACAAATGGTGAATTAGCAATGTTTTTATTTCTCCTCTGACAAAGAGCATATATTGTGTCACACAAAGAGGGCAAAAGAAATAACTAAGGTAAGACATTAGTATAGTCCAAAGAATTAAACTTATCTAAACTTAAAATTTTGTGTATAGGATTCTCTATAGACACTTGGCTATGGCTTAAGACAAACAGTAGGTCTATAAGAAGTATATAAGACGTCAGCCGCTTTAGTTGTGGGGAGTGATTTTGCATAATAGTTTGGTAAATAGACATAGATCCTATATATTTTATGTGAGCTTGAAATACCAGATGAATCTAGTTTATCAATGGCTATTTCTTATTTTCTCCCAGCTTAAACAGGCGGGCAGATGAACTTCCCCAAAGAGACTTCCCTCATTCCTGAGTGAGCCCTCTCAGACATGATATGACCAAGTGCCCGCTAAAATTAGAGAGTGCATCATGTGTGAGTTTGGGACAGCGGCATAGCGATAGTTGAAATCGCCAGGCAGCTGCAGCTATTTTCTCAATGTTGCTGTGACCAGGTTAACACGACCAGTCACTTCAGTTTGGGCACCCGGACAGGCCCGTGATAAGAGCAGAGAGTTTACTTTTCCGGATCACAAATCTATGGACAGAGCAGTGGAACAGTTACACAAGAACCCACACCTCTGACGTCACTCACTGCTCCATTAATGACAGTAGCAGATTTAAGTGCTCCTGGAAAACTTCACCCCACCAAAACACACCATGAACAATTGTCTGCACTGACGCTATATGTGAAGAGTCTGTTGTGCAAACAATATTTAAAGAGGCTTTATGGAACTTTTCTGGTTATTGTGTTACTTGTGATGTTCCACAGTACAGCAATAAGATTAATTACATGTGTCTTTATTGCTAAAAAAAAAAAAAAAAAAAAAAAGCATGCATTCTTACTGTCAGTGGGCTTGCCTCTTCATAGATTTGGCCTGTAACGTATAGTGTCATCTCCTGCTTGTTTCCATGGAAATAGATCAATTTAAAGCAATGACATCTCCAAGGACCGAAGCAGGTGGTGGCCCCTGTACCAGAAATTACACTGTGCGCCTTTAAAGTTACACATATGAGAAAAATTCTTAGTGTGAGTGGGATCGCCTTGCTACAGATCTGACCTGTAACTTGGCCTGGTGATATCACTATGGAAAAAGATACGTGTAACGCCATATTGTGGAACATACAAAGAACTAACACCTCCATGGAAACAAGTTGGTAGCGTTAAAGTTCAAAGTAAGAACAGTGGCATTGTTCATATTGACATTTCTTACCCCTTTGAAAATGTTACTTGAGGTAAAGATAAAAAAGTACTTGTGTTTGCAGTATTTCCATGAGGCCTGCCTGTACGCTGTTGTGTCAGTTTATTGCAGCAGACAAATATGGCCTGTGTATGCAACTATAGGGCATGCAACATTATGTAACGCATCTCAGTTTACTGCCTGGAGGTCTAGAGTTCAAAAATGTTTAACTTGAATTTTTCTGTATTCCAAAACTATATGAGAAAAATGTATGTCATTTGTTCCTATAGAAAAAAAAAAGTAAACTAACAAAATTTGTGCAATAATAGACTTAAGGAAGATAAGGAATTCCTTCAGGGGTGTTCTTAGATTTTGATTTAGCATCAAACACGCAAAACCACAAAATATGTCTGCTACCAAAATACTATATTGTTTTTCTTCTTGGTACCTCTTTTTAGTGCGTAGCGCTTAACACACGCAACACTGAGCTATACAGAAGACAGATATGTGCAGCTTGGTAATAAAATACACTGCCCCCCGTCTGTGTGGGGTGTCTAAACTTGGACCTCTTCCTTAACCAAAGCTTAAATCATCAGACGCATGGTCCCCTCAGTACTGTTAGGGGACTATCAATCAACCAACTACTACTAACCGTAAATGTTGTTTTTGCTGCTTGTATTTCCATTGACCCAACAGGCCAATAGAGACTGACAGACACTAATAATAAACGTATACATCAATAGTCAAAAATCAAGGGGTAAAAGAATGAAAATATAATGAAATGCTGTAGTAAAAAGTACAGCCTTGTAGGACTCCCTAGCGTTTTCCACAAGCGAGAAGAGAAGCCTGTTTTAGCTACAAGCTCCGATTTCATTCCCAGAAATACAGCAGCTCCCTGACCTCCCCACTCCCACATGCAGTAGCCCAGAGGAACAGGGTATGGGGTAATAAAGAGTGAAGCATGTCATGGGGAACCTGAGTCAATCCTACAGGGACAACCTTTACTTTAGAGATATGCAACAGTCCACATAGACGTTGTGACTGTACACGAGATAGGACTACTAGTGTAAAAACAGCTCTAAAATCCAATGTCTACTTAACTGAATGGACACTAGTGAACATTTTCAGACAGTACTAATCATTTATGCTTAAAGTGTTTCAATATAAAAGTAATATCACATGCCAAAAATGTTAATGACACTGTATGATAAAATAAGACCTAAATTTCAGAAAACCTTAGAAACATGTGTTTTTTAGGTACACCATTATAGTATTACATTAAATTATAATAGTATCTGCAATACAATGGGCAATAAAGACTTGTTAATGTCATGGAAACGTCAAATGTATAATCCTTTTTAAGAAATATCCACAGTCTAAAAACACACTATTACAATTTAGTGGATTACTTCTTCAGGACAAGGTTTTATATCAGATGCCCTTTCTGAATTCAGCTCTAGTTTGCATTTTTGGGACTACAGTACACAGATTACACTGGCTTTTGATGCATTTAAACTGTATTGTTCCACATGGGTTAAGTTATGTGGTTCAATTTTGGCTGCATCACATTTGTAATGGCCAGGATTTTCTGAATAATTGAATGTAAATACAGAGATGTGGACGGAGACAGGGGGAAAGTGAAAACTGAAATTTACTGAAAAGCTAAATCCCCAAATCCAATACAGTAGCCAGGATTACTCAAAAGTGTATGGATCAATCAAAATACAACTTTGAGTAAGCAATTGATGAAGGAACACAGTTAAAACATGGTAAAAGCTCATGAAAGTCAAATGTGCTTATGCCCCCTTTATTTGTGTAAGTCTCCTGACAACTGAACAAGTCACACTGTCTGACTGCCAAAAAACATTCTGACTGTATTGTATTGTAAGTAACAGAATCATAATCTCTTCAAGTGTTATGTAACGTATGTCTTTCAAATAACATAGCAATCATGATAAGCATTTTACCTCCTCTGGCCTCCAAAGTCAAACAGGCCAGAGGTATGTCTGGTCATGTCCTGTCAGTGACTCAGCAGCAGCCTGTACTATCTGTCCTGCTTCACTCACTTCACTGTGCATAAAAGAAGTTCAGGAACTGTTTCATTGTGCAACAATTAGATATGGTGAAGGTGAAGGAGGGAACACCTGTGAAGCTATAAAATAACTACAATGTTTCTGTTTATCAAAGTTTTCAAAGGGCAACCTTTTACATTTGAAAGAAGAGGATCAAAACGGTTGCTAGGTAGTGCTTAATGTGATATGGGGGCACACGATGTTCATATTCAGGTTTCCATGGTTTTGCACTTTCCACTTTGCAGTCATCAATTATGCATGATTCAACTATGTCCTTCTCTCTACTGCCCTTCTCAGGGAACAAAATCCCAGAAATACTGGTCAATATTTAACCTATAGCAGGTGATAAGATCTGATAAGATCAGTAGACAGTAGTCTGATTACCATACAGGACAAGTCCATTACAAAAATGTTATCTTCTTTTGGGAAGATCTTATGCAACAGTGCTCACTTTTCTGATCAGAGGTATTGGACTAATGCCTAATACGCAAGCCTTATTCAACACAAAACTTCTTCTGCCCTATAAATGCCAAAATGTATTGACTATGTCTATATTTTAATTAAAATTGTTGGTGGGTGGCAAGTTTCCTTTTTGCAGTTTAATAATGATAATATTGCACAGAACTTATATAGCGTCCCTTCAAAGACCTGTAACTTGGTAAGGTGGTGTTATTATCTTGTCTCTATACAGACATAGATGTGTTTTGTGTCCAGGCAAAAACAATTCCATGGAGACAAGAAGAAAAGTTAAATAGTGCACCTTTAAGCTACTAAAACGAGGCCTTTAACCACGTGTTACTTCACAATTCATTTAGGAGACCATCCATGTTTATAAAATTATTGAATGAGGCCTTTACAAGCCTTTGCTTGTAATTTGCTTGGGCACTGTGTGGTTCAGTTTGATTGGTGTTTCACTGGTAGTGACTCTAAACTATAAACAAGGATACTTCACCTCATTAGAACCATCCTGCTCTGGGACTGTTGTGTCGTCTGATTCGGTGAAGTTCAGTTTTTGTCCAAAATGATGAGTAATGAGGAAACAACTTGTGAGTTTGACACACAAAGCATGCAAAACTAAATAGGAACAGCTTTGGTGAATCAGAAAAGAGCTGCCCACTGCTCCTGTCACTGACAACTATGCTAATTTTGTCCAATGATACAGGGATCCTGCACTTACATGTAAAGTTTATTTTTTGTGTGTTTTTTTATTTTTGTCTTTTTTAAGTCAATTAGGCTTGGTTTATTACAAAATGTAACAATGTTTTAAATGTGGTCAATGTGCTACTGTTGAAATGCCAAATGAGCAAGAGACTGAACATAAAAATGACATGTAATTGTGACATTTTACAATAGTCACATGACCAACAGAGCAACCTTAAAAATGTGTATCTATGCTTTTAATACACAAAGGAATAAAATACTCATGTCATTAACATTTAGATAACATAGAACTGTTGTTCATAACTTGTTGCACATTTAGCACTCAAGAATCACAAAATTCACAAAAGGGGAGGGCCAGAAAAAATATAAACCATGTTTATTTTTCACATTTACATTCTACAAAACTGATTTTTTACAAGCACGGCTTGTACGTTAAATCAAACCTCTAAAGGCTTCAGATTGTTTAGTTGTAAAGATAACGTAAAGTTTTCAACTTAGCACTACGTTACATTCGAATATGTGACTTACAACAAAACACTTAAAGACTTTAACATTAACCTTTGAAGTAGTAGTGTTGTCCCGACATTTTTAGTCACACGGCGACCTCTAGTGGTCACAACCAAGTCTATACCAAGTGGATCACGTTTAAGCATGAAAAGGTCAAAGATCAGGAACTTGAGCTTGGCCACATGCGCGGCAGCCTCTTTAGCCTCATTCATAACGCTTATAGATTTTGATATTTGTCAAGCCCACCTTTGTACTAAGAGTATAAAATAATAAACAAATGGAAATTTCCAACTAAGTGATACATACTGCAATCCATGATCCAGCAGGCAGCAGCGAATGAAGAAAAACATAGCACAACAAATTCATCACACCATTTTTCACATAGAACAACAATGTTTCAATATTATCCTCAACGTCACAACCACTGATCACCATTTATGAGGCAGGACAAGAGAGTGCTCAAACATGTGACACTAGATTCACTCATTCACCTGATCTACATCACAGTACAGCCAAAATCATTTTTGACTAGAGTTGAGAGGTTTGCATAAGTTAGTGTCGACTGGTTTATGGCTTTACGTTGAGTAAAGGTCTGGGCGCATGTACAGCGTTAAAATATATTGCTGATTTGTGCTGATAGTTTTACTAAGATTTTATTCTGCCTATGTCTATGATATTGCCATGCCCAACTGGACAGATACTGTTACCATAAAGCAGCACTTCATATCACTTACAAATGTACACTATTCCTCCCCTCTGATACTACAGTGATAGAAAACCGAGCTAGAAAGGATTTACCCAGTTGTTTGGTTTCAAATGACATCTTAACATTCTTAGGCTTTGATGAGTAATTTGGGTCAGGGAGAACTACTAAGGCCAATATGCTATATAATTGATCTGATCACTAAAAATTACAAAACATTTGTAGATTTGTAAGTAGGCCTGTCACGATAACAGATTTTCAAATATGATATATTGCTGAAGAAAATGTAGACAAATGATAATATTGAAATTCATTATCCCCCCAAAAAACTATTCTAAATGTACAATATTGTTAAAAAACATGCAGTGCAAAAGATAAATAGCAGATTAACACATTAGTATTAGTTTGTATCTATGAGTCATAGAAGTTATTTATTCAACCTGCTGCAGCCAAAATATTCTTGCAGCGTAGAAAAAAAGAGAAAATATCTCACCAAATGCAAAGAAATTATACATACGATAAATATTGAGCACCAAAAAATATTGTTACAGCTATCACATATTGAACGATAGGTTGATATAGTAATTATCGTGACAGGCCTATTAGTAGGACATTTCTTGAGAAATTAAAATGAATCTGATACAGGCATTCTGGCTTCTGACCTTCATCTGAGTGTGACTTCATCCCATTTAAACATCTGAATACAACCCATTACTTAGGGAAGTGGGATGAACCCCTTTTCCTGTGTGTCACTCAGAGCCAAGTTGACACGGGGCAGTGAAGGGGAGGGCGATGCCAAGCGGAAAGCTGGGTTGATGGAGTGCAAAGAGTCCTTCCTGCTCCTGGCACAGGTGGTGCAGGGACTGTCGGCACGTCGCGAGCACATGCTGGGCGCTCGGGCCGCGCCCAGAGAGTCGGAGGCCTCCAGGCCCAAAGGAGAGGTTTTTGGAGGTCCAGCTGGGCACACGCCATGAAAGTCAGAGGAGTGCAGCATCCTCTCCAACACATCCTTTGTGCTTTGCGTGCACTAGAACAAAAACAAACTATATTTTAACAAACATTAAAAAAATGCAAATCATTAAATTAGAGAAAGAGGTAGTGTATACGAGAGCTGCTGACAAAGAAAATGGATGGGAGGTAATGGGTTAAGTGTTACAAAACAAGAAAACAATTTTGCACAAGAAGCAGTTTCAGTTGCTGTTCTTCCTTTTCACAATGTCATTGCATGCACAAGAGTCCCATCAAAAGTTACTGAAGCAAGTTTCAGAAATGCAGTTTCTGTTAAAGTGGAAGTGGTAAAGCATGCAGATAAAACTTCCCGAATCACACGGTTACAGAAAATGTGTCACATGTAAAGATGAAAAAGTAATTAATCAGTTAGTATGGTACTAAATCCAAACCTAGCAACAACCATAAGTGATTAATGAAGACAAAGTCGATGACAGCTGGTGAGAAGTGACAGTGGACCCTTCTCTTACCATGAACCACAGACAGGTGCCTTCAGGCTGTGCAGGACACAGAAAAGTCCTGACAGTTCTCCTCCTGGAGAGTGAATGGATACAGTACACGCAGCATTAAGTCCTCTATCGTACATACTATTGTCTGGGCAATGCATTCGCAATTAAAATGTCAGTCAGCCAAATACCAGTGCACAATATAAAAATAAAGTTTATTTCGTAGATAAATGGTTATATATAAATTAAAATAAATTTAAGACATTAAATGTCAAATACACAAAAACTGTTGCATATACTCAAGTGCCACAAACAAGAATTACAGGTTCTGTCATATGCCTTTATACGCCTGGGACACAGCTAAATGCACACCCAGTCGTACAGTCACAGATGTACAAAAACACAAACATTTCACTGTGATGTGCTTGACTGGTAAGTCAGCAGCATCTTAAGGGGCAGTTTTAACATTTTAGGACCCATTTAGCTCCAACGAAAGCCTTTTACTATTGAGCACAATGTACATAAATACTTCCATTACAATTAAAATATGAAGTAACATCTCAACAATTGGACTTATTCACAGACTACGGGGTAGCACAGGGGCAGGGTAGAAAACACTGTGGAGGTCAAGCTAACACCGATGCTTCGACACTAGAACAGCTCATCCTACCATGTTTGTGTCATTCTTGGCTGTGAATGGAGGCAGCTCAATCTCTGAAGTACAAGCAGCAGCGGCCGCCTCATCCAGAGGTACAAAACCTCGTCTGTCGATCAAACTGGGAATAAAAAGGAAAAGGAAAAGCAGTTAAAAAGCAGAACTGTGTAACTTGACCAGTTCAGCGGGTGACTAATGGTTAATACTATTGTCTCTACCATCAGTGAATGAATCACTGAGGAGATGACTGATGCTGATGGATGCTATAATTTATATGACTTTGTCTCAGTGTGGTCAATACAAACAGAGTCTTGCATGGCTCAATAATGTCAGAAGCACACAAATGTATTCATATCATGATGAGTAATTTATAGTGTTTTATATTACAGTTAATTTTGTAACCTTATTCACCACATTACATTAAACATTTGAGTGGTAACAAAACAATTTGGCTTGAATGAAATGCTTCTACAAAAAATATACAACACAAAATGTCTTGAAAAGAACAAAATCAGTTTGACTTGCCTGGGTGGCATAGGGCCACATAGTGTTGCACAACAGTTTTTGATGATGCCGTTATAAGTGTATGGGTTCCCAGAATCCTCTGCACCTCGTTTACTCGACCAAGAGCCCTTAATCTGCAGGAACAAACAACAGTCAGACAGTGCCACCATGTTTTTTTTTATTCCAGGGAAATTACAAGGACACTTACATCTTCATTTGTTGTAAGATTGGAGGCCACTAAGTATGTATGGAAGCCTGACAGGCCCAAAATAGACCACACAGAAAAGAAGCAAATGACCAACTCCACTATAGTGGACAAAAGTTAAGGAAAAGTTACACTAGATTAAAGGACATTTTTGTCTTAAAATAAATGATAAATAAAAGTCCAAGCCACTGACGTCAGAACTCCAGGACATGAGGCAGAAAATATACTACTGAAAGACAAGGGCCTACAGTGCTGAGTTAAACTTTGATCCTGTTAAGTGGCTTAGGATGAAGAGGAACACAGTACAGCAGCCTCTGATACTCCTCACTTTGAGACAAACACCCCATGAAAACATGTTACTTCTTTGCAAACAGAAAAGAAACGTCATAAGACTTTGTTAAAGGATATCTGGCAGGGCTCTCCTGAATGGCTTGTATAAGGCTTTTACCAGCGTGACAACCTGAAAGAAAGCAAACAATCAATGGTCCGTGTGAATAATTACACAACTATTCAGTGAGCAATTGAGTGAATACTTACGCAAGGTAAGGTGAGTGATGACGCAGCCAAATATAAAAGATGTGAGAAAAGACAGGGAGATGATGAAACTGTAGAAAAAGCGGTAATTGCGCTTTCCCACACAGTTTCCAACCCAAGGGCAGTGATGGTCAAATCGCTCTGAGGGTCACAATACATAATGAACCAAATAAGATAAACGGCAATAGTGAAATTAATTTTATTTAATGTTTTCATATTATTATTCCATCAAAAATATGTTATATATTAATAAATATATATAAATATTGTTGGTTACTAGTAACACATTCAAATTAAACTGTGCAATATATGTGGCTTATTTACATTTTTAAATTACAATTCATGCGCATGTTACATGCATTACTTACCAACGCAGTTGTCACACAGACTGCAATGTGAAGTCCGAGGAGGCCGGAACATTTTACATGTAAAGCAATATTTGAGCTTTACCACCTGCTGGTTAATGAGGATCTCCTTGGTACGGGGAGGGGGTCGATATGAAGAGGATCCCGAAGAATCTTAAAATAGAGAGGAACAGGAATGTCACTGAGGAGTATGCCACATCAAACAGTGCACACATAAACCATTGTCACACAAAATGTAGGTTTATAGTAATTTAGCCCTCTAGAGACGAGGCTGAGGTGTAGATACAGTTCACTGCCTCATGTCGCCCTTCGATGTGGTCCAGATGGCAAAGCTCTTGTACCCCGTCTGTCACAGTCTGACTATGCACTTCCAACATATGCCTCACCTATCTGCCTCTCTATGTCTGCCGCTTCATCTGGGGTGGCCCTGGGTAAGATCCCCGGGTCTGTAAAGCTTGTCCTGAACAAAGACAGGATCACAAACACAAAAAGGGCTCCCCCAATCACAGGTATGAAGACGGTCAGGTGCTCTACCAAGAAAGGACAACTGAAAATGGAAAAACATTTCAGTGTTAACCCAACAATTACAGAATGGTGGAGTGATAGTAGCATATAAGCACAGAGAATAAGCCGAAGCACTTACTCAAATGCAAAAAACAGGCCACAGGTGATCACAATAAGGCCCAAAGTTAGAGGGAGAACCCCACTCTGACGGGACAAAATTATACGTCCATTGCAGAAAAAGCGGTTCTTCCCCGGGAAAACTTCCCATTTCCTCCGCGGGCGCTGCGCTTTGGTCTGTGGATGGCTCTGGGCGGACAGCGGGGACACGGACAGCGCACGGGGATCGATCTGCTGGTACTCACAACTCTTCATCTCCGCTTCGAGGTAGTGAAAAAGTGAAGTACAACTCTTCTTAAATGTAAAATCCCGTGAATTTTATTGAAAGTGCACAGTACATTTTGTCATTGTCTCGTAAAAATTGGCATCGCTCATCTCAGTTTACCATCCTGAAGCTAACGCTAGCTAGCTACAGAGACAGAAAAGCCACTCTTCTCCGTGATCACGCTTGAAAAGACACCTCTTCTGTCCCGTTGACGCGTCATCAGTCAACATTTCATTCGTTTATTAATGTGTCTCAAAAGTCATCGGGAGAATTTCTTAGTCGTGGTGTCCACGGAAGTCACGATCACGAAGCCGCCTCAAGCTCTTTGCGTTTGCGTCTGGAGCCTCACGTCGTTTCCTCATTAGAGCGACGTCACAGCCAAAGACAGTGACGTGATACTCAAAAACAAAACACAAATCAGAAGAGAAATATGGCGCTAAAAGACCAGGCACATTATACCCCACATTTTACAAGAGCATACAAGATTTTAAAGAAGGACACAAGAAATTAAACACGTAGTTTTGTAATGATTTACTCAATAGTCCTATAAAATACCATTAGGCCACCATTACCGGGTTTATAGTGCAAAAAGAACACTTTTCCTCTACAAACATGCAACCTTTCCATATAGATGTCATATTTTTTAAAACATGTGCAAACTTAATCCAAGGCAAAAAAAAAAAAAAAAAAAAAAGCAACAATTATTGCTAAAATGTGCATACTATTGCGCTAAGAATTACCCAACAGCAAATACAGAACCAAGTAAATGTGAACAGAAATAGGGTTGGTTGGGTTGGTCTACGTTATCTGATCTTAGATTTTTAAAAATGTATTTATAAGAAAACTAAATGTTGAAAAGGTGTCATTACAAGATTTTACTTCTACATATCATTGCAGTTTATTTAGCTTAGACAACATCATGTCCATGGCAGAAAGTTACAATGCATTACCAAGCCTAACAGCCAATAAGACAGGAAATAACCCAAAATGCCTTTAGTAATGGAAGAACAGGCTGTCAAGTTTAGCAGTAATGCTATGATGGGGTTTGGGGGTGTGTGCTTGCATCCGTTATGATGATGGCTGTGCAACTGAACACCGGGAGTGGAAGTCTTTCTTCTATGAAGAAGTGGTTCATTGAGCAGTAGCAGATGTGCACTTATCCAAAATGGCACTGGAGAGGAAGAGGCCATAAACCTGGTAAGGACCTTTTGGAAAAAAATGAAACAAGATTACTTACAGAAAAGCATTCTACTGTGCAAATGTGATGTTGTGTGATGTGTATATTCTTACCTGTACATGCATGCACAGCATTCCAAACACCAGTAATACACTGGAGTGAACCACATACACAAATGCCCGGGGGTTAAAAAATCCTGGTAGTGGTTTGTCAAGTCCTTTATTTTCATTTGTTTCCCAAAGTCCAAGTCTAAGACACAGTTCTGGGTTCGCTTGAATATAAGCATATGCTGCCATAATTCCAAGAGTAGCCATTGGTAACGCCAAAACAAAGTTTGGTATTTGCTTGAGTTCAAAGTAGCGTAAAAACCCAACATCCCAGTAAACATCTTGAATATGAGAGTACAGCATAGGCAGAGGCCTCATGCACCAGAGAGGTGGAGGACCATTTTCATCAGGTACTCTGTAGCCCTTTCTTTCAGCGAGTGAGAGCAGAGCTGGAGGGATACGCTCCAAGGAGAGAGACGGTGTGCAAAACGTCCTATAGCCATAATATTGGAATGCTACAAATGGAAGGGCTATAATAGCGGTGCCTAATAAAGACGTGAACAACAAACGAATAATGACAAAAATGTAATGACAGACTTTGGCATGACCCTTTGTTGTTGTTCGATAAACACGAATCTGGGAAAGCGCGTATAGAGAAGGAAGATAGAGCAGGAATCCTATATTTACTAGCCCATTGGAGCGCGCAGCTGTGGCTATACTGAGTGCCAAACAAGCTCTAAGAGTGAATCCTTTCTCCAAAAGATATAATCCCCCAAAGGTGAGAGCTGCAAATAGACTCTCTGAGTATCCAGCGGTCATGAAAACATTGGCTGGTGTGACACAGTAGAGAAGACTGGAGAGGAGAGCGAGGCGTCTGTCCTGTAAAACTATTCTACCAAGTGCGTGCAAGGCCACCACACTGAGCAAGAAGAGAGCCGTGTTTCCAAGAGCAACTGCCACTAGCAACCGTCCACGAACACTCAGCCAGGTGCTCAAGGGCCAAAGGACTGTTTCAGCCAAGCCTCTGAGAATGATCGGAAAGAGGGGGAAAAAGGCAAAATTATGCTCATACAAGTATCCCCTCTCTGCAATGAAGAGAAAATGTTCAGCATCCCAGCGAGACAGGCCACTGAACAGCCAGTCCACAGTGGAGTCCAGGTACAGAGGCTCTTCTATCCGAGGGGGCCTGAACGCATCTGCTTCATGATCAGGGATTGCCGCATTCAGGACTGCCTACAGAGAAATAGGACACACTGGTCATTCACACAAATTCCTTGACATCCAGTTTCATAATTCTAAGTTTAAAAAAAATAGGCAATATTAATAGTACTTTTTTGCTAAATTAAAGGCTTCAAAACGTCCCTTTCACATCTATAAATACAAAATACATGATGTCCAAGCATAAACAAAGCTAGAGACAGGTGTAACGTTTACATATTACTAGTAACGTTAAATTTAAACCACGGCAACAACAAACCATAAAAAGTCACATTATTAAGACTTACTTGCAAAATCAACGTTACACATCTCGTTGCTGCGGCAAACTGAAGAACAGCTTTCATATCCATGGTCATTGATTTGTCAGACAAAAGCCGGAACAACCGGTAATATCAGACCCAACTAACATTACCGCTACTTGACAACAGTGTGCAGTAGATTCGTGTTTATTACGACGCATAGCTAGAAAATATTTAGCCTGACACACAAAAGGGTAAAATACTCGCGCGTCAAACAAGGAAACCAAAACAGTGCGCACGAAGTAGCCTGCCTCTCACTGCAGCACCGCGGGTTCACAAAAGCATACTTTCAGTTCCGGTGCAACTACGGCTGAACATTTCAAAATAAAGGGACTGTGCCTAATACGCACAACTCCTCGGCAGATGGCGCCCCATGTCCCTTTGTAGAGTCCATAGAGTAAACAAATAGCTAATATTATTAAGACCCAGTATATTTTGTTGAGGGAAATTGATTTTGATTGGTATGATAAACTTAAAATGATCTATTCTCATTATCATATTCAACCCCTTTTTAACAGCACACAAACATCAAACAGCTTACGAAGATTTAATGTACATTTATTTTACCACGTGGAACATATAGTATAAAGATTTCATACTGAATAAATGATATTCATTGAGCCAAAAGGGAAGGGGAGGAATTTACATGTCGTCTTAGCTACATAGTTTGAAATACAAATATGCAATCCATGATTGGAGAAAATTGTCAAATGTGTTTGTCTAATTTATTGTTGTACCAGTTTTGAGTCGTGTCTGCTGTACTACAGCACTGTGAAGAGTCTGTAAGTGGTCTAATCAGGGACTGGAGGCCATGGATCAAACCCTTAGCAGCCTTTTTCCCTCACCAATACAAGCGTGAGGATAGTGACACAGACAGAGACGGACACAAAAGAAATGTAATGTACAACATTATATATACACCACAGCAACGCTGTATTTGAAGTTGAAAACCAGTCCTACAAGGTGATTTCTTTTCATAAGGGTGTCCATACAATCAAGGGATAAGAGGAGGTAAGGGTGTTGTTGGTTCTTGATACTTTGGGGAAGAAAGCCATATTCTGTTTTACACCAAACTAAATAGACCTCAGAACTCTAGAAGAGCTGCATCACCAGCTTCTGTGTGAGACGTGTTACAGAATGCTTACACTCAAGAGCAGTATGGTACAGAAAATGTCCTACAATCTACTGCACACTGCACAGGCCTCCCCAACCAAGTTGTATATTGACTGGGCCAACTGGTGAGACTCCAAACTACAGCAACTTCAACCAGTGGGCCACTTGTCAGTCTGCATCACCTCTGAACATTAACCAGTTAGACTCATTGTACCCTTCAAGGGACAGTTAGGGCACATCGGGTCTCCCAAACTCACTGTAAACGAGACAGCAACTTTGGTTACAGTTTTTGTTTTTCAGCTATTTATTTATTAATTCATTTATTTATCTGTTATAAAAGTACTTTTTTCCCCCAAGTGCAGAACAATCTCCAAACTGTAGCGCTTTGCAGTGTCATCCAGTTGGCAAACACATTGCAAGTAGTGTCACTATGTGGGCATTTTTTCAGAAGTCAATCACCACAGCACTGATTTTCCGGCAAGGGCAGCCTGTGGAGAGCTCAGTTTGGGATCTTTATTGTCTTTTATAAATTAAAACAGTCACTCTCTTTGCCCTGTTGCTCCCAGTCTTCAGGTTAGCAGGAAAGGAGGGCAGGGCAAATGCTTGAAAAGGAGCCACAGCTCCCTACAGCTGTCATGACTGGCCAATCAAAAATAGTACATCACAGATAACATGAGAAACCAGTGAGTTCATAAGGGGAGACACAGAAAGGTCAAGGAGCCGAGACTCATGTAGTGTGAACTCTGAGTGGTTCTCCTCCACCTTGGCTAAGGCGTGCAGGGCCCGAGCAGCTCGCCGCATCATGTCCGGGCTTGTAGGCTCGAAATGCATCCCCTGTAGGTGGAGTAAGGAGCTCTGGCTCTGCTGCAGTTGTGTGGCAGCTAGACTGTCCTCAAGAAACCCCAACAGGTTCCCTACACTGCCCTTTTGGACAGCAATGGCTCTCGCCGCAAGAGTGTCACCCTGGGCCAGGTTTGCCAATAAAACTACGGCCATCTCCCTGCAAACTGCCACCTTCCGGTCACCTATTAGTCTAACCAAGTTGCCAAACAGTTTCTCTAAACGACTGAAGGGGGGAGTGGCCAGGATGAGGTCCACGTTGTTGTCTTGAATGCTGAGCTTGCTTAGTGTCTCCAGGACTAGTCTCTGTGGCGACAAAGCACTATGGGGGCCCAATGTGGGGAATGGGTCCTGGGCTTCAGCTGAGGGGCAGACTGCCCAGTGAAGAAGGCCATCCAACAGGGGCAAACAGATGCTCTCCGAGTAGACAGACAGGTCTAACTGACCTGAGATATTTGCCAGAGTGACCAGTGTGTTCTCTCTGAGCAGCGACAAACAGTCCCACCACCACTCATCCCTTTGGCCCGTTCCCTCCTCCGAATCCTCCTCTTTTTCATATGTAAGTGGGGCTTGTTTGCGCTCAGGATGTCTGTGATGGAGAAGGATCAGACGTCCCAACATTAGAAGCAGTCCTGGGTGCTTTGACATTTCATGGTCATTGCCTGGAACAAACGATAGGCTTCGGATAATATTTGAAATGCAAACACATCGTCTTGCCAATGAATCTTGCCAATTAGCGATTGTGACAAGTGGCCCCTCATCTTTACTGTGAGGCTCATCTTCCAAGATGGTGCCACCAGTCTGCTTTGATATTTGTGGTAACCCACTGGTGAGTAAAGAGTTTGATTTGTCATTTTCTTGTTGACCATCATGATTTTGAACTGCAGGCGCCTCAGAATCGGGGTTAGGATTATCTGTGTTTGGAGATGGGGATTTTTCAATGTCCATTTATCTCAGCGTTCTCTGTGCCTGATGTTTGCTTAGGCTCTTCGTCCTTTGTCTCCTCTCCCTCTTCTGTTATACAGTTTTTCTTTGAGTTCATCATCAGGGATTCGCCTCTTCAACAAGCTTTGAGGCACGGGTATTCGTTCTCGTGGCTCCAAGAAATCTTGTGAGGTTCAAAATGTGTCTGGATGTGTTCAGTTGAGTCTCCACCTCCAGCACTCCAATGAAGTAAGCCACTGTCAAACTCTTGCAGTTTGCCATGATTGTTGTGACTGGGCAGAGGCAAAAGGGTCTTTCTTTCGTACCAATTTTAGGGGGAATTTATCAAACTTGCTTGCTTGTTTGGGTCTTTCATTTTCAAGTGAAGGACTGAACAAAGTTTGGCCTGTTCTGACAAAACTTTGCTCTTTATTTCATCATTGTCATGTGTTTTTCTTCTTGCCCAAATTCCCAAGGCATTGCTGCTTTTCCCTCCTCTTTTACATGAACTGGCCCACAGTTTCCTGTTCATCTCATCATCGTCCTCTTCCTCATCCTCCATGTCCTCTGCCTGGATCTCCACTTCTGTGTTGTCCAAATCTTCTTTCAAGGCATTGGGATCAAGCAGCGTCCTCTGACCAGGGTCTCCACCTCATACTCCCTCAGTATGCCAAATATTTCCAATGAGGCATCGTCTGAAATACTCCACTAGAAGCTCAAGTAGACCAGGCAACTGAGGAAAGAGAATGAAAAGGCCACCATAAGACACAAATAATACTGCATATGGTTTTAAGTGAGCCATAAGCAAGTAAACTTTGTGATTTTTATCTGTGAAAGGTGCTATAAAAATAAAGTGCTTACAGAGTGCAAATAACATAACTAGTTGCTTACCGTATTGAGATCAAATGTAGAAATACTACAGTCATCATACAGGAGGATGTTGATGGTATCTAAGGCCCAAGTACTTTCAGCTAACAGACCCGACTTAAGAGACATCATAACTCTCCATGCTTCAGGTGTTCCTAAAGACCAATTACACACAGTTAGAACAGAAAGAGCTACATGAAATGAGGTATGAAATTATACAAAAACATGACTTACCAATGTCTTTCATGGTTAGTCTTCGGCGTGGTTTTAGTACAGGCTGGGAGGCTTCTACAGAGCCCGGAGGGAAAGGCATATCTCTTCTGATTAAAGGCGACTGCACTGAAGGGGGCACTATGTGAGATGCAGGAACAGGGGGGCCTGCTTTTTGCATCTTCATCACTCCATGCATGAAATGACTTTTACTTGGCGATACTCCGCTGTCCATGGCACGTGGCATGGATGCCGGACTGGAAACCTGTGGAATGTGGTTCTGTACCCCCTGAGGCGGCTGGTAGCCGGACTGTACAGAGCGAGACAGGGGCTGTCCTGGCCCTGAAGGGCCATAGGGAGGCTGCCGTGGGCCCATCTGCCCACCCCATTGACCGTCGTGATTCATCCTCTGTTCTGATGACATCATATCTTCGGAGCGGTTCATACCAGGGTAGCCATGCCCAGGTGGAGGTCCCCCAGGTCCACCCTGGCGGTTTGGGTAGTTCTGGTAGTTTCATGTCCCCGTGGCCCTTGCCACATACCACCTTCAGGGCCTGGCTGCATCAATTGAGGTGGCATATTAGGCTGAGCATTGGGCCCTGTAACGCCCTGCATCCGCTCACGACCATATGGAAAAGGGAACTGATTGCCTGGACCAGGTGGGCGGCGATCAGAGCCTGGGTAAGGTCCACTGCCACCATACTGATTGTAAGACTCTTGCTGTCCTGAAGACGGGGCAGCTGAGCCTCCTGACTGTTGCTGCGATGGCTGCTGGCCGCTGGGGTAGGGTGCACTATAGTCTGCTTCATGCCGCTTTGACGGAGGGTAACCACCTTCAACAGGACGCTTGTAGTTCTATGGACACAAAAAAGTTTTTAAAAAATGTAGTAATTCATTTTGAGAAGTTCACAATACAACAACAAAAGTTCAGAAAGTCACCTGTTGTTGTGGGTACATTCCTGGCTGCTGATTAGGGTAAGAGCCACTAGGGGGCGTTCCCTGTCCAGGATACTGATTACCATAGGAATCATGCCTGCAAATATGGAGTTTCATTAGTGCAACTAGAAGTGCATTTTATATCAACTTCAAGGAAAAAAAAACATATCAAATACACATTGAAATTGGCCTTAATCACTTCTAAGTGTAGCAAAATCAACAGTCACATCTCACATGAAGCTACAACGTCTATCTGTTTGCACAGTATTAACACTAGTAATAAATGTGAACATATCATGATTCATATTAAACAGTGAAATTTGAATTAACAATGGAATTCAGTTGCCAAAATGTTCAAATTGATACTGTTCAGTGCATGTAAACATATTTAAATAGGCGCAATTGGGGTGTTCCTGTTTTGCTTTCAAATAAAATAATGACATCAATTAATTTGTCCACCCCCAATAGCCGATCTTGTGTAATGAGGTCTCTTGTGTACACCAATTAGCTGTAGCTGTGCTCGGGAGAGTTTTTGTAAAAGGCCAAAATTACTATTTATCCTTCAAAGTTAAACAAATCAAATTCAACTGAATCCTCTGAAATAAAGACTCAAAAGTGTCCATTTAGGTCAAGCAATTTAGCAAATAATTCAGATTAATAACCAACAGTAATTTATTACAATTCATACAACAATTCAGTCTAATTTGCATTTAATTTGTTGTTCCAATTTGTTGAATTACCGCCCTAGAAATTGACTCATTGATAACTAACCGTGGCTGCTGGGGTGGGAAGCGATTTGGCGAATACATCCCTGTGTCGGCATTGGCAGGCATCATGGAGCTTGGCTGTGGTGCACTGGATCCCATGTTGCCCTCTGGGCCCATTCCTTGTTCTGATCTGTGACACAAGCAAAGATTTCACAAAGTTATAGCTCTGACAAAAAAGTAAAATGACTAAAATAAACACATGGTAGTAAAATTAAAAAAAAAAAAAAAAAAAAAAGCACCATTACAACTAATCTCACCTCCTGTCATAGCCAGGTCCGTACGGATACTGTGGCCTGGGTCCCATAGGCATGGAGCCCATTGCCCCAGGTGGTCCTCTGTATGGAGGCTGCTGCTGTGGTGGCTGCTGAGGGGTGTCACTGTTTGGGCCTTGGTTCGCAGGTAGAAACTGCTCACCAACTGCACCATATACAAATGAAAACACATGAGTAGGTGAACAAACATAATTTAAATATTATATATTTAAAATGCACCTTTCCGCATGTTACTGAAGGGATCTTTGTTAGGCTCATAAGACCCCATACGTCCTTGCATGTCTGGATTGCCCATACCAGACTGATAGGCAGAGTTGGGGGTCATGTTCCTTCGTGGGAAAGCAGGGTCACTACTGTCTGAGAAGGGTCTTGCAAGTTAACACTGCTCCTAAGACACAAGTAAAAGCAAATAGAAGGGTTATTGAATTCATTTAAAGAAAAAATAGACTAATTTTTTACTCATTTATTCACTGATTAACATTTTCCTAAAACATTTTTTTCCATATTACCCACCTTGGCCCAGTAGGCATTGGAGGCATCTGTGAGTGAGGAGTGGAGGCGGTGTTGGGGGCTTTAGGTCCCACACCTTCTGCCATGGAGCTGCTGGTGGACTGGGGTGTCTGAGGACCTGATAGAGACCCTGACCCAGCCTGTGTGGAGCAGAGGGAACGCTTCAGTTTGAAATAAAGGAAAGGGGGCAGAAAGTGTGATACATGATTTAGTAAGTTAAATTGGATTGGGCACTGCAGGTGATGCTAAAAAAAAAAATAATTCATACGATTTGAGTGGTTGAAAAGAGGCATACCTGGAGAAGGAGGTTGGACTTTAGGAGTCTGATTCTTTTTGTGTCAGCAAAAACCTCAGGAGGGGGGGTCTTCTCACGTTCAATTTGCATTCAAAGGCATACAGACATTGGATGTACTGTTTTTTCAAAGAACTCGCTGCGCTACTTGATGTTCCCACATTCAAAGAAGTTGCCAGGTCACGCCACTTTTTATTCTTGTTAACCTGAATGAAGTATAATTAAGTGTTAGTTTAAATGATCAACAATTCTTTTTACTCAATAGTGGTAAACAATGCATTTACCTGTGTCATGCCTCCAATCTCCTTAACTGACATGTACAATCGAAAAAGGTCCAGTGGTTTGCGTCCAACAGCTGGCAAGTTTGTCATACCCATCGCCTTTTCTTCAATAAAGGACAAGTAACGGTCAACCCACATTTTCCTGTCTGGTTCTGGTCCAAGCTCATAGAGTCGTGTTATCTTGTCTGAAGTTGTGGTTGATGAATTTGATTTCTGTTTTAAATTACAGAGAAAATAAAACATTAAGTAATCAATCAAATTAATTAATTTAGCACCAGCAGTTACGGTACCTTTGACTTTGACTCTTGCTTTGGTGTTCCACTCCCATCTACTTTGTTGTTGTTCATTTTGTTGTTCATCTCAGGACTTGGTGCCATACCTAGAGTGCATAAAATTAAAAATGCATTAGACAAGTGTATGTTGACAAAAACCTACCAATGCAAGTCACAAATCCCCACACAATAAAAATTACAATTATGGTAGTGTAACAAAGGTAATAATGCAACTTGAATTTTGCTTCGTAATTATTACAGCCCTCAATCAATATATAATACAGATTGGGCATTTTTGGTATTGCATTGTCAAGTATACCAATATACAGATTTTTGCAAGAATCATAAGATATGATTACATCACTTACCACTTGAATTATTGGCCATGTTAGGGCCCATGGAATAAGGCGATCCTCCTTGAGCATTCATCATTCCTGGCATGTTGTTCATTGCAGGACCATAAGGAGGACCAGACCCCATCATCCCTTGAGACATGTTGGGGTACCCAGGCATCCTGAATAAAGATGACACAACATTGCTCATTTGTGTAGTGTTTAATTGAGTCATCATTCAGATGATAAACATAAAATAATACATGAGATCGTGGCTACTATAAATAATCAGTTTAAATATTATAATCAATACAGGAATACTAGCATGTGTCCCTATCTGAGCGTTAGTAAATGAAGAGAATACAAACAGCTAATGAACAAACCTGTTGTGCATGGAGTTGGTGCCAGGATGTTGCATGGCGGCTGGGTCCTGCGGCTTTCGGTTCATGCCTGGAGGTGGACACATTCCTGCGCCTACCTGATGCGACATGTTGCCCATGTTTGGAGGCATATTGGGGTTCATGTTTGGAGCAATATTGGGGCCGTAAGGTCTTGCTCCCATTTGATTTGGAGGCATTCTTCCTGGAGGCATGCTTCCATAAGGGGGGCCCCCAACTTGTCCCGCCATGGGGTTCATTGGGCCCATTCCAGGTCCTGTGTAGTTGGCATTGGGCATATAACCAGGCTGCCGCGGATAACCTTGAAAAAAAAAAACCCAGAAGGTTTGATGGCTTTATTATTAAAGTCAAACAACAGTTGTCCAAAAAGCTACCAAGACAGTAATCAATACTAATATACTAAAACTAGTACAGAAACTATACACTCATTTGAAAAAAAAAAACAAACAATAAAAACACTGTAGACTGTAGATTTCTTTTAAGGTCTTGCACCATACAATATTAGGAAATTTCATTGGATGAAGCTAGTTACACAATCTATGTAACAGTAAATGTGTATAAGAATTAGATTGTGTGAATAAAAGCTTTTTTTGCACATTCAGGATGTCAATGATGAAAAATATTTTGTAATCATTAACAGCCAACAATTAACTAAAACAATGTCTTTGCTTTTTAAAAACATTTATTCTTAAAAGTAGCAGTTAAAAACTCTGAGCAACAAGCTTTCGTCATAGGCCCTGACAGAAGGCTGTGCTACGTCAGCTGACTCTCTGCTTCACTGCTATAAATAGCTGCAACAGAATAGTCAGAGAGGAACCAGCAACAGCATGGTATGAAGATACACTAAACTCCACTGGTCTGGTTAACAATATATTTTACTCCATTGTACATCTTTCATACAAAGAATTGTGTGGCATATAGTGATCTCTCTAATTAATCAACTTTTAACACCATATAATTAAACGTAAGTGCAAACCTTGTGGGCCATACTGTCCTCCGGGTTGTCCATACCCGCCCATAGAATTGTTCTGCTGATATGGACCCATACCATGATGCATCTGCCCTCCAGACGACTGTCGAGGCGACAATGCAGAGGCTGACTGAGGGGAGCCATAAGGTGGCATCTGAGGGTTTCTTTGCATAAAAGCTTCAGTGGGACACAGTGAAGTACAGTAATGAGTCTAGTGTATACAAAGTGCAACTTATAGTCAACTGAAGGATAATCAAATGAAAGGCATACCTCTGTCCTGGGCCATGGGAGATTGGCTCATAGCTGGATGTAAGCTTCCATCTGATTGCCCACTGGATGGCCTTGGAGGCATTTGAGCCCCTGAAATGACAATAATATGGAATCATGGTCTGATTAATGGAATTGGGTTCTGATAAATGCAGCAATTTAGAATAAAAACAAACTCATTCCTTTATTTATGGGCATTCAGACCACTTCACAAATCTACAATACATCTATAAAAGACCACCTTTAATCAATATTCACACATCATTTCACACTAACATGCAATGCTTGACCCACCTGGCATGTTGGCGGGTGACAGTGGCCCTGTTCGCGGTGTGCTGGCGCTAGCGGGGGAGCCAGCGGGGGAAGGTGAAGGCCCGCGGATGCCTGGGAGATGGGGTGATGTGTGGGGGGAGAAAGGCGACTGGGCGGGGTTGCTTTGCTCTCCTTGGCTGCTGGACACTCCTGAGGTGCTCACGCCAGGACTCAGGGCTCCCTCTGTCCCTGTGGGGAGGTCATCGATGGACCCCGACAGGTCCTAAAATGGCAAAAGTGAATAAATAAAAACAAAGCTTTCAAAAGTCAGAGGCAAAAATGTAGTTCTTTGTACAAGTTATTCCTAAGACTAAAAAAATTCTAATCTACTATTTTTTTCATGTAACCACGAAAATGGATACAATTAAAACATATGCACATATTATTCACAAGCCCGAAGGACAAAAAAATCCATTAAGCTGCATCAGCAGTTAATGCCAGTGCTGCTTTTATATTTAACTTCCCCTTTACTTCTTGACTCTAGTCAACAAATAAACATGCATGTCAAAGCAGCAAGGATGGAAGTGTATTTTCCAGTAAAACTTACTGGAAGGCTGGATGGGCGGCCTTGACCATCATCAGTGCCAGATTTAGGTTGAGAAGATGGAGGAACATTAGACTGAAATGAGTCCTGGGATACCTCCTAAAAGAAAAAATAAGACATGCTGAAGTGCAGCTGCAGGAAAACTGTAGTCCAGAGAAAAGGGTGCTTAAAATATTCCAACTGAAACTGGTACCTGCTGCTGAGGAGGAAAGCGCTGATAAGGTGACTGTTGTGCTTGCTGTTGAGATGGCGGGCCCTGGGGGTATGCAGACTGGTTCTGTGGATGAGACTGCTGAGATTGGACCTGCTGTTGTTGTGAGGAGGGCGGCTGCGAGCCCACGCTGGACCCCGGGTAGTTGGACTGTGATCCAGGAGGAGCTGGTGAAGTCTGTGGTTGGCTTTGGCCCGGAGCACCCTGCTGTGGAGCATAGGGCGAATGGCCGGACTGCGGGGCAGGAGGTTGGGAATAAGGAGGCTGAGACTGTTGGGGTCCCTGTTGTGGGCCTGGCAGTGGCCCCTGTGTCTGAGGGGGCATGTGCTGCTGCTGATAGGGCGGCCCTCCCTGTGTGTGAGGGCCAGACGCTGGAGGGTGTTGCTGCCCTGGGTAAGAGGCCTGGCCTCCGGCCTGCCCTGGTTGGGGCTGGGAATAGGGGCTTTGTTGTGAGTGAGGACCTTGGCCAGGCTGGCCATAATAAGGTGTCTGGCTTTGAGAACCATAACCTCCTGGTCCCTGCGGTCCATAGGATCCCATCTGAAAAACAGCAATAACATGAACAACTCAGAGGTTCATGCACTCAAATCAAAAGAAAAACTGAAATACTACCTGTCCATAAGGCATGCTTCCCATGCTTCCCGGAGAACGTCCTTGCATTCCCAGTGGATATCTTTGGGGTCCAGGAGGGCCATACCCCTGGCTAGTGTAACCTGGGCCCTGCTGGGGACCTGTAGGAGCCCCTTGTTGAGATTGCTGTCCATATGGACTTCCTGCTCCGTAGGGTTGTCCCCTCATCTTTCCCATTGGGTCCATGGGACCAGTTGGCTGGACAGGAAGACACAAAATTACAATTTTACAAGATGAAAATGCATCTGCACTGGCACAAAAGGACTTCCCACGGTCATTACAATTTTTTCTAAGTTCAGTAGTTTCAGAAATGCAATTCAAACTTTGTCTGAACTTAAACCAATACCAGCTGTGCTTCTGTTTTGGGTCAGATTCAAGTGCCTTTTCCCCCCTAGCAGTCAGTTTGGCCCTGAATGAATGACATCAGGAATGAAGTGTGTAACACTGACAGCAGAAAAAGATACAAACCATGAACAGTACAGGCAGTACAAGCTTACCCTTCATATTATCTTTTTCTAAACAACAGATAAAAGAAGTACATCATCTAAATTTACAGATTAACCAGAATCACTGATGTACTGCTGATAGAGAGTAGTAGAACAGTAGATCGGATGACCTATGTGATCCAATGAAGCCAAATAAATAAGGGCAACACATGGCTAATCTGCATAAAACAGAGGAAAACTCCCATTGCCCAGAGACCTGAAGATAGACTTACAGCACTGACTTGAGAGGAAACTGGGGAATTATTTAAAAGTAACACAGCAGTGAGGTGTATCCTCACAAACAGGGAACCAGTTATCTCAAATGCTCTCCTCCAAAGTATGTCAAGGTTGCAAAGAATACCCTCATACATCAGCTGTTCAGATCTCAACAACCAACATTACATTTTTATTGAGCTACTGAGCTGCCCCTCAACATGAAAAACAGCTACAAGCTTGCAGAACACACAATATCATATATGCAACCATACATTTTTATTACATCCTAGCATCTCAACAGTCAAAGAATATAGGTGAGGGTAGGACTATTTCAGTTACCTTTTATGACCCCGTGATGAGTTAGTGCTGTGTGCTACTGTTATCACCAGTTGCCCGCATCACATGCAATTATAAATGGCCATGAGCAGGGGCTGAGGAGCCAATCAGATTTGAGCTAGCATGTCAACTCAAGACCAACTACCTCCTGGCTTTGACAGCAGGATTTTACCTCCACAATTCAAATCCCAGAGCAAACTGCACTCTGCAGTCACTCATCTACAGCGCTGCTTATCAGCCGCTCGTAGACGGAAATGCCGTTCAAGATGAAGAGAAAATACAGGCTACAAACGAGTTGAAAATATTAGAATACTTTACAAGACCCTCAACAAAACACTAATAACCTTTATTAACAATAACTTGATTAACAAAACACTCTAAAAGATCGCTTATCATAAACAGGCCGAAGGTAAACATAAAAAGGCTATAACCTTCATCTAATATTTTACTTCATAGCTGTTGCACTTATCAAAACATTATTAACCAACCTAATTTGAGAAAATGTATCTGTGGTTCAACGATATCGAGGGTTACGAGGCGAAAAGCTAGCCCTTGCCTAACGATTTGCATTATTGCCCCTTTTCAAAGTCGGGCCTTCTCGACTTCCCCGATGCTTTAACAATGTTACCATCTTTGTATTTTGTCAAAATGTCCCTATCTACCACAGTTAACACCTTAAAACAGCACATTTTAGATAGTTTGTTGTAAAGGAAAACACACACACGAGAGGCAGCCATTTTAGAGTCTTTGCGAACTAGTATCAGACAATGGCTGGCCTACAACGTTATGTAGCGGCTAAGAGAAGGAAGAACTGGCAAAAGCCTACAAACCCGTGTAATTGTGTGACTTTACCTGGTTTCTACTTAGTGGCTGCCCAGCACTTCCAGGGCTCATAGGTGACGGGTGATGGCTTCTTTGTTGCCAGCCCGTATTGCTCCCTCCGTACTGAGCGCTACTGCCCATGTCTGGTCCCTTGCTAGCGCCTTCTTGGCTACCGTAGTCGCTGGAGGGATAGTTCGGATAACCCCGCGTTGAGCTGGGTGAAGTTAGTAGCTTATTAAGGGTCGGTGTAGATGTTGGCTGAGGGTTTCCAATATTATATCTCTGGTTATTATAAGAGCCTGCCATAGCAGTGGGTCCTCCCGCTGGTGGCTGCTGTTTAGCTGACTGTCCCCCAGCTGTCGGCGCCTGGTTACTGCGCGGGGAGTTCATGCCGTACGCCTGGCCCGGATATGGAGTCCTGTTCGGGAATGGGCTGTAATTGTACTGGTGGTTCGAAAAGCCATGTTCGTGGGAATTAGGTTGATAAGGGTCCATCATATTGCCTTGCTGTGCGACTGGACCCGCAGCAGCTGCCATGCCAGGGCTTTGTTGTCCGCCATGTTGATGAAAAGGCCGACCGTAGTGCTGCCCGTATCCGTACGAAGGTGGCGGAAAAGCTGAGCCGTGGTGGTGTACCAAACCGGGATGGTTATTTCCCTCTGGTCCTATAGAGTCATTCTGGTTATTATTGTTGGCTCTGGGTGCGTTCCCATTGCCGTTCTTCATCTCAGGTTCCCCTCCTCCCCCTGCATTTCCACCGTCGGCCGCGTCCTGCAGATCTCCTCGTCCCGGTGAGCCGCTGTCCAAACCCGGGTGTTTCTTATCCGACTGCTTGTCCCCCGGTACCGACTCCTCTTTGGGTTCTCGATCCGGTCTTTTAAGCTCGGAAGGCGGGCTAGTGTTCAGAGTGGTGGCGCTGGCGACCTGAGCGGCCATGATATACCCCCCCACCTCACTCCCTCTCGGCGAGTCACTCACAATCAAAAGCGAGCATTGAATAGAAAGAATTGTTTATAACCATTTATCCTTGTGTCGATTCATTCCCGCCCCTTAAACCGGACAAAATCCGGCCGCCATCCCCTGGTTCCGGGTCCGTTTAGGGCTTACGAAGTGATGGAGGCTCCATACAATGCGTAAAGAGCGACAGAAATTGTTGTGGGAGTTGTGTTACTGAGCCCGGGTAGAGGCAGGGAGCGAGCCCAACCAACACGAGGCTCCGCTACATACAGCCATTTTACTGAGCCGCACGGAGGGCTGTAAAACACGGGGTGGATCCAGGCCCGTGCGAACCGAACTGGGTCATCCACTTTCACGCTGTGTTTTAGCCTCATCATAGTTTATACGTTTCTCTTCAATTCTTGTAAGGAAAAAAGTAACCCAAGATATAATATTTAAAGCCTGCTACATAATTTTAGCCATTACCCAGCCTAAAATGTAGCCTAAAAAACAATTCTTCTAATTTACAATTTCAACATTGATTGAACGTTGATTGATAATACATTTAGTATCCAAGAAATGTCAGTTTGGGTAAAAAAATAAATAAAAACATAACAACAAACTGATACTAACTACTCAATTTAATAGTCTAGTTGTCTTATCTGGGACATGGCTGTCTATTCCCAGTTTAAAAATAATGTGTTACATGTTACATGTTATAACGTTATGAAAGTAAAAGGCATTATATTATGTGAATGTTGGTTTGTTTTACATTAAATTGATTATATATATATATATATATATATATATATATATATATATATATATATATATATATATATATATATATATATATATATATATATATATATATACACACACACAATTCCACAACTTCAATACCTTCATGTTTTCAATAATGCATCTCAAGTAATGGCATAGTTATAAAGGCAAGCAAAGGCAACGCGCTGTTTCTTATCCAGAGCAGAAGGAGGAAGCCTTGCAGCAAACGAGACTACCAATGCACATTCCCTGTTGTTCCCTCCCCAGCCCGCTCTGCTCTGCTCTGCCACCCCCTCTCCGCGCTGTCTGTCTCTCACTCCGGCAGAAGCACTCCGGTGTGGGGGGATGGGCGCAGACTTCAGCACTCTCTCACCCTGCAACATTGAACTGCGCTCACACAAAACCACCCTTATCTTGTGACAGGGATGGGATTTTAAAATAGTTTAAAAGTATTTAAACAGTGCGGAAGAAGCCTGTTTATTCAGTTTTATCATATAAGTCGAATAAAGGAGGCATTTGGTACAATGTTGCGCAGAGCAAAAGGCAGGGGTGGATGGTAATGAGAAGTGTGTGCGCTTTAGGTTGACTTCTATTCTCTTGTAACAAATTCTGGGAGATTGTGCTCAAAATGGCATATTTAAATTGTAATATTTGTTTTTTTAGAATAGCATGGATTGGAATACAAAACAATTTCGTTTATTCAATCACACATCAACACTGTAAAAATAGTTTTCCTGATGTAGGTTGTAACACACAGGCATACACATACCTCTAGGGGGCATGAAGGAAAAAGACAGGAAGTAGCAGTGAGAAGGCATACTTGATCACATGTACAAACATAGGAACACAATTTAACATTCTGCCTGACACACCCCCTAATCCTACTTCAAGAGCGCATGCATTTCCAGGCGAGTTCCAAATGCGTCTATGCATAATTTCACTGCCACATACACCATGGGGTTAATATGATTTCTCCACACCACTGTGAGCTCTCAAAGTAGATCACGCTTTATCTAGGAGAAATCCACACAGCGAAAGCTTTACATAGATAGCATATGTAGCCTACACATTTTTGTTTTGTTATAACTGAATATTATTAGTTTTTGAATAACAGGACATCCAATTTCACCCAGGCACCAATTCAAGATATAGAGAAGAACCCTTTTCAAAAAGACACTTATATCTGAGAGACCAGACACGGGGCCAGTTGTGCAGAAACACAGATTTAATGTGGCTTCCTCTCCCCGCCTGACTTAATTTTTCTGCTTTGGCAGCTTGCAAAAGTCGGAGCAGATCCTGTGGACGTGGGAGGAGAAATTGCTATCACATGTGCCATCTGCTGGGCAAAGAATATACTGAATTTGTGAGACTTGTTTTTGGTCAAAGTCATCATTGCTTATATGATTTTCAATCACTACACAATTCTGATTTAGGTAACCTGAAAACACAAACCGCCTAATTATATTTAATGTCAAAAACAAGCAAGATGTAGGATGCAAAGTATTCACTTTATACTAGTGCTTAAAACCTTTATTTTAAATATCACATTTTACAGTTCCATCATTTCTTCTTCAACACTCTTTTTGCTGTTTTCAACATATCTCTCTTGTACTCCAAGTGTCCTATAGAGTCAAATGTTAAAGAAAATTAAATCGCCATTCATGAGAAACTAAATGTGCTGCTCCGAACAAAATATGATGAAAAATATTGGTCAATTTTACATTGCTTTAAGAAATTAAAAGAACGTATTATTCTTTCAACTGCTCTGAACAGTAGATATATTAAACACTGTAGTCATGTACTGTAAACATTGAGATTACTTTAAAAAAGACATGTCACAGTGAGTCACTTGAGTGAATAGGAAAGGATACGAGTCAAACTGGAAGTCTGCCCCCACAGCCGCTGACATCATGGCCTGCAGATTTCTTTCTTCCAGATCACCAAAGCAGTAGCCGTTGGCCTTGTCCACTGCTCGCAAAACCTGCATCATGCTTTCTTTGTCCTTTAAATACAAAACCATAACAAGAAAAGAACTGAAGACCACCACCACCACATACAACTTATTTAATACCAGACAATATCAACAGCTTATTTTGATAATTGTAAAATAAAAATTTCAAGCTTGATATTACACTTAATATGTCTATATACAAATATACAAAAAGGAGATTAGCCATGTGTTGCCCTTATTTATTTGAAAAGGAAAAATTGTTTACCTGTACATTAAGAGGCACAAAAGAGACCAGGCTGTAGTCTTGAATGACCTCTGCCAACTTCTCATTAAGATGTCGAAATTTCTTAAAGAATGGGTCTGAAGCAAGATGGTCAAGAAGATACGACAAGTCCATAACTTCTGTGTAGAAGTCAAGATTGAATGCTGTAAAAACAAAGTATGAAAAATATGGTGATGTTAAGCTATCAATAATTATACATTTTGCACAACAATAATGTTGACTGACCAAGTTTGCCATACTGCTCAATTATGTCCATTTTGGAGAGGACATTGACATGAGGAAGCTCCACATGCAGCATGGTGGACAGAGAGGTGCAGAGCACAGAGATGAATTTGGCTGGGTCAGTGCAGTAATGGGAGTCCACAAGATGCACTGCTGTCAACTGGGCAGGAGAGAAGCAATTAACAAATATCAAAACTTGTTTTCTTAATATGTGAAAATATTAAAACATACATACCCTGAAATTCCACTTTCCCAGCTGTGTGAATATGTCTTTTACAGAACTTTGGTGTGTGTATAGCTCTACTTGTCCAGGGCAGTCAAACAAAACGTAACAGTCATTGTGTTTATGGAGTTTATTTTCAAGCCAGTCCAGGTTTGCTTGTAAATATTCCATACAGTACAAGAGTCCACCATTAGGTCCAAGTTTCAAACCCTCCATCACATCATCCAGAGTGATCAACTCAGAGACGTCCACTTCACAGGGGTACGGGAGTCCCTCGTTCGCAGGGTCCATGTTCACCACGACCACTTTTCGTCCCAGACCAGTCAAGAACTGCTGCATCCCTTGGCAATAAGTTGTTTTCCCAGAGCCTGGTGGTCCAATGACTACCTGACCAAAGCGAACGGAGGGCTTTGGCCCTTTCTGAGTGGACATTATTCAAATCTATTTACGTGTTTTAATATAAAGAGACACGCTGAATCACATTTTATGGAGTAGAACTTTGATCAAGTGTCTGCTAAGACGCGAGGACAAAATTACTTACTTTGCATATTGCTACTTGGACTTATCGTGATTTTCTCAAAATTTGTGTTGCCTAGGTCTGTTTAGTTAATTGAATGTATAGTTAGAGATATTTACCATACGACGCCGTTGAGTACTTGACTAGCTTTACTTATAGCGATGCTAAATGATGCACTTCCGGGTCACAAAACAAACCCGACAAAATATTTTTTTCGCATAAAATAATGTTGTGGTAAACTAAAACCGGGATACCAGATATACATTATACATACATTTACATTAAACAAAATCAATGCTGAGGGGTAACTGTTTGAATTTGAATGCAAAAAAAGAAAATGATTAAAGAAATACACACAACAGATCAACAATAGCGTGTTTAAAATTGCGTACTTTTATAGTAAACCTTTTTCATTTTTACAGTTAATTTAAGAAAATGTTTTCGTTTTAAAATGTAAAAAAATTCTTAACATTTCAGATTTTCATGTCATCTTTTAGGTCCTATGCTGCCCCCAGGCTGCCAGCCTCGGTATTTCATGCTGGTGGAAGGTTGGCGCCTCAACAATGTATCGCCTCCATCCATGTCTTTTGGCTTGTCATATACTGTGGTTATATGAAAATCTGGTTTTGACTTTTTTGTTGAATGCAATAGCAGTTTCTCTCCATGGTACCTACAAAAAAAACAAAAGCCCTATATTACAACACATTTATTGATTGCTATATACAGTAGCCTATAAAAATGCTTTTTACCCAAATCCTCTTTTGCAGTTTGGATGTTGGCCCTCATTTTCTAAGGCTTCAGGCATTCCAGTTTGACTGCTCCCTAAACCTTCACCGTCCTTCCAACCCTGCTTCTCCATCACACGTCGTCCAAAGCCCTGAGAGCAATATTAATGCTTTATACCACATTGTTTACGCATAATTTCAATCTATGATCAATCTAGTAAATCTACCTTAGTGAACTTTTCAAATTTTCCAATAGATTGGCCTTGACCAGATCCATCTGCAAGACCATCTCGTAGTCTGTTTTCATATCGCATACGTATAAAGTCACGAGCGTCCATGTCACCACCATCTGTAAAATCAATGTAACCAAAATTAATCTATAATGCCAAAGTAGAAGACTTAAATGTGTGTGCATGTGATACCTTTATCATAATAAACACTCATATCAACATCCCAGTCATCTGCCGTTTGTTCATCAAAATCTACAAAAAATGAACAATGTTTTCAATATTACATTTGTCAAAAGGGTGTTATCAAAGTGACTTTTTTAACCTTAAACAAAATAATGGAATCCAACATGTTGCACAGAATAGACCAAACATACCTCCCTCCTCCTCTTGCCAGTACTGGGCATCTGTGTAAAACACCAGTCCAGGGCCCCCTTTTTCCCATTTTAACTCGATCTCTTCTTCAAAGACCCTCTCTTTGGTCCGTTCCTGGCTGGTTACATCTTCATGTAAGGCCTCATGGCGCTCCCATTCCTCACAAAAGTCGTCATCCTAAATGTGATAATTTTACAAG
This sequence comes from Periophthalmus magnuspinnatus, assembly GCF_009829125.3. Classification (NCBI taxonomy): domain Eukaryota; kingdom Metazoa; phylum Chordata; class Actinopteri; order Gobiiformes; family Gobiidae; genus Periophthalmus; species Periophthalmus magnuspinnatus. The sequence continues at coordinate 23,513,490 of NC_047141.1, read as the reverse complement.
TAAAATCAGTAATTTTGACAAATATGGAAAAAAAGATAAATATTCTAAACTTGCATCATCAGCATCAGACTGTGAGTCTTCTTCTTTTGTTTCTGGCTCTTCTGTGTTTTCTGTTTGAGTGCTATCATTTGGCTTCTTTCTTTCTGAAAGTGAAGGAGCTAAAGTGCCCGGTCCTGATATTTCATGCCCTGTTGCAGTTAAAACAGTTTCTTCTGTGGCTGGGAGAGTGCAAGTGTTATGATACTGAAATGGCACATTCCCATAACGACGGTTGGAGCTGGTCTTGGGAAAAACTAGGCCCAGCTTCCTTATAAGGCGTGGAGGAAGGCGACATGATTGGATGAGCTGGAGGAAAACTGTTACAGGAGTGCCTACATTTCCATTTGGCATCAAAGCTGGTGGATTTAATTCTGATAAGGTTTTGAGGTCATTCTCTGTGAAATGCTCTGACAGCGATAAATGGCGACGCTGTTCAGATTTTGTCTTGTATGGAAATGACTCTTCACCTGAAAATAGAGAAAAGAATATGATTTGATTTTTGCTATGTTAACAAACAGTAACACGTGGGCCAATCAGGTCATGTTGTAGTCTCTTGCTCAAAGGCAGAATGAGAGCAGAGGTCAACTATGAAAGCTTCAGTGTACTGGGTTAAGGCATAGTTAGAAATAAAATTGGCAGCCATGACCATCTTGCCAGGAAATGTCAAAAAGCTAAATTTCTGATTTCTGAAGGTAATATAGATTAGATAGATTACAAACATGGTTTCAAATCTGCACAGCACATAGCATCAGGGTGCCTTTTAAAAAAACGTTTACAATAACTTTTCTGGTGTAGGGTCCACCCTATGTATGTCGGTCCTTTCTGTCTGCTCAAAGATGCATACATGTATTGCCATATTGTGGAACATTTCGGGAAAATGGAGACAAGCAGGTGGCGGACCCCACACCAGAAAAGCTACATTGTGCCTATAAATAACACTGATAACACTAATTATGGCTACCTTTGTCTTGTGAAACTCTGATTCTTTTAATAATACAGCGTTTGGTTAACCAATTTCCCTTTGAGTCGATCCAGTGATTTCCAGAATACATCTTCATAAATGTGTCAGCGTGGGAAGCGTGGACAGAAACGACACAACAGCAAGATTTCACCGTTCTCCGCAGCTCGCCATCCTTCGGGGTTCGCTCACTCGGTGCGGGGTTCTCAGAGCTTGTTGCCTCGCTGTCCTCATTTGGAAGCTTTTCCGTATCTTTAAGAACTTCTGGACGGTGGCGAAAGTGACAACATTTAAAACCACCACTTTCTATAAACTGGCTAAAATAATTTCTCAGATCTGCGGAGCGAAATACCGGCGGGATATTACAGATCGCAAAATAAACGGGAGGCACAAATTCAGCGTCCGCCATGTTTGTTTACGAACAGCAAAGATGTGTCGTCATATCCGGCGCCGATTTTACCCAGCCTCTTCCTAAATTTTTCACAATTTGGGTAGGATGTAATTTTTTTTTTGTTTTATTATTGTTGAACAACTGCGAAAATAGGCACAACTATTCATTCAAAATGATCATATTTAGGCAGCTAAATTGTGATGGTGGTGCAGGGAGCAGATTTGCAGGTAAAATGCAAACCTGGATATTCATTTTCATATTATGTTTTTGTATTTAACAATAATTTAAATGTATAATTGTTATGAACTCTAACAATGAAAATATATATATACGTTATTATTATTGTTGTTGTCATTGATGGAGCTAAGACAAAAGTAAGGTTATACAAGTACATTTACTGTAAGTGTACACTACAGTAGACACTAATATGGGCAAGCACATAGACCTATAGGTGAAATACTGATGTTTGTCTTCACAATGCAGTGTAGCCTACTTACTTGACCAACATGCAACCTACTGAGTGAGAGTTCATTAACCTCCAGGCTAATGCTTTCTTTGGCCTTCACCTAAGATTTTATCATTGTGTTGTGATAGTAATAGGTAATAAAGCAGGACCCGTGTCTGTACCCTGACATCACTTTTACACGTCCCATAAAATAGTGCCTACTGTGTATTAGTCATTATTTGATATTACAGAAACATAATATGTATAATAACTAAACATATCAAAAACACGAGAACCACAGAATGAACCACTAATAACATTAAATACATAAATAATTCAACTTTTTTTTGGTGATTCCAAGTAAATTACAGAATAGTTTAACGATGTTCAAGAATTTTACATCAGGGGCTATGATCTTATAGAAGCCCATACAGTGAATTACAGGCACTGTTTTTGACAGTTAAAACCAAACCAAAACTACATATGGTGGCTATTTGTTTTGGTTTGACCACATTGATCTTGTGATTTAATATCCTTTCCACTGAAAACATGCCTTTGTGGATAACGCCAAAACTTTTTAATGAAAAAATACCTGTTCATTGTCGCTGATATTGAGTGTATGCTAGCTTTATCTCATAATTATGTCCTTAGTTACAGATATATTATGTCAAAGTATCTCTATCTCTATTTTTACCTTATAATTCTTACCTGCCCACACTTCTTTATCATGGGAAGAATGCTATGAGGCCACATCTTGGATGACAAGCAGAACATTTCTCTTAAAATTTTGGTCAGATGACTTTTACCTAGCTGTTTAAAACATCAATTTGTCTGTGAGTGGTTCTATGTTCCTGTTCTGCAGGTGAAGGTGAAGTGTCAGATAGCACATCATGTCCATCACACTCATGACATGACAGCACACAGGGTTCAATGGCCTCACAACCAAAGTAAGTGCTAGAGAAAATCAATAGTCACTGGCAGCAGAGGAAGAAAAGGGCCATGTGGATTTATGTGTCACACAGTACTTCCGGAATAAAATTTTAGATTACTTTAATATTGACTTGCAGTTGGTTTTACAAGCATAACCAGCTTCAACCACTAAAAACAAAAAATAGACTAAAAAATAGAGTATTCTCTGGCATCAATGAACTGAAGGTGAAATGCTTGTTTCACTTCATTATTTGAGTGGTGGCGTTTTTTTTAACCATCATGTGTGTTTTAGTTATTGCTGTTTGGAGGTATCAAATGAAATTTAAGAAAGGCAGCAACTCAGTAAACATCTTATATCACATCATGCTTCTGCACCCTTAATGTGTCTGTCATCCTAAGATTCAGGAGACAGCAGTTGGTCCAATTGTATAAAGGAGTTTTTTATAGTCTTGGCTCAGATAAGTGTTTGTCCTCCGTGCCCGTCTCTGACTGCTCCTAGCCTCTATAAACACAAGTTTTATCACAGGCATTTACAACTGTCAGTGTGTCATGTAGACGCTCCTGAGTGCATTGTAGGTCATTGAACAGTAATGCTCACATTCTTGAACCTGACTTGAGACTTCACATTTGAAATATTTTATTTCATGGCACACTTTTTTGAGTGGAGGATCTGACCCCTTTGTCTGCCTGCCTCCATTGAAATGTTAGCAGAGTTTGGTATTTCATTTATCTAATAGCATTTATTCAGTTAGTTTTATTGCTAAAATGTATTAAAATATCTCTGGACCCCTTAGTGTGTTTCTACTGTGGCATCCCAGCACAATATAGAAGTTCAAAGTCAAACTATATTTATAATCAAATGTTATTATTTAATTTTTTTGTACCAAAAATATTGTATATCATAACATTTGTAGTACGCAAGTAATGATCAGTGATGATCAATTTTTGTGAGACCCCCAACATAAGGCTCAAGAACTCCCAGGAATCCCTAGACTCCGCTTTAAGAACCACTGCCTTAAGCTGTGGTTGTATTTTGGTTTGGAGATGGTCAATAAATCTAATTTCAATATTGTTAATATTGAAATTGCTAATTCATTGAAATGCACAATTTGAAAACCAAGTAGACTTATATTGTCTATGATACATGAATTAATTAAAAGGAAAGGAACTTGCAGTTTAATATTGAAAATAAGATTTATTTATTTTTTAAGTGATATGCCTATAATGACTGCATGTGGTTAGTTTTCTTTACTTAGTTTTTTCTATTTGTGTGATATATTTTTACAGGATTGCAAATGTATCATAAGATAATTATTATGAGGATAAATAAATACTGGGGTTTTTATTTTAGTCAATAATGTCTACCCCTAAGTCTGATTATAATGTCATAGTTGAATCCTGTGATGTGTCTCAATAGAAGAAAACTGTGTTAAATGTATCTGTTGTTTGCATCACTAAAGATAATGGGAAAATATGAGAAACATTTGGTGCCTGGTGCTGCCACTCAAGTCTGGACTGTAATCATTTTATTACTATCATTAAGTTTATTGAGTGACCTTGACTTCACAGCACTACTGTTCACCGCTGCTACCCCTTTCTGTAAGGTCAAAAGTTTGCAAGGGTTGAAAAAAAAGTATGCATTACGTTAATATGTATACCTAATAAAATGATGTAAAGGTGTCAATAATGATATGAATGAAAATGAGTTTAAAATTTGTCAATTGTCAGTCTTTTTGTTTCTTTGCTCAATAATAATGTCATCTTCTTATCGGTGTAAAACCTCGGTGCCTGGCACAGAACTGATAACAAACTTGAATGAGCTAATATAGGTGACTACCTGAACTATTGCACAGACACCATAAATGGGAATTCCTTAAAATTTGACCAACTTTTGTTATTGGCTAAAAATGGCCAATTAGGTATGCAAAAGAATATGTTTCATGACTCCACTATAACCGTCCTTATAAACGAAATTATATGACAGAATAAACTTTTAAAGATACCTATAAAGTAAAACAATACAGGTCGTGGACTCACCTCTATTGAACAGAATACGGTGCCTTTTAAAGCCACAAATGACACACATGACAAGGGTTTAACTTGCAGGTCATTGCCCTGTACACCTTGGCCTCTCTACAGCTTTCCAGGTGTGAGTTGGCATCGTGCATCTGTGCATGGATGCACCTAAGGTCGAGTCCCGAGTCCTTGGTAGCTTGGTACGGCTTGGGTTAATAATGCTTACTGGTAGATAAGGCCCCACCCTTTTGATACAGGCATTACTCCAGCAGTGTCTTTTCATTGAGAAAACCTTATCTCGTTCCCAGGGTTGTTCCATCTGTCACCTGGCAGAGCACATGGTTGTTTTTCACTCTGGTGTATTGACAAGTCAAGGTCCAGTAGGCTGGGCGGGAGGCCTTATAAATACAGGCCACTGCTGTGACGGGGTAAGCATTCACCTGACGGACCTGTACAGTATTAGAATGGACTGCAGATGCCACAGCTCGGGCAATTGTGATAGGCTTTCTAATCCTATCCTTTTCAATATACTTAGCCAAATGGACCATAGCAGGCCTCATGAAAACAGCTACAGTTCAGTCTCTCACAGATGTACCTGTGAGATGCGGCGAACGGTAGGACTCAAAAGGCCATCTGAGGTCTGCAAAGAAGCCTCCGTTGTACTGGTAAAAACTGTTCACTTCATGAAGAATCTACCTGCGTTTAACCAGCTCCCCCCAAAAGACCAGTACCTGCTGCTAAAAAACTGCTGGGCTCCTCTCTTCATCCTGGGATTGGCTCAGGAGCATGTAGACTTTGATGTGATGGACACACCAGCCGACAGCATGCTGAAGAAGATCCTTCTGAACAGACAACAGGGCCCTGACACAGACAGGGAGCAGCCCACTATGGCTGGGGTCAGCAAACTTAAGTATTGCTTGAAAAAGTTCTGGAGCCTGGATTTGAGCCCAAAGGAATATGCATACCTTAAAGGAACTACGATATTTAACCCTGGTAAGAAGAAGTTACATTAGACCTACATATTAGACCTACATATTGTTATACCTTATGTACATTTTCTCAAACTGTTGCATTCCACAGATGTCCCAGACCTGAAAGCAGGCTTGTTTGTAGAGGGGCTGCAGCAGGAGGCCCAGCACGCCCTGAGTGAAGTGGTGCAGCTGCTGCACTCAGGGGACAGGGGGCGCTTTGCTCAGATCCTGCTCACAGCCTCCTCTCTGCAGAGCATCACACCAGGCTTCCTCACTGAACTCTTCTTCAGGCCTGTGATTGGCCCTGCAGACCTGCTGGAGCTTATGGTGGACATGCTCTTCAAGGACTCTATAGACTCATGGTCTTAGGCCTTTCTTTATCTGAGAAATTACTTTTCCGCTGTAACTCTTGTATACTGATATTTTTGTACCCTGAATGTGCATTTGTTTAAATAAATATATTTTTGTATTTACTCTGACTTTATTTAAAATTATTTTTTGTATTTAATAATTTCAATTTATTTTAAATGACAGGATATTTTTCTCTTGACAAATTTCAGTTGAAATGTTTACTACTATTGTAATGCTTGTTGTTGATGACTCATGTTTACAAAAGCACATATTATATGCTTACTATATATATATATATATATATATATATGGTATGAATAACCTATTGTGATTATTGTGCACATGTGTGTATGTAAGAAATTACATCTTTTTGATAAAGTACTATACATCTTATATTCAGAGCTCCCCCAAAACTCTCCCTAGGGTATGGGTATTCTCAACGCCCTTTTAAATAGTAAGTTGCCCAATGTTCCAGTAGTTACTCAGTGCTCTGTCTCCCTCTGATGGCAACATTATACTTTGGGAGGATATCCTAAAACAGTACTTGAACCTAAATGTATCATAATTTCAATAAATATATTGCTATCCTGTATGGCGACCAGATTCAGAGTATAATGCAGTTAAAATGGGTGACGCTGAAATGAAAAGACAGGGTTACTGTAAAAAGCTGTTTCAGTGTTTTCAGAAGAGCGGCAGTGAATTGGCCTGAGACTGTGGTATGTCAGTTGTGAAATGTTCAGCCTTAACATGACACCTCATACAGGTAAAACAGGAATGTGGTGGTGGAGGCAGTGCCGGAGGAAATGGGGTTACACAGGGCAAACACCCATGCAATGTTTACTAAAGAATTTACATTAACAGCACAACACCAAACTGTGCCAGTGGTCTTCATGCTACAGTCTATAAATTGAGATAAAATCATAATAAGTTAAGTAATGCATGATTTACATATTACTTTGCAGTTTATGTAGTTGGTTAAGTCAAAAGGAACAGATATACACAACATGCATACAGTCAGTCCAAAATTTTTAATAACCTAATCTTTCCTTTTCCATTAAAAGACAAAGACAGCACTTGGATTTTATTTCCTTTTTGTCAGAACCAACCAAACCGGTTCCCACCATGGCTGTGAGCGGAAAAAGCCTGCCTGGTAACACAGTGACCTCAGGGAGATGAGCTAAACGACAATAACGCACAAGATGGAGAAAAACATCTAGACTGAATGATTTCGATTTCAAAGCAATAAGAATAATACTTTTTATAAAGCATGTGATGATAGCTTAAAATATATTCTAGATTTTAAAAAGCTTGTCTGAAAATGATGGAGTTACTGTATGTACTAGATGCCACCACATTGCAAAATAAAACATAAAAACTGAATAACAATAATCAAAAATTTATTTTAAAAAATTCATAACCGGCAACTCCATAAAAATGTGGCCATGTGGCACAAAGGCATAAAAACCCGAAGAGTAACATAGTTCCAATCTGTACATTTAAAATATGGCTTTACTAGCACATAATAAAAAGGAGTGTAAATGGCAATAGTCCACATATACAGTACATAAACAATGGCTTACATAAACAGTCGCACTGAAAAGAATGAGGACGGTTATGTTCTACCATCAGTTGAATCCTCCAGTTTGACAGTGACAACTCAATGTATGTCGAGTAGTCTACTTTTTATGAAAACAACATGGTGCACAAAAATACTAAGAAGTATACTTTGGCTTTCCTCCTTTTAAAGTAAAACATCTTTAGCCATCGGTGGAGTCACTCAACTCAACAGTCACTCAAAAGCAAAACCAGCATAAACATCACCAGAAACAAAAGTGCAGTTCTCTGTAACAATTAGATGAGAAGCAAAGGAGCTCCCGAAGAATCCATCTCATGGTAGTACGGAGAGTAGGCTGTGGCAGTGCTGGAGGAATAGGCTGTAGACAAAAACATAACATTAATGGTACACACTTGCATATACATCACGTCAAAATTGGTACTAAACATGGAACTAAACTTGGACTAGACCAGAACTAAAATTAGAACAAGACCAAGTCTACATCCTGTCTAAGCTATACTCAAAGCAAGTGTGAACAGACCCTCCAATCTCAATGCACACAAATCAAGGTTGTCCAATTTTCAACAAGTAACCAAGCATTTGGGGGGAAAAAAGACCAAAAAGAGCAATTAAGTAAACCTTGGGTGACACCACTGAACAAAATGCATTTATTTAACATAATTAAAAGTAACAAGTGTTGATTTTTTTTTTTCTATCCCAATGTCAGTACTCAACCAGTAGTATGACAGTCCATGAGAAAAAATATAGCAGATCAAGTTCAAGGATCTTGACTGTAAATTGAAAACCAAAAATTCAAACCCTTAATTGCAAAAGAACATTATACGTTTCTCATCTTTTTATTCATAATCAGCACTTTTTGCAGTCTTTAAATTATTATTTTTTTTCTATATACTCATTTTACTCTACTAATACAAGCCTATGCATTGCATTATGTTTAGAAATCTAAAGTAATCTAAATCTAAAGTTTAAAAATGCATGTGCAGGTTTTACACAAAATAGGACAAAATAGTAGCTGTGTACACACTATAGTACCTAAATAGTTCAGGCTTTGCAATTTGAGTGGTCACAGTTGACGAATAGCAAAGCCTGGTGCATCAGCTCTACAAGTTCCCAAGTCGTTATTTAAAAGTTATTGAAGTACAATGACATGCTCCTCATTCAAAACATGTAAGCAGACACCATCCCTTTTTAACAAGCCCTGCACAGAGTAACAAAGAAGGAGGCTGCAGCATTGGTAATCCATCCGTAACCCAAGTTTGTTTGGTAAAATCACATAAAAACCAACAGGACAATATATAGTACGGATTTAATGCGATGTGAAGCAGGAGGTGTAGCATGACCACTCTGGCTGCACGGAAAATCAAGGGGCAGTGATAGGTGGGTGTAAGGTGGCAGGAGATGGGAGGAGGGCCACTAATGAACGAGGGATGGAAATATGCAAAGAAAAGATAGGAATGCAGGACTTTCTCTGCAAAAGAGTGCTATGACATAGTGGAAAGCAGAGGAGGAGGTGAGAAAAAGCCCCAAGCTACAACAGCACACAAAAGACACCTGCTCACAAGGATGGTATTTATACCTCAATGACCGGGGGAAATACGCAGAGGAACCCGAGAAGCCCAATCATTAGAGTTTTGGCGCTAATAACCAGTATTAAGTCATTCAAGCTTTAATTGTTAAATTTGTTGTTCTGGCACACAAATACACAAAAGAAAGTTTGTCAATACACAAAAAAAATGTTGGTCTTGACTAGAATTTTTAATTATTTTCCTTACGTCATAGCTTGTTAAATACAGGTTTACATTTGTTTTATTTGCATTAGTTACAGTTTTATTCAACGTTAAATTATAGGGCTGACAAGTGTATGCAGTTACTGGAAAATCTTCACTTACTTTTCCCACTGTAATGCCTCATTTTCCTGGCCAGCTCGTCTGATGGCGTCTCTTCTGAAACTTTCACCTCTGGAACTGTGTGCAGAAGAACAACAGATCAAATAAGGACAAACCCCTGAAAAGACATTTTTAAATAAATGCACCCCCACTCCTCCTGTACACTGGACAAAGTGTGTCAATGTCAGTCCTACGTCCTGACAAATGTAAACTTGTACCAACTTGCCTGAGATTAACCAACCACTATTGGGTCACTTCAGATTGCTAGGCCTAAAACTATGAGCAGAACAAAAGATGATTCATTAGAAGATCATATGAAGATATATTTAGCATGGTTCAGTTGAAAATCAGGGACAATTTCATTCATAACTATTAAAATTCTTTTTATCATTTTGGTGATCAGATTTACTGACCTCAAAAGTGTTTTTCATAATCATGGCGCATTTTAACTTTAAAAGGAAACGAGAACTAAAGGGTAAAAAAGGTACAAAACTTCTGTTACAAGTCCTCTACATCAAACGATTTTTTTAATGCTATGGTAATTTAATGAGGGAACAAAAAATCATCAGACTTGTAAATTTAGTGAACCAGCTTGGGATATGGGACAGACAGCCTAAAACTTGGACTGTCATGTTTAAATAGGAATGCCTGCCTGAGCTTACTTGTGTGTGTTTGTGTGCGTTTGTGAACTGCTTACAGTCGCTGCTGAAGGTATTGGTCATGGTCTCGTTGCCGCTGTCTGGGAGGGTGCCATCATGCCCTGTTCGCCCGTTTGTGCGTTGTCCCGAGGAGGATGGGTGGCTTTTGTTCCTTTTGCCCTTTCGTGTGCTGATTCGAATGACACCGTGCACTAGTTTGCATTCAGCCTCCTGCTCCTCCAGATTATAGTCCTGTGCAATGCTGTAGATGAGCTCACTAATCTCATTGGTTTTGCGGGAGAATGAGGAGTCAGAGGTGCATTTGGCAAGTTGGTCAATTTGGTGCAGGGCGTACAGTTCTAGCAGCTTTTTGGTGATGAGGGAGTCTATGTCTGTGCCTGTGTCACTTGGGTTGTCCAAGTCAAACTCATCGAAAAGGCTTGTGTTGCTTACTGGCCGCTGGCTGTCACCTTTACCAGGCACACGGTTCCTTTTTGATGCTGAAACAGGGTACTTTACTTTCTGCCCTGCTATGTGCACATCTGGATATCGGAAGCTGTCAAAAGTGGGAAGCTTAGCCACTTTGGGCTTGCTGTTCTCCAAAGGCATGCCACAAGTGGGATTAGGAATAGCCATGCCATTAGGAGGGTGGGATTCTGTGTTGGGTTTAGGGTGGTCAGTGGAGCTCTCGTTAATAGGGAGGCATGGCTCACGGCTCCCATAAAAGCCACAAGTCAACACACAGCAGATGAGGGCTTTACAGCTGCTCCAGCCCACAGACGCACAGGAGCCACAGGCATGTCTACTGCTGCCTGCATTGTCTGCAGACCCGGGGATGAATCCAATGGTCTCTGATCCTCGGGCTGTCCCATTTCGCGGATGACCAGTGCTGCGGCCATATTTGCTGTCGTAGTGTCGGGAGTGGTCAGTGTGGTGGTCATGGCGATGGTCTCCATGGGGGTCTTTATAAGAGTCCTGGCTGCTCTCCCTGGAGATGGTGCGGGAGTGCCGGTGCTTGTCTGGTCTGGTGTTTTTGGAATGGCGAGAGGACTGGGGAGCCCCTGTGTAGTGGCCTGCCCCTGAACTGTGGCCAGGCATGGCTCAGAGTGCCTGGGACCTGTAACAAGGAGGAAAACGGCTTCAAATAGTTTGTTGCAACAGAGGCCTGCATTGTCAAACCATCATTCCAATGTTTAGGTGTAACCACCTCATTAGATTTTGGCCTATTATTTACACAGGTCAACAAAAGCACTCATTTGGGTTGGCTGAACACATACTTTGGTTCATTTTTGTCGTGCCAATGTAAATTTGGTTACAGTTGCTCAATTATGCAAAGAAACAAAGGTGCTGCCACTGGCCATTAAACAATGCGCTGTTTTCATTTAACTGCTAAATGTTTAACTTACCGCATATGAGAAAATTGTGCGTCGCTTTTATTGTCGTAAACGTCTCAACCAAACCGCGGAAGTCTCCAAGAGAAAACTAACCTCAACTGCGCTTCAAACCCGAAAAGAAAAGGCAGCCTATTTTGTCCACCGCCCACGGTTTTTCAAGTGCGTTTACTTCCACCAAAGACAGATTTGGACAAATCAGCGGTGAGGCCAGTGCGTCTTATTATCTTTACCGCCTTCATTCGCCTCCGTTCAGCTTTGAGCTCATTCTCTGCCTCGGACAATCGGTGAAGCGAGTCTCCCAATGTTTGGCTTTTACCTGCGGCTACAGCTAATCCGTGTTCTGTGCGGATCAGACATCCACCCACAGGTGAGCACCCTGTGACGTCAGGCAGCGCCACAGCAGCGTGCTCAGTCGTAGAATAAGAAGTGCAGGGCAGGCATTTCTCTCCAAACAGACAGTTAGGACAGAGTGGCAATTCAAGGTTTACTTTAAAATATTTACAAAGTTGAAATGTAAAAACACGATTGCAGACAATCATTTCATACTTTCATACTATTTATTATTAGTTGAGGATCTGTAAAGATAAAAAAAGTTCACATGAAATAGGTAAAGACAACGGAGGTGCACAGCTGCTATGCCAGGTGCGTTTTCCAAACAGTATCTTTCATACTGCCCTATTTCCCCTGTATAGAGACACTTAATCACACTCTCAATTGAAACAGCAGTGGCACCTGGAGCAAATAAATCAGTAGTAAAGGGGCTCTTCGGTTTGCACCACAAAGAAGAACAGGTAGGCTATATACACAGGCTATAATATCCGTATAGCTGCTTTTCAAACCTTTTCCTGTTTGTGCTCTTACAGTCATGTAATAGTCCTCGTAGAACTACACATACAAGTGGCACGTGTTTGTTGGTAATTAGGCTAACCTTTATTGGACAATAACATTTAAGATGCTGACACAGAATCTGGATCTATTCCTACTCACTACTCTGAATTACATTTCGTACAAAGATCTACAAAACAAATCTATGCCCACAATCTATTTTTTCATGTATTCTACATTGTGACTTTGCAGTAACGTAAGTAATTTTCTGGCTGTATACATTGCAGAAATTAGCCTATATAAAAATGCTGTACATGCACAATTTATATCAGCACATAATGTACGTTACAGATGTTCACAGCTGAGAGCTGTCACCTTCTTAACCTGTGTGTCTGTGGGCTCCTGGTCAATGCAGGTGTCACTCGGCAGCTGCTGTGACAGACCAAAGTGTCCTGGGACTCTGGTGCTCCCACTCTCAGCAGAAATAGAGCCAGAAGTGCGCCGAGGATCTGTGTCAATCTCATATCTGTAGTGGTATCCCTCCAGGACGTCCCGACACGCATCTCTCATCTCTATGATCCACTTTTTCATGCCTTTGCGGTTGAGGTAAAGCACAAAGAGGAAGACCATGCCCACAAAGCCAAGCACAAGCCCTAAAAACACATAGGATGTTTGCAGAGACAGGTCTGTGACCTCTCCTTGGACAGGAGCAACGCAGCCAATGGCTTCTACCCCCAGACCACGGAGCCGGGCATTAAGCAGCTTCTTTGGTGAAGCGCACCTCACACTTTCTACATCAATGTCCGCTTTTGAGTCATTCAGCCAGGAAACAAATGCACGGATCTCACAGGAGCAGCTGTAAGGATTGTCTCCAAGAAGCATCCGGATGTCTCCAAGCCTGCCCAACTCCTGAAGTGCATCCTCTCGAAATGTCCTGAAAGCATTGTTCCCCAGGTCCAGCAGCTCCAAATGACTCATGCCTGAAAAGGTTCCAGTGTAGACCACCACCAGGGAGTTGTTTCTGAGGTAAAGCTGCTGCAGGTTTGGCAGGTGAGCGAACATTCCGGGTGGAAGCAGAGCCAAGTTGTTTCCTGAAAGGTCAAGTCGGAGGAGCCCCCTGAGGCCGCCCCATCTCAGGGCAGTTGTGAGGTCAGTTAAGGCGCTGGTGTTGTACAGAGCACGGCTGAGGTTGAGCTCTTGGAGGGGGCTGCCGGGGATGCTCAGAGCCTCTGGGTGGAGCAGAGCCAGCTGGTTCCCGCTGAGATCCAGAAAACAGAGGTTGATGAGGGCAGAGAAGCTGTGGGATGCCATCTCGGAAATCCTGAAAAAACAATGAATGTGTAGGTATATTATGTATTACTTAAAAACAATACATAAAAACATACCTACTAAATGTAATAAACACAACTTACAGAAGTTACAAAATATGATTCTGTGAACAAATACAAATAAAATATACATTACCCATTATTGTTTAAAATTATGTTGGTGACATTGTCTAGCTCTGTGAATGAATCTGACTCAATTCGTTGCAAATTATTCCCAGTGATGATGATGGTCCTTGCATATCCAGGAATACTTCGAGGCAATGTTAATAGATCTGCTGAAATACATTTAACTGTACGAGTGAGGGCAAAACACTCGCAGCCTAATGGACAGTCCAGGCACTGACCAGGTCCACAAAGTAGAATTCCCAAAAATACAAAAAACACAAAAACGTACATCTTTAAATCAGACAAAATCATATTTAGTCCACTATTTACAAACCAACTGATAATTAATGATACGGTTACACGTTTCTAAGAGCCAACATAGAAAAGAGCTCTCTAGAAACAGTCTCTCCTCATCTGCTGCACTCAGGGAATAAAGGATCCCGTAAATTGATGGTGGTTCATATCACGCAGAATCTCCTGGATGAAAAAGGTGTGTGGTTCCCTTAAAGGTACAGAGGACAATTAGGGCGAGTGCAGCCACTATCTGACACTCACCACATATTGCAGAAATTTGGTGGTTAATTTTACATAGTTTTACATAATCATTAGAATATTCATATGATCAAATAACAAACACATATGAATACATTATTACATAACCCTACATCAGACACAATAATGCACAAATCCATTCTCATACATGTTAGGAGGTGTTTATTTAATTAATAGTATTTCTTAACTTGTAAATATATTTTACGCCCTGTACTGTACTGGGCGTATACTGTAATATACATACGGACCCATATAATTTTCATCTTTGGTAGCCAGTCAAATTGCCACACAGGTAAATGATGAATTCTGAGTGAATCATCATGGGAGAATACATTAGCCACAATGTCAAACACATTCTTCACTGTCTTTTATTAATATGGAACTGGTAGCTGCACTGTAAAAAAAAAAAAAAAAAAAAAAGAAAAGAAAAAGTGATTTACTACATTTGTAATTGTACAAAAGTCCTCATTGCAGGCAGGACAATCATGGTAACTCACAAGAAATATAAACAAATACCAATTTAAAATTACAGATGTCAAACAAAATAAGAAAACATTTCACAGTATGTAAACAATATATGAAACGCACATTTTCTACCCACAAATAACTTTAGTGTGCTGTTAATTGGCCTCCCACAGAGCAATGTCAGTATGTACAAGTGCAGTCAAAACACTTTTATTGTCAGTATTGCAATAATGTATTTATCAACAATAATTACAGTCTTTGAGTCATGGCGCTCATTAGTGTAAGTTGAATGTCAGGATAAAAGTAGTGAGGACTCCACTGAGCATGATGAAAGGCAGCCAGGTCTTGAAAAATGCAGCCCAGCTGAATGAGAGAAAGGAGAATATATGTTAGTGTGGTCATGTACACCTCGAATGCCCTCTGTCTATATGCACACACAAGGACATAAGCAGTGTGGGCTGGTTTGTCTCCCTAGGGGGCCCAGCTCACACGTCCTGCCCATGTCCTACTGTCCTCTACAGCAGCCAGCGCAGGGAGCCCTGGCAGAGGGGTGACCTCCACACAGGGGGGGCGCTACTGTCATTGATGAATTATGCTGCTCACCTTCCCCTTAAAAAATCGTGTGCTGTGGGAATATATGTGCAGAGGCAGCACAAAGTGTGACGCCAGCTTTCTCTATGTGGGTCAGGGGAGAGTAATGAGGGGAATCTCTCAGCCATATGCCTCTGCATGTAGAAGCAGTGCAATCCTGGAAACTGTCTAGATCGGCAATCAAGATGTGTTTAGCCTGTTTGACTATAGTAATTATAGTAAAGTGTACCTTATAGGATGATTTCGGCACAATGACGACATAAAATTGACTTGTGAACAATATGTCTACAACTCTTAAGAGATTGTTGTATTATGATTCAGTGCTGTTCAGTTAATGCTACTTTAATCTCAAATACAGTCACAATTGAGTCTATTTTCCTCAGCCATATGTTCTATTGGTCAGCATCTCTCGTGCTGTCAGTCAACAACAGGTGGATTTAGCCAGTTAAAATAATGTGCCAGACTTTTGGTGAAACACTATTTGTATGTGTGAGAAAAAAAAAAAAAAATATCATAGTGACTTAAGCTCCAAGAAAATTACACATTAGTTTTCTTTTAATTTCTTTTATTTTAATATCATTGATTTTCTTGTAATAGTATTTCTTTGTAATGCACAAGACTACAGGAATGATGATTCATACATGGATTTGATTCTCTGAACTAGCTGCATTTTTTTAGAAAATTTGATTGCACTGAAAAGCATAGGTGTGGTTAGGGAAGAATTTTCTCCATTGAAATGAGAATAAAACAGAATACATTTTATTTAGTGATTGCATTATCAGATTTTGGTTGATTATCATCCAAGTTAAAATCGACTGTAAGACACCTTGGGGTAATTTTTGGGTCTACAAATAATGATTGACTGATTGATTTTAAGATCATTCACAAGATTACAGAGGGCAAAACAAGACCGTAATGTCCCATCTTGTGTTTGACGGTGCGATTGGGTGAGATTATTTGGTTTACCTCACATGTTTCCCATGAACCAGAGACAGCGCACACAGGTTCATCATGTTCCAGGATGTGCTGTTATCGTAGCGCATCAGGTTCAGAGCCATTGCAACATGAGAATGACAGTTATCAAAGCAAAGATTGTGCTTTGAGGAAAAATAAAAATAGATGGTTACATAGTATAATTTGTTGAACTGTTTTTATATTTACTTTTAGACTCTCTTTTGATTATTATGCTCTTACCGGCCTAGATTTGTACTCTTCTGATGCATCATGGACAGCTTTATCCCACGTAGCAGCACCGTTTCCACAGACCTTATCAACATCTAATTTCCAGTATCTACAATACAATTTTAGACACTTCAGTTAAAAGCAAATGTTGAACTGTTGTATGTACTAATGCACGAAAATAAGGTTTGATGTTGTTAATAAACATACTTTGTTGGCCTTCCAAACCCCATGTTGTCCTCCTGTAAAAGGAAATTTTAAAAAGTATTTTTGCTACATTTATTTTTAAGACGCTTTTGTTACTATGTCTTATCTTTAGTCGTACCATTATAGAACGTTTAAGACAAATTTACAAGACATTAAAGTGTGAATAGGGACTATAGTGTTAAATATGTCCAAACCTGCTGATAAAATACTCACTGATACATAATATGACCCTGCAAAATCCCGGATTACTCCAGTCGACGTGCATATGCCCATGTGACCAATGAAGGGAAGCACCCACCTGAGGGAGGCACCACAACAGAGTATGGGACAATCCTTTTATAGAGAACAATACAGCTCTAGCAGAGATGTCTTTACTCGTTTAACACGCAACAACAACTCAACACTACGATTGTAAAATGCAACGATGGACAAGTTGATCTAACCACGCACAGGCTATAAAACACCGAGTGGTTTAGCTAGCACAACCCAAGCACACTATGCGTCTTACGATAGCATGGGGATGGGGGTCCAAACGATGCAGTAAGGGTAACGGGTGTGTTTTCTGTCGCCTTTCAAAAAATCTCCGTGGTAGTTCATCATAATGTCCGTTTCATCCACCTCCGCCATCACTCTGCGATGACTGACGCACGGTTACGCAAGGATTTTACGCACAGCAAGTGCTACTTACGCCACAGCCGTGGCCCGTGGATCTGTGGTGTGACCCATATACAGTTTATGATGTGACCCCTTTGAATGTATACAGTAAAATATATTACATTAAAGGCCTTTGCGGCGAAAACAAATGCTGATATATTATATATTATTATATGTATTGCAATGTTGGGTTCCTTTATACTTTCTAAAAATGCCTTTCTTTCCACTTTAGTTTATAATAAGCCTGTAACCTTCGGGAAAACAAATTGTTTTACTTTTTGAAATCACATTAAACATATTGGTTATTGGAATTTGATATTCTATTTCATGTTATTTTTTCTTAAACTCACATTTTCTATTTTGCTTCTCTCTCTAATCCCAGCGGCAGCTGGGTCACCTCGTTATTGCACTATGTAGGACAAGAAATGTTCCTGTACCACTTATGCCTATAATGTACCGTGTTCACATTTGTGTAACACAGGAGTCAGCAAAATCTGAGTGCAAAATAGACACGGACAAATAGATGAAAAGTTCGTGTACTTAATAGTTTATCTTGTCACCCCAGTTAGAATTGCATTAGTTACGTTGTCACGTGAGCTCCACACAAAAAATAAGAAGCGTCAGTGTTAAATATATATTTTTACTTTGTTTACAACAAAGACTATGACATGAAATATCAAAGAAAACGTAATAGTACAAAGTAAACACAAGGAAGCCTAGTGTTGCATGTTTAAAGACCCAGTCAGTACAAAGGCAAGTGATGGACGGGTGGCTCTCTGTCCTTTGAGTTCAAATAATTTGTGCCAAAGCAAAACAGAAACCCTAATCACCTCCAAACATTAAACACTTACAA